>NW_027206401.1:33269330-33869330 GCF_024711535.1 Dipodomys merriami | reverse complement strand
CACACACACACACACACACACTCCTCATGAAAAGTCTCTAGCAACTCAATATATGTTCTCTTCTATAAGGATCCTGATGGTGCATCTCCCATGACCAAAGAAACTTCATGTTGTAAAATTCAAATGAGGGCTGGGACGCTGGCTCAGTGGTAGAGTGCTTGCCTTGCATGCATGAGGACCTGGGTTCGATTTCAGAACCACATAAGCAAAAAAACGAAAAAAGCCGGAAGTGGCACTGTGGCTCAAGTGGTAGAGTGCTAGCCTTGAGCTGAAGAGCTGAGGGACAGAGCCCAGGCCCAGAGTTCAGGCCCCATGGCTGACCCAAAAAAAAAAATTTTTAATGCTATATACTAAGTACAATAGGCTTTTACTGAAGGAAAATATTTTATTTAAATGAGTAATATTTCTCAATCATCTAAAAAACACTTTTAAACATGAGGCTTAATGGTTTTTATATACCTATCCACATGATTTTGTTTTTTGTGCCCATCTGGAGGCTTTAACTCAGGACCTGGGTGCTGTTCATGAGCTTTTTGTTCAAGGCTAGTGTTCTACCACTTAAATCACAGTTCCACTTCCAGTTGTTTTTTGGTGTTTAATTGGAGGAAAGAGTCTCATAGACTTTCCTGTCCAGGCTGGCTTCAAGCTGTGATCCTTAGATCTCAGCTTCCTGAGCCACCAACATCTGACGTCACATGATTATTTTTTAAACTTATCTTCCAATAAAATTATTCCTCTTTTGTCAGATAATGAGAAGTCTAGAACCTATAGCCTATAATCTGTGCTTTCTTCTCTGACTACAAGAAGCACATGGCTAAGTTCATATGAGTCAGGATAAATGCTTTAACTTAGATCTTTTACTGTATTTATTTCTCCTTAGTCTTTGGTGGTATATAGAATCTAATGATGCATAATATTTATTCTCACAGATTTTTCTGCCCAGGCTGGCTTCAGCCTGCAATCCTCAGATCCTAGTCTCTTTAGTAGCTAGGATTATAAGCATGAACCACAGGCACCCAGTTGGGGTTTCTCTTCTTTTCTTTTCTTTCTTTCTTTCTTTCTTTTTTTTCCTGTGCTAGAGAGAGATCAAATCAGAATTCTGTGCATGCTGGGCAGGCACTTTATCACTGAGCTGTGTCCCCACACCTACTTATGCAGTTTCGGTCATGCTAAAGGCCAAGGCTTCATTTGCAAAGCAAACTATTAAAGGGAACCACTTATTCAAGTGGCCAGAGGAGAGTTTGCAGCATTGGCTCAGAAAAATCCAGTTGACTAATGTTCTCCTGGAACAAAAGTCCCTCTATAAAGCGAGGGCTGCAATTAGGCACGCCTGGAAGATTCTGAGTTGGTGTCTCTCCTTTTCCTGTCACCAAGACAACAGCAAGCTTCCATCCTCTGCTGTGGTCTGATGACTTTGCCACTGAAGAACTGGGCTTTCAACCGGCCGCTTGTGACTCACACTTGTAATCCTAGCTACTCGGGAAGCTGAGATCTGAGGATTGCCGTTCAAAGCCAGCCTGGGCAAGAAAGTCTGTGAGACTCATCTCCAATAAACCACTAGAAAACCAGAAGTAGCACTGTGGCTCAAGTGGTACAGCACTTGCCTTGAGCTGAAGAGCTCAGGGACAGTGCCCAGGCCCAGAGTTCAAGCCCCACAACCAACCAATCAATTAATCAATAGAACTGGGTTTTCCAGAAACACAGGAGAATTGCAACACTAATCATCACATACACTGAAGAGCATTCTTGGTGAGCATTTTTTTACTTTTCTCGTCATGGGTGACATGTCTGTATTTTCATATTCTCAGAGTCTTCTTGCAGACCAAAGTCATGGAACTAGCAAGCTCTTATCCCAAGCAATCTCAAATGCTTAGTTGCCAACCTTGAAATAAAAGGGTTTGGGGGTTTTTTTGCCAAAAGCAGGAAGCACATATGTAACAGTGGAATAAAATTCAGCAATAAAAATGAATAAACCTTAGAATATGCAAAACATGGATGGATGTCCAGAGAATTGTGTTTGCAAATAAACAAATCCCCAAGGGTTACAGACTCATGATCCCATTTATAAGACATTTGTGTGTGTGTGTGTGTGTGTGTGTGTGTGTGTGTGTGTGTGTGTGTGTAAGTGTGTCCACTCACACATGCACGTGCACCAATAGTGGGGTCTGAACTTGGGACCTGAGTGTGTCCCTTAGCTTTTTCATTCAAGACTGGTGCTCAACCACTTGAACCACAGCCTCACTTCTGGCTTCTTGCTGGCTAACTAAAGATAAGTCTCACAGATTTTTTTCCACCATCTTCAGATCTCAACCTCCTAAGTAGCGAAGAGTACAAGTGTAAGCCACCAGCTCCTGGCAAGACATTTTTTAAGACAAAATGTTAGAAATGGAAAACAAATAAGTAGGTAATTACCAAGTTAGAAATTGGGACAGGAAAGGAGGGAGGTGGGGTTATAAAAGAAACACTGGAGGTGTGTTAATGATGACAGAAGAATTCTGTATCTTGACTGTAATGGGAGAAGTGCTAACCTACACATCCAACTATGTAAAGGTTCTGGAGATGTCGCTGAGTGGTAGAGGATTTGCCTGGAATGCACAAGTTTCTGGGTTCAATAACAGCACTATCATATAACTAAATATACAAACTAATTCATGCAAATTAACCTGGGTAAATGTAGATAATTTGGGTGGAATGAAGGGAGTGAGGCAGTGGGAAGTTGTTAATCAAAGGAACAAATCCATGGGACTCTTATCTCTAATTAACTCCAGAAAACCAGAAGTGGTACAGCGCTAGCCTTGAGTGAAAAAGATCAAGGACAGTGCCTGGATCCAACAAAAAAAAAAAAAGCCAGAAATAGAGCTGTGGCTCACATTCGTGCCTGCCTTGAGTGAAAAAACTAAAGTGTGTATAGGATTTCTCTGGAGTTTTTATTTAGTTGGTTTGTTTTCTTGTATTGTATCTTACAATGCTGAGAGTGAAACTCCAACCTCCCAGAGGCTTGGCAAGTGTTCTATCACTGAGCTACAACCCAAATCCCTGAAATATTTTGCTTCGTTTTGATGTGTATGTTTTATTTTGTTTTTGTTTTTCAGTACTGGGGATTGAACCCAGGGCCTCATATCCCATAAGCAAATGGTCTACCACTCAGCCAGATCACCAGTGCTCTGGATTTACGTTCTGTCAGGAATATCTAAACCTCACTTGCCTGAACTAAAAAAACATTCACAAAGTCCAAAGTAGCCACATTGTGTAAGGCAATAAATGTTACTTTTCTGAATTGAGATGAAGTATCCTGAAGAATAAGCAACCAGCCCTACAAGAATTCCTCCTCCCCATGTCACACAAAATCCACCAAAATAGTCCTTTAGTAATGACACACACTGGGCTCCTCCAGCCTACAATACAGCTCTGCAGACCGCTGAGGAGGGAGCAGTGTTTGAGTTTGAGGCCAGCCAGGAAACATAGCTAGACTCTGTCTGAAAAAGAAGAGAGAAAAAAGTTCCATCCTAAATACACATAATTAGTAAAAAAACAAAATGAGGGAGAAGGCACCAGCAAGGAGAAAATTAATATAATTGTAGGTGGATACTTTGGGTAGCAAGGTTAACATGCATAGTACCTGAATGTGTCTCACAATTTTCTAAGAAAACATGAATGAGCAAATGCCACTCCAGATGAATAGCCATGGAATGAATGAAATTTTCTAGCACACATTAAAAAGCTCCAGATCCAACTGACTCCTCATAAGGATTCCTTGAAATCCTCAGGAAAATAACTCTTGTCTGTGTGGATTGAGTCATTCTAGAGTCTAGTGAATGATGCAAGTTTCCCAAAAATGTTTGACAGCCACATATACTGAAAGCAGATGGGAAGACCAACAATGTCACAAGCACACTAAGCAAAAACCCTGATGAAAACAGGCTTTTGGAGCTGTAGAGAGTGGTTGAATGTTTTCTTTAGCATGTTTCAAGGTCCTGAGTTCTATCCCAAAATTGCAAAAAATAAAATTGCCAAGTAGAATACACCATTAAAGTAGCACAATCGTATGCCCAACCAAATAGAGTTTTTTTTGTTTTGGTTTTTGGTTTTTGGGGGTTTTTTTGGCGGGGGGGAAGGGGGGTCTGGTCGTGGGGCCTGAACTCTGGGCCTGGGCGCTGTCCCTCAGCTCTTCAGCTCAAGGCTAGCGCTCTACCACTTGAGCCACAGCGCCACTTCCGGCTTTTTTTCTTTTTGCTTATGTGGTGCTGAGGAATCGAACCCAGGGCCTCATGCATGCAAGGCAAGCGCTCTACCACTGAGCCACCTTCCCAGCCCCAAGTTTATTTTTTTTAAGTAAAGATGTTTCACATAAGAATTCTATTCATATAATTCATCATAAAAATCTGTTTTTGAACCAGGTGTTGAGTGGGTAGCATCCTACCCACTCAGGAGACTGAGATCTAAGGATGGCAATTCGAAGCCACCCTAGACAGAAAAGGTTGTAAGACTCTTATCTCCAAGTAGCCACCAAAAAGCTGGAAGTGGAGCTGTGGTTCAAATGGTAGAGTGTTAGCTGTGAGCAAGAAAACTCAGATACAGCACCCAGGCCCTTTGTTCAAGCCCTAGGACTGGCATACACACACACACACACACACACACACACACACACACACACACACACGTTTTTAATTTGTAGCTGGGCACTGGTGGCTCATGTCTGTAATTCTCACTATTCAGGAAGCTGAGGTCACCAGTTTCAATTTGAAACCACCCCTGAAAGGAAAGCAGCAGGAAATGGAGCTGTGGCTCAAGTGATAGAATGCTAGCCTTGAGCGCAAACACTCAGGGACAGTAGCTAGTCCCTGAGTTCAAGTCTCAGGACTAGCACACAAAAATAAAATTATTGGATTAAAGCCATTTATCATGCTGATCCCCTTTCCTTGGGTTTTCTGTCCTACTATAGGCATGTAAGGTTGTCACTCAAAACATTCTACCCTCCTCTAACCAAGGGAGAGACAAGCTTCCCAAGCAAGGGCTACTGATCCACTATCAGAATCTGAAATTCAAGCAAGACACTCCAGGATGGACAGGCTGTAGAACTGAAGAATGTAATAGCTTTGCATTCATCTGGGTCCAGATCTCAGGCTCCACTTCTCATTCTCACTTCTGGTTCTCCAGCTTTCCTGCCCACCTGGGGATACTCCAAATCCTTTCATAATTCCTTTATTTTTTCCTCTCAGCTAGTTATCTCGGTCAGTTGGGCTGATGTAACAAGTAACCATACACTAGGTGATGTAAGCAACAGACACTGATTTCTCATAGTTCTGGGAGGCCAAGGCTAAGGGGCCTGGCAAGTGCACTGTCTGGTGAGAACTCTGTTCCTGCTCTTGAGAGCTCCACCCTCTTGACGTGATTCATGACATCTCAAAGGGCCCCATTTTGTAATGCCATCACAACTCAGACTTAGGTGTCAGCCTAGGAATTTGGGAGAAACACAAATGTTCAGTGCATCAGCTAAAGTCTGTTTCTGTGGGGTTTTTTTTTTCTTTTAACCAAAGAACTATCACTAAACCCAACAGAAAGACATAGTTGCTAACTGTGTCAAAATTCATCTACTATTCAGTACAGTACAAGGCAAGATCTTAATCGACCTAGGGCAAAATGGTACTCCGCTTTAACACACATTAGTATCATCTGGGGAGCTGTTAAAAACTGTTCCCAGGCTGCACCCCACAGCAATTAAATGGGCACCTCTGGGAGGGGAGGAGGGCGCCAGGGTTTATTAAAGCTCCCTGTGCGATTACCAGGCTACTGCTTTGAAGAATAAGTACAGAATAATAACAAGAAATCTGGGGAAAGAAAAACGAGCAGATTAGCAACTGAAAGACATTATTTCTGAAATACAGTGTATAAAGCCATAGTAATTAAAACGAGAACTGACAGACAAATCGAGGACTAAACAAAAGAAAACAAAAACAAAAGTGAAGTATATACAACTTACAAATATAATAGAGGTGACATGTCAAAAAAACAGTAAATGCTGTGCCAACAGCTAACCATTTGGAAATATAAAGCATTAAAGCATTGCAATAAATTCCAAATAAAAAGAGTGTTAAAACAAGAAAATTAAGCCAAATAGGTGGTTTTGCTTTTATGGTATCTAGCCATCTTTCTTTTAGTAATAATTCCCCAGCTTTCCTTGGGAAAGCCATTCATTTGCAATTTTCAATCTACTTAACTGAGAATGGGGGAAAGGAATGAAAATGCATTAACCCCCACTGCAAATTAAAATACAAAAGAAAGCCAGGCCAGTGGCTCATGCCTGTAATCCTAGCTACTAAGAAAGCTGAGATCTGAGGATCACAGTTCAAAGCCAGCGGGGGCAGGAAAGTCCATGAGACTCTTATCTCCAATTAACCACCAGAAAACCAGAAGTGGGGCTGTGGCTCAAGTGGTAGAGCTATTGCCTTGAGCTGAAGAGCTGAGGGAAGCGCCCAAGCCCAGAGTTCAAGCCCCATGACCGAAAAAAATATTATATATATATATATATATATATATATATATATATATATATATATATATATTTGAAAAAGTGAGATAGTGAGGTATCTACCAGGTGCTGGCAACTCACTCTTATAATCCTAGCTATTTGGGATGCTGAGATCTGAGAATATTGGTTCATAGCCAGCTCAGGCAGAATTGGTTTGTGGTTCAAGTGGTAGGCCAGCCTTGAGCAGAAAAAGCTAACCTAGAGTATGAGGTTCTGAGTTCAAGTCACAGTACTGGCAAAAAGATATCACTTTCGCCAATCATTTTGACAAAATTATGTATGTTATATGTGGGAATTAGAAACTCTTGCAGTGTAAATGGCAGGATTTTTTTTTTTACCAATACATGTACCCTTAGTTCAGTAATTCCATTTTTAGTAATATAACACAAGCTGACAAGCAACAAGAATCATTACGATGTAGGTACAAAGATTTTATTCTTCACAGCTTTCTTTCTGCAATGAAAAACAACACAGCACATTTCAAGACAATAATATATTCATGCACGTGTGGATATTAAAATCTCCCATAACCCTATACCCATTACAATAAAGTAATAAATATTGGTGTGGAGAAAGTGGATATTTATATGGAGAAATTGGAACCCTGATACCTGTTGATAGGAATATATAAATGGGTTCAGCTACAGAGAAAATGGTATGAAAGCTCCTCAAACACAATTATCATATAATTCTACCATTCCATTTCTGGATATATACACTAAAGAATAGAAAGCAAAGTCTCAAACAGATAGCATACCCACAATTGCCAAAAAAAAAAAAAAAAAAGAAGCAACACCACTATCTATCAGTAACTGAGTAGATCAACAAAATGTGACTCATATATATAATGGAATATTATCCAGCCTTTAAAAGGGATATGGATGTTGTGTGTGGCTATCAAAAATGCCACCAAGCAATTTATAAAAAAAAAAAAAATAGAAGTAACTGACTTGTAATTCTGGAGGATGAGTCCAAGATGGATGGACTATATCTGGCGAAGGTGTCTTGGCTGCATATTACCTACCACACAGAAGGTATTGCATGGCGAAAGAGCACACATGTGAGAGAAGAGAGAGCACTATGCGCCTCCTTTCCTCTGGAGCCCGCTCCTAGAAACTAATCCCTTCCCCTGCTCCCTTCCCCTCCTCTTCCCCCCCCACCCCCGCAGGGTATCTGCCCTAACCTAACCGTCTCTTACAGGCCCCACCTCGATTAAACCTTGAGAACAATATGTTAAGTGAAATACGCCAGTCACAAAATTATAAACCCTCTATGCTTCCATTTATCTACAGAACTAGAGTAGCCAAACCATAAAGTCAGCTAGGTGAAGTGTCACACACCTAAAATTCCAGCACTCAGGAGCTAAAACAGAAGGATGGTGAAATCCAGGCCAGCCCGAGCTACTTACTGTGGCTCTATCTTAAAATTTTAAAAAGTATTAAATAAATAAATAAAAACAGAGAGAAGGCTGGCAAGGTGGCTTAGTGGTAGAGCGCTTGCCTAGCATGCATGAGGCCCTGGGTTCAATTCTTCAGTACCACATAAACATGTGGTACTCATAAACTCATGTGGTAGAGTGCTAGCCTTGAGCAAAAGAAACTCAGGGACAGTGTCCAGGTCCTGAGTTTAAGCCCCATTACTGACAAAAAAAACAAAAAACAAAAAAAACAAAAAAAAAACAGAGAGAAAGAAAATAGAATGGGCCTTGCCAGGTGCTAGGTATGAGTGTGTGAAAGGAAATGAGGAGCTCATGTTTAATTGGAGAGCATTTCAGTCTTGCAAGAAGAAGTTCTGGAAATGGATGAGAACAGTTGTAAACTGGTGCAACTGTTAATTAAATGAATTTAATCCCATCCAACTGTACACTTAAAATGGTTTAAGTGATCATTTTTATGTTATGTATATTTTTTTAATTTTGGGGGGGGGGGTCCAGTCGTGGGGCCTGAACTCTGGGTCTGGGTGCTGTCCCTCAGCTCTTCAGCTCAAGGCTAGCATTCTACCACTTGAGTCACAGCGCCACTGCCAGATTTTTTTCTTTTTTTGCTTATGTGGTGCTGAGGAATCAAACCCAGGGCCTCAGGCATGCAAGGCAAGCGCTCTACCACTGAACCAACTTCCCAGCCCCATGTTATGTATATTTTATACCACAATTTTAAAATCCTGTGTGCTGGATGCTCACACCTGTAATCTTAGCTACTCAGGAGGTTAAAATCTGAGGATCAATGTTCAAAGCCAGCCCAGGTAAGAAAGTCTGCAAGACTCTTTTTTTTTTTTAATTTAATTTAATTTTATTTGTGAACATACTGTACAGAGGGGTTACAATTACATGGGCAGGATAATGCGTACATTTCTTTTTTTTTTTCATTATTTAGAGAATACTTTATTAGTTTCTGTAATCAAACCCACGTAGATAAGACCGTACATACTTAATACAGTGCATTTACCCCTGTACAAATGGAAAAAAATTAAGTTTAACATTTCTAGACCAATATGGCTATTAATTTCTGTACAATGCCAACTCAACACGGTAAACTGAGATACTTTTTCCAAAGTTGACAGCACAGCTAAAGTTTCCAAAAATTCAAATTATATATATGTATATATATATATTTATATTTATATAAAAGACCAATAATAGCAGTATGTTATGCATCAATAGCAGCAACAGCTTTATGCGTACATTTCTTACCAAGCATTGCACCCTCCTCCTTTGGTTTACCCTTCACATCCCTTCCCAGCCTCCCCCCTCCCCCCCAATCCCAATCCTTATCCTTAGTTAACCACCAGAAAACCGGAAGTGTAGCTATGGCTCAATGTAGTAAAGTGCCAGCCTTGAGCAAAACAAGAACTCAGGGACAACACCCTGAGTTTAAGCCCCATGCCTGACAATAAATAAATAAAGTAAATTGTGGGGGAAAGTATTTTTATTTATTTTAACTTTAAGATTTCACTTTAGGGGCTGGAAGGTGGCTCAGCAGTAGAGTGCATGTCTTGCAAACATGAGGTCCTGGGTTCGATTCCTCAGCACCACATAAACAGAAAAAGCCAGAAGTGGCGCTGTGGCTCCAGTGGTAGAGTGCTAGCCTTGAGCTAAAGAGCTAAGGGACAGCGCCCAGGCCCAGAGTTCAGGCCCCATGACTGGCAAAAAAAAAAAAAAAAAAGATTTCACTTTATTATTGCCTCAAAAAACTTATTCTTTTTTTTTTAATTGTGAAAATACTGTTACAATTACATGGGCAAGATAATGAGTACATTTCTTATCAATCATTGTAGCCTCCTCCTTTGTTTACCCTTCACATCCCTTCCCAGCCTCCTCCCACCCCCCCCCTCCCAATCCTCCCTGCTCCACCCCCCACCCTCCTATCCCTCCATCCCACCTCCCCCCCCTTCCCGCACCAAAATTGTAAAGTTCATTTTTCTTTTTTTTTTTAATTTTTTTTATTCCGGTCGTGGGGCCTGAACTCTGGGCTTGGGCACTTCAGCTCTTCAGCTCAAGGCTAAAGTTCATTTTTCGACATAACGACTTGTACTTCTCATTGTTGCAATGGGTCCACTATTTAAACGATTTAAACGATTTGTTTTTCCCCTTCCCCTCCACAAATTATACCAACATCAAATACAGTGAAAGCAGGGGTTATACTGTGGGGGAGGGACATACAAAGCAACAAAGAAATAATCTTATAAATGTGTTAGAAACAATCACATGAAAGGAAAAAAACATTTGAATACATATCTTAGGGTTCATTTCCCTAGCATCACCTTATCTGACCTTTTTTCTGCTTGACTCATACATATACTAGATATTACAAATAAGGGAAACCATGGGACCTTTGTTTCTTTGGGCCTGGCTTACTTCACTTAATATAACTTTTTCCAAGTCTTTCCATTTCCTAACAAATGGGGCAAGGTCATTCTTTCTGATGGAGGCATAGAATTCCATTGTGTATATATACCACATTTTCTTGATTCATTCATCTACTAAGGGGCATCTGGGTTGGTTCCATATCTTAGCTATAGTAAATAGTGCTGCAATAAACATAGTCATGCTGGTAGCTTTAGTGTGTTCTTGTTTGTGAACATTTGGGTAAATGCCCAAAAGTGGGATTGCTGGGTCATAGGGGAGATCTATTGGAGTCTTTTGAGGAACCTTCATACTGCTTTCCAAAGTGGTTGAACAAGTCAAAATACTTATTCTTATCTTTTCTTCATGAGGGGGCATCCCACCCCAGAAATTTGCTCTTATCATGAGTTCAAGGCTGACTTTGTGCCTGGAGAGATGTTTTACACCTATAATGCTAGCTATTTTCAAGGCTGAGATAAGAAGGATCTCAGTTCAAGGCCAGCCTGGGCAAAAAAGTTCATAAGACTATATCTCAACAATTTTTTAAGAAAAAGAAGCAGAGCCAGGCATTGGGGGCTCACACCTATAATCCTAGCTACTCAGGAGGCTGAGATCTGAGGATCATGGTTCAAAGCCAGCCCGGGCAGGAAAGTCTGTGAGACTCTTATCTCCTATTAACCACCAGAAAACCGGAAATAGTGCTGTGGCTCAAGTAGTAGAGCACTAACCTTGAGCACTGAGGGACAGTGCCCAGGCCCAGAATTCAAGCTTCATGACCAACCAAAAAGAAAAGAAAAGAAAAAGAAGCAAAGTGGTAGTGTGGTAGTACACATCATTCATTCCAGCTACACAAGAAATGTCAATAGGAGGATTGATTTCCAGGTTCCCACAGACAAAAAAGCAAGACCCTATCTTAAAAAAAATTTTTTTTGAGGAGCAAATAAGGCTGAGGGTATGGCTCAAATGATAGAGCATCTGTCCAGCAAAAACAAAGCCCAATTGAGCCATTCTTTTTCTTTGGAATCATTGTTTATTAAGTAGAAAGACTCAGGGAGGGACTTAAAAGCATCTCAGAGGATCTTTATACAAAGTCCTTCAAAAGTAATTACAGGAAATCAGTAATGACATCATATTTTAAATTATAAGTCACCGCTTGGTGGTGTAATTTTCCATATTGAAATTTTGCTCCACATTTTCTCAGCAGCCCCATTTCACTCCCAGAAGCTGCTCATAAAGAATCTAGTGGCCCAGTCATGCGTGCCAGGGACCTAAAAAATCTGAGAGGATTCACTTGGCTAGCCAAGAACTCTTAACTAGAGGAGATTTAGTTTCTTTCTCAGGGCTGGAATGAAAGAGTGAAAATATTTCCACTCAAAATAGGAAATAAAATGTAAACGAAATCCTACACCTTTCCTTTTAAAATTAGAGGGGATGAAGGTATAGCACAGTGATAGAGCACTTATCTAGGATTTGTTAGGTCCAAGGTTCTACCCACAACAACACAGAAGAAATCAGAGCCTGGTAGGGAGTCAAGAGGAGGAAGAGCAGGTGAATGAAGAGAGGAAAACTATTCAATGTACATATGTGTAAATGGCAGCAGCTCTTGAGGGGTGGGTGGGGTTGGGAGAGATGAGAGAGGAGGATAGAAGGAGGGACATTGATTGAGATGAATCGTACTCATAAACTGGCTTGTTGAATCAAAACCCCTTTGTGCAAGTCCTTAAAGATAATTTTAAATGATATAACAATATTTTTAAAAAAGAAATCAGAACATATGCAGAAATTTGGAATGAGACTTCAGCTTACTGCATATTGTGACTGAAGAAGCTGTACCATATATAAAACAAAATTTTAACGAGCATTAGACAATACTACAATTGCTTTGTTTTTGAAACTATATCTAACTGGGCACCAGTGGCTCACACTTTGTAGCTACTCAGGGTGCTGAGATAGGAGGATCACAACCCAAACCCCGCCCACACAGCAAAATCTGTGAAGAGTTTTTAATCTCCAATTAACCACCAAAAAAAATCTTCAAGTTGGAGCTGTGGCTCAAGTGGTAGAATGGTAGCCTTGGGGGGAGGGGGAACTCAAGGACAGAACCCTGAGTTCAAGCCCCAGGCCCAGCACAACAAAAATTTAATAATAATAACTCCTTAGAGCAACTGGTTGTTAGCATAGAACATGACAAAGATCAAATACAAATAATTCTCACTTCTTGTCAGAAACCCCAAATACTGAGCCATCTCAAGAGATGTAGCTGCTTGCTTCCCTTCCTGTCTAATTTAATATGTGCTAAGGATTTATAGACACAAAAGTTCCATTGTGGATTCAGGATAAGAATATATGTAATTTGAGCTGAGAAACTGGCTGATAGAAGTTCTCATTGACAACCAGACTCAGTAAAGTTGTTCAAAAGTGTTACAGCACAGAAAAATTCTTAGTACAGTACTGAAAACAGTTATGAGCATCTGCATTCTGACCCCTGGTGCTTTGTTCCAGGGACACCATATTGTCTGTTTCTGAGGTTTGTTTAGACTAGTTTTGGTAATCTTATGCAAAAAGTATAAAGAAGTTTTGATTCACTCGGACATTTGGCGAGAGGATTCCTGAATAAATTCACATTCACATTTCTGAGGTTTCTAAGTTGCTTTCAAATGCTACTCAGAAGTACTACATCATAAAAATATTATCAATTAAAGGTCTCATCTTCTGGGACACTTGTTTAAATTATTCATCCCAGTCATTGTATGGCACTGGGGCAGGTGTGTGGCATGCCGAGTCCAATAATGCCAGTACTTGCAAAGAAAATTCAGTCAGTAATCCAGCCAGCTGCAACCTGTTAGTGAAAAAAAAAAAAAAAAAGCCAATAAATCAGTTGACTATCTTAATCCCAATCAGATCTTGCCAGCTGGCTTAGCTGAACATGTGGATATTCCCATAACCCAACAACTTCACATCCAAGTACAAACTGAAACAAATGTGCACAATGAGTCTTGAAAGTGTGTTGTAATAGTGTTTATAGAAACATACTTGAGGAGCTGGGTGCTGGTGGCTCACGCCTGTAATCCTAGCTACTCAGGAGGCTGAGATCTGAGGATCGCGGTTCAAAAGCCAGCCCGGGCAGGAGAGACCGTGAGACTCCTATCTCCAATAAACCACCAGAAAACCGGAAGTGGCGCTGTAGCTCAAGTGGTAGAGCACTTGCCTTGAGCTGAAGAGCTGAAGGACAGCGCCCAGACCCAGAGTTCAAGCCCCACGACCGACCAAAAAAAAAGAAAGAAACATACTTGAGTGTTGGGAAGGTGGCTCAGTGGTAGAGTGCTTGCCTTGCATGAATGAGGCCCTGGGTTCGATTCCTCAGCACCACATTAGCAGAAAAAGCCAGAAGTGGTGCTGTGGCTCAAGTGGTAGAGCGCTAGTCTTTAGCTGAAGAGCTCAGGGACAGTGCCCAGGATCAGAGTTCAAGCCCTATGAAAAAACAAAAACAAAAGCAAGAAACATACTTGAAAAAACTTAAAGTCCATCTGCAAGAATTTAACATGATTGTATAATCAAATGTCAAAGAAGTTAAAATAAATACAGTACTATACATACTCACTTAACACAATTGGATACCTACTAAATTCTTTAAAATAGCTATTTTGGGAAGTATGGAAGGAGAAGACAAAGAATGGTATGTCAATGTTAAGTAGTATTTCTAAAAGCAAAACACTATTATTTATTTATTCTAATTATGAAAGTCCAGGTAATTATATAGCCCAAGTACTTATTTTTTTCTTTTTTCATTTCTTCCTTCCTTCCTTCTTTCTTTCTTTTCCTTTTTTTTTTTTTTTTTTTTTTTTTTTTTTTTTGCCAATCTTGGAGCTTGAACTCTAGGCCTGGGCACTGTCTCTGAGCTCCTTTTGCCCAAGGCTAGCACTCTACCACTTGAGCCACAGCACCACTTCCAGCTTTTTCTGTGATTAATTGGAGATAAGAGTCTCTCAGACTTCCCTGCCTGGGCTAGCTTCGAACAGCAATCCTTAGATATCGTCTCCTGAATAGCTAGGATTACAGGTCTGAGCCACTGGCACCCAGCTTTGTGTACTTTTCTATATTCACTTTCTCCCCCCACCCCCAAAATAAATCCAGTATTTAAAATGTAGGGGTTTTCAAACTAAGCAACTCAAGGGCAGCGATAGAAGGGAGAGAATGAGAGAGAAAGAGAGAACAGCTTACACTAGGCAAAAAGGAAAAAAATGTACATATCCCCTGATGTGGAAGAAATAGTTGTATTGTCAAAGCTCATAGACTTCACAAACATTATAGACCATGATAATGACAATTTGCCTTGTGAAGGTTCAAATGTGTTTGTGACTTTAAGTATCACTATCTCACAATACTGTGAAATTTATGTAATCAATCTCAATTTTTAAAATTATTCAAAATAAAATAACAAAAATGTAGGGGTTTTCAATGGAAGGGATGACACTGATCAAAATGCATTGAACTGATAAGCTGACTTTTAGAATTGAAACCTCTTTGTAAAACTACTTAATAAAAATTTAAAATGTTTAAGGAGAGAGATTGCCTCCACGCCCCCCCCCCCCCCACACACACACACACCCGCCCATTGTCGTTGCTTTCTTCTGGATTGCAAATCCCTCAAAGGTAGCTCAAGCCTATAATCCTAGTTGCTCTGGAGAATGGGAGCTGAGGATCAGTGTTCAAAGCCAGTACCGGCTAGAAAGTCAGTGAAACTCTTATCTCTAATTAACCAGCAAAAGGCCGGAAGTGGAACTGTGGTTCAAGTTGTACAGGGCCAGTTTTGAGCAAAAAAGCTAAGGATTGGCACCTAGTCCCTCAATCAAAGCCCTAGTACCTGCACCAAAAAAAACAATTTTTTTTTCCCTCAATCATGGTAGTACAAGTATGAAATTTAAGCACTCAAGTGGTCAAGGCAGAAGGTCAAGGCAAGAGGCCAGCCCTGGGTCACATAACAAGAGCTTATTTTGAATTATTTATTTATTTATTTATTTATTTGGATGTGGGGCTTGAACTCTGGGCCTGGGCGCTGTCCCTCAGCTCTTCAGCTCAAGGCTATCGTTCTACCACTTGAGCCACAGGGCCACTTCCGGTTTTCTGAGTGGTTTTTTTGGAGATAAGAGTCTCACAGACTTTTCCTGCCCAGGCTGGCTTTGAACCAAGATCCTCAGATCTCAGCCTCCTGAGTAGCTAGGATTACAGGCATAAGCCACCGGCACCCAGCTATTTTGAATTTTTTTAATTAATTTACTTTATCATTATTACAAAGGTGATGTGTGGAGGGATTACAATTACATGAGGTAATGGGTTTCATACCTTTCATATCGTGTCATCTATTCCCTCATTCTCTCCCAGTCCCTCCCTACTGTCTCCACCCATGAGCTCTATAGTTCACTTTCATCAGTGTCCAGTGAGTTCCACTGCTGCCCTTTTTTACCCATTTTCCCTCAAGTTCTGTACCTTCCCCCACACCCTCCCAAAGATATGCCCTTGAGTACACCATACATAAAGAAAAGAAGACAGAATCATCAAAAAATAAAAAGTTTGGAGCTGAAAGGTGGCTCAGAAGTAGAGCGCTTGCCTCACATGCATGAGGTCCTGGGTTCGATTCCTCAGCACCACATAAGCAAAAAGAAAAAAGCCGGAAGTGGCGCTGTGGCTCAAGTGGTAGAGCACTAGCCTTGAGCTGAAGAGCTGAGGGACAGCGCCCAGGCCCAGAGTTCAGGCCCCATGACTGTACGCAAAAAATAAATAAATAAATAAATAAAAAGCTTTTAAAAGAGAGAGAGATCTCTTATTTCCATATCTTAGAGTTCATTTATTTATATATATAATTTTATATAAATATGAAGAGGCACACATAGGCATTGCACCTATGTATTTTTCTCCTAAGAATATCCTCTTTTGGTCTCGCTGTGTGTGTCAATATCTAGAATCCTATGTAGATTATTATACCCCAGTGTGTTTTAGATCTAATTTCTGCAATCAAAGAGAACAGGCATGATTTGTCTCTCTGAGCTTGGCTTACCTCACTTAACAAGATTTGTTCTAGCTTTATCCAGTTTCCTTATATTTTTTCTAATGTCTGTATAAAATTCCAATGTATATAGGGACCACATTTTTTTGGATCCACTCATCTATTGTGGGGCATCTGAGCTGTTTCCCTATGTTGGCTATTGTAAATAGTCCAACAGTGAACAAGGATGTACAGTGTTCTTATGATGTTGAGGGTAGAAGCCCAAGACTGGTATGGCTGGGTTGTTGGGAAATTTTTTTGAGGAGCCTCCAGATTGGTTTCCAGAGTGGCTGTACTAGTTTACATTCCCACCAACAGAGAAATTGAGTTTTTTTCCCTACCTCCCCACCATTTGTTGTTGCTTGAATTCATATTGACCAGTCTAACTGGGGTGAGATGGAATCTCAGAGTTGTTTTTATTTACATTTCCTTTATAGCCAGGGATGATGAGCATTTCCTCTTGTGTTTCTTTGCCATTCTCACCTATTCTTCTTATTTTATTAATTTTATTTTATTGTAAAGATGCTGTACAGAGGGATGACAGTTACAAGAGAAAGACAATGAGCACATTTCTTGTCCAGCATTATTATCCCTCCTTAGTTGTTCTTCTGAGATGTCTCCCCTTAGCTCCTTTGCCCATTTAGTGATAAGTTTATTAGGTTTGGGAGAGTACATTAAAAAAAATGCAAAAAATAAATAAAAAATTAAAAAACTTCAATATGAACTTATCATTTAAAGATCCAACTTAAAATCTTTATCAGTTTCTCTTGATCATTTAAATTTTTTGTTTGATTGTTTTAAGAAGTTATTTTAACTCATCAGCATATGAATTTATGTTATATTATTTATGAAGACTTTTTGGATAATAATTAAATTTACCTAAAAGCTTAGCTGCTTTTAAATTAATTAAGCTAAACTGCATAGTGAATTGAAAGCCTGGGTGTTCAAGACCATATTTTATGGGCTATTATAGAAAGCATGGTTTTATATGCACCATCTTGGAGAGGACTCAACAGAATTACATTTATAACACTCTCAGACTAAATATGGGCAGGATCCAGCTATGGGCCAGCTCAATCATCGTTACTCCAAAAAAGATACTGAGACCCACTAGGAACCTGTCTCTAAAGACAACCTTCATTTGAGACCATTGAAAGCATGCCAGAGTTCAAGAGGGATGAGACAGGATATTGCACAATGGTAAGATAAAGTGTATGTGACAGTTCACCACCTCTTGTGTTTAACCCTCATCTTCAAAAAAAAAAAAAAGCCAAATGTGTGCTCCCTAAAAACAGATAATACACCAAAGGGTTTAACTGAAGACCACTTACTGAAAGAATTACAAAAATGTTAACAAAGGGGGGAGGGGGGAGGCTAGGAAGGGATGTGAAGGGTAAACAAAGGAGGAGGCTGCAATGCTTGGTAAGAAATGTACGCATTATCCTGCCCATGTAACTGTAACTCCTCTGTACAGTATGTTCACAAATAAAATTAAATTAAATTTAAAAAAATGTTAACAAAGTTAGGTGAAGCCTATAGTCTAGCAACAGTGAGAAACTTTCACTTCTCTACTTCCTGGCATTACCTGACTTATGTAACTGCATATCACCTCTGTATATCACCTTTATAATAACAATAAATACTTTAAAACCTTAAAATGTACTTATTACGTGACATAAAACCCTAACCCCTCTCTATATCACCCTTATAATCACAATAAAATTACTTGTTTTTAAAGAAAGCACAAGTGGCAGAGAAAATAACTAAAGATGGATATTCTAAAACCCCAAATCTATGTTTGGTAGATTTGACAACCCACAGAACAATTCCTGCCCAGGAAACATTTAGAGTAATCTTACTGCTGGCATTGGTGGCTACTCAGTAGGCTAACTAAACTAAACTAAACTAAAATAATCTAAGCTTGGAAAGGAGATCACACAGATGAAAGGATTCAAAAACTGTGGTACCTATATACAATAGAATATTATGAAGCCATTACGAAGGACAAAATAATGGCATTCACAGTGAAATGGACGGAACTAGAAAAAATCATTTTGAGAAAGGTAAGCCAAGAGAAAAGAGACAAATAGCACATGGTCTCCCTGATCAGTGGATGTTAAATCCAAAACGTAAGGAGATACGACAAGAAACAAAGGACCTCCACAGATCTTCTTGTATCATTACTAAATGACCCCATGCTGCTGACCACATATAGGGTATATATGCACACATCTGAGGAAGGAGGAGGACACAAAATCAGAGGGAAATGGGAAAACATACAACACAACATCAGCTGCACTGGACATTGATCAGAATGAACTAAGCAACTCAATGGCAGCAATGGGAGGGAGGAATAGAGGGAAAGAGGGAACAGCTGACACTAAGCAAAAGGAAAGAAATGCACATATCACCCAATGTGGAAGAAATAGTAGTATTGTCAAGGCTCACAGAATTCACAAACATTATAGACCATGATAATGACAATTTGCCCCATGAAGGTTAGAATGTGTTTGTGGCTTTAACTATCACTATCTCACAATACTATGAAATTTGTGAAATGTACGTAATCAATTTAATCACAATAAAAAATAAGTTAAAAAAAAAAAAAGAAAGAAAGAAAGGAGATCGCATGTTGGGCTAGTGGCACATGCCTGTAATGAAGGGACTGGAGAAGCTAAAATAGGAGGCCCAGGAGTTCCAGTGTCAGCCTGGGCTACCTGGTAAAACATTATCTCAAACAAAGAAAAAGAAAAACCAAAACAAAATAAACTTTAAAAAAAAGCCAGACACCCATGGCTGACATGTGTAATCCAAGCTGCTCAAGAAGCTGAGCTCTGAGAATCACAATTTGAAGCCATCCTGAGCAAGGAAGTCCACCAGATTCATCTGTGTCATTTGTCTTAATGAAACAAATACAAGAACTTGCTGAAGGACTGTTTGTAGCTGTGACCACCAGCTGGTGGCCTTCAAGAGATGTACAAGGGGTCTTTCCTCAGAGCTTGGTACTTCTGATTTCACTTCGTATCTAATCGTGGCTCCTCCCACTTATTAGTTATTCAGGACCCCGCGCAAGCACCTTTAAAGAACAGCCATGCTTTCAAGGCTTTTTCTACACTCATTTATTTTCTATCACAAATGCCTTCTTTACTTATAACCTGTTCCATTATATAGTATAGTTATCGATAAGTTGATTCAAAACCTTCAAATCATAGGATCAATAAGTAAATAGAGGTGGAAGGCCCTTAATTCAAACACCCCAAATCTGGAATACATAAAGACTCAAGAGTTTGTTGAGTGACAATGTGATGCCACAAATGAAAACTTCCACAGCTTGCGTGTGAGAGATTGCAGTAAGTAGGCGCACTGAAAATACTCTGTAAGATTACCTTCAGGGTCTTTGTCTGGGACATATATAAATTTCATATATGAGACTTAAATCTCATTCCTATGGTAGCTCATTATACATTATACATATATAAGTATTTCAAAATCCAAGACACTCCTGCTCTCAGACATTTCATATTAGGAATGTTGAGATGTTATCGATAACTACAAAACCAAATATAGTGGCAAACAGTGGTAATGATCCGTCTACACAGGGAAACCCTGGTTCTGTTCCTTTGCCTGTCTCAGTAAGCATTGAGACTCTGCTAGTCTTTCAGAAGCCCTGCTAAATTGTTTAAACTTGTTTCCATCTCATTTAAGATGGACACCAACTGTTAGCCTAAGTTACTATAAAAAATTAAAAAAAAAAAAAAAACTTTTCCTTGCCCTCATCAAATAAGCAGGGAACAAAAATGACAAGTACCAAAATGAAAGATTATAATGAGTACTGCTATCTCCTAGGGCAAGAAAAATTGATTTGCTTTTTCTTGTGGGCAAAGCTTGGAGTACTAAGCCTAATTTTTCATGGATGAGAGAGCAAGCTCACGAAAGTTTACAGAAAGAAAATGCCAACATGGATCATGGAATTTTTTAAGTGGGATAGGATCTTAGTCTACTAAAATTAGAAAGAGGGACTGGGAATGTGGCTTAGTGGTAGAGTGCCTGCCTAGCATTCATGAAGCCCTGGGTTTGATTCCTCAGTACCACATAAACAGAAAAGGCTGGGACCATGTAATTGTAACCCCTCTGTATGGTATTTTCACAATTAAAAAAAAAAAATGGCTGGGAGTGGCTCAAGGGGTAGAGTGCTAGCCTTGAGCAAAAGAAGCTCAGGGACAGTGCCCAGGCCCTGAGTTCAAGCCCCAGGACTAGCAAAATGTAATTAATTAACATTTTTAATGCACCTACTTTTTACTACTCTCTCACGAGGCCTGGAAGTTTTCATTTGTGGCACCACGTTGTCATTCAATTGTCATTAATCAACTAATTAATTGATTGAAATTAGAAAGAAGCTTCCAAAAGTGTATTCCCCAGGAAGCCCAGACAGGCTTTCTGAGGCCACACCCAGGACTCTAGCCAGGAAGAGCTGCTGATGGTATCTTAGGCACTAGGCCTGGACATCTCTAGCAAAAACTTATGAATCCATGAGCTTCCACACTTTGCAATCTGTGCTACCGTTTTATCTACCTTTGGTTAAAATTGAATACTTTATCTCACCAACCTAAGAGAACACAGCCTGCCAGAGTGGAGAGAAGGTGGGCTTCCATGGCCTCCATGCCCTCAGGAAGAGCATTCCTGTACACAAAGCAGAGACACTTTGATGGTCTCCTTTTCTTTTTCTTTTTCTTTTCCTTTTCCATTTTGTTATTTTCTTGCTTTTGGGTTTTAGTGGTTTTGTTTGTTTGTTTAATGCCCCTTTGAGGGTTAGGGAAAAATCTAAACCTTGCAAGGAAGCAAAGCAACCTTACTTATCTCTTACTTATGTGAATACCTTGCTAAGCAAAAGGATTCGAAGACAAGAGTCAGGACCATATTGGAATCAGTTAGCCCCTGCCAGCTAGTTAGCTCAAGAGAACAGTATTGCCTTTATGCACTCTCCAAGCTATGCTTTTCAACTTGGCTATAATTTATAAACATCTGAGAATCTTCTAAAAAAAACTACTGGTGACTGAGCTCCACCCAGAACAATTCAATCAGAATCTCCTAGGTAGGGATAAGAAGCAGATACCACTTTTTTTTTTTTTGGTACGTTGTGGGGCTTGAACTCTGGGCTTGGGTGCTGTCCCTGTGCTCTTCAGCTCAAGGCAAGCGCTCTACCGCTTGAGCCACAGTGCCACTTCCAGTTTTCTAGTGGTTTATTGAAGATGAGTCTCATGGACTTTCCTGCCTGGTCTGGCTTTGAACCACGATCCTCAGATCTCAGCCTCCTGAGTAGCTAGGATTACAGGCATGAGCTACTGGCGCCCGGCTGATATCAGTGTTTTTTAAAAGGCTTCCCAAGGGACTCTAATATGCCTTGGAACTGAGCACCACTGCTATAGATAAATAAGAAGGCACCTAATTCAAACAGAGCAGCCCTACCCATCTAGTTTAGAAATAGCTCTAATTTCCCCGGGACCTAATAGCATAGCAAAGATCTAGCCTCCCTTTCCCATTACCCTGGTACTAAAGCATTACTCACCCAAAATGAGGTGAAACCTACTCTCTGTCACATGGCAGAAAACAGGAAATGAATAGTGTTAGGTTTTTAAAAAAGAGGTGGCCGAGTAAGAACAGCACCACACATGTAGCATTCAGATAAGGGGTAGGTTTATTCAGTAGATCTGCTGGGACCAGGCCATGTTGGCCCTCCACGCGGCTGGGAAAGGCCTGGGAAAGAGCTGGGAAAGAGAGAGCTGGGAAAGAGAGAGAGCTGGGAAAGAGAGGGAAAAGAGCAAGAAAAGAGAGCATCTGGGAAAGAGGTGGGAAAGAGCAAGCTAGGAAAGAGAAGAGAGCTGGGACAGAAAAAAGGAAAGAGCTGAGAAAGAGCTCGAAAAGAGCAGAGAGAGCGCATCTGGGAAAGGTGGGAAAGAGAGCTAGTTAAAAGAAGAGAGCTGGGAAAGAGAAGGAAAGAGCTGAGAAAGAGCTAGAAAAGAGCAGAGAGAGAGCATCTCAGCCTGGGCTAGGCCTTATCTAGGGTATGGGCAGGGAAAGGTGTGGCCACATCAAATTCAGATGTGACCTCGGCGGATGCAGACGTGACCTCTTCCAGGTGTCCCAGTTGCCTAGGTAATGCAGGTATTGGGTGGAGACTCTGCTACGAGGAGGGTGGAGTCTGCTAGCCATCCAGGAGCGGACCTTACAAATAGCACCCAGTTCCTGCCTTGAAGGAGCTCACACACAGGTCAAAGAAATGTTTCCTAATAAAATGTAATGTTGGAATCAGGTGCTGGTAGCTCACATCTGTAACCATAACTACTCAGGAGGCTGAGATCTGAAGATCACAGTTTGAAGCCAGCTTTTACAGAAAAGTCCATGACACTCTCATCTCCAAAAAGCAGAAAGTGGATGTATGGCTCAAGTGGTAGAGTTCCTGTCTTGAGTGAAAAAGCCAAGTAACAGCACAAAGTCCTGAGTTCAAGCTTCAGTTCCAGTGCGTGCACACATGCACACACGCGCGCACACACACACACACACACACACAATATTGGAGAAGATGAATGTGGTCAAAATAGATTGCCAGCAGTATGAAAACTGAATGATGAAAAGTATTGCAATTGCATGAAGAAAGGGAGACAGGGAGAGTGAAAAGAGTGGAGGGAAAAGATGAAATACACACACACAAGTATACATACTCATATATATTCATGGAAATAGAACCATGAAATCACTCCTTATGTAGCTAATATATGTTTATGTCTTAACTACTGTAATTTTCAAAACTATCTTATGAATTAGGCCCTATCACTACCAAGCCCACTTCACCTGGAAAAGTCCATAGCCTAAAATCCTTTAGCTGGGAGTAGCTGGGCTACAGTCCAACTGAGGCAGCCTGGCTGTTCCACCCAGACACTTCACAAGTACATGACAAAGATAAGCAGATATGTGTAAACTCAGAGTTAAGAACAGACCTGGGGCCTTAACTCTGGGCCTGGGCGCTGTTCCTCAGCTCTTCAGCTCAAGGCTAGGGCTCTACCACTGAGCCACCTTCCCAGCCCTCATACTTCTATTTTTATTTCTTGTAGATAAAGTGTAGCCACCCAAAGTCATTGGGTTTCATTCATCTATTTGTGCTAGTATTGGGGCTTGAACTCAAATTCTAGGCATCCCTTTTTCACACAAGGTTATCACTCTCAACTGCCACTCTACTCTGCCACAGCTCCACCTCCAGTTTTTGGCTGATTAATTGGAGATAAGAATTTCACATAAATATGACAGGAATGGATAAGGAAAACACTAAAACTCCTTGACACAGGTCAAAACTTCCTAAATAAGTATCCAGAATCATAACAAATGGAAAAAAAAGCTGGATAAATGGGATTGCGTTGAACTGCAGAGTTTCTGCATGGCAAAGGACATAGTTAACAAGATAAGTAGAAAGCACACAGAATGGGAGAAGAGCTTTACTAGCTATGCATTAGACAATGACCTCATATCTAAAATATACTTATAGCTCAAAAAATTTAACTCCCCAAAAACAAATCCTCAAAGAAAAAACAATCCCATTAGTAAGTGGGCTAAAGACTTAAAAAGAGTCTTCTCCAAAGAAGAAATAAGAATGGCCAATAGACACATGAAGTGATATTCAATATCTCTGTCCATAAAAGAAATGCATCATTGAGATTCCATCTAACCCCAGTTAGAAACATCGTTGAGATTCCATCTAACCCCAGTTAGAATTATCAAGAAGGCACAGGTGGGTGTCCCAGGTCAATAAGTCCCAAAGTTGGGATGGGAACCTCCAAACATTAGCCGAATGATAGGTGTGCCTGAGATAAAATGAGTGGTTAATGTGGCCTTTCCCCCTCACTCCCCAAGAGCCCGTTTTGGTCATATACCCTAAATGCCAGGCTGTGGAAGCCATGTGGGGGTGGAGAGAGAAAGTGCTGCACTATGAGGCCTTTATCAGTGATGTGCTGCAGCAGGACTTGCAAAAAGTATTGGACCATCAAGACAAGATATATGAGCAGCTGGCCACATACCTTCAGCTGAAAAATGTCATTGAGTGACTCCAGGAAGCTAATCACTCAGAGTTATATATGCAGGTGGATTTGGGCTGTAACTTCTTCATTGACATAGTGGTTTCAGATACTTCACGCATCTATGTAGCCCTGGGATATAGGTTTTTCCTGGAGTTGACACTGGCAGAAGCACTCAATTTCATTGATCTTAAGAGCTCTCTCCTCACAAAGCTCAGCAACAGCCTAACCAAGGACTCCATGAATAGCAAGGCTCATGTCCACATGTTGTTAGAGGGGCTGAAAGAACTACAGGGCATGCTCATCATTGACTACTACTTCCTAACCTCTGACATTAAAGAGCCTGAATGTCTTGGGGAAAAAAATATCAAGAAAACTAGCAATAACAGATGTTGGCAGGCATGTGGCCAAAAGAGACCACTACTATACTATATTGTTGGTGAGAATGTAAACTTGTTCAACCACTCTGTAAAGCAGTATGAAGATTCCTCAAAAGACTAAACATAGAGCTCCCCTATGACCCAGAAATCTCACTCCTGGGAATTTACCCAAATAACCACCAAAGCCACCAGCACAACCATGTTCATTGCAGTATGCTTACCATAGCTAAGATATGGAATCTACCCAGATGCCCCTCAGTGGACAAATGGATCAAGAAAATGTGGTATATATGTACAATGGAATGCTATGTTTCCATCAGAAAGAATGACATTGCCCCATTCATAAGGCTATGGAAAGACTTGGAAAAAATTATATTAAATGGAGTAAGCCAGGCCTAAAGAAACATAGGTCTCATTTCCCTCATTTGTAATAATTAGAATATGCTTGTACATCTACAAGTAACCTCAATGGATATAAAAAGACTGATAATTACACTTGGACATGATTAATTAAACAGCACTCTAAACATTCACATAATGAGAACAAAGAAGGATATTCTTAGGAGAGGATCACAAGGGCTCAGTAGCTATGTGCATATAATCATATAAAATGATGCTTATCAAAATGAACTCCAAGAAATAGAAACAAGAGGTTTTTTTGTGGTTTGTTGGTTTGTTTGTTTGTTTTGCCAGTCCCGGGGCTTGAACTCAGGGCTTGAGCACTGTCCCTGAGCTTCTTTTGCTGAAGGATAGCACTCTACCACATGAGCCACAGTGCCACTTCTGGCTTTTTCTGTTTATGTTGTACTGAGGAATCCAACTCAGGACTTCATGCATGCTAGGCAAGTACTCTACAACTAAGTCTAATTCCCAGCCCTGCTTGCAGTTCGTTGTTTTTTTTTGTTTGTTTGTTTTTTGTCCCTGCTTTGGTGTTTTTCCTTTTGTCACTCTTTGTTACTTCTTTACCCTTTGCCTTGTATGTAAGTTCATCTGATTTGGGGAGGGGAAAGGGAAGCATAGAATTGGTAGGAAAAAAAAAGTGAACCAATTCAGCAGTGATACTCACTAGACACTATGTTGGAAATGAACTATACAACTTGGGGGTGAGGGGGAGTCAGGAGAGGAAAATCTGGGAGAAAATGGGGGGGTGACACATTTCAAAAAGAAATGTACCTGTTACCTGACCTATGTAACTGTAACTACTCTGTACATCACATTTACAATAAAAAAATTTTAAGGAAAATAAAAAGAAGACAAGAACTTCACAGAGTTTCTTGCCTGAGCTGGCTTGAAACCTCAATCCTCAGATCTCAGCTTCCTAGTAGCTAGAATTACAGTCATGAACTACCAGCACCCAGCTCAGCCTAAGTTTTTAAACTGAGGCACAAAATAGGCAGATGACATCCACAAAGATAAGGGATGGGACAGACAGGTGCACTTCCCACAGATAATGAGAGTCAGAGAGAACAATGATGGGGGAGAAAAGGGGTAGAATGCCTAGCACCTCTGACTTTGAAATGACAGCAGACTGTGAATGATTGGACCTGGGGAGTGAGGAAGGAGGCAGCTTCCAGGCTTCTAATGAGAGACTTGGCAGGTGGTGCCTTGAACACAGAAGCCGTGAGTCTGTGGAGAGAAGGTAATGAGTTCCTTTCTGGATGTCTTCCATTTTCACAAGCCTTCCTATCTGCAGTTGCTAAAAGGCTTGACAGTTAAACACTTCAGACCTTTCGGGTTCTTGGAGACATTTCTCTGTAAAACCATAAATATGGACACTTCCTAAAAATTCTTCGAAATGCACTGAATTTAGAATCTAGATGTGATTTGAAGAGAAATTGAGAAGCAATCCATGACAGTGATTTTGTTGTTCTAAAAAGTATCATCTTACCAAAATTAGAAAAGAAAAACGCTTTATAACAAACCCAAAAATAACATACCTAACCCCAAATGAGGTCCATGAAAAATATTTTTTAAAACTACATAGTAGTTTCAGCTACCTAAATATTTGAGTTCTATTTTAAGGACAGTGGTGGCAGTTCAGAATATATTTGGTTTTAAATAGATTTTTCTATCTCTAGGGCATAGTGCTTCTACTAACTTCTTCTTCCTAAATTGTTTGCTTTCATCTACTAAATAAACTTTGAAGAGACACTTGTCAATATGTATTCATTACTCGATTTAGCCATAAATTACTAGTATTTAAGTATACCTTGAAACTATGAAAAAAGCTGGAAGTAGAGCTGTGACTCAAGTGGTTGAGCACTAGCTTTGAGCAAAAGAAGCTCAGGGACAGCACCCAGGCCATGAGTTCAAGACTGGCAAAGAAAAAATCAAAACACCTTGCCATCCATCTTTTACTCACCATCATGAGTAAAAGAAATACATGATATTTCTTCTGACCAAAGTGTCCACATCAGAGAAAAGGGGCCCATGTTCCCCAAAATCTTGATACAGCTAGCCTATGGAGAAATGGCATTATATTTAGAAGGCATTCCCTAACTGGATTTTCCCCGGTGCAACATTAGTTAGGGAAAATCCAGTTAGGGAATGCCTTCTAAATATAATGCCATTTCTCCATAATCTCACTTACAGGCTCAGGCCTCAAGGGTTAAAAATGGAAATAGCACAACTTAATATTACACTTAGTGAGTTGAGTCACAAGCAAAATTTTTACTTCCTTTTTGAGACATAACATTGTTCTGGTCTAAAGGTCTGAAATCCAAGGAAAAAATGCCTCTATGATGAGGATTTGGGGTATAGCTCCAACGTGTGAGGATCTGGATTCCATCCTCAGTGCTGCAAAATAAAATTAATTAATTAATTAATTACTAAAACAATAGAGTAAAAGATGCTTCTACCAGGAGACAACAATGATTGCATTGAAATAGAAGCTGAGATTGTCACCCAGCCACTTAGGTTTCCTCAAGATTCTACATCAAAGAACAAAGAAAGGAGTTGCTATCCTCACGCAGTGATTGATCCTGATTACAAAGGAAAAATTAGGTCACTACTACACAATGCAGGCTAGCGAACAGAATGTCTAAAATACAGATATCTTAGAGAATCTGTATTACTACCACTGTGTCTTATGATTAAGGTCAGTGGGAAACTTTGACAAAATTCAGGTGAATTATGGTTTCTACCAGACTAGAAGCCTGATAATGACCTGAGATGCTTACTGACAACAAAGGAAATACAGGCTAATGGAAGAAGGGAGCCATAAACATCAACAACAGCCACTATGACCAGATGCAGAAGCTGGTCATGTGGTTATTACTGATATTTATACCTATAAATTTTGACTTTCTTCCTTTATTCTTTATCTAATACTTTTTAAATAATTATTAAATTAGCATCCTGAATTGAGGATAATCAAGAGTAATCTCAGGGCAGTAGAGTGGTTGCCTAGCATGCGTGATGTCCTAGGTTTGATTCCTCGCTACCACATAAACAGAAAAGGCTGGAAATGATACTGTGGCTCAAGTAATAAAGCTCTAGCTTTGAGCATAGAGAGGCTCAGGGACAGCCTAGGTCCTGAGTTCAAGTCCCAGGACCAGAAAAAAAAAGAGTAATTTCAATCCAGAGGCCCTCTTCTGAGGAGGTTTTGTTTTGTTTTGTTGATATGGAGGATACTTCTATCCTTTGATGGAAATAGGATTATCATCATTGTCTTTTATTTGAAGAACAAATTTGGTAATGGAGATGTGGGAGTACCAAGTTGACAAGGGTGAACTGTGGTGATCACTTTACATGTCAATTTACACAGTCCCCAGTTATTCAAGCAAATACAAACACAGAGTTCCTGTTGCCATGAAACACTTTGAAAATATGTTTAATGTAAGAAAACTGCTAGATAATCTAGACAGGCCTAACTTCATCCATGGAAAGACTTTAAAGGGAGAACTGAGGTTACTGAAATTCCACCAGAGAACTTGCATTTTTACTCCTTACCTAGTTGTAGTTTAACCTTCCCAGTGGTTTTGAACCACAGTAAAGATACTGGGAATCCAGGAATGCACTTGATGTGGCAAAGGAATTCAGGAGCAACAACTGGGAGAAACAAGTTAGGAAACCAAAGTGACCTATGGGATTCCAGGAAGATATGGAAAAGGTAGAAGACTTAGCCCATACTGTTACTGACATCAGGGCTAGTGTGTCTTGTCATTCAAAGTTCAGTTCCAATGTTTAAGACCTCTCATAATCTCTCAAGCAGTAGTCCACAACTCCTGCCAGTGTTTTCCTTAGAGCACTACTTAACAGCATCATTATTTCTATGCCATCAGATACTTTCTCAACTGAAAGCCTTTCTCCAGCAAGCTCAGCATTCAACAAATACCTTGGCATTTGTTGATACACAATAGCTTTTCAGTAAGTTGGTACACAATAACTTTTCAGTAAGTAGAGCTGATACCTTAAAGATATTAAATTTAGGCCAGGCACTGATGGCTCATACCTATAAACTAGCTACTCAGGAGGCTGAGATCTGAGAATCACAGTTAGAATCCAACCCAATCAGGAAAGTCCATGAGACTCTTATCTTTAATTAATCACCCAAAAGGCGAAAGTGGATCTTTTGGCTAAAGTGGTAGAGTGCTAGCCTTGAGCAAAAAAAAAAAAAAAAAAAAAAAAGCTCAGAGACAGCACCCAGTCCCTAAAGTCAAGCCCTAGGACCAGCACTTAAAAAAAAAAAAATCAAATTTCTAATGGAATTCCCTGTCAAAACCTGCTACTTGGCAGTGAAAGAAGTAGGCAAACTGTTATATTCTAGTGTACAGGAAAATATTGGCATTTATTCCTAATGACTTAATTTAACAGACTTAGCCAAATGCCAGTGGCTCACACCTGTAATCCTAGATACTTTAGAGGTCAAAGGTTCAAGGTTGGAAGCTAAACCAGGCAAGAAAATCCACTGGACTCCATCCATCTCCTATTAACCACCAAAAGGCATGGAACTATAACTCAACTGGTAGAGCACCAGCTTTGAAGTGTTCAGACCCCGGGTTCAAGGTTCAAGTGCTGGTACTGGTATGTGTATGCGCATGCAAACACACACACACATCACACTCACAAACTAAGCCAGGCACCTGTTACTCATGCCTATAATCCTAGCTACTCAGGAGGCTGAGATCTGAGGATCGAGGTTCAAAAGCCAGCGTGGGCAAGAGCATCCATGACTTTTTTTTTTTTTTTTTGGTCGGTCGTGGGGCTTGAACTCTGGGCTTGGGCGCTGTCCCTGCTCTCTTCAGCTCAAGGCAAGCGCTCTACCACTTGAGCCATAGCACCACTTCCTGTTTTCTAGTGGTTTATTGGACTTTCCTGCCCTGGCTGGCTTTGAACCTTTATCCTCAGATCTCAGTCTCCTGAGTAGCTAGATTACAGGCGTGAGCCACCGGCACTGGGCCGTGAGACTCCTATCTCCAATTAACCACCAGAAAACTAGAAGTGACCCTATGGTTCAAATGGTAGAGTGCTACCCTTGAACTGAAGAGCTGAAGAGCTAAGGGACTGCACCCAGGCCCAGAGTTCAAGCCCCACTACCAACTAAAAAAAAAAAAAAAAAGACTTGGACAACTATGATTATCCAGAGTATTTCTTACACTAGAAAAGACATAAAAATTCAACAGATTGCTTTCAGCCATCTATTTTTTTTATTTACAGTTTGTGTTCAATGCAAATCAATTCCATAACATGAGAAGTTACTATGAATCAAAGCATAAATACACAAACACAATATACAATCCAAATAGATGTACAGCATTCAGAGTATGAAGCAAAGGGAGTGTTCATTCACACACACCATAGCCTCAGATCGGTATGATCTAGCTGTTCCCGTGTAGTTTCTAAAAATGGGAGGAAAATGACTGGTTATTAGAACTGTGGTGATACTAGATACTGGAACATGTGAGCATCAGTGTGTGACCATGCGAACAAAAATTATTTTTTAGGGAGTTTTTTAAAGGTTTGTGTAGCAATGATGTAAAAGATTTACTGTGGAATCTAGCCCACTTTCAGGGTTAGGACCAGGTTCTAACTATCTAAAAATATTGACTGATAACAGAAAGTATTCCAAATGTAGCTATTCTGATCCATAGTTTTTGTAAAAAAAAAAAGTATTTACAGAAAGAGTATAAAAGTTTTTGTGAATTTAATGCAAGATAACTTCCAGTCTTCACTACCCAACTGCTTGATTTATGGTTTTGGTTCCTTTGCCTATTTTCCTTCTAATTTCAAGCTTTGTGATTTTACCTTCAAAACAGACCAAAATGTTAAATGGTGAAATGTATTCAACATATTCAGAATTAAAACATAACATTTTTAAATTAGTTAAAGTTAGGCTGGGAATTGGTGGCACATGCCTGTAATCCTAGCTACTCAGAATCTGTTTGAAGCCAGATCAGACAGGAAAGTCCTGGAGACTCTATCTTCAGCAAAAAGCTGGAAGTGGAACTACGGCTCCAATGGTAGAGCACTAGCCTTGAGCAAAAAACTAAGGAAGGAACAGCCCCCAGGCTGAGTTTAAGCCCTAGTACTGGCACACACCTGCGCACAAATACACACACACACACACACACACACACACACACACACACACACACACACACACACAGTGCTAAAGTTAATGCAATTCTACTCTTTGGAGTCTGGTTAGCTAAATGAATCCGGTGTTCTTATTGAATAAAAATATTCTTTGGAATCAATTTAGCTAAATGACGCTGTTGTTGGGTGATGAGAAATGCATACCATTTGACTTTGTAAGGATAAGATTTATTCAGGATGCTTGGACTGGGGATGGATTCCAAGCCATCATTGGCTGGGACATACATACAAGGTGGGATATAATATCCAATCCAAGGTCATAAAGGGGAAGTAAAACAAAAACAACGACAATAACAACAAAAGAGTTCAGTTCAGAACAGTGACAGCTTAACAATGTGAAATTTTCCTCAAGTATATGGGTATTAAATTAGTACTGCTGAAACATGACATTGAGGATTCATCATGACACCTGGTAGTTCTTGCTAGTGTACATATAAATAGAATCATGGAAGCCTTCCATGTCATCTAATTGATGTATGGCCTATCTAATTGATTTAATGAGCCAAAAAATTAAAATGGTATCTCCATTCCATATTCCATCCTTATCTCTAAACAAAACCTATGGTTGTTTTCAAGGCAGACCTAAGGATTCCGGTTTCTTAAGCCACACTTGAAATCATCTCAACTTTGGATGTTATCTCTCATCATCTGGTACATGAAACTCCAGCAGATTCAATATTGACATTCATCCTCTGTCAAACCCTTCACATGTTCTTCAAAACAATCAAATTTGGAATTCCCAACCCTTTCTGTGTCCAGGAAATAAGCTGTGGAATCAGTTGATTTGATGCAGACATTTTTCTTCCTTGCCACTTTGGACTTCTAGTTGCCATTTGTGTTGGGTGGAGAAGATGGGGAAGTAGAGACGTTGCTTGGCCTGAGTCTCTAACAGTAGAGATGTAGAAGAGAGAGCGAAACCACGAGAAGACCGGCTGTCGACTGCAGGGCACTACCGCCTCCCCTGGTGGTGGTAATGGTTGAATTTGGGGTAGCCGTGGTACTCTGGGAGGAGTTAGTTGAAAGTGGCACCACTGTTTGGTTTGAATAAATCTAAAATACATTTAAAAAAAGTTACATATAACATGTCCACTGATGTCACATCTGCCTCTACCTACACTTCAATATGACATGAAGGTAATTTCTTTTTATTTGCAATGATTGCTGTGGAACACAGGACTTCGGCCTCACTAAGTACAACCTCTACCAATAGAGCAAAACTTCTCACCCATGACAAATTAGTAAGATCATCTTTTTTCAAACAACAGGATTTTTTTTCTTTGTTGCTATTTTTGCTTTCTTTTCTTTTTGTCTTCTTTGTTCATTTGTCTCTTTGGGAGGGTAAGGGGACATAGCAATAGTGAAACAAACAGTGAACAAATACAGCAGTGGTACTCGCTAGACACTATGTTGAAAATTAACTCTAACTTGTGGGTGAGGATGAAAGGGAAAAAAACTGAGAAAGCCAGGGAAGAGGTGATATTGTCCAAAAGGAAATGTACTCTACCTGATTTATGTAACTGTAAACCCTCTGTACATCTTTATAATAACAAAAATAAAAGTAAAAAAGATTGCCTTTTTTTCTCCCCTGATCTCTTACTCATATTATTAAATTCCAAATTTTTTGCTCATTCCTACCAAGTTATTCTCTTTAGTTTCAAAACTACCTATAAACTAGGGCCACTGGCTCACACCTATAATCCCAGCTACTCAAGAGGCTGAGATCTCAGGACCTTGGTCCAAAGCCAGCCCCACAGACAAATCCACTAGACTCTCATGTCCTATTAACCAGCAAATGGCCAGAAGTGAAGGCGTGGCTCAAGCGATAGAGCACCAGCTGAGAATGGAAAAGGTACAGTTAGAGTACAAAGACCTGAATTCAAGGCCCAGTACTGATACATTCGTGTGTGAGTGTGTGCACACGTGCGCGCATGCACACATGCACACTAGACATACTCATACAATGCAAAAAGCAGCAAAAACAACAAAAAAAGTTCTTCAAGCTATACAACTCCCCTGAGCATGACTAGTTTGACTGCTGTGCAGAGGAGCTCAACTTTAAAATATTGCCATTGAAAAGCCAGAAGTGGTGCTGTGGCTCAAGTGGTAGAGCGCTGAAGAGCTGAGGGACAGTGTCCAGGCCCAGAGTTCAGGCCCCATGACCCGACGCCCCCCCCCAAAAAAAGAAATAAAAAGAAAATATTGCCATTGAGATTCACTGTGATAGAATTGGGTCATTGTACACTACATGTACACAAACTATTTTCACACAGCCTGGCTAATTCACGTTGGCCTTAAACAGTTGCAGAGAGAGACACACAAAAACAACATTGAGTATCTTAACCAGATTGAGTATCTTATTCCCTGCTTTGGAATTATAATCATAGCCCTTCTCAAAATTGGCCACACGATTTGCGATTTGCTTTAAATTGGGCGAGTGGGGGAATTAATCCTTGCCTGCAGGCAGAATGAGGTAGGACTTCACAAAAGACAGACACCTAGAGGGTTTGGTGTTCAATTTCACCAGCAGCAGACTCACTGCCCGGTCACTAGCTCAGAGACGTGGCAAAGAACCAACGTTCTCTCAGTGTACCAGCATTGGAGTGGCATAATATTCACTACGGATTTTCCGAGCCACCAAATGCACAGTCCAGTGGGGCACGTGATAATCTCTCCTTTGTCAGGGAACAAAGGCAGATCGGGAGTTTTCGGCTCTCTCTGCCAGGGAGGATTTCCAAGGGCTTCTGATTACGGGCACCAGCGGGCGGGCGGGAGGGAGGGAGAGAGAGAGGGCGACGTGGCACCAAACAAGAGTCTAGGCCACACGTACATTAGGCTGCCTTTTAATCCAAAGATAAAACCCTCTCAATCAGCGCTGGCTCCTTTTGTTGTGACAGCCGGAAGGCCAAGGAGTAAATATTGACCCCCACCCCACCCCCAAAAAAGTACTAACTGTAGCTACAGAGGACTAACCACGACAAAATTTTGGATCCAGTTAAATCCGTTTATTGGGCACCTCCTGTGTACCACTCAGCCTGTCTATCAAGAAATCTCACTCTGACCAAAAAGAAAAAGAAAAGGGAGGGGGGAGGGAAGCATTAACATGGTAAACTCCTGAACACAGGATCTGTTTGAGATCCCTGCATGCAATCTGCTCATTCTTCATACAAAGAGATTGAGCACAGTGGGCGAGGTTTTTTTCTTCTTCTTTAAATAGAACCCAGGGCATCAATCTGAACATCTAAGGGTCCTGTTGAGACATTCTGAATAACCACCCAAAAAAAAAAAAAACTCATCTATTAAATTGACATTAAACGAAAAATTGCCCTACCAAACTAGCTCTATTCACTTCGTTATAATGTCCCCTTGCAGTGTTCGGTCTGGGGGGGGGGGGGGGGTCCTTGGGGAGGAGGTGGACGCGGGTTGGGGGGGGGGAGACGAGCCGGTTTCAGGCGGCCGTGCCCCTCCCCCATGGGGGAGTGGAGAGAGGATGGGGAGCGCAGCGCACCCGCAGCCAGACAATAGGGCACAGTGGCCTGGCCCGCGGTGGAAAGGCAGGCGAAGGGCGCTCCCCGCTCCCGGGTGAGCCTGGAAGCTGGGCGTCTGGAGACCAAAGACCCAGAGCGCCCAACTTTTCACAGGAAGCCTCTGGGACACTCCTAGAAAATGCGATGGGAAGAGGGGTGGCCAGCCAGCCCCCCGGCGCTTGGCTCCCCCCCCCGCCTACGCCCGGGTCCCGCTGCCCCCCCCCCTCGGCTCAGCGCCGGGTCTCCATCTGGACGTCCCCTCCTGCTGCGCAATGCTTCTCCGCGTGCCCAGAGCGAGGGGCGAGGCCGGTTATCCGGACAGAGGACCCGGGGAGGAGGCGCCGGTGGCGGGGACGAGGGACAAAGCCTGGAGGAGTCTCGGGGTTAGAAACGTCTCCCCACGTCCCACTCAATCCCGGCTAAAGCAGGGGTTCACGGGGCCAGGGTGCAAAAGGTCGCTCCGCGGACAGCGCGGCGTGGCGAGAGGGTCCCTCCTCAGGCTTGAGCCCCGAGTCTCTCGGGACAGGGGTGGGAGGTAGGGCAGACATCTGGGGCTTCCTCGGGACCCCCTCCCCAACCACTTCGACAGTAGAGGATGGGCGTGATCGACGCTCCCCAAAGAGGACCGTCCCCTCTTTGTGTGGTGCGGCGCTGGGAGCGCGCAGACTCTCCGTGGGAGGGGAGGGGGCAGCTCGCACGAGGGACTGACAAGAGGGGTTCGCGTGGCCCCCCGTGTGGTCAGATGATACAAATGCCCCCTTCCAGTGCCACGGCTTGTCTGGAGGTAGGGGCTCACCACCTCCACGATCCCAAGGGCGCGGCTCCCCGACCCCCAGGACCTCACCTGCGTGGGTAGGAGCAGTGCCAGAAGCAACAGCCCCAGCCCCAGCCTGGCCACCATCGCTCTGCCCATGTCCGCTCCGTCGGTGCGCGGTGCGTCCCGCTGGCTGCTGAGGTGCGTGCAGATGGCGTGGAGACGGGGTGGCTCGGGCGGGCGCAAACGAGGTGGGGAGCGCGGCGGGCCAGCGGGACTTTATATACCCGGACGGCCACAATAGCCGTGACGTGCGCCGCCCGCCCACCCGGGCTCCCCTCCTCCCTCGCCACCTCCCCGCCTTCCCCGCCCCCCCCACCCCCGCCCGGCTCCCCGGCGCCCCCGGCCCCTCCCCCGCCGCCGCCGCCGCCGCCGCCCGGGCCCCCGGAGGCCCGGACGTCCTCCGCCGGCCGCCGCGGCAGGTGGGCGGGCGCCGCGGGCTGCGGGCCGCCCGCTGGGGGTTTCCCGGAGCGCGCGGCGTGCGGGCTCGCCTGGGCGCCCGGCCACTCCGGGGCGCACACGCGGGCCGCACGCGCCGCTCTCGGAGCCGGGCCCAAGTTTCCTTTGTTTCCCCGGACCTGCCATCTTCCCCCCCCCCAAAAAAAGTCTCAGTTTTAGGGGAGCAGTGGGACAACCGCCAGCATACACAGCCCCTACCCCGCGGGGGGCGCAGCGCCGGGGCGCAGGGCCGGGGCCAGGAGTGGGAGCGGGTCGGGGGGCAGGGGGGGCCGTCCCTCGGGTTTGGGGTTTTCTCCGTCGCAGAGGACGGAGCACTGTCCTGGCTTGGCAGAGCCTGGGGCCCTGGCGCTGCCCCCTTGGCGACCGGACCCAGGCGCCGGCTCGGGCCAGCCCTTCCCGGCTGCGCTGCGGGGGACAGAGGCGGCACCCCGGGCCGGGGGCCAGGCTGGGGGTGTGGGGGAGAGATCGGAGGCCGTCCCGGCTCCCACCCCCGCCGCTGGCTGGGTATTCGGAGGTGGTGCGAGGCGGTGTGTGTGCTCACCCACCCGGGCGTCTCCTGCCCCTCCTCCCCCCCTGGGTGCGGACGCGCGGGGTCCCACACTGCCGAGGGCCGGGGCTGGTGGATTGGGACAAAGAGGAGACCGCCCACCCTGACCACGTCCCCCTCCCCGTGGGACTGGAGTCGCAGAGCCGCCCTCCCCAGGGGCTGAGCCCGGGAAAACCTCCCCGGCGGTCCCACCAACAATTCCTTGCACCTCTTGAATTCCTGGGGACACACTTCTTCCCTGTCCGTTGCAATGGACTTGTGAAAGCTTCCAGGGCAAAGCCATTTACTTTTCCACGGTTACCATCCCCTAATGTCGTGAGCTGGTGGCCGTCCTGCAGATTCTAATGGAATATTTCTTCCAATCACTCTATTGTGAACACTTCAAAGTGAACGTTGGACTCGTGGTACTGGTGACCTATTTGGGTGTGTTGTTGTTGTTTCAGTTGCAGGAGTTAACCTATTTTATTTAACATTTACTCCAGATGTGTTTAGTCTTAAAAGCAAAACAGACCCAACCTAGTAAGAATGTGAATGTGTTTAAATTTCACATTTCCAGAACAGTCGTTAAAAAAAAAAATCCAGGGTTCATTTTATGAGGCAAAGTGACAATGGAATCCACAGTAGCTGCCTGCGACTGAATCGGCGCAGCCCTCATGGCCAGCGTCTGCTGCTGTTACTGGGGCTCAGTAACTTTCCACGTTTGGATGTGGTTGGGGACACAGGAATTTCTGTCCGGCACCGCTGGACTGTCGTGTGGAACAGTTGCCACATTGTATAGGAACGCGACTTTTCTGCGCAGATTCTCCACTCCTCTTTTGAAAAAGAACAGTCCTATCCTTGGCTCAGGAGTGGCTAATTCCAAAGACCCTGCCTTGAGAACGCCCTTCCAGAATCTCCCCCATAGGGCTGGGCACTGGTGGCTCACACCTGTGATCCCAGCTACCCAGGAGGCTGGCGTCCAGGCATCCAGCCAGCCCAGGCTGGAAAGGCAATAGAACACTAGCTGGAGGGGGAGGGGGAGGCCAGGGACAACACCCAGTCCCTGAGTTCAAGCCCCAGGATTGGCATGCGTGCAAGCGCGCGCACACACACACATGCACACACACCAGAATCTGCTTGCTAGCCAACTGGTGGTCTTTGTAGGCTCCATTTATTTTGTTCTTCATCTTTTTTCCCCCATAGCTCTCCTCTTCCTCTCCCTCCTCCTCTTCCTCTTTTCTGTACTAACAAAGAAACAGTGAGTGGTTCAGAGTTAGTCTCTGGGGTCAAGCTGCCCTGTTGGAATGCTGGCTGTGGGACTTTCACTTGAGGCAGAAAGCCTCAGTTTCTTCATCTGTAAAATGGAGACAATAATACCATTGTGAAGTGTATGAAGTGTGTATGTGAGACAAAGACAGAGACAGAGACAGAGAGAGACTGAGAAATACCCACCTCATATGGTAGCCCTTACTGGGCATTTGCTTCTCCACTAAAGACTCCAAGATCTAGATGGTTATTTACCATCTCTGAACTATGTGATTCAAATTGAATATAATCCCCAAGATCTATGCTTTGTGAGCCCTCTCCCCAGCAGCAAACAAAGACAAGGCTTACCTACCTCCTCCAGTCCACCAAGAACTCACACACTCACTTCCTTACCCTGATATCCTAACTTGGTCAATTCTGTGCCCTGGGAACTTAGCACAGGCAAAGGAACCCTCTGAACCCATCCCCAACCAGTTCCTACACAGGAACTGTGACACCAGTGCCAGTGGCTCATGCCACTGTAATCCTACCTACTTAGAAGACTGATATCTGCTGATCATGGTTCGAAGCCAGCCCAGGGAAGAAGAAGAAAGGAGGAGGAGGAGGAGGACGAGGAGGAGGAGAAGAAGAACCTGACTAAAAATTCTCCTTTTGGCTTCTTTTTACTTATGAGTCCTTCTTCCTATTTTTCCTCCTTCTCTGGTTTTCTATAGTTTTGTTTTTCCCTTAGCTAATAATAACTCGTGCCACCGGGTTAAATGGAGAACTTTATCAGTTGCCTTATTGTTGTTTCTTTGAGCAGGTACTGAAACTTGAATTCAGGGCCTTGAACTCACTTGGCTTACTTGATTACAGCCATGTCTTTCACTTGAGTCATGCCTCCAGTCCAGCATTTTGATGATTACTTAGAAATAAGAGTTTCTAGCTGGGCACCCTGGGCTCATACTTGTAATTAATCATAGCTAGGAGACTGAAATCTGAGGAGCCCAAATCATAGCCAGTCCAGGCAGGGACATCTATGAGACTTTTATCTCCAATTTACCACCAGAAGTAAAGACATGGCTCAAGTAGTAGAGCACTAGCTTTGAACAAAAATCTTAGGGACGGGGCTGGGAAGGTGGCTCAGTGGTAGAGCACTTGCCTTGCATGCCTGAGGCCCTGGGTTCGATTCCTCAGCACCACATAAGCAAAAAGAAAAAAGCTGGAAGTGGCGCTGTGGCTCAAGTGGTAGAGTGCTAGCCTTGAGCTGAAGAGCTGAGGGACAGCGCCCAGGCCCTGAGTTCAGGCCCCACGACTGGACCAAAAAAAAAAAAAAATCTTAGGGACGATCCAGGTCCTGAGTTCAAGTCCCAGGAGAGTCTGTCCTAAGTAGCTAGGTTTACACGTGTGATCCACTGCCACCCACAGGAGGCTTATTTTAAGACACATGGCTGGTTTCCATTTTATAGAAAGTAGTACATGGGATGATTTTAGACCTGATGAATTGCATATGTTGATGCATGTGTGAAAAGCCGTAATTCAATTTTTATATTTTTTTCATGAGGTAATATATGACATAATTTTTCTGTTTTTAAGACATAGTTTTGCTGTGTGTAGCACAGGCTAGCCTCAAACTGGGTCCCCCTCCAAGTGCTAGGATTACAAGCCTTCAACCATACCTGGCTCTGTCACCTAATGTTTTAGTGCTGATTCTCTTCTACAGAACCACACTGATGAAGCCTAAAATCATCTAGGGTCACACCTGAGTTCAAATTTTATTTTATTTTATTTTTTTGTCAGTCATGGAGCTTGAACTCTGGGCCTGGGCGCTGTCCCTCAGCTCTTCAGCTCAAGGCCAGTGCTCGACCACTTGAGCCACAGCGCCACTTCTGGTTTTCTGGTGGTTTATTGGAGATAAGAGTCTCACAGACTTTCCTGCCAAGGCTGACTTCCAACCAGGACCCTTAGATCTCAGCCGCTTGCACTGGGCTGATCTGTGAATTGTTAACAGCCTGATTATAAGGTCCCAACACCTCAAGTACCTCCTCTGTAACATGGGCTTCACAACACCAATGTGAGTCTGGGGGTGGGGGGATGATTTGATCTTAGTGGAGTTCATGTTTGCATTTGGCAGAGTGCTGGCCCACAAGTAAGGACACACTAAGATGCCACTTCTGGCTTTTTAAGTCTTCCACTTGCACAGTGCTTGCTCTTTCCTGGGGCATCATTCAGGTGCTCTTTCATTTGTGAATCCTGAGGCCAATAGGGCAGAATGAAGGTGTTAGTATATTTTCTTTTCCATTTCTGAGTTACTGAGAAATTCACTTCCCTAAAGGCCAGTTCCAGTGTCACAATTAAAACTTTCCTGACCCAACAAGCCTTTTCTGCTTTGCCAACAAGAACAGAGACCACACATATCCTGTGCACTATTGCTGCACCTCGCACTCCATTTACATTTGCCGCCTGAATGGACCAATAGTAAAAGAGCAGGTTAACTTGCTTTTTAGGGTAAAATAATAAGTCTTCTTTCTAGGTGAACAGAAGATAGAAGATTTAACATTTTCTTCAGTTTTCAGAAAAATAGAAATGAAATATATCAACTCAAAAGAGTATATTCCTTCTGTATTTTATGGCACCAAGAGTAGCTGGGATAATCAAATGTTTAATTCAAGCTCTCTTCTGCAAGGAGATGTGCTCATAATCTCCTTTCCTCTTTAACTCTATGGCACCCTGCATTGGATATTTCAGTTTACCTTCGGCTTTTAGCTAGGCTTTCTTCCCTAGTCCAGCCTGCTCCTACCAGGAGATGGCAGAGAAAGTGGCACAGTGGGCCTGCATAGCTGAGGCCATCCCAAGTCACTGTGCCAGCCACAGCCTAATTCTCTGTGGGGATATGCTGCCCCCTGCTGGCCACAGACACTCTCTACTCTTATTGTCCAAAAAATCTCTCCCTTATGCTATATAGAAAGTCTTTTGCAAGGTGCTGGTGTGGTGGTTCATGCCTATAATCCTAGCACTCAGGAGGTTGAGATCTGAGGATCACAGTTCAAAGCCAGCCCAAGTAGGAAAGTCTGTGGGACTCTGATTTCCAATAAACCACCAGAAAACCGGAAGTGGTGCTGTGGCTCAACTGGTAGAGCACCTAGCCTTGAGCTGAAGAGCTCAGGGACTGCGCCCAGACCCAGAGTTCAAGCCCCATGATGGACCAAAAAAAAAAAAGTCCTGAATTTTGAAGCCTAAGGAAGCTAATACGCCACACATTCCTTTTACAGTTTGTTCCCCTTTGCACTGTATAGTTAGTTGCTCAGATTATGGTGGGTCTTAAACCTCATCAAACAAGAAAACAAATGGAAATAGAAAGAATTGTGACTTTTTTTTTTGTCAGTCGTGGGGCTTGAATTCTGGGTCTGTCCACTGTGCCTCAGCTCTTCAGTTCAAGGCTAGCACACTCTACCACTTGAGCCACAGCGCCACTTCCGGCTTTTTCTGTTTATGTGGTGCTGAGGAATCGAACCCAGGGCCTCATGCATGTGAGGCAAGCACGTTACTGCTGAGCCACCTTCCCAGCCCCTGTGACTTTATTTTTTGTCTCTTCTTTTACAGTGCTGGGGATTGAACCTAGAGCCTCATTTTTACCCCTGAGCTAATCCCAACACTGTGACTATTTTTAAATGCATCTTAGGGCTTATTGCTGTTGTTTTAGAAATGAAGTAAAAAGGAAATTTTAATCTCTTCAGCCAAATTTTCAATCCTTTCTTGTCATTGTTTTATAAATGACGTGAGAAGACAGGCTCTCCAGGAAGCTGATGGGATTAAATAAAGGACCCTTGACTTCTGTCCACACTGATGTTTCATGTCTCTTTTTAGGGATTTAGCCTACAGATCAACTCCAGCAAATTCAAAAGGATTTATGTTCGAGGGTTCATTGCAGCATGTTTGTAACAGTAAAGGACTAGAGATCACCTAATTATCTAAAAATAGAGGTATACAGAAATGACAGCATGTCTGCATTATAAAATATTATGAAGTTATTGAAATGCTACTCGCACAATATGTATCATGGAAGAAGGATATATATATAATTGTGTATAATATTGTATTATACAGTGGTAGAGTGCTTGCCTTGCATGTATGAGGCCCTGCATTTGATTCCTTAGCACCACATAAGCAGAAAAACCCAGAAGTGGCACTGTGGCTCACGTGGTGCTAGCCTCAAGCTGAAATGCTGAGGGACAGCACCCAGGCCCAGAGTTCAAGCCCCGTGACCAACAAAATAAATAAATAAAATAATAAAAGCTGTGTGCTCGTGGTTCATGCCCCAGATCCTAGCTCTGAGATGTGAGGATCATAGTTCAAAGCCAAACCAGCAGAAAAGTGTCTGAGATTTTTTTTTTTTTTTTTCGGTCGTGGGGCTTGAACTCTGGGCCTGGGTGCTGTCCCTCAGCTCTTCAGCTCAAGGCAAGCGCTCTACCACTTGAGCTACAGCGCCACTTCCGGTTTTCTAGTGGTTTATTGGAGATAGGAGTCTCACGGTCTTTCCTGCCCGGGCTGGCTTTGAACCGCGATTCTCAGATCTCAGCCTCCTGAGTAGCTAGGATTACAGGTGTGAGCCACCGGCGCCCGGCTGTGTCTGAGACTTTTATCTCCAATGAATCACTGAAAAGTGAAGTTGTAGGCTTGTAGCATAAATGAAGCTGATGCTCAAGAGGTAGAATGCTAGCCTTGTACAAAAAAATAAAAAGCTCAAGGGCAGCACTCTGGCCACGTTCAAACTCCAGGATTGGCACAAATAAATAAACCAACAAGTAAATATTTTTTTTAAAGTCCAGTGCCAGTGGCTCATGCCTGTAATCCTAGTTACCCAGGAGACTGAAATCTAAGGATCCCAGTTCAAAGCCATCCCAGGCAAGAAAGTTCATGAGACTCTTATTTCCAATAAATTATTTTAAAAAGAAAAAAAAAAGCCAGAAGTGGAGCTGTGGCTCAAATGGTAGACCACTAGCTTTGAGCATAAAAGAAGCTATGGACAGCTCCCAGGGCCTGAGTTCAAGCCACAGGACTGGCTAATAATAGTACTAATAGTAGTAAGTAAATAACAAGAGAGCCAGGGGCTGGTGGCTCACACCTGTAATCCTAGCTACTCAGAAGGCTAAGATCTGAGGATTCCTGTTCAAAGCCAGCAGGCAGGTAAGTCATGATACTCTTATCTCCAATTGACTACTGAAAAGTCAGAAGTGGAGCTGTGGGTCAAGTGGTAGAGCACCAGACTGAGCAGAAAAAGCTAAGGGACCTGAGTTCAAGCCCCACTACTGGCACACACAAAAAAAAAAAAAACAGTCAGAGCTGGGCACCAGTGACTCATGCCTAAAATCCTAGCTCCTCAGGAGGATGAGATCTGAGGATCCCAGTTCCAAGCCAGCCCAGGCAGGAAAGTCCCTGTGAGACTCTTATCTTGCTAGGCAAGCACTCTACTACGCAGCCACATTCCCAGCCCTTGTTCATTTGTTTTTATGTGTTTTCAAGACAGGCCTGAGCCTGTCCAAGGCAGACCTTGAACTCTGGATCTCTTAAATGCTGGAATTTCAGGAGTGTTTCATGTCAGGCCTATTTGCAGACTTTGAGAAGTCCCTTCCAAATCCCTTACAATTCTAGGATGCACTCAGTATGGAAAGCAGACACTGGGTCTATCTGGTTTAATATAGTAAGCTTTCACTCTTAGGAAACATTTTGTTCTAGTCACCCAGCAAAATATGATCAAATGAATTTAATTAGTTGAGGTAAAGAATGAATCCATAAATTTCTAATTTTAAAAAAAAGTTCCCAAAATTCTTTTGTATATTTCTTTGTCAGATAAAAATAAGACAAGCCAGGCACCGCTGGATCACTCTTGTAATCCTAGCTACTCAGGAGGCTGAGATCTAAGGATCACAGTTCAAAGCCAGCCTGGGCAGGAAATTTCGTGAGACTCTTTTTTTTTTTTTTTTTTTTTTTTTGTCAGTCGTGGGGCTTGAACTCTGGGCCTGGGCGCTGTCCCTCAGCTCTTCAGCTCAAAGCAAGCGCTCTACCACTTGAGCTACAGCGCCACTTCCGGTTTTCTGGTGGTTTTATTGGAGATAGGAGTCTCACGGTCTCTCCTGCCCGGCTGGCTTTGAACCGCGATCCTCAGATCTCAGCCTCCTGAGTAGCTAGGATTACAGGCGTGAACCACCAGCGCCCGGCTCGTGAGACTCTTATCTCCAATGAACCACTGGAAAATTGGAAGTGGCGCTGTGGCTCAAGTGGTAGAGCACTTGCCTTGAAGAGCTGAGGGACAGTGCCCAGGCCCAGAGTTCAAGCCCCACACCGACCAAAAAAAAAAGTGTGTGTGTGTGTGTGTGTGTGTGTGTGTGTGTGTGTAGCTTGAACTCAGGGCCTGGCCCTATCCCTGAGCATTTTTGCTCAAAGTTATCACCTTGCCATTTGAACCACAGCTTTATTTCTAATTTTTTTTTAGAAGTTTATTGAAGAAAAGGTTCTCACAGACTTTCTTGCCTTGGCTGGCTTCAAAATGGGATCCTCAATCTCAGTTTCCTTAGTAGCTAGGAGTACAGGCATGAGACTTCAGCACGGGCTCATTGTCAGAAATCTTGATCATAACAACATAGCGGTTCTGCAGAAAGGTGAGAAAAGTTAATTTACAAATAAGGTGCATGAATTATGGGCATTTCACCAGCATCCTTCATATATGATCTGTGGTTTCCTCACTGTTGAACTTGCTACCCCATCCTCCACCCTCACCCCTCAGCAACAAACTGCCTTTGCTCTTTCTGTTCTCAGACCCTAGGGAACCTGCTGGTCTCTCCCATCTTGAAAATAGCCTGGGTTCAACAGAGAACCACCTCCTCTCCAGGCTCGCCTAACTTCCAATCCATTTTAGGTCCATTATAAAGTTTTAGAATAGTAGCTTCCCATGTCTCCCGCAAAGTGACCTTCTTCCAGATGGCTCAAACCTGTAATCCTCACTATTCCAGAGGCTGAGATCCGTAGATCCTGGTTCAAAACCAGCCAAGCAAACAAATTTGAGGCTTTTTATCACCAATTAACCTGCACAAAGCTTGAAGTAGATGCATGGCTCAAGTGGTAGAGCATCAGCCTTGAGCAAAGAAAAAGCTAAGTGAGTTCTAAGCTGGGAATGTGGCTTACTGGTAGAGTGGTTGCCTAGCATGCATGAAGCCCTGGGTTAGATTTCTCAGTACCACACACATAGAAAAAGCTGGAAGTGGCACTGTGGCTCAAGAGGTAGAGTGCTAGCCTTGAGCAAAAATGCTCAGGGACAGTGCCCAGACCCTGACTTCAAACCCCATACCAAAAAAAAAAAAAAAAAAAGGCGCCAGTGGCTCACACCTGAATCCTAGCTACTCAGGAGATTGAGATCTGAGCATTGAGGTTCAAAGTCAGCCGAGGCAGGAGAGGCCATGTAACTCTTTTTTTGGGGGGGGGGAGGGGTCCAGTCGTGAGGCCTGAACTCTGGGTCTGGGTGCTGCCCCTCAGCTCTTCAGCTCAAGGCTAGCACTCTACCACTTGAGCCACAGCACCACTTCCGGGTTTTTTCTTTTTGCTTATGTGGTGCTGAGGAATCGAACCCAGGGCCTCACGCATGCAAGGCAAGCACTCTACCACTGAGCCACCTTCCCAGCCCCTCCATAAGACTCTTATCTCCAATAAAACACCAGAAAACCAGAAGTGGTATTGTGGCTCAAGTGGTAGAACACTGGCTTTGAGCTGAAGAGCTTAAGGACAGTGTCCAGCCTAGAGTTCAAGCCCCATGACCGACAAAAAAAAAAAAAAGTCATAATAACAACCCCTAAAAGAGAAGAGGAGAGGGTAAGATTTTTGTAACAATAGCCAGGAAATAAGAAGCAAAACTGGTTGGACTTACTTAAGAGATTCACCAGGAAGAGAGAAAGAAGCAAGTTAAAGGATAGCAAAGGCACCTGGAAAAGCCAGGGATAATCTTGCTGAGTGCCAGATACATGCCAGCTGGGTGCTAAATCTGCCCACATGTTCATGCCTCCTTCTCCTGCATAACACACTGACCAAAGCCGTATAAAGGAGATTATTTAAACGAGACTCTGATACTGTAAAGATTTCCAAATTCACGAACCAGGCACAAAACTGTTCCTGCCTCTCCCTTACTGACCCTCCCAATCACACCTTCACCTTCTCAGCACAGCCCACTTCTCAGCCTTCTAAGTAGCCAGCATTACAGGAATGAGTCACCAGCACCTAGACATTATGTTTTATTTTATTTGTGGAGCCTGAACTCTGGGCCTGGGTGCTGTCCCTCAGCTCTTCAGCTCAAGGCTAGCGCTCTACCACTTGAGCCACAGCACCACTTCCAGCTTTTTCTGCTTATGTGGTGCTGAGGAATCGAATCCAGGGCCTCATGCATGCAAGGCAAGCGCTCTACCACTGAGCCACCTTCCTGGCCCTATTATTTATTTTTGATGCCTATTTTAAGACTTAAACTCAAGGGCTGGGAAGTTGGCTCAGTGGTAGAGCGCTTGCCTTGCATGCCTGAGGCCCTGGGTTCGATTCCTCAGCACCACATAAGCAAAAAGAAAAAACCCAGAAGTGGTGCTGTGACTCAAGTGGTAGAGCGCTAGCCTTGAGCTGAAGAGCTGAAGGACAGTGTCCAGGCCCAGAGTTCAGGCCCCACGACCAGACTCCAAAAAAAAAAAAAAAAGACTTAAACTCGAGGACTGAGCACTGACCCTGAGTTTTTTCACTCAGGGCTGGCATTCTTTCTCTTGAACCACTCTACTTCTAACTTTTCAGTAGTTAACTGGCAAGAAGGGTCTCATAGACTTTCCTGCCTTGGCTGGCTTTGAACCACAATCCTAAATCTCAGCCTCCTGAGTAGCTAGGATTACAGGTGCCCAACTCAATGTGTAAGGTTTTGTTTTTGCTAGTTCAGAGGTTTAAACTCAGGGCCTGGACCCTGTCCCTGAGCATTTTGCTCAAGGTTAGTTCTCTACTACTTGGAGTCACAGGGCCACTTCCTGTTTTCTGGTGGTTAATTGCAGAGAAGACTCTCATGGACTTTCCTGCCACAGTTGACTTTGAACTGTGATCCTCAGATCTCAGCCTCCTGAGTGGCTAGGATTACAAGTGTGAGCCAGATGACTTTGAACTGTGATCCTCAGATCTCAGCCTCCTGAGTGGCTAGGATTACAAGTGTGAGCCACCAACATCCAGGTCAATGTGCAAGTTGTTTTTTTTTTTTTAATGTATATTTCATTACAACACACATCCCAGACAGGCAGATGCTTGGACACCTGAGGAGGTGCTTGCTCCCTATACTAACAAAGCTGTGCTGGGGACAGGCGGCATTCACAGCACTATGCCCTCACACTCTACATCATCTACCCCATTCACATCCTGGATTGTACGGACAGACATAGTCTCAGTTCTACACGTGACAATTAAAACTGCGTGGCAGTGGATCTGAGTCCTTTTTTTTTTTTTTTTTTGTCGGTCATGAGGCCTGAACTCTGGGCCTGGGCACTGTCCCTCAGCTCTTCAGCTCAAGGCTAGCGCTCTACCACTTGAGCCACAGCGCCACTTCTGGCTTTTTCTGCATATGTGGTGCTGAGGAATTGAACCCAGGGCTTCATGCATGCAAGGCAAGCACTCTACCACTGAGCCACCTTCCCAGCCCCTCATTGAGTCCTTTGTGACTGCCTGTATTCTCATTCTCCCACAGCCAGAGCCATCATTTTGCCTACCCTTGTTTAAAAGAAAACAGTATCTTACAGTTGGACCAAGCAATCCTCCGTTTAGATGAAAAGCAAAGATGCATTTCTGATCTTACTTTAACGACTTATCCAAAGTTCTACATTTACTTAGTTGTCTTGCATTTTTAGGATTTGTTCATGTATAATACAACTACTCTACTCTTCTCCAATTTTTCTTTCCTTTAGAAAAAATGAAATCTTTATGACCATGACATAGGGGTAGGTTCTATGTAAACTTTAATTATATAAATTTGAGTCAAATGAAATAGCTATTGTTTAATTTTAAAAGATGGTGGTTCACACCTGTAATCCCATCTACTCAGGAGGTTGAGAATTGAAGATCACAGTTGGAAATCAGCCAGGGTAGGAAAGTCTATGAGACTCTTATCTCCCATTCACTAGCAAAAAGTGCGAAGTGGAGCTATGGTAGAGGACCAGCCTTGAGCAAAAAAGCCACAAGAGTGCATGAGACCAAGTCCGAGCCTCAGTACTAGCACACACACACACACACACACACACACACACACACACACACACACACACAGTATAAATCCACATGACATATGAATTATTGCAGTCATCCTTCAACCTTATGGATTACTGTAACAATGCAAACAATGAAAAGCCCCTGTTACCTGGACAATAATCACCCAAATACAAAGCTTAGAAGTTGTGGAACAGTGCCAGTTGCTGGTGGCTCACCGTATAATCCTAGTTACACAGTAGTCTGAGATCTGAAGATACAGATCAAAGCCAACTGGGGCGGCAAAGTCCTTGAGATTCTTATCTCTAATTACCCAGCAGAATTGGGGAAGTAGTGCTGTGGCTCAAAGTGGTAGAGCACTAGCCTTGAGCAAAAGAAACTCGGGGACAGCACCAGGCCCTGAATTCAAACCCCACAACCAACAGCAACAACAATAAAAAGAGGTTGTGGAATAGAGAAAAGCATGGCTCCAGTGGCAGAGTAAGCATGCCGAGTGAGTGTAAGGCCAAGAGTTCAAATCCAGGTACATCAAAACAATTTTAAGAAAAAAGAAGTTGTAAAATATCAAGAGACTGAATGGAAATTATACAAATTATAGACTCAAGCCCTGAGCATATAGAAAACATGAAACCACATAGTTCAAAGCACTGAAGAGACTTCTCTCTAGCCACAGAACTTTTCACTTCCATTTTACCTGTGAGCACTAATTTCTGGTTCATCCTTTAGCCTGGGTGGAAGACAAGTGAAAGGTACACTTCTTTATTTTATTTTATTTTCTGCCAGTCCTGGGGCTTGAACTCAGAGCCTGGGCACTGTCCCTGAGTTTGTTTTGTTCAAGGCTAGCACTCTACCATTTGAGCCACAACACCACTTCCAGATTTTTCTGTTTACTGAGGAATTGAACCCAAGGCTTCATGCATGCTAGGCAAGCACTCTACCACTCAGCCACATTCCCAGCCCCAAAGGGACATTTATAAAGAAAGCTGCCGCTTTCCTGATAGAATACTTAAGGAGCTATTTGGAGGTTTCTTGGTCTTGTTCATCTTTTTCTGTTCAAGGCTTCTCTTCTACCCTCTGAGCCATTCCTCTACTTCCAGCCCTGGTGGATCAATTAGAGATGGAAAGTTTCAGCTTTGTCCTGGCTAGCTCCAAACCACGATCCTCATATCTCAGCCTCCTAAGTAGCTAGGAATTACAGACATATGTCACCAGTGCCCAGGAAATGTATAGTTTCAAATGCTTGTCTTATTTTAGAAGGTTAGAAGAAAGAAAACCAGGAAGTTACATTAGCTAAACACTCAGCTAAAGACATTAGAAAAATACAACAAAATAAAACCAAAAGAAGTAAATAAAAGCTGGGTGCTGTTGGCTCATGCCTATAATCCTAGCTACTCAGAAGCTGAGATCCCAGGGTTGCAGTTCAAAGCCAACAGGAAAATCTGTGAACCTCTCATCTCCAATTAACCACCAGAAGATTGGACGTGAAGCTGTTGCTCAAAGTGGTAGAACACTAGCCTTGAGCAGCAAAGTTCAGGGATAGTGCTCAGGCCCTGAGTTCAATGACCAAAAAAAAAAAAAAAAAGTAAAAAGAAATATTAAAGAGGGGGCTGGGAGTGTGGCTTAGTGGTAGAGTGCTTGCCTAACATGCATGAAGCTCTGGATTCGATTCCTCAGTATCACATAAACAGAAAAGGCCAGAAGTGGTGCCGTGGCTCAAGTGGTAGAATGCTGTCCTTGAGCAAAATAAAAGCTCATGGATAGTACACCAGGCCTTGAGTTCAAGCCCCAGGACTGGTAAGCGTCTACCTAGCATTTATTTGTTCTTTGGTGACCCTGTTGTCTTGATCTTACCCAGGCTAGCCTTGTACTGACAGGTAACAACAAGCCAGAAGCGATGGGAAAATGCAAAGGATTTGGTATCTTAAGATTTCTGAGAGAGGGGCTGGGAAGGTGGCTCAGTGGTAGAGCGCTTGCCTTGCATGCATGAGGTCCTGGGTTCGATTCCTCAGCACCACATAAGCAAAAAGAAAAAAGCCAGAAGTGGCGCTGTGGCACTGTGGCTCAAGTGGTAGAGTGCTAGCCTTGAGCTGAAGAGCTGAGGGATAGTGCCCAAGCCCAGAGTTCAGGCCCCATGAAAGGACCCCATCCCCCCCCCAAAAAAAAGATTTTTGAGAGAACTTAAGCTTCCTGACATACTTAAGTGGCCCACCTAGATAACAGAATGTCACAAAGTGGGTTTTTGAGAACTCCACCCAACTAAGGATTAATGCTAGGCTTCTTTCCAGTTGAAAGTGCATCAACAGTTCCTACAAGAGCAAATCTTTATGTAGGCCAATAAACTGTGCCATAGAGGTTTAATGTAATTCGGTAAAACTTCCCAACCCTTGAAATGCAGACTCTGCTCCCCAGCTGGTCCTGGGAGGGACCTAACACAGTTCCTTATGCTTCAATAAAAACCTGTGCTGGTGAAAACTTGTCCTTTTCACTCTAGAGATGACCTGAATTATGTATTCCCTCAAACATCAATAATCTCAACTGAACTAACATGAAGTTATCATTTTAACGCTAGAAACACGTTTTTGTTTTTCTGGTCCTGGGGCTTGAACTCAAGTCCTGGGCACTCTACCTGAGCCACAGTTCCACTTCTGGCTTTTTTGGTAGCATATTGGAGATAAGAATCTCTCAGACATTTCTGCTCAGACTAGCTTTAACCATGATCTTCAGATCTCAGCCTCCTGAGTAGCTAGGATTACAAGTGTGAGACTGGCTTACAATTATGTATGCATGTATGTATGTATGTATACATGTATGTATGTATGTATGCATGCATGCATGCATGTATGTCAGACATGGGGCTGGAACTTAGGGCCTAGGCACTGTCCCTGAGCTCTTTCACTAAGGCTAGTACTCTACCACTTTGAGCCACAGCTCTACCTTTGGTAGTTGATTGGAGATAAAGAATCTCATGGGCTTTCCTGTCAGACTGGCTTTGAAAAGTGATCTTCAGATTTCAGCCTCCTGAGTATCTAGGATTACAGAAGTGAGCAACTGGAGCCCAGCTAGAAATGATTTTCTAACTGCTGTTTCTTGTGGTACAAGTACCACCAAGAAGCCATTGGGTGAAGCTGAACATCAGTGCCTGTGTCAGACTGGTGTGCAGAGCCCAGAATAGAATGTTCTGAAAGCAAGAAACAAAATTGCTATTTCTAATTTAGTAGAAATTAGAGCATATAGAAGCATATATGCCTGCGAGCATTCATGTCAACATTTATGAAACTTTATGCTATAGGTTGACCCACAGAAATCCTTCCTTTAGTGTCTGCTTCATCTAATTGCCTCTCAGGTTGCTTACAGAGGCCCACTGTTTTCACCAAACTTCCAGGCTTTTTCTGTTATGCAATCATTTACTGCATCATACATCAATGGGACACGTGTGTGTCACTCTTCTTTAAGTGGCTTTATTTCTTAGAGGATGTTAACTTTTTTTTTTTTTTTTTGAGGAGTAATACAGGTCCTGGGGCTTAACTCCTGGCCTGGGCGCTGTCCCTGAGCGGCTTTTGCTCAAGGCTATCGCTCAACCACTAGAGCCACAGCACCACCTCTGGCTATGAGTAGTCTCTTGGAGAGAAGAGGCTAATGGACTGCCCTGCCCGGGCTGGCTTTGAGCCATGGTCTTCAGATCTCAGCCTCCTGAGTAGGTAGGCTCGCAGGCATGAGCCACCCGCACCCGGTTAAACTTTTAAGTCTTCAGTCCTCTCGGGTTTCGTACATCGTTCATAGTCAGTTTCAAAGATGTTCAAAGACAAGTTCAATCGGGATTTAAACCTAAACTTTCAGGAGCCACGTGGGTGGGGGAATCCTCCCAGCCCCTCTCCCTGCGCGGTCCTCCGAGACACAGCGTCCAGCAGGGGGCACTGCGTCGCCGCCGCCGCCGCCGTGCTCGTGCGTCCTGCCCCCGTCGCTCTCGCGCGCCGCTACCGCCGGAAGGGGCGGGGCAAAGGCCAAGGCTGGGGCCGCGGGGAGGGAGGGGCGGCCCGGCGGCCCTGATGTCCAGGTGAGTGCGCCCCTACTGGCATGCTGCGCCCCCGGCCCGCGCCCCTCCGTGGCTTCACGGCACTCAGGTCCGCCCCGCCCGTCCCCCGCCCTCGGTCGGGCCGGGGAAGCACGTGAGTGCGGCGTCCTGCGGTGTGCCGCGAGGCCTGGGGCGGCCCGCTGACCCCGGGCCGGGCCGGGCCGGGCGGGGCCTCCTGCGGGCCGGGCCGCAGCGCGCTGGCCGCCCACGCGGATCGGGGCCGGCAGCTGGGGTGTCCGGCTTCACCGACCTTGGGGACCTGGGGCGGGTGGGCCGGTGTCTGCCGGCCGCCCCGAAGTCTGCAGAGAGGAGACGGGTCGCTGCGGCGACCTGGCCGGAGTCACAGCGCACGCCTCCCCGGGCCCTGCAGGGGGGTCGGGGCCCGGAGCGAGGGCCGAACCCCAGCGCCCTGCGGCCCGGCGGCGTCGCCTTCACAGCTCGTCCAGGATCTCCGCGGAAACCTGCTGAGGGGCCTAAACTCGCGTCCACGCCTCCGACACGGATCCCTCTCCGATTCCGCTCAGCTCTGGAATTCCGGGGCTCCCGTGCTCTCTAGATCAGGTCCCCACTCGGAGGCGCATCGCCCTGGGGAATCTAAGCCGCCGGCCCAGCCATCCGGCGCATCCACGAGATCTTTTCTGGATTTATTCAGATGTAGCAGTCCTACTTGGATTGCAACAGAGATTTTTCTTTGATTTTTTTTTTTTTTTACATTGGTGGGTTTTTTTTGTTGTTTTTTTTGTTGTTTTTTTTTTTGTTGTTTTGTTTTTTGGTACAGGTCCTGGGGGCGGAACTCAAAACCTAGATCTGCCGCTGAGCTTCCATTTACTCAAGGCTAGCACTCTACCACTTTGAGCCACAGTCTGGCCTTTATTTATTTATTTATTTGGTAGTTTAGTGGAGATAAGAGTCTCCGGAATTTTCCTGCCCAGGCTGGCTTTGAACCGCGATCCTCACATCTCAGCCTCTTGAGTAGCTAGGATTACAGTCCTGAGCCTCTGGTGCTCAGCTTTGCTTTTGTGTTTTTGAGGCACAGTCTCACGTGTAGCCCAGGTTAGTTTACAGCGTGTCCGCCTCCTTCCTTAGCCTCCCCAAGAGCTGGAATTACACCATTTGGGAAGTGGGGGGCAGTTGTGGGGCTTGAATTCTGGGCCTGGGCCCTTCAGTTCAAGGCTAGCGTTCTGCCACTTGACCCACAGCCCCACTCACGGTTTCCTGGTGGTTTATTGGAAATCAGCCCGGGCTGGCTTTGAGATCTCAGCCTCCTAAGTAGCTAAGATTGTAGGCAATAAGCCACTGGCACCCAGCGTGTAAATTTTTTTTATATCTTTTTTTTTTAATTCTGCCAGTCCTGGGACTTGAACTCAGGACTTGGACACTGTCCCTGAAATTCTTTTGCTCAAAGCTAGTACTCTACCACTTGAGCCACAGTGCTACTTCTGGTTTTTTCTGTTTACGTAGTACTGAGGAATCAAAGCCAGGACTTCATCATGTTAGGCAAACACTTTAGCCACTAAGCCACATTTCCAGCCTGAGCAAATTTTTTTTTTTTTTTTTTTTTTTTGTCGGTCGTGGGGCTTGAACTCTGGGCCTGGGCGCTGTCCCTCAGCTCTTCAGCTCAAGGCAAGCGCTCTACCACTTGAGCTACAGCGCCACTTCCGGTTTTCTGGTGGTTTATTGGAGATAGGAGTCTCACGGTCTCTCCTGCCCGGGCTGGCTTTGAACCGCGATCCTCAGATCTCAGCCTCCTGAGTAGCTAGGATTACAGGCGTGAGCCACCAGCGCCCGGCCAAATTTTTAATTAAGCATTTACCTTGGGGTAGGTATCTGGGTAACTTGGACTTCAGCAGAGGAATCAAATAGTGGTGAAGAATCAAACTTGTGGGCATTATATTTTTGTGAGGAACAGTCACTTCAAACAAAAGCATTCTGCACATTATTCAAATACATGTGATGGGAGAAAAAAAAAACTAAAGGAGACTGATAGGGCAAAAGAAAAAATAGAATTGAAGTAGGTGAGCCTCACTGAGAGGCCTGTAAGACTAAGAAAGTGAGGAGTTGACATTGCAGGTATCATCTGGTAAGTGTTCTAGGCCCAGCTGGAACAAGTCTAGTATGGTTTGAATGTGATTTCTCCATTTTGTGTGTGTGTGTGTGGGAGTGTTGTACCACTTTGTCCCCAGTGCTTCAGTGTTGAGAGGTAGGACCTGGGGAGGTGATTGGGGTATGAGGGCTCTGCTGTGGTGTACAGATTGATCCACTCACGGATTAATGAGTTATTTGGGGAGTGACTTTGTTTTAAAACTCATGGCAAGCTTTCTGAGGCATGCTTGCTCTGTGTCTGGCATATGTCCATGTTCCTGGACTTCCCCAGCCTTGAGAACTGTGAGCTGAATAAGCATCTGTTCTTTGTAAATTGCCCATGCTGTAGCATTCAGTTGTAGCAGCAGAAAACAAAGATAATCAATCCATTGTATGTGGGGGGTATGAAGGCCAGTGTGAGTGGAGGTAAGTGGCCAAACATAAGAGGAGGAGGAGAGTGCTCAGTGTTTTTGTAAAGTTTTGAGGAAACAAAGTATGATTTTGAATGCTGTCATGCCTGGTCCAAATGACCTATTTATTTATGCTTGAACTCTTTGGCTTCGCTCATCTAAGCCACGCTCCCAACTTGCAGCTTTTGCTGGTTAGTTGGAAATAAGAATCTTGAGGCTAGGCTGGGCATGGTAGCTCATGCCTCTAATTCTAGCTACTCAGGAGGCTGAGATCTGAAGATCAGGTTCAAAGCCAACCCAGGCAAGAAAGTCTGTGAGACTCTTATCTCCAATAAACCACTAGAACTAGAAGTGGCACTATGGGTCAAGTGGTAGAGCGCTAGTCCTGAACTGAAGAGCAAAGGGACATTGCCTAGGCCCAGAGTTCAAGCCCCACGACCAACCAAAAAAAGAAAAAAGAATCTTCAGGAGAATATGGCTTAGTGGTAGAGTGCTTGCCTAACATGCATGAAGCCCTGGGTTCAATTCCTCAGTACCACATAAACAGAAAAGGCCAGAAGTGGCATTGTGGCTCAAGTGGTAGAGTGCTAGCCTTGAGCAAAAGAGGCTCAGGGACAGTGCCTAGCCCCCCCCCCCCCCCCCCGAGTTCAAGCCCCAGGACTGGCCAAAAAGAGAGAAGAAAAAGAAAGGGGGGAGAGAGAGAGAGAGAGAGAGAGAGAGAGAAAGGAAGGAAGGAAGGGAGGGAGGAAGGAAGGAGAGAGAAAGGAGAAAAGAAAATTATCTTGGGGATTTGTTGCCAGAGCTAGCTTTGAATCAAGATCCTCAGGTCTCAGCCTCCTGAGTAGCTAGGATTAAAGCTGTGAGCCACAGTGCTCAACTAAAGCTAGGACTGTTTCCCAAGATTGCATGCACTCAGGACTGACAGAAGAGGCTTAGCTTCTGCCTCTGGCCATGGGCATTTCCATCCCCCTGGGTGTCTCTTATTTTGGGGTGGTCCTCCCTCTCACTCCCCTGCCCCTGAAACACTCCATTCTTTCTAGTATTACAGCTGATGAAGTTAGCTTTGTTCAAGAAAAAAAATTACTATAGAAATTAGGAATATTTATAAAGTCTACAAACTCCCGAAATAGGCCTTTTTTGTTTCTTTTTCACAGCTGAGTATCAAATCCAGGGCCACACACATGCTAAGCCAGCACTCTGCCGCTGAGCTATATTGCTAGCAAGAGATAAGCTCTTTTCTTTGTCCTTGATTTTATAAAATTAAATTATTTCTTTGAATAAATTTTGTTCAGTCTATTGAATTACAATGTATATATATATATATATGTATATATGCCTCCATATATACATATATGTAACTTGTTGCAGCATTTCTCTTGAACATGATTCAGGTAGTTTCTAGTTATTTTAAAGTACTCTAAATTTTTAAGGCATTTTAAAATTATTTCAACAGCAACACAAAAAAAAGATTTAGACTGGGACCACACAAGAGTTGTAGAATAAGAGTTGAGCTGTGTTGTCTGTTCATGTATACAGGAAAATAAGTAGTGTGTGCAAAACATAATTGTTATCAACTATGTGGTTGATGGAAAGTAAAACTATGTGGTTGATGGAAGGGAAAAAAATAGTAAAAATTATTACCAAAGACATCAGTTCTAAAGTATAATGGACACAGCTGGGCGCCAGTGGCTCACGCGTGTAATCCTAACTACTCAGGAGGCTGAGATCTCAGGATCACGGTTCAAAGCTAGCCTGGGCAGGAAAGGCTGAGAGACTTTTTTTTGGGGGGGGGGGAGGGGTCTGGTCATGGGGCTTGAACTCTGGGCCTGGGTGCTGTCCCTCAGCTCTTCAGCTCAAGGCTAGCACTCTACCACTTGAGCCACAGCGCCACTATCGGCTTTTTTTCTTTTTGCTCATGTGGTGCTGAGGAATCAAACCCAGGGCCTCATGCATGCAAGGCAAGCGCTCTACCACTGAGCCCCCTTCCCAGGCCTGCTGAGAGACTCTTATCTCCAATAAACCACTCAAAAACTGGAAGTGGCGCGGTGAGTCAAGTGGCAGAATGCTAGCCTTGAGCTAAAGAGCTCAGGGACAGCACCAAGGCCCAGAGTTCAAGTCCCACAACCAAAAATAAAATAAAATAAAAGTTTTAATCAGTGCAGTCATATTAAGGGTACATTATATAAAAGGTGAACTGAGTAACTTGAGGGTGGGGTTGGAATGGGGAAATGGAGGATGATGGAAGGGGTGACATTAAGAAGCAGTATCCTCATAGCCAGACATATGGAATTGAAACCTTTGTACAACCACTATTCATTGGCTTTTGAAATCAGTGCCTTAGTACCTCCGGAAGTGATTGCCTAATTTGTTTATTTTTTCCAGTCCTGGCATTTGAACTCAGCGCCTGGCCACAGTCCCTGAGTTTCTTTTGCTCAAGGCTAGCACTCTACCACTTGACAGCACCACTTCCAGCTTTTTCTGTGTATGTGCTACTGAGGAATCGAACCCAGGGCTTCATGCTTGCTAGCAAGCACTATACCAGTAAGCTGCATTCCCAGCCCTAATTGCCTAAATTTTGTGCCTCAGGTCCCTTCCTCTCTGCTAAAGGCTCTGTTCAGCAGTGGGAAGGAGACTTAAAAGGAGACAGATGATCTGATGCAATTCTTTATTGCTGACTTATTTACTGGGGTTGGAGGTTGCAAGGAAGTTTAGATTCACTGAATTTCTGAAGTCATGATCTGCCATCCTCGGACTGGCAGTGTCACTGTGGCAAGGATAGAGTGTGTGCCAGAAACAATTTTTCTGTCCAGATTTTTCTGTCTTTCATCATTGAAATTACTGTTAGCCATTTTTCTTTCAGTAACAATCTGAACTCAGTTAATAGAAGCAAAAGCATTTTTTCCACACATACTTGTACCCTCTGGACCCTCATGACAGCCCTATGAGCTAAGCCTTTACATTTGTCGCAAGGAGGCAGCATGGCACGGTGTGAGGCTCTTGCCCTGTATCTTGCTGATACAGCCTGGCATAGGGGAGCATAAAGTCCAGTGTAACAGCAGAGGGCTTGTGGCACATATGGTTGTAAGAATAATCTGACACTGAAGTAAAACTGAATTATTGTCTGTTTCAGGTCTTATGCAGCATGGCTGTGACAGGTGTCCGATTGCTCAGTGGTGCTCTAAGGAAGTCAGACACCTGGATCCGACTGTGGGGTGTGCTTCAAGGAACACCTTCACACAGACTGTATGTTTCCTGGAACCGACACTTATATCTTTCTAGCACCAAGTTAAATGCACCATATTATAACACACTTTCCCAACATAGTTTTTCTCTCAGACTTCCTGGGCTTTTAGTATCTCCAGAACATATTCCATGTTCTATAAGACTCAAAAGCAATATAAGCTCTAAGAAATCTGCTAAAAAGACTCTGCAAAAAGCAGATGAGGCGGACTCTGATGATGAGGGTGCTCGCAGCGAGAGGAGTGAGCAGGAAGAGGAGCTTGAGGAGGACCCCAGTGTGCCCAAGGACTACAAAGACCTGGACAAAGTCGTGCAGTCTTTTCGGTATGATGTCATCCTGAAGACTGGCCTTGATATTGGGAGAAAGTGAGTATGGCGTGTTTCATTGTGAACTCACTGGTCTGCTTATTTTAATGCATCACTACAAATCATTCAACCCTTATGACAGTAAGGAATAACCACAGATATGAAAGGGCTGTGTGAAAATTTACTTCAGTTATTTCATTGTATAGATGAAAAAACTGATCCCCATAGGCCATATTTCCTTTGGTTCTAAGACACAGTTGAGTATCTGATGAGTCATTGAGAGAGAGAGAGAGAGAGAGAGAGAGAGAGAGAGAGAGTGTGTGTGTGTGTGTGTGTGTGTGTGTGTGTGTGTGTGTGTGTGTGTGTGTGTGTGTGTGTGTGTGTGTGTGTGTGTGTGTGTGTGTGTGTGTGTGTGTGTGTGTGTGTGTGTGTGTGTGTGTGTGTGTGTGTGTGTGTTGGGTGGAACCAGGACACCAAGAAAAAGAATCACATATTACATATACTACATATATATCAGGTGAAAAAGCACTTGGATTTCACAAATACTAAAGTGTGAGAATGTATCTTCCAAAGTCAACAAGAGAAATAGAAGGTAGTGGTTAAGAAGGCAGATTCTTTTTTCTGGCAGCATTGGACTTTGAATTCAAGGCCTTGCAGTTGCTAGGCAAGCACTCTATCATTTTACTCATACCTCCAGCTCTGTTTGCTTTACACTATTTTTTTTCTTTTCTTTTTCTTGCCAGTCCTGGGGCTTGAACTCAAGGCCTAAACACTATCCCTGAGCTTCTTTGGCTCAAGCCTAGCACTCTCCCACTTGAGCCATAGCTTCACTTCTGGCTTTTTTTGCTTATGTGGTACTGAGGAATCAAATCTAGGGCTTCTTGCATGCTAGGTAAAACACTCTACCACAAAGCCACATTCCCATCCCCAGGGACTAATCATTTGGTCTGTGCTTCCCTCCCTCCTGGGTAGCTGGGATAACAACTATACACAACCTGTGCATAGCCTGGCCGTTTTTGTTTTTGTTTTTTGGTGTCCATATGGGGGCTTGAATTCAGGACTTCATGCTTTTGCTCAGCTTTTCTTTCTTTGTTTTTCTAAACTAATTTTAATGTTTTTTTCCTCTTAATTTTCTTCCTTTATGCTTTATTTATTTACTTATTTTTGTCAGTGTTGGAGCTTAAACTCAGGGCCTGGACCCTGTCATTGAACCTCTCTGTGCTCAAGACTAATGTTCTACCACTTGAGCCATAGCACCACTTCTGGGTTTTTCTGTTTATGTGGTATTGAGTAATGGAACCCAGGGCTTCATACATGCTAGGTAAGCACTCTACCACTAAACCACATTCCCAGTCATTATTTAATTTTTGTTAAATGGTACCAAAGAATCAAACCCTTTTACTGAGAAATCGAACCCAGGGCTTCTTGTGTGCTTGGCAAGCATTCTACCACTAAACCACATTCTCAGCCTTTTCTTTTTCTGTTTGGTGTTGGTCCCAAGGCTGGTGCTCTTCCTTTTAAGCCACAACTCAACTTCTGGCTTTTTATTTTTTTGCCAGTCCTGGGGCTTGAACTCAGAACCAGGCACTGTCCCTCAGATTCTCTTTTCAAGGCTAGTACTCTACCACTTGAGCCACAGCACCACTTCTGGCCTTTTCTGTTTATGTGGTACTGAAGAATTGAACCCAAGCTTCATGCATGCTAGGCAAACACTCTACTACTAAGCTACATTCCCAGCCCTTCTTTTGCTGCTTAACTGGAGATGATTCTATTTCATAGACTTTCCTGCCTGGGCTGGCTTTGAACCACGATCCTCCAAGACTCACTATCTGATTTTACTGTTCTTTTGCTCTTCATTTTTTTGTTTTTTGTTTTTTTTTTTCTTTCTATCCTGGGGCTTGCACTCAGGGCCTGGGCACTGTCCCTGAGCTTCTTTGCTCTAGGCTAGCACTCTACCACTTGAGCCACAGCACCACTTCCAGCTTTTTCTGTTTATATGGTACTGAGGAATGGAATCCAGGGCTTCATACAAGCCAGGCAAGCACTCTACCACTAAGCCACATTCCCAGCCTTGAATATATTTCTGTATTGGTTTTGTTTTTGTTTTTTGGTCAGTCATGGGGCTTGAACTATAGGCCTGGGTGCTGTCCTTGAGCTCTTCAGCTCAAGGTTAGAGCTCTAGCACTTGAGCCACAGTGCACTCTGGCTTTTTCTGTTTATGTGGTGCTGAGGAATCAAACCCAGGGCCTCATGCATGTGAGGCAAGCACTCTACCGCTGAGCCACCTTCCCAGCCCCTATATTTCTGTATTTTAAAATGCTTTTCTTTTTTTTTTAATAGCAAAGTAGAAGATGCATTCTACAATGGTGAACTGAGACTGAATGGGGAAAAGTTATGGAAGAAAAGCAGAACGGTGAGAAATTAAACATATAATGAGAGCCAGATAGTTTTGGTTTCTGTCTGCACTCTGTGGTGCATCAGATCTTCTATTCTCCCTGGCCCTGGCCCATCTGATGGAATCTGACAGCAGGCTTTATCACAGGCCACTTTCTCCTTTGCACCCTTAATGACCCTGTGATGAAGAAGTCTTTGGCATAAGCCACTTTGGGGACTGGCAAAAATCTATCAATGTTAGCCTCCATGGAATCGCAGATTACAAGGAAGTATTTGACATGTAAAGGTATTACCGGAGCAGATGTGTGACTCTGTTCACTTCAGCAGTATTCATGAGCACCGGCTGAGGCATTCCTTTGCATGCAGGGAAGCATGCATAAAGATTTACTTTCTGACAGGTCCAGGTCAATAACAATTGAGAAAAATAAGTTTCTTATAAAGAAGTGTATTTCCAGGAAGTGACACTGTGGCTTAAGTGGTAGAGCACTAGTCTTGAGCACAGAGAGGCTCTGGGACAGAGCCCAGACCCTGAATTCAAGCCCCAAGGGAGAGAGAGAGAGAGAGAGAGAGAGAGAGAGAGAGAGAGAGAGAGTATAAAGAAGTTATTTCCAGTATCCACTTTGGCAACACGAAAACACCAAAGGTTGAGGGAAAGTTCCATTGTTTGTAAAAACAAAACTAGATATTAGAATGGATATTGGAAGTGCCTTATTTTCTTTTTTTTGTTGAAGATATTTTTAGCCAGGTGCCATTGACTCATTGACTCAGGAGGCTGAGAACTGGAGGATTAAAATTTGAGGTCAGGGCTAGGAGTGTGGCTTAGGTGGTAGAGTGCTTGCCTAGCATGATGAAGCCTGGGTTCAATTCCTCAGTCCCACATAAACAAAAATAGCCAGAAGTGGCACTATGTTTCACGTGATAGAATGCTAGCCTTGAGCAAAAAGAAGCTCAGGGACATGCTGGTGCCGGTGGCTCACACCTGTAATCCTAGCTCTCAGGAGGCTGAGATTTGAGGATCATGGTTCAAAGCCAGCCCAGGCAGTAAAGTCTGTAAGACTCTTATCTCCAATAAACTTCCAGAAAACTGAAGTGGCGCTGTGGCTCAAAGTGGTAGAGCATTAGCCTTGAGTGAAAAAGTTCAGAAACAGGAGCTGGGAAGTTGGCTTAGTGGTAGAGCGCTTGCCTTGCATGCATGAGGCCCTGGGTTCCATTCCTCAGCACCACATAAGAAAAAAAAGCCGGAAGTGGCGCTGTGGCTCAAGTGCTAGAGCGCTAGCCTTGAGCTGAAGAACTGAGGGACAGCGCCCAAGCCCAGAGTTCAGGCCCCACGACCGGACCCAAAAAAAAAAAAAAAAAAGAAAGAAAAAAAGTTCAGAAACAGTGCCTAGCCCTGAGTTCAAGCCCCATAACCACCACCAACAACAAAAAGTTTGGCAGCATCAGACTTATGATACTAGAAGGCATTTCTTGATCAGTGTTGTAAGAAGCAATGTTCTAGAGGCTAGACACCCTTTTTGAGATTTTTTTCTTTAATATTTCAAATTTTCTTTGGGGTTGGAGGACCTGAGCCACCTCTTGTTGCTCTGGTCCATAGACAGTGATGCTGTCCTATGGGGGAGAAGGGGAGCAGGAAGCATTCCTTCAGTTTGCTCCCATGTTAAAAGGTATTTGCAGCTGGTTTCATGCATAGAAAGAGTGGGACACATTCCCCCCATGATTCTCAGCCCTCAGTCACCAGGTCCATCCCTCTGGACAGCCTTGAGCTGACAAGCTCAGACTGCTCTGTCAGCCATTGTTCAGTGAGCTGTACAAAACCAGATAGGCCCTTCTCTACCCTTAATTGCTTTCTCCTGCTTGTAGCCTGGCCCCCTTTCCTCAGCCCCAGTCTTCTAAGGGCAAGATGTGTTCTTAGAGTAAGAAATGATTACTCCCAGAACACCTTGCCTCTCTGCTGGGACCTCATTTATAAACCCAAAAGCCTATTTTTCTCCCCCTGCTTTGAGATATTGTTAACTACAGTCTAATTGCTACTGCTTCATTCTGCCTTGGGTGTTTTGTTGTCTCGGCTGCCATCCAGATTTCTCCTGAGGGTCAGCAAAGGCAGAGGCCAGCATTAACACGCAGCTGCCTCGTTACTAGGAGGCCCGGTAGCCATAGAAACTGCAGCTAAGGGGAGATTTGAAATGTAGATATTTGGAACAGCCACTAATCCCAGCCAGTGTTTTTGTGCTTTGTGTCTGCTAAAGGACAGTGTCTCGGAGGGGAATAAAGAACGCCTCGCCTTCCTTGGCCTGCTCCATGGAGCCCGCGCCTGGCTCTGGCCCTGGAGGGTCAGGCGCTGTCTGATGCTGCAGCTCCAGCCCTGGCTACCTCCAGCTGTAAAAGCTTTTCTGTGCTCTGTGAACCAGGTGGGGCCCATGCTACCGAAGCTGCCAGCCATTTGTTAACTTCCAGGTGGGGTGAGGAACCATGTGTGAGCCAGTCCTTCCTGAACTCCCCTCTCCCTGAGCTGAGCTGGGCAAAGGAGGTACAGGCCTTCCCTAGTACCTGCCCCTTAAAGAGCCGAACAGCCCACTCGCTGCCCTTTTAAGGGTGAAACTCTGTCTGTAAAAGGTACACAAGAAGGGTTGCCTTTCTTTGTGTGTGGCATGTGTATGTTACCTATTAGAATGAATTTTACTAAGATGGTGCTCAAAAGTCTCACTTGCTAAGTAGGTACTCTACCTCTTGAGCTGCTCCATGAGCCTTTTTTTTTGGGGGGGGGGGTCCAGTCGTGGGGCCTGAACTCTGGGCCTCGGCACTGTCCCTCAGCTCTTCAGCTCAAGGCTAACGCTCTACCACTTGCGCCACAGCGCCACTTCTGGCTTTTTTCCTTTTGCTTATATGGTGCTAAGGAATCGAACCCAGGGCCTCATGCATGCAAGGCAAGCGCTCTACCACTGAGCCACCTTCCCAGCCCCTTTGTGTATTACTTTCAAAATAGGGTCTCTCTTTATGCCCTAGCCAGGCTGGACTGGGATTCTCCTATTGATCTGTCCCTAAGTCTCTGAGGAGGACAGGCAGAAATGGGTGTGAGCCACCATGCCCAGCCATTGATTGAGATAGAGTCTTGTGGAATTTTTTTGTCTGTCTGGTCTTGAACTACAGCCCCCCAATCTCACTTCTTAAGAGCGAGAATTGCAGGCTTGAGCCACTGTGCTCAGTTTATTTTCTTTCTTTTTTTTATTTTTTTTCATCTTTTGTGCTAGTCCTAAGCACTGTCCCTGAGCTCCTTTTGCTCAAGGTTAGCACTTTACCACTTGCGCCACAGCACCACTTCCAGCTTTTTCTGAGTAGTTTATTGGCAATAGACTACCTTTCTATCCAGGCTTGCTTTGAATCACAGTCCTCAGATTTCAGCCTCCTGATTTGCTGGAATTATAGGTATAAGCCATCAGCACCTTACTTAATTTACTTTTTTCTTTTCTTTTTTTTTTTTTTGTCGGTCATGGGGCCTGAACTCTGGGCCTGGGCGCTGTCCCTCAGTTCTTCAGCTCAAGGCTAGCGCTCTGCCACTTGAGCCACAGCGCCACTTTGGCTTTTTCTGCTTATGTGGTGCTGAGGAATGGAACCCAGGGCCTCATGCATGCAAGGCAAGTGCTCTACTACTGAGCCACCTTCCCAGCCCTTACTTTTCTTTTTTTTTTTTTTTTTGGGGAGGGGGGTGGTGGTCATGGGTCTTGAACTTTGGACCTGGGCACTATCCCTGCACTCTTCAGCTCAAGGCTAGCGCTCTACCACTTGAGCCACAATACCTCTTCCAGGTTTCTGGAGATAAGAGTCTCACAGACTTTTCTTCCTGAGCTGGCTTCGAACCTGAGATCCTCAGATCTCAACCTCCTGAGTAGCTAGGATTACAGGCGTTAGTCACCAGCAACTGGCTATTTTTCTTTTTTAAAAAAGCAGAGTTTGGGGGCTGGGAATGTGGCTCAGTGGTAGAGCGCTTGCCTTGCAATGCATGAAGCCCTGGGTTCGATTCCTTAGCACCACATAAGCAAAAAAAAAAAAGAAAAGAAAAAAAAAAGCCGGAAGAAATGTACTCATTACCTTGCCATGTAATTGTAACCTCTCTGTACGGTATTTTCACAATTAAAAAAAAACACTTTAAAAAAAAAAAAACAGAGTTTGGGCTGGGAAGGTGGCTCAGTGGTAGAGTGCTTGCCTTGCATGCATGAGGCCCTGGGATCGATTCCTTAGCACCACATAAGCAAAAAGAAAAAAGCCAGAAGTGGTGCTGTGGCGCAAGTGGTAGAGTGCTAGCCTTGAGCTGAAGAGCTGAGGGACAGCACCCAGGCCCAGAGTTCAGGCCCCACAACCGGACCCCCTCCCCCACAAAAAAAAAAAAAACAAAGTTTGTAACCAGGATAGTCTTGGACTCATGATCTTCCTAGCTCAGCCTCTAAATGGTGGGATTCCAGCCCCAGCAAGTGTTATATTTCTGTACAATGATTTTTTAAATGTCTATACTAGTCAATTTGGCTATGTTTTTGGATTTGGTCCAGTGGAAGTGCTGCAGAGCAGAGACCCTCCAGATAATACCTGGGTGGGCCCACACTTTCCACTTAAGGGAGAAAGCAATCTGGATATGTAGACATGGCATGAGCTTCTTATTTCTCAGCCCAGAGGGAGCAAGTTACTAGTTTAAAATCTGCCTCTGCATGAATTTTACAGGAGCTACTCTGGGCCTCCAAGACAGACCAGGTAGAGTCACAGCCAGCAACTATACATGCCCACAGTACAAACTCAGTCAGTATTGGCCTGCTTGAGTGGGTAAGAGAGCAGATACAGGCTTGCTTTCATGAGATATAAATGTTTTGACACTCTACAAAGTTATAGCTGCCCAGAGAACATAGTTGGGAACTAGGGTTAGTCAGTGCTTGACACCATGCTTCTTAAGCTGAATCTTAAGCTGAATCTCTGTAGTCTTTTGCTTGCTACCCTACATTTTTTGTTTGCTTTTTATTTGTTGGGTATTTGTCTTTTTGTAGGGGTTATATGTGTGTCTGCAGGTCCTGGGGCTTGAATTCAGGGCCTGAGCACTGGCTCACTCTCCCTCTTCTTATCCCTTACCCTTTTCTTCTTTCTCCCCTACCCTCGCCCTGTCTCCCCCTCCCTCTCTCTGCCCCTTCCTCTTTTTCTCACCCCTTCCTTTTCCCCTCCCTTCCTCTCTCTCTCTCCTCTCTCCCTCTCTGTGTATACCAGTATGGAGCTTGAGCTCCAAGACTTGCATTCTTGCTTGGCTCAAGGCTAGCAGCTCTCTACCACTTGAGCCACACTTGCACTTATCTGACTTTTGTTTTAGTGAAGTAATGGCACATGGCATCCAGGTCTGCAAAGGCCTTCCTTGAGTCTCTGGGAAGATCTTCTGACTTCCTGAGCTGCTTCGACTGTCAGTCTGTCCACAAGCTTGGCATAGGCCTGATCCTCACTGTTAGTCCTTGGAGTCCACATGAGCAGTCCAAGGCATCCCTTGACTAACTCAGCCCACAACTTCCTTCAGTACGAGAGTGGCTTTCACTTGGAAGCTATCTGACCCATGCGGTCGACACGTGACTATCCTCTTTTGGTCATGGGGCCTGAACTCTGGGCCTGCGCACTGTCCCTCAGCTCTTCCGCTCAAGGCTAGCACTCTACCACTTGAACCACAGCACCATTTCCGGCTTTTTTCTTTTTGCTTATATGGTGCTGAGGAATCGAACCCAGGGCCTCAGGCATGCAAGGCAAGCGCTCTACCACTGAGCCACCTTCCCAGCCCCCTTAAGATAATCTTACTGTGCAGCCCTGGCTGACCTCATACTCACGATCCTCCTGCCTCAGATTCCTGTGTGCTGGGATTACAAAACACCCAGCTTCCCTTGTCTTCTCCTTTATTTGCATTCCATCTTTTTATTTATTTAGTTAGTTTTTTTTTTTTCCAGTCATAGGGCTTGAACTCAGGATGTGGGTGCTGTCCCTGAGCTCTTTTGATCAAGGTTAGTGTTCTACCGCTTTGAGCCACAGCTCCACAGCCAATTTTTGAGTGATTAATTGGAAATAAGAGTCTAACAGGGCCTTTTCTGCCTCATTTCTCAGCCTCCTGAGTAGCTCGGATTACAGGTATGAGCCACTAGTGCCCAGCTTGCATTCCATCTTTGAATTGAGGCTTGTTGGTCTTAGTGATCATGTAGCTTCCTAGGAGCTAGCCAACACTGGCAAAGCAGCGTCCTTGCTTCCATTTCTCAGCAGCTGACCACTGTCTGCATTGACTGGCTTTCCAGCACACTGCCCCTCCCTGTTTCACGTAAGTCATGTATGTTAAAAATTGATGAGGAAGTGGCGCTGTAGCTCAAGTGGTAGAGTGCTCGCCTTGAGCTGAAGAGCTGAGGGACAGTGCCCAGGCCCAGAGTTCAAGCCCCACGACCGACCAAAAAAATTAAAAAAAAAAAAAAAGACAATTTTGCCGGGTGCTGGTGGCTCACGCCTGTAATCCTAGCTACTCAGGAGGCTGAGATCTGAGGATCACGGTTCAAAGCCAGCCAGGGCAGGAGAGACCGTGAGACTCCTATCTCCAATAAACCACCAGAAAACCGGAAGTGGTGCTGTAGCTCAAGTGGTAGAGCGCTCGCCTTGAGCTGAAGAGCTGAGGGACAGCACCCAGGCCCAGAGTTCAAGCCCCACGACCGACAAAAAAAAAAAAAAAAATTGATGAAAGGGCCCAGTGCCAGTAGCTCATACCTGTAATCCTAGCTACTCAGGAAGCTGAGATCTGAGGATCATGGTTCAAAAACAAATACCAGGAAGCTAAAACATGTCTTAGAGGAGTGAGGGTTCAAGGGGTGGACAAATTGAGGGGAAGAGTGTGCAAATACAATCAGGGTGCATATATGAAAATGGAACTAGGAAAGCAGGGTAGGTGGGTATAGACGCAGGGAAAAACATGGAAGGGATGACTGATCAAGATGCACTGTACACAGAACCTGAAGTGTTGAGTTGAAACCCCTTTCTACAGCTTTTTAAAGATAATAAGAAATGAATTTTCAAGACAGAAACAAAGCACCAGATCGTGGAGGGCAGCCAGCGAAGGGACTGCGTGGAGGTCACCTCCCGGTGGGGACAGAGTCACCTTGCACATACTGCTCTGGGCCCTGTTTTGCGGTTTGCCAGTCTTCCAGAAACAGATGTTCAAGTATTTCCTTCCATAACCCAATGGATACTGCACTGGCCATGCACGGGAATATTTGAAGGGGTCTGGGTTTCCCAACACATAATGAAAGTCCCACGTTCTTTTCCTTTTCAGGTGAAAGTAGGCGATACTTTGGATCTTCTCATCGGAGAGGGTAAGGAAGCAGAAACCGAGGTGGTGATGCGGGTTCTCCTGAAAAAGGTGTCTGAAGAGAAAACGGAAAGTGAAAAATACCGTGTCGTGCTCCGCCGGTGGAAGAAGCTACAGTTGCCAAAGAAGAGCCGGTCTAAATGAGCGGGGCTCCCGGGGCACGCTCCTCAGAGCCGCTCCCAGAGCGGGCCACATCCCAGAGGATCTTTCCCCTTGTGCACCAGCTGCGCCCCTGGTGGAGGCTGGGGCTCCCGCCCACCCACGTCTGAGAGCCTTTTGAGAGGACTGCATGCCTGAGGGACTGGGCGCGCGTGACCTGCCCGCCCTTCCCAGCCATCTACCTCGGAGTCTGCGCAATAAACTGCCCTGGTTGTCTCTTCATGTTTTCATTCAAACCTCTTCCCCGTCTGGGGCCGGCTTTACCAACTGCAGGCTGCAAGGGCACAGGCCAAGTGGGGGCTGCCATGCAGGTTATTGAAGGGTCTTCAGGAAAGAGGGAGCCCTTTCTCCCCTCTGGTCTGTCTTCAGAAGTCCGGACCAGTGATTCCCTCCCACTCGGAATTACTTGTGGGAGGCAAGGCAGCAGGCAAAAGCATGGAGGCTTTTTTGGGAATGGCCCTCAAGCTAAGAGTGGTTTACCATTTCTGGAACATTCTTTAAAATAGTGGGGGCTGGGATGGTGGCTCAGTGGTAAAGTGCTTGCCTCACATGCATGTGGTCGGTCCCGGATTCAATTCCTCAGCACCACATAAGCAGAAAAGGCTGGAAGTGGTGCTGTGGCTCAAAGTGGTAGAGCGCTAGCCTTGAGCTGAGGGACAGCGCCCACAGCCAGAGTTCAGACCCCACAACTTACAAAAAAAATGTGTGTTTATGTACACATAGTCACAACAATAGAGACTGTGTATGACCTACAAAAGCCTGAAACATTTACTATTTGGCCCCTGATTTAGGATAGAAGCAGAGGGTTTAATTTAAGGTAGAAGTGGGAAGTCCACAGGTCTTACAAAGAGACTAGAGAATCAAATGTTATCAAAGGAATCAGACTGAAACCTTGAGTGTGCCCACACATTCTGTGGCATCATGAGGTGGTCTGCGTGGAACAAGTTGCAGGCTGCAGCACCCGGAAGCTGCCATGCTAAGAAAAGGTGAGCTGGACTTCCTGTCAAACTGGCCCATGCTTTCATGAGCTCCAGTGCTGCTGCAAGCCTGGGCAGATTGAAGGGAAGGGAATCGTCCATAGCTCAATGCAGCTGATGGGGCCAGTGAGTCTGGTCACACACACACACACATACATACCTCTTTTTTTCATAAGACTTTACTTGAAAACAAAATTCTCTTAGGTGAAATACAGTGTGGTGTACTTGGGAGCTTTTCATGTTTTGCCACTTGTTTTATTGGATTTACTGAGTCATCAGCAAAAATATGTTGAATTTCCACATGGCGTAGTTATAATGTAGGAGATTATGCCCATACTTTTTCTACCTTCACTCTCCTTTTCCCCACTTCCTCCCTTTTCTGGGGGGGGGAAGGGGGTCCGGTCATGGGGCCTGAACTCTGGGCCTGGGCGCTGTCCCTCAGCTCTTCAGCTCAAGGCTAGTGCTCGACCACTTGAGCCACAGCCACTTCTGGCTTTTTTTCTTTTTGCTTATGTGGTGCTGGGGAATCGAACCCAGGGCCTCATGCATGCAAGGCAAGCGCTCTACCACTGAGCCACCTTCCCAGCCCCCCACTTCCTCTCTTGTCTTTGCATTAGGAAAGTGATTAGAAAGCCTATGAAGTGTGGTGGGTGAGGCCACCCAGTCCAGCGGGCCTCTGCTACCGTTAGCAAGGGGGTCACTCAGCCATGGCTTTACCTGCTGTCCTCACTGGACAAGTTAGGGGTCAGGATACTGAATGTGCTGCCTTGTGTCTCGGAGGAGAAAGAATGTTACACAAGGTAAGGAACAGAGAGGGCAGGACATGAGGGGAGGGTTTGGGAAGAGTAAGGGCTTAATACAGGATCTATGTGTCCCAGGTTGGCCTCTAACTCCCTCAGGCTCAGCTTCCAGAGTGTTGGAACTACAGGCATGTGCCACCACTCTGACTCAGGAAGGGCCATTTGAAAGACTGCTGCGCTGCGGCCTCTTGGTAATTAGTACCTCCATGCTACTTGGTAGGTTTGATCCATTCCCTATTTCTGTTTTGAAAATCAAACTAAGCAAAGGACTTCAGATAACAGGATGCTGGTTTGGTCATGCATGTGGCAAAACACCTGATCAATGTATCTGTATGCAGTGCAAGGGACTTGTTACATGTTCATGAAATGATAAAGGGCTTTAGGAACAACTCAAAGAATTATGGAGCCCTTGCCACGAAGTCATAACGGAGCTGGACAGCATCTTCTGATCTCCCAGCAAGGCCTCCAGCAAAAATGACCAGCAATGCAAGTCAGGAGCCACTGGCTCATTCCTATAATACTAATCACTCATGAGGCTCAGATCTAGGGATCATAGTTCAAAACTATCCCAGGTAGGAAAGCCTGTGAGATCTTATCTCCACTTAACCAGCAAAAAGCCAGAAGTAGAGCTGTGGTTCAAATGGTAGAGCCTGAGTTCAAGCTTCAGGACTGGCGCGCACTCACACACACACATACACGGCTAAAGAAACATTTGGACATACTCTATTAGTTCTCAACATGGGGCAAGCGCCCTTTGGGGACATTTGGCAATGTCTGGAGGTATTTTGAGTTGTCACAGGAAGCAGGGTGCTAGAGACACCAAGGAGGTAGACCTAGGATGATCCTGAGGTGCAGATGGCCCCTACAAGAAGGAGGGTCTAAGCAAAAATAGGTCAAGTGTTGAGTTGACAAGAGAGTGTGGTTTTGGTTTTGGTTTGATTGGCTTAAATGTTCAGGAGAGCCTGAAAATGCTTCTGGTATGTGCTGGCAGTTTTAAAAGAACAATTTAAGGTTATGTCTAAAATCTCTCTAGGAGATATGCTGCATTGCATTACCCTGACATAGATTTACATAGCTGGGAAGACAACCATTCTGAGAAAACAATGTTTTGGGAAAACTTCTGTTTTTTCCCTTGCTTAGTGATAAGAGGGTGGCCCAGGCTGGCCTGGAACTTGTGATTTTCCTTCCTCTACCTCTGGAGTGATGGGATTACAGATAACCACACCACCAACCTGCAAGGATAAACCTTAAGTCTTCTTTATTTGTGCAATAAAGGTTGGAGAAACAAAAACTTTTTTCAAGAAGCTAACAGAGACCTAGGTGCCGGTGAGTCACGCCTATGATCCTCGTTACTCAGGAGCCTGAGATCTGAGGATGGTGGTTGGAAGCCAACCCAGGCAGGGAAGACCAGAAAAAAAACTGGAAGTGGAGCTGTGACTCAAGTGGTAGAGCTCTAGCCTTGAGCAAAAAAGCTTAGTGACGTGGGCTGGGTTGTAGCTCAGTGGCAAAGCACTTACCTAGTAAGTTTGATCCCTAGTATCCAAAAAGAAAAGACAAGCTGGGCAGTGGTGGCTCACGCCTGTAATCCCAGCCACTCAGGTTGCTGAGACCTGAGGATCACTGGTCAAAGGCAGCCGGGTGTGAAAGGCCTTGAGACTTTTATCTCCAATTAATCACAGAGCACTAGCCTTGAGCAAAAAGGAATTTAGGGACATCACCCAGGCCTGGAATTCAAGACTCCTGAGGCAGAAAAGAAAAAACAACAAAGGAATTTTAAGGTCTGTCTTACCTTACCAAAGCTCTGTCCTTTAGAAAGGTAAAGCTTACCTGCCACAGCTCTGTCTTACCTTGGTTGTAAAACTCTGGCTTTCAAAAAGCTCCCATTAGACAACCAGTCCCCAGGTCCAGGCGGCTCTCAGAGAGAGAAGGATGTTTGGTGCATCCTTCTCCCTGCCCTCCTTACCTTGAGCCACACCAGTGTTTAACTTAGAAATCATCAAACACTGTAAAACAGGGCCAGGTTGTTACTTTTGGAGAAGCAGTTGTTAAACATTTAACCAACACCCAGTGCAAGAGTTCTCCCATTAGCAAAAACCTTGGCCACTCCACACATTACTCATTCTTGAAGACAGTAGATTAACTTGCTTTCTTGCTTGTTAATCTACCTGCCAGCCATTTGATAGCAGCTACCACACCACTTACTGCTTGAAAATTTTCAGAGAGATCTGAAACAGGATGCAGGACTGTGTGTGTGTGTGCAGGGCTGTGTGTGTGTGTGTGTGTGTGAGAGAGAGAGAGAGAGAGAGAGAGAGATAACTGGGGCTTGAATTTAGGGCCTGGATGCTGTCCCTGAGCTACTTTGCTCAAGGCTAATGCTCTACCACTTGAGCTAGTGCTCCAATTCTAGTTTTTTGGTGGTTAATTGGTGATGAGTCTCTTCAGTTTGTCTGCCTTGGCTGGCTTCAGACCTCAGTCCTTGGATCTCACCCTTCTGAATAGCTGGGATTACAGGCCTGAGCCATTGGTGCCTGGCTTTTCTTTTTTTTTTTTTTTGGTTCAGTCGTAGGGCCTGAACTCTGGGCCTGGGCGCTGTCCCTCAGCTCTTCAGCTCAAGGCTAGCGCTCTACCACTTGAGCTACAGCACCACTTCCGGCTTTTTCCTTTTTGCTTATATGGTGCTGAGGAATCGAACCCAGGGCCTCAGGCATGCAAGGCAAGTGCTCTACCACTGAGCCACCTTCCCAGCCCCTGGCTTTTCTTTTTTTAAACCTATACCCCTGTGCACAGAGTGTGCTTGTGCTGAGCTCTCAGCTTGTTAAAGCCAAGGAGTTAAGCTTCTTTCTAATCTCTTATGTCAGAAATGGCACAGACTAAATGCCAGACCAGGGCTATTGCCTTCTCCAATCAGCAGTCAGCACTTAGCAAGCACCTTCAGTCTTGAGAGAAACAGAGTCAGGAAATCTTGCAGTCTTGCAGGTGTGCCTTAGGCCACAATCCAGCCCAATTCCCTGTGCAAATGCCTCCACCGAGAAGCCTCTCGTGCACTGAGGGAGGAGCCAAGGCCCCTGTCCAGTTTCTCCCACACATCCTTGAAAATCAGCCTCAGGCAAGAAATGACAGATTTGTGCTTTTTACTACTGGGACCTTCTCGCCCAACTCAAGACTGAGATATCAGCAAGAGGGTGGGGGCTTGGTGGAATTAGGAAGCACTGCCCAGAGATGGCTGGCCTTCCAAATACATTTGTTGAATAAATGAATATCCTTTAAAGGCAGACGATTCCTACTGCATTCCTTATTCTATTTTCTGTTTCTGCTTTCTGCTTTCTTCAGCCTTTTTCTGTCTATAAAACCAACCTCCTAGAAATCTACTTATTACCTGACATTTAATTGCACCCCTCTGTATATCACCTTTATAATAACAGTTTAAAATTTTTAATTCATGCCCACTCCCCCCCCCCAAAAAAAAACCTAACCTCCTCCATTCAGCTCACTACAAGACTTATTCTATTTTATGGAATGATATGTTCTCCAACTCTAAAAATGAAAATACTCAAGCCAGATGCCAGTGGCATGTCTATAATCCTAGCTAACTCAGTAGGCTGAGATGGTTCGAAGTCCCCGCAAAAAAAAAATCTGTGTCAGGTCTGCTCCTGGATGGCGAGCAGACTCCACCTTCCTCACAGCAAAGTCTCCACCCAGTACCTACGTTACCTAGGCAACTGGCACACGAGGAAGAGGTCACATCTGCATCCCCTGAGGTCACATCTGAATTTGATGTGGCCACACCTTTCTCTGCCCATACCCTAGATAAGGCCTAACCCAGGCCCAGACGCCCTCTTTCCCAGCTCTCTCTCTTTCCCAGCTCTTTCCCAGGCCTTTCCCAGCTGCGTGGAGGGCCAACATGGCAAACTGCCAGCCAGAACGATGAATAAACCTACTCCTTACCTGAGTACCACGTGCATGGTGTGGTTCTTACTCAGTAACCTCTTTTTAAAAACCTAACAATCTGAAACTCTTATCTCCAATTTTAATCAGCCCAAGTGGTAGAGCACTGACTTTGAGCAAAAAAGTTAAGGGGGAACATGAGGTTCTGAGATCAAGCCTCAGTATCAGCACACACAAAAAAAATAATATGTCAGTTAAGATCATTGACTAGGTCAGGCATGGTGTGCATCCCTGGAATCCCAACTTCTAGGATGGCAGAAGTAGGAAGATGGATGTGTAAAACCTGTCTGCATAGGCCCGTGTAAAAAACAGACTAAGGCAAAAAGGGCTTCTGGGGAGTATGGTTCAATCAGTAGCACACCATGCCCTGATTTCAAATACCACGATCACCAACCAAAAAGAAAAAGCAATTATTAGACTAAAAAAACAAATGTACAAACTGAAGGGTTTCCTAAGTCAGAAATGTTTACTAGGGCAGCCCCAGAAGTCTAGAAATAGTGGATACCAGCAAAACTCCAAGTTAAATTCCTGGATAGCAGGCGACAGAGATGGACTTCCTCTGTACAGCTACACGTCTGTAGCACGGAAACCAAGAGCATCATCTGGGATGCTGACCTCGAGTCTGCCAGCTAACTACCGTAGCTAAGTTATCCAATTTATAGAGTGGCATCCATTTCCCCATGCGTAGCATGGGCTTCTGTGAGGGTTAAATGAAATAACACACGTTCAGCCCTCAGCACATCCCAGACCCATTACAAGTACTGGACAATAGGAGCTGTTTCTGGAAACAGATCCTTTGTAACCCATGGGTCCCATCTGAATCCCCAGCTGTGGCACTGCAGGGGCTGCTGGGAAATGGCTGTGGTGCTCACTGCTTGCTCTCTGCCTCTCCAGGACACTATTCACCATCTGAGACCCGAAGGCTCTACTTAGGAGAACAAATGAATTCTTCTTTTTTTTTTTTTTTTAAATCAGTCATGGGGCTTGAACTCTGGGCTTGGGCACTGTCCCTCAGCTCTTTAGCTCAAGGCAAGCGCTCTATGGCTTGAGCCACAGCGCCACTTCCGGTTTTCTGGTGGTTTATTGGAGATGAGTCTCATGGACTTTCCTTGCCCGGGCTGGCTTTGAACCTCGATCCTCAGATCTCAGCCTCCTCAGTAGCTAGGATTACAGGAGTGAGCCACCAGCACCCTGCTAAATGAATTATTCTTGAAATAAACTCCATAGCCTTCCCTGTGCAGAAATGGTCTTATCAAATACCATCGAATCTGTTCACTGAGCAGGAAACCTTGATGCAGAAGCATTTGTAAACCTGCATCTTCCCACTCACTGCTCTGAAAGTTTATCTACTTGTCTAAGCTAAGCTCCAGCTATGCAACAGTCAAGTTTATACACTTATTTCAGCTCATATTTATTTCTAGTGAAACCTTAGCATTCAATGTGGGCTACACACGCAGTGCATTGTTGGCTATGTGCTTCTCTCACTGGGCCCCTGGGCCCCAGGCGCCTGTGGATCACACCTGTAATCCTAACTGCTCAGGAGGCTGAGGGCAGGAAAGTCCTTAGACTCTATAAACTCCAATTAACCACTCAAAAACAACAACAACAACAAAATAGAAGCCAAAATGGAGCTGTGGTTCAAGTGGTACATTGCCAGCCTTGAGTGAAAAAAGCTAAAGACAGTGCTTAAGTCCTGAGTTAAAGCCCCAGGACCGCACCAAAAAAAGAAAAAAGAAATGTAGTAGGGCTGGTGGCTCACAGCTATAATCCTAGCTACTCAGGAGAATGAGATCTAAGGATCGCAGTTCAAAGCCAGGAGCCGGGCAGGAAAAGCCGGAGAGACTCTCATCTCCACTAAACCACTCAGAAAACAGGAAGTGGCGCTGTGGCTTAAGTGATAGAGTGTTATAGCCTTGAGCTAAAGAGCTGAGGGACAGTGCCCAGGCTGAGTTCAAGCCCCACAGCCAACAACAACAACAACAAAAAGTACACACTTTCCTGCCTAGGCTGGCTTTGAACTGTGAGCCTCAGATCTTAGCCTCTGAATAGCTGGGATTACAGGTGTGAACCACCAATGTCCCACCCTGAGACCTTCATCTCCAACCAATCACTAAGAAGCTGGAAGTAGAGCTAAAGCTCAAGTGCTAGAGCAGTAGCCTTGAGAAAAAAGAAAAAAAAAAAAAAAAAAGGAAACAGCTGCTGGGCGCCAGTGGCTCACGCCTGTATAATCCTAGCTCTTCAGGAGGCTGAGATCTGAGGATCGAGGTTCAAAGCCAGCTGGGGGGGGGGAGCAGGAAAGTCCGTGACACTCTTATCTCCAATAAACCACTAGAAAACCGGAAGTGGCGCAGTAGCTCAAGTGGTAGAGCGCTCCTTGAGCTGAAGAGCTGAGGGACAACGTTCAGGCCCAGTTCAAGCCCCACGACCAAAAAAAGAAAAAAAGAAAAAAAAACTCAAGGATAGCCCTCAGGTACTGAATTCAAGCTCCAGGCAAAGAAAAATAAATAAATAAAAGCAAACTCGTGCCTCTCGGGTAGAGTATTACCCTGGAATTCTCACTCAATAAACCTGGAGACCCAAGGCTGTAGTGGATGCTTTTATCACCCAGATTCCTTTACCTGCACAGGGATGTCCTAGCTGCTGAGAGCCCCCTGGGGCCCTGATCCTGACCAAAGGGAGTCAACCTTACCAGAAACCCATCTGCCCCAGGCAAGACCAACCGGTCCCTTTGCTCCATCTGGGCCTGGGTCTGCCATGTATTGCACTCCTCCAAGCCTGCACTCCTCCAAGCCTGCACTCCTGGCTCCCAAAGCACCCCCGCCCCCAACATGTGTGCCTCAGCCAGCCTGCCGGACAATAAATACCCTGCTCTGCCTGTGCTCTCAGGGTGCCTGGAGACAGAAGCTACTCAGAACTAAAAATGTCCTCTCATTGTTGCACAATTTGTTAGTCACTGGTCCCTACAATATCTTGCCCTGGGCAGGTCTAAAACCAGCACATGTATATCTAAGATCAGAGAAGCAGAGGCTTAAAGGATGTGGTGACAAAGGTCACAACTGTTTGTGGATCTGAATATGAACGTAAGTATGTTCAATTCCTGGCACTATTTGCAAAGTACATAAACTTGGGCAAGAAACCTATTTCTCTCTGCTTCCTTACCATAAGCCAGAAGGAGCTCACTCTTGTAATCCTAGCTACTTGGGATCAGAGTGAGAATGGGAGGTTTACAGGCCAACGCAGCCACCCCTCCCCTCAAAAAAGACTAGCTTCATAGAAGGGAAGATGGACGCAGTGGCTCATGCCTGTGATCCCAGCAAGCGCAAGAAGCCCAATGTAGCAGATCCCAGAAACAAGGCCCTATTCTAAAAATATCCAGTGAAAAAATAGGGATGCAGTCACAGCTCAGCAGTAGACCACAGCTCAGCAAGTGCAAGACCTGCATTCAAATCCCAAATACCATCCGATAAAAAGTTTAAAAAAATATATCTAAAACTAAGAGTGTTCAAGATACTGGGTACTACGCCTGTAATCCTAGCTACTCAGGAGGCTGAGATCTGTGGATCGAGGTTCAAGGCCAGCCTGGGCAGGAAAGTCCGTGAAACTCTTATCTCTAATAAACCACCTGAAAACTGGAGTAGTACTGTGGCTCAAGTGGTAGAGCGCTAGCTTTGAACTGAAGAGCTGAGGGACAGCGCTCTGGCCCAGAGTTCAAGGCCCACGACCGACAAAAGAAAAAAAAAAAAAGATACTGGGTTCCTATGAGTCAGCTGAGACAGCTATATGCCATTGGAGCACTGCCTTTCTCTCTGGTTTTTGCAGTTAGAAACATACCTCGGGTTTGAGAAAGATGAGAAATCCTGCCGGGATGGCACTGCTCACAGCAGCTCTGCACCTTGGTGCCATTTCACCCGCAGACAGCAACTGTTCCTCCCCTCCTCACCTGGCGCCAAGGATTTGGGATTTCCTGGGCGTTCTAAAGATGACTCTGTGATCACATGTAACCTGCCGTGGAGTTATTTCTGAGAACGAATAAATATGCTTTCACATAACAAAATACCATGAACTTCCCTTTTATGTTTTTTTACGATGAAAAGACCTGTTGCCAGAATTTAGTCTATCTCCAATCCTTGCTGAAACTGCTTAGTAGACTTAGCATTGGAGACCCAGCCTCTAGTGAGAGCTGACCTGCTAATAAGGCTCAGAGCACAGACATGTCAGTCTTGTGGTTTGAGGCTATCAAATTGGAAATAGGGAGCTGGACACTGGGTGTGATAACACAGTTCCAGCACTTAGGAGGGGGAGGCAGGTTGCAAGTTCAAGGACAGCCTAGGTTACGTAATGAGTCATAGTCTGCCCCCATCCCCCCCCCCAAAAAAAAAGGAGAGGGAGAAAATAAATTAGTAGACTGGGTGAGGCCCTGGGTTCAACTCCCCATCATTCACCCCCCCCCCAAAAAAAGGTAAAGGGCTGGGAATGTGGCTCAAAATGGAGACCCAAGGCTGAACAAGCCTGAGTCCTCAGATCAATCAATTCCTAATACAGCAACAATAAATCAGACACAAAATTCAGAAATAAACCAACACCGGCTTTAACAAAATGTTCCAATTTAGCCAAGCACTGGTGGCTCACAGCTGTAATCTTAGCTGCTCTTAGCTAATCTTTCCTCTCTGAGCTGGCTTAAAGTCCATGAGACTCATCTCCCCAATTAGCCAGCAGAAGGCCAGATGTGCGCGTGGGAACGCACACGCGCACGCATGCACACACACACACACACACACACACACACACACACACACACACACACACACACACACACACACACACACACACACAAAAGCTCCAATTAGAACTCACATCCCACTTTCTATGATCCCGGGGCCAAAACCCTTCTCTGACAGCTGCACACAATTTTTACTTTGAAACATCACTGTTACTTATTTAATAGTTAGCCCGGGAGAAGAAGGGGTTGAGAGAAAGCACTCATCTTTTTGTTATCAGCAAACTCTGCAGCTCTGAAAACTATATCCCATTTCACCCAAAATGAAAAAAATAAAGGGTCAAAGCCTGCTAGTTTGGCACTGGACCAAGAAAAGGTAAAAGGTCAAATGAGCTTCCCAATGCAGGCCGGAAGTAACTGTGTAGAAAGAGGATTGGAGGATTTATTTAGTGACTTCGTAGTCACTCAGCTATAGCCAAATTGAAACCCTGTGAACTGCTCCCAACACCCAGCGTGGAAGTCCAGAGGCCGAGTCCCCAGAACATCCACACACTCCCCTGGGACGGACGGACGGACGGACAGACAGACCAAGCCGCGTTCTGACAGACCAGTGGCCTGAGGAAATAAGAGGTTAAGAGACCATTGTTTTTCTATTTTTATAATATTTTATATAACTCATAAAACAGTGCTTGTATAAAAATTCACACAGGGTTGCTAGAGAGCATACAATTTCCAAAAATGTCCTGGGTTTTTGTTACATTCAGTTTTCTAAGGATGCACTCAAATAAACGGTGAAATGCAGACATTATGTGGTATTATCTTTGGTAAAACTATTCTCATTATTTTGTCTCCTCACAGTATTAACTCTGATATCCACTTTGTGCAGGGTCTGCTCTTTCTAGGATGTCAGAAAAACATTAAGGCTGGACCTACAACAGGCAAAGGTTTCCAAACCACAGCCACAGCCCTGAGCCCTGCCCCCCACTTCAAGCCTGTCCATCTCCAGACAAGCAGGGTAAGAGCTTGATGACCTCCAACCTCCCTCCCAACAGGACAGGAAGTGGGAATGGGGACTGAGGCCATCTTTACAGGACCAAAGTGGCCATGCTGTGGTCAAGCCAGTGGCTAATAGAGCCACCACTAAGTAGATCCCATTGGTTGATGATTGCTGCTGACCACCCTCCCCCCCCCACCCCAAACTTAAATGGAAAGATGGGTTTGGGCTGACATTGAAGGGGGAGGGCACACTAGTGCTAATGACACTAGACGTGACTTATTCCCTGTCAAAGTTAGTCATCATGTAGACACGGCCACGTGAACTGAAGCAGGATTCGAACAGCTTGTACATTCATGTCTATTTTCATACATTCTTTAACAATTTACTAACAGGAAACCATGACCACTACCACCTACTGTGACTATTTTACTTAACATCAGAATGTGTCTGTGCTAATTCTTTAAGAGTCCTCAGGATAGAGGCAAAAAAATAATCATCCAAAACACAAACAAGTAAAAACCAAAGAAACAATTTGAGGGTACAGACAGGAGGAAAAATGGGAAAGAACCAAGGAAGGGGTGACATTGACCAAGAAGCATTGTACTCATAACCTGACTTACAGAACTGTAACCCCTTTGTACAACTACTTAATAAAAAATAAAAATAAAAACCAAACAACCTAGACGGGGGGGGGGGGGGGGGGCGGGGGGGGAGTAAAGGGGTTGCCAACAGATCTTACGGAACATTAGATTCTGAAAAAAAAAAGTAAGACTTCTGTACTTCTATTGCTTCATGTTAAAACAAACAAACAAACAAACAACATGTCCACTGGAGCCACCTGTATGGATGGAGAAGTGAGGACGCCATACAGACAGAACACAGCCCAGGGGACAGGAAGTGGCTCCCAGAGTGCATCTGCCTCTTTACTGAAAGAACTGTAGGATTTTTTGGGGGGTGGGGGTGGGGGAAGAGGAGAGGCCCTACATGGGAAACACCAAAATAGTTTCCAAAATGTTAACATGTTCTAGGCTACAAAAAGACATTTAATTCCTTGAACCTGTTGATTTCTCTAATATGAGTAGACAGGAATTAAGAAGTAAAATGATTGTGCTTCTGAAGCTACAAGGTCACAGTCCACCCTCTAGAAAACAGGAGCTTTCACATGGCTTGGAATCCTAGAAACCGGGACAAACTCCACGGGGCCCCCACCAGCCATCTTTGGGTAGGGCACGTGCATGTGTGCATGTGTGCATGTGTGTATGGTGAAGAACTAAGGCATAGAGAAAGGTCCAAGTAAGGGAGGAAATGAGTCTCCTGACTGCCATCATTTCTTTCCAGGCACAAAGTCTAGCTTGTTATTCATACAGCACTGGCCTTCTTTCTTGCTGAAGGTTTTAAGGAGAGATGTGTGTGTGCGCACATGGGTGTACCTGTGTGCACATGGGAACAGGCATGGAGTAAAGGGTGGGGGGTTTGAGGTGATTGTGAGACTCATGAAGTCACTGCAAATTTCTCAACTTCAATAATTCAGGTTTACAGTGTCAGTCAAAATCATCTGCCAATGTCATTGGACAGCAGCTTTACATGGTTCAAATTTCTGTCTTTTAAAAATGCCCCACAGATTCAGGCAAACTTGTCATATAGCCACTGGAACTAAAGTTCTTAGGTACGTGAAGAAAGTTCACAGATCATCTCTATTATTTCTGCATTTTCAGGTAGCAAAATATTCAACAATTAGGTTATTAACTCTGTAGCCTCACACATAGGCTTTGTGATTCTCATGGGTGAGACAAGTAGTTTTCTGGTAAGATGCACTGTTTGCAGTACACTGCTTCTTTTTCCTCTTGGACACTAGGTCCTCGTGCAGACTAGGTAAAAGGACTGGGCCTGATGGGGAGTTCCCAGTTAGTGGTCCTGGAGCGCAAGCAGCAGGGAGAAAGAGATGTGCACCTAATTGCCAGGAGAGGGGCCAAGGTAGGACAGGAGAACCTTCTAGGGGGTCTGAGGCGGGGCAGAAAGGAGACACAAGAGCCTGGTGTGAGATGACTTACATCCTTCCAATACTAGGTGTCCTCAAGAGGGCTCCAGGCCTGGGCCCATCCCAGGGAGTAAGGACGTGCTGCTGATGGAAGGAGCCAACAGTGAAGTCTGAGGGACTCACCACACAGCTTCCAGCTTCCAGAACCCCAATTGTGTACAAATACCCACATGGAAAGTAAACAGTTCTCAGTGGACCCAAAGGGGCCCAGCTTTAAATCAGACAGAAAACCCAATGCCCACACGCATTGCTTTCCAAGAAAATGTGTCTGCCCCTCTAAACCCAAATCCACGCATAGAGAGGTTGGGGGGGGAGGGGGTCATGGGAAGACACCATGACAGGAAAACACTGTGCACGCGTGCTTCCACGTCTATCTACATTCATCTCATCATCCAGTGTTCTCGTCTACAGACTGAGCACATTCTACCTGAGGCAAGGGCGCACAGGCCACACTGCCCACAATCCTCCTGGGGCCATGGTGGAAGGGAAAACTGGCCCCTGGTTGGGCAGGCCTTTATGCTGTGGCTCCTCCCTCTCCTACCACCCAAAGGGCACCCTGACTCTTCCCAAGTCAGATGTCAACTCTACGGTGAGAAACACCAGTACTCTGTGTGCCACTGGAAGCTACCATTATCTACCATGTTTGAACATGGCACTGAAAAAAAGTTTTTTTTGATAAAACTGAAATTTTTTTTAAAAATCACAGCAAATGAAGTCATCTCACAGTACTTCATCTCAAATACTTAAAAAAAATTTTCTTCCCTAAAATGGCCCCCAAGAGCTCAATGATACTTTTTTTTTTTTTAAGGGTTTCACGTATTTTTTTTTTTTTTTAAGGGAGGAGTAAAAAATGGAAGATGCAAAAATGGAAGGAGGAACAGGTTGCCTGGTTTGCCTTCTGAATTGTGAGAACTGGCGAGGGCTGGCCAGGCCAGAGGAGAGGCGGCCACTGGACCCGGCCCTCTGCTCACAGCTTGACATCCCCCCCCCCCCCCAACCCGGCCTGCGCCACCCAGGGAACACAGCACAAAGAATACAAGAGACCAAACTCAAGGCTTCTTTCTTGTGGTTGGGTGGGTGTTTAGGTGTGCAAATGGAGGAAGCCACTCCCCGCTGACATAAGGTGCCTGCCCGTGGATGCCATGCGTGTGCTCCAAAGTGACACTCCAGTCCCCAGGGCGCCCAGGCTCAGCCTCCAGGGCCCCACGTCTCTGGGCAGCCCCTCCCCGGGGCCGGTCACTTCTCGACCTTCTTGGCCTTCTTGAGGATGTCGCACTTTTTCCGGTTGGGGCGGCGACACCGCTCGTCGATGCTGGGGATACATTCGTAATGCCACACCTCCTCCATCTTCTCCACGGGGTAGACGGCCTCCACGTAGTGGCGGATGAGGCGCAGGCGCGTGGGGTCCAGCTGCTTCTTGTTGCAGGCCCCGGAATGGTTGTACTGCAGCCGCAGGTTCTCGGCGGTGAAGAGTTCGGGGAAGAGCCTGACCAGGAGGCGGGCGGCGAAGTTGCCCACGGAGAGGCTCTGCTGCACGATCTCGCGCACCTCCTTGTCGGACAGCAGGTAGGGGGAAGGCACGGGGAAGTCGGGCGAGGGCACCACCAGCTCCTCCAGGGGGATCTTACAGAAGTCTTTGCTGCTCCTTTCCGGGGGCAGCGGGGGCCCCTCGAACTCCTCCCGGAACTTCTCGGGCTTGACCGGATATCCGGCCAGGTCGGCGCCCTCGGGGCCCGGCACGTGCACCTTGCGCTGCTGCTGGTAGGAGCGCCGCTGCTCCGTGTCGCGCCGGCGGCAGCGCTCGTCCAGCTTGCCCACGAACTCCAGCGTCCACACGCGGTCGTTCTTGGCCCGCGGGTAGAGCAGCTGCACGTAGTGGCGGATCAGCTTGATGCGGGTGGGGTCCAGCTGCTTCTTGCCCAGGGAGCCGCTGCAGTTGTACTGCTTGCGCAGGTTCTCGTGGGTGAAGAGCTCGGGGAACAGGTGCACCAGGAGGCGGGAGGCGAAGTTGCCGATGGACAGGCTGCTCTCGTAGATGCTGCGCAGCTGCTCCTTGCTCAGCAGGCAGTCGGCACCCGGCACCTCGAAGTCCGGCTGCGGGATGTCCAGCTTGTCGAAGTCGATGGGCACCAGCCAGATCTTCTTGGAGCGCCGTCCGGGTCGCTCGCCCTCGAAGCTGTCCTCCACCTTGACCACGGAGATGTCGGGCAGGCCGAAGGAGTCGTAGCAGTCGTCTCTGGCGGCGTCGCCGTCGCTGCCCGCCTCCAGCCCCAGCCCCTCCAGCTCGTCGTTGAGGCGCTGGGCGCACTGTTGCCGCCAGGCCTCCTCTTCCTGCATGTCGGGGAAGTAGATCTCCGTGTAGTTGCGGATGATCTGCAGCCGCTGCGGGTCCAGCTCCTGCTTGCCGCCCTCCCCGTAGCAGCTGTACTGCTCGCCCAGCTTGCGGTGGTCAAAGAGCTCTGGGAAGAGCCGGTGCAGGAGGAACACGGCGAACTCTCCCGGGGAGGACACTTCGTCCAGGAATTCCGTGAGGTCCTGCGTGTCCACCACGTGGTCGGAGGCGATGGTGCTGCTGCGGTCCAGAGACAGGGCCTCCTCCTGGTCCTTGTTGTCCAGGAAGTGGCCGCCGTCCACCTGTTCCACCTCAAAGAAGTTGGGGACCTGGCCGCTGGGCTTGCTGTCCTCCATCTCTCGCTGGGCCCAGAAGCGGCTGAAGAAGTCGTTGAGCTGCGGCAGGCACTCGGCCTGCCACACGGCCGTGTCCTTCACCGACGGGTAGTACACTTCCACGTAGTTGCGGATCAGCTGCAGGTGCAGCGACTCCAGCTTCCGCTTGGTGGCGAAGCCGCAGGCGCTGCAGCCCCGGGAGAAGTCCACGTCGCTGAAGAGCTCCGGGAAGAGCTGCACCAGCAGGCGGCAGGCCAGGTCGCCCCCCGACAGGCTCTGGTCCACGATCTGCTTGAGCTCGGCGGCGGTGAGCTGGTACTCCGGGGGTGGCTGGAATTTGGCCACCAGCTCGGTGGGGCTCACCTGCTTCTTGATGCGGCTCACCTCCAGGGAGAGCAGGTCCACCTTGCTGTGCAGCTGGGACATGTTGGACGTGAGCGTGTTGAGCATGTAGAACATCTTCTGGATGAGGAAGTAGATGTTGGGCTCGCCATCCGCGGCCGCCCCGGAACCGCCACCGTCCCGCTTGGGGGCCTCGCTGGGCAGCCGCAGCGGGGAGGGGCTGCTGCTGGAGTTGGCCTTCTCCAAGAGCTCGTAGGTGCTGAGCAGGTCCGCCGTGGGGGGGTTCTTCTTCTCCATGATCTTGTGAGAGATGCTGTACAGGGGCTTCTTGTAGGAAGGGGCGGTGGCATCGTTGCAGGGCTCCTCCTCGCCGGGCCACGCAGCGGCGCTGCTCCTGCTCCTAGCAGCTTGCTCTCCGTTGCTCTGGCAGGGCGAGCTGCTCTCCCGGGTCTGCATGCCCGCCAGGAGAGCCTGCAAAACAACGTTCCCCCAGCGTTAGTGCGGAGTTAACTACGCTAATATGCTGAGGGCCAGGCCCCGCCCAGGGTCGGCGCTTCCCTCATCCCAAACACCCGGGAATGGATCACTAATATCCATGCGCACCATGGTGCCAAACCCCAAGGAAGGGCTCCAGCTGGACCCGGAAGGCACACCTTCCTAGAGAACACCATGGCTGGACTTCCTGCACCGCAACCTGGCAGGAGGTAGGGCACAGATGCTGGCAAGGCCAAGGAAAGAAGTACTGGTCCAATGACAGGAGAGAGGCCACAGAAACACATGGGGCCCCTGAGGCTGCTGGCCATGGGCAGGTCAGCTCACTCCTGTCTCTAGAAGCCCCCGAAGACAGCCAGAGGGTCGTTTCAGTTTCCGTGCCTTTGGGACAGCAGGGAGGCCTACGGGGAAGATTTCTCGACAGTGCACCAGGCCATGCACAGAACTAGGGTCTGCTGCCGACTCTGTGCTGCCCAGACTCACTCTTACCTCAAGTCAGAAATGGGCTGGCCCAGAGCACCACAGCTTGTGCACTGTGACATCCTGTAAGCCATAGGGCTTCTGGGGCTTATAGGTCTGTCTCCTTGCTGAGTCAGCAGCCTTCCTTAGCCAAAATGCTCCAAACCTCCTTAGACCAAGGTTCTGGGAGAGATTGAAACTCCACCTTCTCAATTCACCCAAGATGACACATCCAGAGGTCTATTCTTGGAGGCTCAAGCTACCCTTCAAAGCTTCAGCTGTGAAGCCAAGCTCCATCATCACCTGGGAACCAGAGCTCGCACAGCTTTCCTTAACCTCTTGGCAGACTCGGCGGGGAGGGGGGGAGGTGCACCGGCTGCTACTGGGGCTTAGACTCAGGGCCTCCAGCTCTCTCTTCGCTTTATGGTTTAAGGTTAGAGTTTTTACCAGGTGATCTGCACCTCTACTTCTGGCTTTTGGCTAGCTAACTGGAGATAAAAAGTCTTGCATTTGACTGTCCGGGCTGGCTTCAAATATGGATCCTTATATTTCAGCTTCCTAAGTATCTAAGATTACCATCACTCTACTGTATGGTTTAATAGATTTAATTTCTCTGTATATGGAGGACAGGTGATGTGTGACAGAAGTTCAGAACAATTTGGTAGAGAAGGCTGGGTAGAGTGAATGCTTGCATGTACAAGTTCAATGCCCAGTACCACAAAATAAACAAAAAAACACAAACTTCAAAATCAATTTTTGTAAATAAGGATAGTTTTAAATGATTCTGAACAGCCTATCTATATGCAAAACGAGTATCAGTTATAGTCCAAACTTTACACTTTATACAAAATTAACTTAAAATGGACCATAGACTTAATCCAAAGGGAAGAGGAGACATTGTCCAAAAAGAAATGTACTTGCCAGGCACTGATAGCTTATGCCCGTATTCCTAGGTACTCAGGAGGCTGAAATCTGAGGATCACAGTTTCACGCCAGCCCGGGCAGAAAAAGTCCCCTTAAGATTCTTATCTCCAACTAGAAAACTGGTAGTGCCATGGCGTAAAGCAATAGAATGCCAGCCTTGAGCAAAAACCTCAGGGACAGTGCCCAGGCCCTAAATTCAAGCCCCACAACCAACAACAAAAAAAGGAATGGTTCAAAGCCAGCCTAGTCTGGGCAGGAAAGTCCATGGGACTCTTATCTCCAACTAACTAAAAGCCAGAAGTAGAGATATGGCTCAAGTGGTAGAGCACAAGCCTTGAGCAGAAAAGCTAAGAGACAACACCCAGGCAAGGGGACTGGGGGAGGGAGAGGGAAAATATAAACATATAAAAAGGATGCTCATTAGTAGTTTCATGCAAATTAAAGCCACATCACTCCCACCAGGATGAATGTAACCAAAAAGACAGATGATACTGATGCCGGAGAAACAAGACTCACACACCCTGCTGGAGGCAATGCAAAATGGGACAAACACTTTGGGACACAGTTTTGCAAAATGTCTTTAAAAGTATACATGGATCATATGATGTAGTTATATTGTGTCTCAGATTTTATTTACCAAGCACAACAGAAGACTGTGCACACAAGTGTTTATGGAGGCCATATTTGGAAATAGCGCCAAACTGGAAAGAAATGAAGCTTTTATCAAAATAAATAATATAAATTATTAGATTCATGCAATATAACTGTACTCGGACATTTAAAAAAAAAAAAAGTCAGGCCTGGGAAAGTGACTTAGTGGTAGAGTGCTTGCCTAGCATGCATGAAGCCCTGGGTTTGATTCCTCAATACCACATAAACAGAAAAAGCCCGAAGAGGCTCAAGTGGTAGAGGGCTAACCTTGAGCACAAAGAAGCTCAGGGACAGTGCCCAGGTCCTGAATACAAACCCCAGGGCTGGCAAAAAAAAAAAAAAAGTCATAGGTGACAGATTGCAAAAATAACTATGCTGGGTGAAAGAAGCCACAAGAGAATCACAAAAACCAAGGCTGGTGCTGTGGCTTAGTGGTGGAGCACTTTCCTAGCATGTACAAGCCACGGAGTTTAATCCTCAGCATGCTCCTTGTGAAGAAGCCATGCTATAGGATATGTATAAAATTCTACATTATGTAAATATAACTATAGTACAGAAAACAGTTAGAGTAGCCTGGGGGTGGCCAAGAGGATACGAGGGGAAAAGGGAAATGAGAGCTTTAGTAGTTAATCTATCTATAACTGATGATTGGTACACACATCAAAGCTCATCGATGTGTGTACTTTAAATTGTACTTGTCACGGTATTTCAGTTATACCCTGATAAACCTGTTTTTGACAAGTTGAATTTGACACAGAAACCATACTGGAATATATTTTGGTAAGGTTTATTAAGCAGTCAGGCTAATTAGTGAGCACTGGCAGCATCGGGGGAGCATGGAGACTTGAAGCTCAAAGCCTTTGCTTCCACTGATATGTGTATGCCTCGGGTAAACAGAGACAGGACTGGAACAAGAACCAAGTGCAGCTTGGGATGCTTCTTCCACACCTGGGTATATATGCGCTCTTTCTGTCTTTTTCTCCCTCCCTCCCTCCCTCCCTCTCTCTCTCTCTCTCTCTCTCTCACACACACACACACACACACACACACACCCTGAGAAACAGGAAGAGGAGTGGGCAGAGCAGAAAACCTTGACCCCCTAATGCAATGTGCTTTGAACTATAGGTTATTAGAAGACAAAATGGTCCACTGGTCATTATCACTGTAAGAAAAAAAGAGAGAAGGAAAGAAGTAAAAAATCAAAGAGAAGGAAAAAAAAAAGAAACAGAACTCAAAGCAGAGCATGCTGAACAAAGTAAATAAATCCTGGCACACCTTGCCTTATTTCCATCTGAGTCTCTACGTACCTAGACTGTGCAGGTATCCCACGGCGGAGCAGCTGCACTGCTCTGGGAGGTGGGCTCAGACCTGTGATCCTGCTGCCAGAACTGCCCTAACAAACTCACAACGCCTCACTGGCTCATGCCGCACACTGCATTCTCCTCTTAGCAATTTCTCCACCATACAGTTGTATTACTTCAAAATAATGCTGAAGGTGCCAGGGATCATGGGATTACTATGAGGCTTTACCAATACTTAACCACCTTAGAAGCTATTTTAGAAAAGGACGCTTACAAGCAGTCCCTTTGGTATTTAAAGTAGAATTTTGTACGGTAAGTCACATACTCTGCAGCAAGAGTATGTGTTCGAGAGTTGGCTGTGTACAGCACCAGCCTTGATCAAAAAAGCTAAGGGACAGCACCCAGGCCCCAAGTTCAAGCCCTAGTAGCAGCGCGTGTGCGCGCACACACACACACACACAAGTATAGGGAAAAGTTACAAGGGAACTGGCTGAATACTAACAACTGCACTGACCACATCCCACAGAGGCAGGAGAGGCAACTAGAAATGGCTTTGGCAGCTGTCAGCCTCCTTAATACAAAACATTCAATTTCTAAGGCATGTTAGGAGCATTGCTGTCAACAGAAACTCTGACTCTACTGCTTGAACAAAAGCTGGAACAACAGTAGAGGGCAACGTTTCCCACCCCCAGAAACCTCTACTACACAACCCAACATCCAAACAACACAAGCCCCAGAGAACAGCTTCTTCCACATCCTCACACTGACGTCCTGTCAGCTCAGAGCTCTGATTCATTCCACAAACGCTGCCAAGGCGACGATGGGCTGGCTGCACTCGCTGCCAATGATAAAATCTCAGCTCAGCTGTCTAGGAGTATCAAGAAATCTTTAAATCTGGGCTACTTGGCACAGGTATCTGGTTGACACTGTTCCCAATTCTCCGAGGCTCCTCTTCCAACCATATGGGGACTCTGCGGCACAGCTCAGCTCTGCAATGCCAGCAGCTCGCTTAGATCTTGATTGAACACCTGTAGACTCACCAAGGAATGCCCCAATTTCTCAGCTGGAAAATGGAGTGGAATGAAGAGAGGGTGATGCTGTGATCTAGTCAGGGGTAAGCAGATCATCAAAGAAGGATCCAGGCCTCCTTGACAGTCTCATCCTAGAGTCTGGACCACCACAGAGATGTTGTAAGTATCAGACATCTCTGTCAGGCCTCCAGAACCAAGAGCTGTCACTGAATGCAGTTCAAGGAGTGACTAAATGGTGCCCAGACAGTCAGCAAAGTGGAACACCAAGAAAGCAGCACGCCTTTGAGAAGCGGAAGAGTGGAGAATGAATGTGACCTCAAGGGCAGGCCACGCGCAACAGCAGCGAGGGGCTGCCACACCTTCCTGGGAGAATCTTTGAATTTTCAAAACAATTTCCCACTTTCAACAAAATCCTCCTTTTCTTCCTCCTTGTCAGTGACCAGAGCTACCTAGTAATATGTCTGGAAGAGTTATATGCCCCCAGTCCTAGAAAAAAAAACTATTCCCAGTGCCCAGACACTGAGCGAGGTCCTGGGCACAGAGGAATGAGACATGGTTCTTCTCTTATGGCCCTTCTTCTTAGGCCACCCCTCTGCTGCCAACAGCAAGTGGTGAGGGTTAAAAAAGTGCTAAGGAACCTCCAAAAGCAAAAACCTGGTAAGACAGCAACTACAATGAAAGGCGAAGAGGAAGACCAGAAGAGACAACAAAATAGTAGTGCACGAGGCCCCTGACAAACTTAAGCAGCCCTCAGGGCCACTAGCACAGTAATTAAGTGCATCTGGTCCAGAATGGAACAGGCTTGAGTGTGGGAACAGGCCCAGCATCTCTCTGCTCCTTACAGCCCCCTGGCTTGTCCCACAGATGCTCACATAGATCTGCATTGCAGGAGTGAGATAGAATGTCTTGTTATCCGACCTCGATGATGTTGTAGAATCAAAACAAACCAACCACTGGGTGCTGGTGGCTCATACCTGTAATCCTAGCTACTCAGGAGGTTGAGATCTGAAGATCACAGTTGAAAGCCAGTCCGAGCAAGAAAGTCTGAGACTCTTATTTCCAATTAACTATCAGAAAACCAGAAGTGGTGCTGTGGCTCAAGTGGTAAGAGTGCTAGCCTTGAGCTGAAGAGCTCAGGGACAGTGCCCAGGCCCAGAGTTCAAGACCCACCACTGACCAAAAAAACAAAAAAACAAAAACCCACAAGCAACCCAGGAGAGCAAACCTGGATTCTCTGCCTGGCATACAGCTCTGAGTATCACGATCACTACTGTGAAGGAAACACAATTACCAATAAAAACTCGGGTACTCACTTCCCACATCGGCTACGCTTGCCGGCTCTGCAGCCCTTTGGTGAAGGTGCCAAGTTGAGTCTTTTTTTGGTCGGTCTTGGGCTTGAACTCTGGGCTTGGGCGCTGTCCCTGCGCTCTTCAGCTCAAGGAGAGCACTCTACCACTTGAGCTACAGCGCCACTTCCGGGCTTTGAACTGTGATCCTCAGATCTCAGCCTTCTTAGGGGCTGGGAAGGTGGCTCAGTGGTAGAGCGCTTGCCTTGCATGCCTGAGGCCCTGGGTTCGATTCCCCAGCACCACATAAGCAAAAAGAAAAAAAGCTGGAAGTGGCGCTGTGGCTCAAGTGGTAGAGCGCTATCCTTGAGCTGAAGAGCTGAGGGACAGTGCCCAGGCCCAGAGTTCAGGCCCCACAACCGGGCCCCCCCCACCCCCCAAAAAATAAAAGATCTCAACCTCCTGAGTAGCTAGGATTACAGGCGTGAGCCACCAGCGCCCGGCTGTCCTTTTATTTTTTATATTAGCTTACATTAGTTATAGTCCTACATTAGACTTTTCCAGGGAGGGTTTATTTTTCTTACAGTATTTTCCTAGATATCACTCATAAGACACATCAGCACTGACTGCAGTTTGTACATGGTATACCTTTAGCACTGAAGTTACCATCCAAACCCTCCCGACCCCCATCCTGCCCTCTCTTCCTGAAGTGGAAGGCAAGGACAAAGATGGTGTATGGGAGGGGCTCGGCTAGAGGTGTCCAGGATGGCATCCAGCGGCCTCCCTCAGAACTTCACAGTGGCTGGCTCTGAAGGATGTGGAAAAGGGGGCTGAACACTGGACATGGGAATGGGAGTCAAAGTGGGTTCTGGGAAGGCAAACCATTTGTGAAGGCTGATGGGGTGGGCCCCAGGCCAGACCTTCCCATGGGCAAGCTCAGTGATTCCATAAGAAGCCCGAGCGGTGAGTGGGGCGATCCCTCACCAGTGTCTTCTCAGCAACTTTTGACATTTGCCACACATGGGGAATGAACGAGGTGACAGAGAGCAGAAAGCTGGGCGTCCCTCCTGACTCCTCACACCAGGAGCAAGGCTGCCCCACTTGCATGCTGGAGTTGGCTCCTCTGCCTGGAGAAGACACGAACTCCTTCCTCACTGGCTTGTTACATGGATTAAACCAAGTAAAATATGGAACAGGCTGCTACTTGTGGCCTGGGGCTAAAAACTGCCTTTGTTTTCTATTTTCTGAGGTGCTGGGGATTGAGGCCAAGATTGAGTTTCACCTCTACCCTGATAACTGCTAAAAAACTGATCTTCCATTCTTTTTCTTTCTTTATTTTTTGTCTGTCATGGGGCTTGAACTCTGGGCCTGGGCACTGTCCCTCAGCTCTTCAGCTCAAGGCAAGTGCTCTACCACTTGAGCTACAGCGCCACTTCCGGTTTTCTGGTGGTTTACTGGAGATAGAAGTCTCACAGTCTTTCCTGCCTGGGCTGGCTTTGAACTGTGATCCTCAGATCTCAGCCTCCTGAGTAGCTAGGATTACAGGCGTGAGCCACCAGCACCCGGCTATACTTACATTATTTTTATAGAATAGATAGGAGGATAGGGACATTCCCTTACATATACCAAATAATATTTAACAAAGTGATAAAACATCCAAATAGTCAGGTGCCAGTAACTCACACCTGTAATCTTAGCTACTGGGGAGGCTGAGCTCTGAGGATTCTAGTTCAAAGCCAGCCCTGGCCTAGTTACTCACGAGCCCAAGATCTGAGGATCTCAAGACAGGAAAGTCTGTAATATTCTTATTTCCAATTAACCATCAAAAAGCTGGTAGTAGAGCTGTGGCTCAACTTGTAGAGCGCTAGTCTGGAGCAAAAGAGCTCAAGACAGGGCCAAGACCCTGAGTTTAAGCCTCAGGATGAGCACAAAACATAAAATAAAGAATCCTTACCCAAAGTCAGGCTCAACATATATTTTTCTATTCCCCAGCCTAAAGGAGTTGGAGTAGATTGAATGTCTTCTGCATCCAACCCACTGAAAGACATTTTCAGTGCCATTTTAGTATATGAAACTCAGACAAGTCACATTAGAAATACTCAAAGGCATTTTTGCTCATTCTTCTCCAAACATTTCAGTGCCCAAATCTCCAAGTTCAAGGTTACTACCTCATCTCGATTCCCACCAGCCTTCATGTGACACCCAAGACAACTGCTCAACCATAAACGTACTAGACTTCTAGCCTACTGTGAGATCTGTTCTGAATGGCTATGCGCTACTGAAGGATTCAGCAACAACATAATCCATAGCAACTTTCTCTTTTCCTTTCTGCTAAAGAAGAAACTTCCTTCTTCATCATCACATTGTGACAACAAAAATGTATTGAAAAAAATATATATATATGGGCTGGGAAGGTGGCTCAGTGGTAGAGTGCTTGCCTTGCATGACAGAGGCCCTGGGTTCGATTCCTCAGCACCACATAAGCAAAGAGAGAAAAGCCAGAAGTGGCGCTGTGGCTCAAGTGGTAGAGCGCTAGCCTTGAGCTGAAGAGCTTAGGGAGAGTGCGCAGGCCCAGAGTTCAGGCCCCACGACCGGACTCAAAAAAAACAAAAAACAAAAAACAAAAATGTATTGAAAGAATAGAGAAGCTGGATACTGGCTCACTCCTATAATCCTAGCTACTCAGAAGGCTGAGATCTGAGGATCACAGTTCAAAACCAGCCCAGGCAGAAAAGTCCATGAAACTCTGCTCTCCAATTAAGCAGCAAAAAGCCTGTGGCTCAAGTGGTAGAGCACTAGTCTTGAGGGGAAAAAAAAAAAAAACCCTCAGGGATAGTACCAAGGCCATTAGTTCAAGCCCCAGGACTGGGAAAAAAAAAAATCTACTTTCTAGACACTGCAGCCGAGATGGAAGACTGTATATGAAACTCTTCTCAAGCCCAAGGAATTGTCAGTTGCATAGATGCCTTATTAGTCAAGAGATTTAGCCTTGGATCAGGGTAGCTTAGAGCCCAAACAGAGTGAAGGGTCTAGGCCCTCACCTCAGGTATCAGCCGCCTCCTCTTCACGCTGGGCACCGCGTCTGGGTGACCATCACTGCCCAGTTGCCTTCTCTTGCTGGAGTCATGGAGGGCAATGAAGACACTGTCCAGAGGGTTTTTCTCAGAAATCCTGGAATTCAACGAGCAGTCCAATGCTGCATCTTCAGCCTCTGTTTCCACCTTCACAATGTTATTTTTTAAAACTGTAACAGAGACAAAATAGAGCTGAGCAAGAGAGTCAGGCCCACCTGGAAAACCAGGGTTCCCTGAGCAACTAGGGCTGCCCTAATCACAATAATCCTGTGCTTTCCAATGATGTGATCTTTATCTTATGACACTAGTGCTGCTAGTGTCATTCAGAATGAGTTCTGAATGTCTCTTTTGGAGAGACATGGTAAGGTAAATAAGTATTTCCTAGCTTCTCAGAAAGCTGAGATCTGGAGGATACTGTTCCAAACTAGTCTAGGCAGAAAAGCCCGCAATGCTCCATCTCTAAGGTATCCAGCAAAAAGCTGGCTAGGTGGTATAGTACAGCTAAGCAAAGTGTGAGGCCCTGAGTTCCAACCCCAGTACGATCACAAAGAAGCAAGTTAACTCTGAAAAAATACATATGATGTGCTGGGTGCCAGTGGCTCACACCTGTAATCCTAGCTACTCAGGAGGCTGAGGTCTAAAGATCACAGTTAGAAGCCAGCTTGGGCAGAAAAGTTCCTAGTGAGACTCTTATCTCCAATTAACCACTTAAAAACCAGAAGTGGTACTGTGGCTCAAGTGGAAGAGTGCTAGCGATGAGCACAAAGACAGTGCTCAGCCCCTGAGTTCAAGTCCCACAACTGAAATACATATGATGCTTTTAACAAGAGCAAACAAAGTTCAACTGCAACTTAAGAAAAAAAAAAGCTAGCTGGGAATGTAGCTTAGTGGTAGAATGCTTGCCTAGCACGAAGCCTGGGTTTGACTCCTCAGTACCACATAAATAGAAAAAGCCAGAAGCACTGTGGCTCAAATGGTAGAACGCCAGCTTGAGCACAAAGAGGCTCAGGGATAGATAGAGCCCAGGCCCTAAGTTCAAGCCCTAAAACCAGCAAAACATAAAAGTGGGCCAGGGCGATGTCCCTGGGCTTCATTTGCTTAAGGCTAGTACTCTACCACTTGAGCCACAGTGCTACTTCCTGTTTTTTCCGTGATTAACTGGGGATGAGTCTCATGGACTTTCCTGCCTGGGCTGGCTTTGAACCATGGTCCTTAGAATCCAGCCTCCTGAGTAGCTAGGATTATAAGCATCAGCCTCCGGCACCTGGCTGGGGAGAGGACTTTTCATTATATAACTTTAAAATATTTTGAACTGTGTGACTGTGACCTATTCAAAAATATTAAAAATATAGTTTACCTTCATCTACATCTTCACTGAAATCAGTTGAGTTCATCTTCTATTCCACTATGAAAAGATAAAGACAAAGTTTTTGTTTATTGCATGAATTATTTAATGTTCTCAACATTCCCTAAGCCCAGCCTGGCACGGAGCTTCGAAGCAAAGGTAAAAGGTGATGAGCAACAGCATGGTGGAGGGACAGGCCCTCATGTCTTATACAGACTTAGGATCCACGCTGGGCCCCTTCCCCCGAGAATCTACAAGACTTCTCATGACTCAGAATATGGCCAGCCCAAGTGGAGATGTGCTGGGAGAGGAAAACACACCAGATTCAGACCTAGCAAGGCAAGGCAGCTCTGTGAGAAATGTTCTAGATTAATCACACATGAAATCTGGAAGACTACAGTTTGAGGCCAACCTGGGCACAATGTTTTCAGGATCCCAGTGCAACAGAAAAGTATATACACCTGTCATCCAAGCTATGGCAGGATGCAGAAATAAACAAAAGGATGACAGCCCAGGCTGACCTTACCTTAAAAAAACAGAGTGAGGGCTGGGAAGGTGGCTCAGTGGTAGAATGCTTGCCTTGCATGCCTGAGGCCCTGGGTTCCATTCCTCAGCACCACATAAGAAAAAAGAAAAAAGCCGGAAGTGGTGCTGTGGCTCAAGTGGTAGAGCATTAGCCTTGAGCTGAAGAACTGAGGGACAGCGCCCAGGCCCAGAGTTCAGGCCCCACAACCGGACCCAAAAAAAAAAAAAAAACAGTGAAAAAGGGCCAGCAGCATGGTTCAAGTTGGCCTGCCTGGTAAGCACGAGGCCCTAAATTCAAACTCCAGTACCATGTTTTGTTTTGACAAGGGAAGGAAGGAAGGAAGGAAGGAAGGAAGGAAGGAAGGAAGGAAGGAAGGAAGGAAGGAAGGAAGGAAGGAAGGAAGGAAGGAAGGAAGGAAGGGAGGGAAGGGAAGGAGGGAGGGAGGGAGGGAGGGAGGGAGGGAGGGAGGGAGGGAGGGAGGGAGGGAGGGAAATTTAAAATTACATGGCTGCACTAGTCTTCTTCGTAACCAACGAGGAGGGAGAGGCACTGTGGTGGTGCAGCGAAGGTTTTCAGAGCGCTCTACAACTGGGTCTAACAAACCAGGTAGGAATGAAGTAGGAAGCAGGAGGCGGCAGTTCTCTTTCCCAGACAGCAGGGAGCTGACATTGAAGTACTATTAAGCCTTTGGAGTTCCCAAAATTCCATGAACAAGGCCATCAATAGCATAAGGTACAATCAGATACAAGCATTCCAGTACATTCTAGGAGAGGCCTCAGAGTCTTATAGAGGTGGATGGAGGCTCAAGAAGGTAAAGAACTTGGGCTGGGAAGGTGGCTCAGTGGTAGAGCGCTTGCCTTGCAATGCATGAGGCCCTGGGTTTGATTCCCCAGCACCATATAAGCAAAAAGAAAAAAGCCGGACGTGGCGCTGTGGCTCAAGTGGTAGAGTGCTAGCCTTGAGCTGAAGAGCTAAGGGACAGTGCCCAGGCCCAGAGTTCAGGCCCCACAACCGGACCCAAAAAAAAAAAAAAAAAAGAAGGTAAAGAACTTGTGGAGATTCCCCTGGGGCCTGCAGTGTGGTGTGATAGACAGCTGTGGGGGCCAATGGGGTAGGGAAGTGGTCCTCTCCTCCTGCAGGATCAGCATGAAACTGAGAACATGAGAACACAGAAAGTCCCAGGGTATGAGACGAGAAGGAACCCTGGGAAGTACTTCAGGAGTAGAGGGTGGGGAAACGGCAGGACATAAAAGCAGCAGGAAGGAAAGGGTGGTCAGAAGCCCAAGTTTACTGGCAAGAACTCGGGGGTTTCTATAAAAATCACAACTCATAGCTAGTCCCCAAAGCTTGGAAATTTTCTTCTCTCTCTCTTTTTTTTTTGGTTGGTCATGGGGCTTGAACTCTGGGCTTGGGCACTGTCCCTCAACTCTTCAGCTCAAGGCGAGCGCTCTACCGCACCACTTCTAGTTTTCTAGTGGTTTATTGGAGATAAGAGTCTCATGAACTTTCCTGCCTGGCTTGGCTGGTTTTGAACCGTGATCTTCAGACCTCAGCTTCTTGAGTAGCTAGAATTACAGGTGTAAGCCACTGGCGCCCAGGTTCTTCTTCTTCTTTTGGCGAGGGTCCAGTCATGGGGCCTGAACTCTGGGCCTGGGCGCTGTCCCTCAGCTCTTCAGCTCAAGGCTAGCACTCTACCACTTGAGCCACAGCGCCACTTCCAGCTTTTTTCTTTTTGCTTATGTGGTGCTGAGGAATCGAACCCAGGGCCTCATGCATGCAAGGCAAGAGTCTACCACTGAGCCACCTCCCCAGCCCCCCCCCCTTTTTTTAACTTGGTGTAGGTCTTGAATTCTGGACCTTGTGCTGTCCCTGAGCAATTTTGCTCAAGGCTAGCTAGCACTTTACTACTTTAAGCCACAGCTCCACTTCTGGTTTTATTTTTTGTTTGTTGTTTTGTGGGTTGTGGAGCTTAAACTCAGGGCCTGGCCACTGTCCTGAGATCTTTTTACTCCACTTTCGTCTTCTTGGGTTTTTAGTGGTGGTAGTGGTGGTTGTGGGGCTTGAACTCAGGGACTTGGGCACTATCCCTGAGCTTTTTGCTCAAGGCAAGCATTCTACCACTTTGAGCCGCTGGTGCTACTTTTGGTTTTCTGGGTTAACTGGAGATAAAGAGTCTTATGGACTTTCCTGCCCAGCCTGACTTTGAACCCCTGATCTTTAGATCTCAGACTCCTGATTAAGGGTGTGAGCCACCAGCCAGTGTACACTATATGTGAACTACTAACTTGAAGGGAGGGATGGGTGGGGAAAGGAGAATGATGGAAGGGGTGACACTGACCAAGATGCACTGTACCTATAATCAGATCCTAGAATTGCAACCCTTTTGTTCAACTACTTGATCATAATTTAAAAAAATAAATAAAAGACACTCGGGCCAACTTGTGAGGGTGGGAAGCATGGTGTGGAAAGCGCGTAGCCATTACTAATTACTGACAAACCCAACTGGACTTGAAATAGGGGGACCTTTAATCACTTGGTTTTTTTCCATTATACAAAGCTAGGGGCTGGGAAGGTAGCTCAGTGGTAGAGCGCTTGCCTTGCATGCATGAGGCCCTGCATTCCATACCTCAACACCACATACACAGAAAAAGCCGGAAGTGGTGCTGTGGCTCAAGTGGTACAGCGCTAGCCTTGAGCTGAAGAGCTGAGGAACAACACCCAGGCCCAGAGTTCAGGCCCCACGACCGGACCCAAAAAAAAATAAATAAATAAAAATAAAAAAATAAAAATAAAATATTCTGGGTAGTAACTATAGAGGGCTCTAGATATTCACACACATATCCCTTCAGGGGAGGGGCCCAAAGGTGTAACTCCCCCAAACATGTAAAATACTACTTTATCAAAACACATTCCAAGCAGGGCCATACTGGCTCACACCTATAACCCTAGCTATTCAGGAGGCTGAGATCTGAGGATCACAGTTTGAAACCATACCGGGTAGAAAAGTCCCGGTGAGACTCTTACCTCCCATTAACCACTCAAAAGCCAGAAGTGGTGCTGTGGCTCAAAGCGGGAGGGCATAGCCTTGACTAAGAGCTCAGAGACAGTGCCTAGGCCCTGAGTTCAAACCCCATGACCAACAAAAAAATAACAACAATGAATTGCAGGAAATGGAAATATATTGTTGTTGTTATTTTGTTTTCCTTTTAGGGGGCACAGAAATGGTGGGAGGAAGGGTGAACAAATGCAGTTATGGTACTTAATATACACTACATTAAAAAAATGAACTATGCAACTTGTGAGCAGGGACAGGATGGGAAAACTATTGTACTCATTCCCTGACTTAAGAAATTATAACTCCCAGGCCAGGCACTGGTGGCTCATGCCTGTAATCCTAGCTACTCAGGAGGCTGAGATCTGGGGATCACGGTTCAATGCCAGCCTGAGTAGGAAAAGTGCGTGAGATTCTTATCTCCAATAAACCACTCAGAAAACCGGAAGTGGCACTGTGGCACAAGAGCTCAAGGACAGCACCCCAAGTCCTGAGTTCAAGCCCCAGAAACAGCACAAAATAATAATAATAATAATATTGATGCTGGGGCTAGTAGTATAGAAGAGTGGCACTGCACATGTTTATCATGCATAAGGCCTAGCCTAATCCCCAGCACTAAGAAAATAAAATATACAGGGATGGGAATGTGGCTTAGTGGTAGAGTGCTTGCCTAGCATGCATGAAGCCCTGGGTTCAATTCCTCAGTACCACATAAACAGAAAAGGCCAGAAGAGGTGTTGTGGCTCAAGTAGTAGAGTGTAAGCCTTGAGCAAAAGAAGCTCAGGGACAGTGCCCGGGCCCTGAGTTCAAGCCCCAGAACTAGGTGTGTGTGGGGGGGGGGGAACTGTCCCATTAGGAGATATGCCTCAGGGGCCAGGAATGGAGAGAGATGAGTACAGAAGAGGCCAGGCTCCGAGAGCGGCTCTGTGGCTCAAGCTGTAGAGTGCTGGCCTTGAGCAGAAGAGTCCAGGCTGAGGAAGAACCTTTTTCTGGGTTGCAAAAAAAGGAAGGAGTCTAGAAGGGCAGCTGTGAAGTGAGTAAGTATGGAATCATGCAGGGACCCGACTCTGGGAAACTCTCTTTAAGAAGTGGGGAGGGAAATGAAACCCTTCTCAAGCAGGGGCAGAGAGTGTGGTGATTTCTGGCAAAGCCCTTGGCCCACAGGATCCCTGTCCCTTCTGTGTAACTGGCCCTTTGGTTCCGGAGGAACACATTCTCTAGAGCTGCCCAAGGGCCACAGAATGGCCCAGGGCCCCCTTCAGAGAAGACACACTGCCTTTGTGACAGCTCAGGAGGCTAATCAGAGCTGCCAGAAGCTTGTGGCTGCCCCAAGTCACAAAGGACAAGCATCAGGCCCAGAAATGGGAAGTACTTGGGTTTCCTGAAACTTCAAGGTTCAATCCCAGTCAACTGACTCAGGTTTCTATCCAGTAGAATCAGATACAGTGGCCTGCCAGGCTGGAACTCACCAGGGGCCCAAGGTGGAGGTCAGGGAAGCTGTGACTACCCCCCATCCCATTCCTGACCTCAAACCCCTTGGGACAACTGTTCCTTACCCCTCCCCCACAGTTGTACCGTGAAGGATTGCTCACTACCAGACTCCTTTGAGAATGGGAGACTCAGAGTAGAAAAGTGACTAGAATCCAAACAATGGGGACATACACCTCACACTTGTAATCCTAGCCACTCAGGAGGCTGAGATGTGACGATCAGTTTGAAGCTAGCCTGGGAAGAAAAGTCTATGAGACTCTATGCCCAATCAACCAGCAAAAAGCTGGAAATGGAAATGTGGCTCAAGTGGTACAGTGCCAGTTTTGTATGGAAAAAGCAAAGGGATAGCACCCAGGCCCTGAGTTCAAGTCCCAAAATGGCTCCCCATCCCATTCCATGGCACCTGTGGGCAAGAAGCCAGGTGAGCCCTCAGAGGATCAAAGCAGGGACGATGTGCAGCAGCCTTGAAGAATTCCTTGCTGGGACTGGGAAGGTGGCTCAGTGGTAGAGTGCTTGTCTTGCATGTATGAGGCCCTGGGTTCGATTCCTCAGCACCACATAAGCAGAAAAAGCCAGAAGTGGTGCTGTGGCTCAAGTGGTAGAGTGCTAACCTTGAGCTGAAGAGCTGAGGGACAGCACCCAGGCCGAGAGTTCAAGCCCCAGGACAGACCAAAAAAAAAAAAAGAATTCCTTACTGAATGTCAGTCAAAAAATGCTGGCTTAAGATCAAAGAGACAAGTGGCACGTGGTCTCCCTGGTATGTGGATGTTAAATCTAAAATGCAAGGAGATATGGCAAAGTAAACAGGTCTCAACAAAGAACATCTGCTTAATTTGTCATATAATTTCTAAGTGACTCCATGTTCTTGACCTCATATATGGTCTGTGTGTGTGTGTGTGCACGCGCGCGTGCGCATGCACAATCTGAAGTTAGGAGGAAGGCACAGAATAGGAGGGAAATGGGGAAAATATACAACTGAGAGGCCCATCAGCAGCACTGCACATTGATGAAAACGAACTAAGCAACTCAAGGGTAGTGACAGGAGGGAGGGAATGAGAGGAAAAGGGAGCAGCTTACACTAAACAAAAGGAAAGAAATGTATATATCATCTGATATAGAAGAAATAGTTGTATTATCAAAGCTTATAGAATTCACAAACTTTATAGACCATGATAATGATAATTTGCCTCGTGGTTAAAATTTGTATGTGATTTTAAGTATCACTATCCCAAAATACTGGGAAATCTGTGAAATTTGTGTGTAATCACCTAATCTCAGTTTAAAAAAATTTTTTTTAAAAAGCTGGCTTTGTCAGGCTCATGCCTGTAATCCTAGCTACTCAGGAGGCTGAGATATGCGGATCATGGTTCTAAGCCAGCCCAGGCAGGAATGTCCAATTAACCACCAGAAAACTGAAGTGGTGCTGTGGCTCAAGTGGTAGAGCACTAGCCTTGACCTGAGGGACAAGGCCCAGGTCCAGAATTCAAGCTCCACCACCAACCAAAAAACATTAAATAAATAAAATGCTGGCTTTTAACATAGTCATTTATGAAGAGCTTTCAGCTCAGTTAGAACATCTAACAGATGCCTTGCCTAGCTCTCCATCTCAGCCTTGGTTTTTTCTTCTGTGCAACAGAGCTGACCACATCTACCTCATCATGGTTGTAAAAAGTAGAAAGAAAATGCCTGAAAAACACCACTCAGTGTGACTTATTATAAAGTTTGAAGGAAAAAAAATTTTAAGTGGATTTTAATGATATAACTTTTAAAGAACTGCAAAATTAAAATGGCTTAAAGGTTTATAAAAGTTTATTAACTTTTCTTCAAGTGAAAGAAACAAACTGGTGGGGGGGGGGAGGGGATTCACTGAATTCTCTCCCTGTGGACAAGAAGAATGTTCCCATGCCACAGGCTCTTGAGGCGTGGCATCGCGGGGTTCACAGGTCAGCTGAGCCTCGGAGATCTCAGCTCCTCGTCCACAGCAGTGGCATCTTGCCCTGGGGCCTTGCAGGACATGTCTGCAATTTGCTTTTATTTTTAGACACATCTGCAAATGCAGTTTGAAAAATACCAGTCCTCACAAGACCAGGACGATTTTCCCGAGTTTTCCTAAAGCTGCAATTGTTGCTACCTCTCTTATTCAGCCAGAGCCATAACCTCATCCTCCAGAAGGCGGCGAAGCGCAGCCACGATGCTGCTGCCCACCTGCAATTGGGTGTCCAACTCTTGGCCAGTGATTTCTGGATCTGACTAACTGCCACATCTCCCTTGACTAATAGGTTCTTCTTGCAGACTTGACTACCTCCTCACACTTGGTCTCCAGTATGGGAAGGAGAGCACATTCCTGCATGTACTGGGAACTGAGTAATTTTCATGTTCTTAGGAGGTACAGGGCTCCTAAGAACTACTCACTTGACTCACTATTCACCTGACTTCATCTTGTGACCCATGAGCTAATAAATTCTGGGCAAAGTCTGGTATAACTTGTACTTACTGAGCACCAGGCTTGCCTGTGTAATCACTTTGCTAGCTCCTTGCACACGCTAACAGATCCTTGCATAAGTGTGCTTTGTAAGACAGGTACTGGTGGCTCACACTAGTAATCTACTCAGGAGGCTGAGATCTGAGGATTGTGGTTCAAAGCCAGCCCAGGTAGGGAAATCTATGAAGCCCTTTTCTCCAATTAACTACAAAAAAAAAAAAAAAAAAAAAAAAAACTGGAAGTAGAGCTGTGGCTCAAAGTGGTAGAGTGTTAGTCTTGAGTTAAAGAGCTCAGGGACAGTGCCCAGGCCCTGAGTTCAAGCCCTATGACTGGCAAAAAAAAAAAAAAAAAAAAAAAAAAGAGTAATTTGTTCAGTGAAGCAATTCATGTTAGCTAGGCACTGGTAAATTATTGCCTATAATCCTAGCTAATCAGAAAGTTGAGATCTGAGATATCAGTTTGAAGCCAGCCTGGGCAGAAAAGTCTGTGAGAGTCTTATCTCCAATTTACCAGCAAAAAAAAGTTAGAAACTGAGGTGGGCTAACTTAGTACTCAACTTTTTTTTTTTTTTTTTGGGGGGGGGTTCGGTCGTGGGTCGTGGGGCCTGGGCACTGTCCCTCAGCTCAAGGTTAGCGCTCTACCACTTGAGCCATAGCGTCACTTCCGGCTTTTTTCTTTTTGCTTATGTGATGCTGAGGAATCGAACCCAGGGCCTCAGGCATGCAAGGCAAGCACTCTACCACTGAGCCACCTTCCAGCCCCAGTACTCAACTTCTTAAAAAAAAAAAAAAAAAAAGCCTATGAGTTTGAGGCCCTGAATTCAAGTCCCAGTGCTAGAACAAAAACAAATAAAAATACTAAAACAACTAACTTTAAATAGAATAAAAACAGAGGGAGTTATTGAGAAAACTGTTGTTATAAAGCAACTGTTTGTCAAAGTCTGGTTTTTAGACAAAATTCAGACTCACATGCCAAGCGGCAATTACCCCTCAGGGCCAATATAGCCCTGCCTTGTTTAACTTGCTAGAGACAGGATGCTAGCCTCTCTGCGTGGCCTGGGCGGGGCTGTAGCAGCTACTTCCAGGAATGACACAAGTAATGAAATATGGACTGAAATCATGATACTCAGAGACACTGGAGAAAGAAACTGAGAACAAGTTGATGCTCCTCCCAAAGCACATAAATACTCGTTTTTGGTATGTGTGTTTTTATGTTGAATTTGGTTTTCAAGCCAGGTGTAATCGTTCAACAATTCTGAACTTGAAAGGCTGAGACAGAAGGACAGACAGTAAGGCCAGTCTATGCTATGTAAGTAAGAGTCTGTCTCAAAAATATTTTTTTGCCAGGTGCCGGTGGCTCACGCCTGTAATCATAGTTACTCAGGAGACTGAGATCTGAGGATCACAGTTCAAAGCCAGCCTGGGCAGGAAAGTCCGTAAGACTCATCTCCAATAAACCACTAGAAAACCAGAAGTGGCGCTTTGGCACAAGCCATAGAGTGCTAGCCTTGAGCTGAAGAGCTTAGGGACAATGCCCAGGCCCAGAGTTCAAGCCCCACGACCCACAACAACAACAAAAAAGTCTCTCAGACTTTCCTGCCAGGGCTGGCTTTGAACAGCAATCCTCAGATCTCAGCCTCCTGAGTAGCTAGGATTATAGGCGTGAACACTGGTGCCTGGCATGACACTGTTATCTCCAATTAACCACCAAAAAGCTGGAAGTGGAGTTGTAGCTCAAGTGGTAGAGCTCTGGCCTTGAGCACAAAAGTTCAGAGACAGCACCCAGGCTCTCAGATCAAGCCCCCAGACTGGCAATAAATAAATAGATAAATAACTCTAAGTAAATTCTACTTAGTTCAGGAGTGCACTCACACGCATGCATACACACACACACACACACACACACACACATTCTCTCTCTCTGCAGAAAATCTTGTTTAGGTATATACAGTTCTATAAAAGTTGAACTAAAAAAAAAAAATTGAACTGTAGGGCTGGGAATGTGGCTTAGTGGTAGAGTGGGTAGCTAGCATGCATGAAGCTCTGGGTTCAATTCCTCTGTACCACATAAACAGAAAAAGCCAGAAGTGGCACTGTGGCTCAAGTGGTGGAGTGCTAGCCTTGAGCAAAAGGAGCTCAGGGACAGTGCCCAGTCCATGAGTTCAAGCCCTAGGACTGGCCAAAATAAAAGATGAACTGTAAGGGGCTGGGAAGGTGGCTCAGTGGTAAAGTGCTTGCCTTGCATGTCTAAGGCCCTGGGTTCGATTCCTCAGCACCACATAAGCAAAAAGAAAAAAAAAAAAGATGAACTGTAAATACAATTAAGTGGATAAAGTTCCACCATCACAGAGAAACTCTACAAAATAATTACCCCAAATAAGCTAGCCAATAATGAATACAATATAATTACTATTGATGACATCATAGATGTCAAAAGTAAGGGCCACAGAAAGTACTGACCTCCCATACACGAACATCAAATTCGTTTCACTGGTTAGCCATCAACCTTCATGTGTTTCTACACTGTATAAAGTATTTAAATTCTCATTGTGGTGGAATTTCTAGACAGCTCTAAAAAGTGCCAACTGGGACATTCCTGCACAGCATTAATTTCTCAAATTTGTGAGGGGGGCACCCAACATTACTTACCCTGCCACGCCTTAGCCAATGTAAGAGATGATTAGTTACCAAGAAGAGACCCCCAAATGGGGCATGGTGTTGCATGCCTATAATCCCAGCACTGGAGTGGGGAGGGGATGGGGCTGAAGCAGGAGGATTACAGGCTAGCTTGGGATACATAGTGAGACCTTGTTTCAAAGAAAAAAGAATGGAGATGGGTATCAGTGGCTCCCGCCTGTAATCCTACTTACTCAGGAGGCTGAGATCTGAGGATCTTGATTCTAAACTAGCCTGGGCAGGAACGTCAGAGACACTCTTCAATTAACCACCGGAAGTGGTGCTGTGGCTGGAGTAGTAGAGCGCTAGCCTTGAGCTGAAGAGCTGAGGGACAGCTCCCGGGCCCAGAGTTCAAGCCCCATGACCTCCACCACCACCACCACCAACAACAACAACAAAGGAACGCTTTCTTGGACTCCTAACTGGCTTCTCTTCTTGTTAGGTGACAAAAAAAGGGGAGGTGGGGGGGGGGGGAGGAGGGAGGAACACTTCTGCTTCTGGTTAAATATTTCTTCAATAAAGAAACGATTCCAGGCTGGGAAGGTGGCTCAGTGGTAGAGTGCTTGCCTTGCATGCCTGAAGCCCTGGGTTCGATTCCTCAGCATCACATAAGCAGAAAAAGCTGGAAGTGGCGCTGTGGCTCAAGTGGTAGAGCTCTATCTAGCCTTGAGCGGAAGAGCTGAGGGACAGTGCCCAAGCCCAGAGTTCAAGCCCCATGACCGACAAAAACAAAAAACAAAGCACGAAACGATTCATCAAAGCCCACGTTGGATGACAGGTTTTCTATGACAGATGGGTGGGGGCAGAGGGTCCTGGAGCTTGAACTCTGGGCCTGGGCTCTGTCCTTGAGTTTCTTTTGCTCAGGGCTAGTGCTCTACCACTCGTTCCACTTCCGGCTTTCTGAGTAGTTCCTTGAGATAAAGAATCTCAGGGAGACCTTCCTGCCTGGGCTGGCTTTGAACTGAGATCCTCAGACCTCAGCTTCCTAGGCAGAGCCAGAGCCCAGCTACCTTGACAAATCTAAAAGGCTGTTTTGTCGTGTGTCCCCGTCTCGGCCCCACCAGACCCAGTGGGTTTGAGTGCCAGGTACACACCTGCGTGAACCCATTCGGAGGAAGAACAGCGCCTCGGACCCCATCTTTTGCAATCCTAGAGGCTCTCCCGACTTACTTAGCAAACATTTATTTAAATGAGCACCTAACAAGTTATCAGACTTGAGAATGCCAGACTATGAAGAAGAAGAACGCTCGCGTGGACGCCGGGAGGCTCACCGGGCCCCGGAGGTGGGACACAGGGCCGGAGACACCTCCTCCAGCCCCGTCACAAGGCGGCCGCGGGGCTCGCCGCGTTCCTCGGCTGCCCGCAGCTCCGGCTTTCCCCCGACCTGCTGCCCCGTGCCACTCGGCACATTTGTAGAAACACCTCCAAAAGTTTCTTTAAGAAAGTGCAAAACTGCGTCCAACGTGCTTCACCTTAAGCCCTGCAGATAACCAGCATCCTTGCCTGCCCGGCCCCCGCTTCCAAACTCCTTCCAGACGGGCCATCAGACCGACTCCACGGACCTCGCTAACAACTCCTTGTTTACTAGATGAAAAGTGCACGGAAGACCTCGGCGCCGTGCCTGTGCCTGCACGGCACCGTCCAGTCCGCGCGCCAAGTCTGCGTGGGACCTCACGCCAAGCGCGGTCACGGGGGGCGTCGAGCGCCCCGGGCTCCGGTTCCCCCGCCGGCCGGCCGGGAAGGCCTTGCGCCAGGCCGGGTGCACACCCGAAGCGCCGGGCCCGCCTCCAGCTACGGGGCAGCGGGAACCACGCACCGCCGTGGGTCCGCCGGGATGGCGCCGCGCCCCCTGGCGGCGGGGTCCGACCTTTCCGCTCCCGGCCGCCGCCGCCACCGCCGGTCTGCCTCGCTCCATTTGCAGACACCGGGGGTAGCGTCCCTCCGAGCGGCGGCTCCCCGGCCTCCCGCTCCCCGCTCCCCGCTCGGCAGAGCCCCGAAGTCCCCGCCCCCTGCTCCGGCTCTGACACCCCCCCTCCTTCCACACGCGGCGCCGTCCCTCCCCGCCGCAGCCCGGCGGAGCTCGGGCACCCAAGAGCCGCCGCGGGCTCCGCACAGCCCTCCGGCGGCCCCGGCCGCTCCATCGCGGCCGCCCGGCGGGGGTGCGAGGCCGGCGCGCGGCGCGAGTGGGGCGGGCGGCGGCGGCGGCGCGGAGCGATCCACTGCGCGTTCCCCCCTCCGACGAGGCGCGCGGCGCGCGTGCTCCCCGGAACGCCATGGAGCCGCGGCGTTCCGAGCGGGCACAAAGGGGCGCGCGGCACAATGGGCGCGGCGAGTCCGTGGGCGCCGCGCTCGGGCGGCGCGGGTCCCGCACCGGGATGGGCGCTGCTCCTACGGGCGGGCGGGCGGGCGGGCTGCGGCGGCCCCCCCGCGTCCCTCCCCTGCGCCCGCCCCCACCCGGCGTGGATAGTGCGGCCGCCCTCCCGTCCCAGCGCCCCGCCGCCGCCGCGCGGCCCGCCCGGCCCGCCCGCCCGCCACTTACCTGGAACACGAGTTCTGTACTTTTGCGGAGCGGGTCGGCCCCGAGTTGGGGCGCCACGTGCGGGCGGGGTGGGGGCGCGGATCCAGGAGTGGGGGGCCACGCGCGCCGGGGACCTGGCCGGGGCGGCCCGCGGAGTTGCTGGGGGCGGCGTGTATTTTCCCCTCTCTTTGTGTGTGTCCGTGCGCTGCGCTCTCGCGTGACGTGACGGGACTCCGTGTGTCATTTCCGCACAAGGACACAGGAGCCCCCGCGGCAGTGGAATCGCAACCCCTCCGCCCCCACCGCGCCGCCCCTCCCCCTCAGCGGGGCACACGCGGGACGGCGGCGGCGCTCGGGCGGGATCGGCGCGGCGGGGCGCCGGGGCCGCGCACCGGGGCGCCGGCCGCGGCACGGCTCCGCTCCGCTCCACGTGGGCCCGCGCGGCGGGGCGGGAGGGCACCCACGGGGCGCCCGGCCCGCGCTAGCGAACAATGTGTCCGGCACGCCGAGTGCTGTGCCCCGCGTCCTGCCTCTGGAAACGTGCTTCCCAGACCCTAGACCACGGCCCGGAACGCCGCTTTTTCCACTTTTACCCCCCTGTGGGACGGCGATCGTGCGGGGCGTCTTCTCGCCTGGCGCCCGCACCTCTCCAATCCCTCCCCCCCCTTTTTTTTTGGACATTTTGGCTGTGGTCCCCGGACCCCACGGCGGGTCTTCCCGCGCCGGGCCAGGCACAAAGGCGTCGGGGCGCAGTGGCCCCGCGGAGCGGGCATGGAGTCCGGCGGGACGCTGGAGAGCGACCGGGCGCTGGCCCCTCCCCCGGCGCGCTGGCTGCCCTTCCCGGGAGCCCGGCCGCTGCAAGTCTTTCTACTCGCGGCTCCCAAGTTTGGGGATTTGAAGCTGCAGAGTTGGAGCTTCCGAAGCGCGCGTGGCCACCGAGTCGCATGCCGCAAATGCAAACTCGCCGGGTGTCCTCGGCGAGCGCTGAAAATAGAAAACTCCAATCAATCACCACTCCAGCGAGGGCGGCGAGTCTGCTTCCAACTCCCGGGCTGTAGATCCCCCCAGTTGACTAAACAGGGAACCTATCCCGCGGAAACTTCCCAAAACCTCGGGGTTGGGGGTGTGGGGAGGGAGAAGGCAGGGAAATCCAACTCAGCATTTATACCACGCTCGTGTTTTAATGTAAACAACGAAGATCTAATTCTCTTAAATAAAAAATAATAATAATAACCCTTCAGTTTGTAGGTGGAAGAGAGTAGAAAGAGAAACATGCAAATGACCCCATCTGCTGCTCACAGCTGACTGGCTGCCAGGAAGGGCCATGTGGCCCGGCCCGGCCCGGCCAGTGAATAGGTAGAATGGATTTTAAAAAGGATATGCTGAGTCCCAGCGGCGAGGGTTTGAATTAACCTATAGTTTCGGATTACCGTGTTCTTCTCCAAACCACTCCAGTTGGGAACTTAGTAACTTATTAAATTTATTTCAGGTTGGAAATAAATGGGAGGGGGGAGCGAACCTCCAGGATTCTCTTATTGAAAACTTTGAGCAGCTCGGTGGAACATTCTCCAGCTTGTTTTTGGATTTCAAGCTTGGGAAAGTCACGTCTGATTGCTATGCAAAATTAGCTAGGAGCCCGCAGAACTATACCCTGAATCCTGGGGCTGCTTTTCTGAAAGAATCAATATGTGCCTACTGTCATTCAAAACAGGATGATGAAAAGAATAGGGCCAAGATAGCCGCTCTTCAAATTCAAAAGACTCCAGTCACCTATCTACATTTAAAATAGGGCGGAGGGAGGAAGGGCGGAGGACCGCTGGAGGGGGAATGGTTAAACATTCCTGCCAGACTGCAGTGGAGGTACTTAGTTTCTGCCAGGAACTTGACTTTTACACTTGCTAAGTAAAACTATGACAGTGTATGACAGTAACAGTATATCTCTTGACTTAGTTAACAGACTAAACAGTTTTATTCCCACCTTCAATGTAATGTGAAAGTTGTCATTATGAGTTTAAAAGAAGTTGCATTTTCATTTGTTCAGTTTTCTAGGATTTCCCAGTTGAGTCTTAACAGTTGAGTCGTATTTTTTCATTAAAATTCCTTTATTGCTTTAAGAACATAAAATGAGGGGCTGGGAAGGTGGCTCAGTGGTAGAGTGCTTGCCTTGCATGCATGAGGCCCTGGGTTCGATTCCTCAGCACCACATAAGCAGAAAAAGCCAGTAGTGGAGCTGTGGCTCAAGTGGTGAGCGCTAGCCTTGAGCTGAAGAGCTGAGGGACAGCGCCCAGGCCCCACAACTGACAAAAAAAAAAAAAAAAGAATATAAAATGAGGGTTGGGAAAGTGGCTTGGTGGTAGAGTGCTTGCCTTGCATGTATGAGGCCCTTGGTTAGATTCCTCAGCACCACATAAACAGAAAAAGCCAGAAGTAGTGCTGTGGCTCAAGTGGTAGAGTGCTAGCCTTGAGCAAAAGCTCAGGGACAGTGCACAAGCCCCGATGTCAATCCCCAGGACTGCCAGAATATATACATGTGTGTATATATATATATATTTATTTATTTATATAAAATGAGAAAATGCAATTGTGCTACTGCATATACACTTTGTGAAAAATGACCAACAACTTGTGGGCAGGGATGAGAGGATGAGACTGGAGAAAGTAAAAGAAGGGGTGACATTATCCAAAAAATAGAAATATACTTATTACTTGATCTGTGAAATGGCAACCCAACTCTACAATGCCTTATATATATATATATATGCATATATATGCATACATATAATATTATAAGGTCTGCCAGGGCCTTGCAGGCCCTGTGCAGACACCTCCCTACCTCTTGGCTAAATTTCCACCCATACTGTTACCTAGGTAACTGGCACAGCTGGAAGCAGTCACCACCTCTGGCTACTTACATCCTGGGCTGTGTCAAGTCACGTGCCTCCCATCTGACCTTAGGAGGGTCCCAGACCCTGAGGTCACATCCAGATCCAGTGAGTCCACACCTTTCCCCCACCTGGCCACACCTCTTCCTGTCCCTGGCCTAGATAAGTCCTGGGCCAGGTGTGGGTCACCCCTCTTTTCAGCCATCCCTCTCTATCATACTGGGTTGTGGCAGCTGTTGGGTAAACAAACTTCTTTTTCTACCTGAATAGTGTGTGGTGCTCTCTTCAGCTACCTACTTAATATGCCTTACATATATGAATACATATAAATAGGGTTTTTTTTGGTCAATTGTGGGGCTTAAACTCAGGGTCTGGGTGCTGCCCCTGAGATTTTTGCGCTAAGATTAGTGCTCTAGGGCTGGGAAGGTGGCTCAGTGGTAGAGTGCTTGCCTTGCATGCATGAGGCCCTGGGCTCGCACTGTTTGGCGTGGTTTTTGGAGATATCTCACATGTACTTTTCTGCCTGGGCTGACTTTGAACTGTGATCCTCATATCTCAGCCTCCTGAACAGCTAGGGTTACTGGCATGAGCCACTGGTGCCCAGCTATAAAATTGTATTTTAGGGGCAAAAAAATACATGGAAATTTTTTTTAAGAATGTAGGAGCTGGGGTGGGGGAAGTAGTTGTGGAGGTGGGAGGGAAGGGAAAGTAGGGGGAAAACAAAGGAGGAGGCAACAATGCTCAATAGGAAATGTATTCATTAACCCCTCTGTACAGCATTTTTACAATAAAATGTACAAAAAAATGTAGGAGCTGGGAATTTGGCTTGGTAGAGTGCTTGCCTAGCATTCCTGAAGCCCTGGGTTCAATTACTCAGTACTACATAAACAGAAAAGGTACTGCGGTTCAAGTGGTAGAATGCTTGCCTTGAACTGAAGAGCTCAGGGACTGTGCCTAGGCCCAGAGTTCATAAGAATATGACCTTGCTAAAATTTTAGAACTAGGTGATTAATTATCCATGTGACAGTATTTTAAAGAGAAATTAAACAGAAGTTAGTATTTGTGTTCATATTGTTAGAAACCAAAGTTTTTTTCTAATAGTTGAATGATTAATAGTATTCAAAGCAACCACCCATACCTGACAGCTCACTTTTCAAAGCATCTCCATGGGCTGGGAAGGTGGCTCAGTGGTAGAGAGCTTGCCTTGCATGTATGAGGCCCTGGGTTCGATTCCTCAGCACCACATAAGAAAAAAGCCAGAAATAGTGCTGTGGTGCAAGTGGCAGAGCTCTAGCCTTGAGCTGAAGAGCTCAGGGACAGTGTTCAGGCCCCACGACCAGACCCCCCAAAAAAAACCCAAACAAACAAAGCATCTCCACACTGACACTGATCTTCAGTGATATTGTAAAGATACATTTTACAGTAAAGTTTTTTCCAACTAAGTTAATAACAAATAGGATTCTAGCCTTAGGAAGAGTGCCTGGCCAAGTTTCAAGCCCCAGGACCAGCACAAAAGAAAAAAAGTCATTGCTACCTTGATTAGAAAATGAACTGTCTTAGGAGGGTGCTGGTGGCTCACGCCTGTAATCCTAGCTATTCAGGAGGCTGAGATCTGAGGATCGCGGTTCAAAGCCAGCCCAGGCAGGAAAGACTGTGAGACTCCTATCTCCAATAAACCACCAGAAAACGGGAAGTGGCGCTGTAGCTCAAGTGGTAGAGCGCTCGCCTTGAGCTGAAGAGCTGAGGGACAGCGCCCAGGCCCAGAGTTCAAGCCCCATGACAGACCAAAAAAAAAAAAGAAAGAAAATGAACTGTCTTGAGCTGGGAAGATGGTTCAGTGGTAGAATGCTTGCCTAGCATTCCTGAAGCCCTGGGTTCGATTCCTCAGCACTACATAAGCAGAAAAAGCCAGAAGTGGTGCTATGGCTCAAGTAGTAGAGTGCTAGCCTTGAGCTGAAGAGCTGAGGGACAGTACCCATGCCCAGAGTTCAAGCCCCACATTGACAAAAAAAAAAAGAAAGAAAGAAAGAAAAAGAAAGAAAATGAGCTATCTTGAAGTGTTTTGCTAATATGAGGGGTTTGGTGTTTGTTTGGGATTGGTGTTTTTTTTATCAGTAAGAAGTGGAAATAGTATAGACAAGTTTCAATGTATTTGAACAGTTTGTATCTAATTTTAGAATTGTCGAAAGAGATCTAGCTGCTCCCTGGTGGCTCATGCTTGCAATTCTATCTATTCAGGAGGCTGAGACTGAGTATGGGGTTGAAAACCAGTCTGGGCAGGAAAGTCTGGGAGACTTTTATCTCCAGTTAACTACCCAAAGACCGGAAGTAGAACTGTGGCTCAAAGTGGTAGAGCACTAGTCTTGAGTGCAAAATCTCAGGGGCAGCACCCAGGGCCTGGGTACTGTTATAATCCAGGAAAAAAATTTTTTTTAATCAGGCCTAGCTGGAAAATCTATGAGACCCTGATCTTCAATTAACTACCAGAAAATTGGAATTGGAGCTGTGGCTCAAAGTGATAGATCACTAGCCTTGACCAAAAGAGTTCAAGGACAGCGTCCAGGCCCTGAGTTCAAGTGCCACATCTAGTGCTGGGTGTGGTAATGCATTTCTATAATCCAGTCCTGGGGAAGAGAAGGTAGAGGCAAGTGTTGGGAAAATTCAAGGCCAGAGGCCCAATGTCACAATGAGACTAGGTACAGAAAATAAAAAATAGGGGGGAAAAAATCTAAGATCTCTGCCCAGCTAGCTGACAGTGGCTCACACCTGTAATCCTAGCCATCAAGAAGTTGAGATATGGGTTTGCGGTTCAAAGCCAACTGAGCCAGGAAAGTCCATGAAATTTCTTTTCTTTCCTTTTTTTTTTTTGTCAGTTGTGGAGCTTGAACTCAGGATCTGGGCCCCGTCCCTGAGCTTTTTTTGGCTCCAGGCTAGCCTTCTACCACTTTGAGCTATAGCACTTCTTCCAGGTTTCTGGTAGTCAATTGAAGATAAAAATCTAATGAACTCTCTTACCCATGTGGCTTTGAACGGCAATCCTCAGATCTCAGCCTTCTGAGTAGCTAGGATTACAGGAATGAGCCACCAAGTGCCTGGCCATGAGACTTTTATGACAGCCCACCAAAAAAGCAAAAGTGGAGCTGAAGCTCAGGGACAGTGCCCAGGCCTTGAATTCAAGTTCTGTGATGGACCGAAAAAAAAAAAAAAATCTCTGCTGCACCTTTAGAAATGCAATAATAGGGGCTGGGAAGGTGGCTCAGTGGTAGAGCGCTTGCCTTGCATGCCTGAGGCCCTGGGTTCGATTCCTCAGCACCACATAAGCAAAAAGAAAAAAGCCGGAAGTGGCGCTGTGGCTCAAGTGGTAGAGTGCTACCTTCAGCTGAAGAGCTGAGGGACAGTGCCCAGGCCCAGAGTTCAGGCCCCATGACCGGACCCCCCCCCCAAAAAAAAAAGAAAGGCAATAATAGAAATAGTTCACAGTTCATAGGATGTGTCTATCTAAAGTAACTTGGGTTTTAAAGGATCTGCTTAATTTCAAATTGTCTTTTAAACTTTTTTATGGACTGGGAATGTGGCTTAGTGTAAGAATGCTTGCCTAGGGCTGGGAAGGTGGCTCAGTGGTAGAGCGCTTGCCTTGCATGCATGAGGCCCTGGATTCGATTCCTCAGCACCACATAAGCAAAAAGAAAAAAGCCAGAAGTGGCGCTGTGGCTCAAGTGGTAGAGCGCTAGCCTTGAGCTGAAGAGCTGAGGGACAGTGCCCAGGCCCAGAGTTCAGGCCCCATGACTGGACCCCTCCCCCCCAAAAAAAATAATAATAAAAAAAAGCCAGAAGTGGCACTGAGGCTCAAGTAGTAGAGTGCTAGCTTTGAACTGAAGAGCTGAGGGACAGCGCTCAGGCCCACGACCGGACCCCTCCACTTCCCCCCCCAAAAAAAATGCTTGCCTAGCATGCATGAAGCCCTGAGTTCCTCAGTACCACATAAACAGAAAAGGCCAGAAGTGGTGCTGTGTCTCAAGTGGTAGAGTTCAGGCCTTGAGCACAGAGAGACTCAAGGACAGTCTCCATACCCTCAGTTCAAGCCCCAGAACTGGCAAAAAACAAAAACAAAAAGAACTTTTCTTTTTTTGCTGGGGTCAAACCTAAGGGCCTTGAACATGTTAAGCAGAAACCAATAAGCTCCATTCTCAACCTCTCATTTCATTTTCTCTCTCTCCCTCCCTCCCTCCTTTCCTCCTCCTTTCTTCCTTCCTTCCTTCCCTCCCTTCTTCCTTCCTTTTTTCTTTTCTTTTCTTTTTTTTTGGGGGGGTCCGGTCGTGGGGCCTGAACTCTGGGCCTGGGCGCTGTCCCTCAGCTCTTCAGCTCAAGGCTAGCGCTCTACCACTTGAGCCATAGCGCCACTTCTGGCTTTTTTCTTTCTGCTTATGTGGTTCTGAGTGTAAGGTTCGCTCCTGGATGGTGAGCAGACTCCACCCTCCTCGCAGCGAAGTCTCCACCCAGTACCTGTGTTACCTAGGCAACTGGGACACCTGGAAGAGGTCACATCTGCATCCACTGAGGTCACATCTGAATTTGATGTGGCCACACCTTTCTCTGCCCATACCCTAGATAAGGTCTAGCCTAGGGCCAGATCCCTCTCTCTGTTCTTTTCTAGCTCTCTCTGCTCTCTCTCTCTTTTCTCTCTCTCTCTCTGCTCTCTCGCTGCTCTTTTCTAGTTCTCTCTTCTCTCTCTGCTCTATCTGCTCTTTTCTAGCTCTTTCCTCTCTCTCCCAGCTCTCTCTCTTTCCTAGGCCTTTCCCAGCCGCGTGGAGTGCCAACCTTGCCTGGTCCCTTACCTGAATACCACGTGCGTGCTGCTGTTCTTACTCAGCTACCTCTTTTTAAAAACATAACACTGAGGAATCAAGGCAAGCGCTCTACCACTGAGCCACCTTCCCAGCCCCATTCCTTCCTTTTTTCTTTTGTGCCAGTCCTAAGGCTTGGATTCAGGGCCTGTGAGCTACTGAGCTTTTTTTGCCCAAGGCTAGTACTCTCTACTACTTGAGCCACAGTTCCACTTCTGGCTTTTGGAGGTTCATTGGAGATAAAAGTCTCAAGGACTTTCCCTATCAGGGCTGATTTTGAACCATGAGCCTCAGATTTCATTCTGAGTAGGTAGAATTACAGGTGTGAGCCAATGGTACCTAGCTTGCCTTCTCATTTTCAATTTTACCTGAGTAAATGCCTCAGAGGAAAATTTCTTATTTGGCTGTATGAACTACTTACATAAAACAGTAGATGTAAAAACTCAACTGGAAAATTACACAGCATTAAATGAATGTGAGGTATGTTCCACATTTTATATGCATGTCACATATATAATACATAATGTAAATATAAGAGTAGTAGACAGTCATTAAGTTTTAGATTTATTATTATGGTTGTACAAAGAGGTTTCAATTCCATATGTCAGGTTATGAGTATCTTATCCTTTTTTTTTTTTTTTTTTGGTCAGTCATGGGGCTTGAACTCTAGGCCTGGGTGCTGTCCCTCAGCTCTTCAGCTCAAGGTGAGCACTCTACCACTTGAGCCACAGGGCCACTTCCAGTTTTCTAGTGGTTTATTGGAGATAAGAGTCTCATGGACTTTCCTGCCCGGGCTGGCTTTGAACCGAGATCCTCAGATCTCAGCCTCCTGAGTAGCTAGGATTACAGGCGTGAGCCACCGGTGCCTGGCATGAGCATCTTATCTTGACCAGTGCCAACCCTTCCATTGTTCTCCCATTTTAGATATCCTTTAATTGGTACTCTAAAGATTTATTTTTACTTTTGTAGGTTATAGGTCTTGAACTCAGGGCCTGAGTGCTGTCTGTTCCTGAGCTTTTTCACTCAAGGCTGGCACTCTACCACTTTGAGCCACAGCTCCATATCCCATTTTGTGGTAGTTAATTATACAAAACAGCCTCTTCTTGCCTGGGCTGGCTTCAAACCACAATCCTGGATCTCAGCCTCTTTTTTTTTTTTTTTTTTTTTTGCCAGTCCTGCTTGAACTCAGGGCCTGGCCACTGTCCCTGAGGTTCTTTTGTTCAAGGCTAGTACTCTACCACTTGAGCCACAGCACCACTTGCAGCATTTTCTGTTTTTGTGGCACTGAGGAATCAAACCTAGAGCTTCAGGAATGCTAGGTTAGCACTCTACCACTAAGCCACAGTACCAGCTCCACCTCTTGAGTAGATAGGATTACAGGTTTGATCCAGCAGAGCCCAGCTACTCTAAAAGTTTTTTTTGTTTTTTGTTTTTTGTTTTTTTTTGCTGGTCCTGAGGCTTGAACTCAGGGCTGGGCACTGTCCCTGAGCCTCTTTGTGTTCAAGGTTAGCTTTCTATCACTTGAGTCACAGAGCCACTTCTGGCTTTTTCTGAGTGTTTTTTTTTTTTTGAGTCTCTTGGACTTTTGGAACTTTCCTGTCCTTCTTGGAGTAGCTTTGAACCACGATCCTCAGATCTCAGCCTCCTGAGTAGCTAGGATTACAGGTGTGAGCCACCAGCTTTCAATGATTTTTTTCTCCATTGCTAAAATATATTTGTAGTTGCTACAACAGTATTTAGAAGGAATTCTTTTTTAGTAGTTAAGTTCTAACAGATTTTTACTGTTATTTGTGAGATATTTCCACATTATATTTTGCCTGTTGGATGTATAATTTTGCCAAGTCTCAACTTCAAGCAGAGTAGCTGGCAGATCAACATGAATCTGAGAATACCCACAAGAGAAAAGAAAGGGAAAAGAGGGTCATATTTATTGAAGAATAGTGTACTTCTAAATTTAATTCCTCCATCCTGGAAAAATTAAGCAAAAAAACAAAAATTTTGCCTTTAATGGAATATGGGATAAAAGTACACTATAACCCAATGTGGGGAAAAAATATATTCTTGTTGCTTTTTAAATTAAGGTGTTGGGCTGGGAAGGTGGCTCAGTGGCAGAGTGCTTGCCTTGCATGCCTGAGGCCCTGGGTTCGATTCCTCAGCACCACATAAGCAAAATGAAAAAAGCCGGAAGTGGCTCTGTGGCTCAAGTGGTAGAGCGCTAGCCTTGAGCTGAAGAGCTGAGGGACAGCGCCCAGGCCCAGAGTTCAGGCCCCAGGACCGGACCCAAAAAAAAAAAGAAAAGAAAAGAAAAATAAATTAAGGTGTTGTACAGAAGGGTTGCTTTTTTTTTTTTTTTTTTTTCTTTTTGCCAGTCCTGGGGTCTGGGTACTGTCCCTGGGCTCCTTTGCTCAAGGCTAGCACCCTGCCTCTTTGAACTACAGCTCCAATTTGGGTCTTTTTCTGTTTATGTGGTACTGAGGAATAGAACCCAGGCGTGCTAGGCAAGCATCTACCACTAAGCCACATTCCCAGCCCACATCTTTTATATTTTCTTTTCTTTTTTTTGAGACAGTATCATTATGTGGCACAGGCTGGAGTTGAACTTGTGATCCTCTTGCCTCAAACTCTAGAATGTTAAGATTAGAAGTGTGTGCTACTATCCCAGTATGTATTATTTTTGAAACCAGATATCCCTAGGCAGGCCATGTTGGCTTCCAACTTACTGTCCTCCTCAGCCTCTCAAGTGTTAGAATCATAGTGGGGCCAGCACAACCAGCAGAGCACCACTTTGAATTCAGGCTCCATTCAGTTAGACAAATGCCATCATACAATTCTCAATATGGCTAAAACCTATGATGGTCCCCAAGCCATTCTTTCTTGTTTTGTTTTGTTTTGTTTTTTTCCTTTTTTCTTGCCAGTCAGTCCTGGAGCTTTGGCACTGTCCTGAGCTTTTTTTTTTTTTTTTTTTTGGGTCCAGTCGTGGGGCCTGAACTCTGGGCCTGGCTGCTGTCCCTCAGCTCTTCAGCTCAAGGCTAGTGCTCTACCACTTGAGCCACAGCGCCACTTACGGCTTTTTTCTTTTTGCTTATGTGGTGCTGAGGAATCGAACCCAGGGCCTCATGCATTGCAAGGCAAGCGCTCTACCACTGAGCCACCTTCCCAGCCCCTGAGCTTTTTTTTTCTTTTTCTTTTTGCCCATGCTGGTTCTAGGGCTTGAACTCTGAGTCTGGGCAATTTCCCTGAATTTTTTTTTTTTGGTCAGTTGTAGGGCCTGAACTCTGGGACTGGGCGCTGTCCCTCAGCTCTTCAGCTGAAGGCTAGCACTCTACCACTTAAGCCACAATGTCACTTCCAGCCTTTTCTGCTTATGTAGTGCTCAGGCATGCAAAGCAAGCACTCTACCACTAAGCCACCTTCCCAGCCCCTGTCCCTGAACTTTTTTTTTTTTGGTTGGTCGTGGAGCTTGAACTCTGGGCCTGGACGCTGTCCCTCAGCTCTTCAGCTCAAGGCTAGCACTCTACCGCTTGAGCCACAGCACCACTTCTGGTTTTCTGAATGGTTTATTGGAGATAAGAGTTTCACGGCCTTTCCTGCCCAGGCTGGCTTTGAACCAAGATCCTCAGATCTCAGCCTCCTAAGTAGCTAGGCTTACAGTGTCCCTGAACTTTTTTTTTTTTTTTTTGTCGGTCGTGGGGCTTGAACTCTGGGCCTGGGAGCTGTCCCTCAGCTCTTCAGCTCAAGGCGAGCACTCTACCACTTGAGCTACAGCGCCACTTCCGGTTTTCTGGTGGTTTATTGGAGATAGGAGTCTCACGGTCTCTCCTGCCCGGGCTGGCTTTGAACCGCGATCCTCAGATCTCAGCCTCCTGAGTAACTAGGATTACAGGCGTGAGCCACCAGCGCCCGGCTCCCTGAACTTTTATGCTCAAGTATACCTAGTGCTCTTTAAGCCTCAGCTCAACTCCAGTTTTCTTGTGGTTAATTGGAGATAATAGTCTCAAGGAGCCTTGGGCTCCCGTGGCTCACGCCTGTAATCCTAGCTATTTAGGAGGCTGAGATCTGAGGATTGCGGTTCAAAGCCAGCCTGGGAGGAAAGTCCATGAGACTCTTATCTCCAATAAACCACTAGAAAACCAGAAGTGGTGCTGTGGCTCAAGCAGTAGAGCACTCGCCTTGAGCTGAAGCCTGCAGGGACAGTGCCCCAGCCCAGAGTTCAAGCCCCACGACCGACCAAAAAAAAAAGTCTCAAGGACTTTCCTGCTGGGGCTAGTTTCAAACTGTGATCTTAGATCTTAGCCTCCTGAGAGCAAGGATTACTGGTAAGACACTAGTGCTCAGCAATACTTCAGGGTTTTTTTCTGGTGCTTAATTGAAGACAAGAGTTTCATGGACTTTCCTGTGAAGGCTGTCTTTGAACCACAATAATCAGATCTCAGCCTCCTGAGTAGGTTGAATTATAGGTGTGAGCCAGTTGAGCTTGACTCTTCAAGCTACATTTTTTTTTTTTTTTTGTCAGTCATGGGGCTTGAACTCTGGGTCTGGAGTTCTGGGCATTGTCCCCGAGCTTCTTTTGCTCAAGGCTAGCACTCTACCACTTGAGCCACAACACCACTTCCAGTTTTCTGGTGGTTAATTGGAGATGGGTCTCATGGATGTTCCTGCCCAGACTCCTTTGAACTATGATCCTCAGATCTCTGCCTCCTGAGTAGCTAGGATCATAGGCATGAGCCACCAGCACCCAGCCCTAAGCTCTCTTTTGTTCAAGGTTAGTGTTCTACCACAGTGCCTCTTCCAGCTTTCTCTGTGATTAATTATAGATAAGAGTCTCACAGCTTTCCCAGCTCTCTCCTCTTTTCTAGCTCTTTTCTTTTTCCCAGCTCTCTTCTCTTTCCCAGCTCTCTTCTCTTTTCTAGCTCTTTTCTCTTTTCTTTTTCCTAGCTCTCTCTCTTTCTAGCTCTCTTCTCTTTCCCAACTCTCTCTTCCTAGTCAAAAAACAAAAAAAAAAAAAAGAAAATTAAAAAAAGAGGAAAAAAAAGAGTCTCACAGACTTTTCTGCCAGGGCTGGCTTTGAACCATGATCCTCAGATCTCAGCCTCCTTAGCAGCCAGGATTACTTGTGTGAGCCATCAGTGCCCAGCCCAAACCACATTCTAATGTTCATTCTCCTCAACCCACCCATTAAACGGGGAACAATATATCCTGCTGTCCATCTTCAGGACAAGTTCTGTCATAGGGTGAGAATGTAGAGGTGTGTATACATTTTGCTTCAGACATCTGTATGAATGAAGAAAAAAAATTAAGAACTATAATTTACTTTCTACTTGAGCCCTATCCTTTTCCTTTTTGTGTGCCAGTCCTGGAGCTTGAACTCATAGCCTGGGCACTGTCTCTAAGCTTTTTTGCTCTAAGCTAGCACTCTACCACTTGAGTCACAATTCCACTTACAGCTTTTTGGTGGTTAATTAGAGATGAGCATCGTAAGGACTTTCCTTCCAGAGCTGGCTTCAAACCATGATCCTCAGCTCCCAGCCTTCTGTGTAACTAGGATTATAGGCATGAGCCCTCTCCATTTGGAGTCCTCTTCTCCCAAGGAAAATTCAGGGCTCTTCCCTACATGTTCCTGCAGAGCTATGGTCATTCTTCCAACATGCCCTACAGGCAGCAGCTCTGCCATGCCCAACCAGGGACAGGGGCATCTCTCTGCTAGGGTGCCTGGTACAGGTCAGGCAAATGCCTACAGGAAGCTGTAAGACATCATAGGGAACTGGGCACTTTGCCTCTTATACTTCTATGAGAAACCCAGGAGTTCCCATGTTACCTACTGTGTATATCTCATCAGTCTGCCTTGCTGTATTGAGGACTGAACGTAGGGCCTCATGAATACTGGACAAATGCTCTAACACTGATTCTTAAGCATTTGGAATGTCTCTTTCATTTCCCCATATATGGAAAAAAAAAATCTTAAGAACCCTGAAGAACATTCCTGCCAGGGATAGGTGGCTCATGTCAGTTATGCTAGTTACCCGGGAGGCTGAGACTGAAGGATTGCTGTTCAAAGGGAGTATGGTCAGGAAACTCCATGAGTCTTACCTCTAATTATGAACTAAGAGGCTGGAAGTGGAGCTGTGGCCCAAGTGGTAGAGCTTCTGCTTTAAGCAACAAAGCTAAAGGACAGCACTCTTTACACACACACACCCCCTGCCCCATACACACACACACAGTGTCACAGGGGATCATTCCTCTGTATTAAGAAAAAAAGCCATGCAAGGCCCTTCACCCCTGATTTCTGCATAGATGGGAACAAAGCAATGGCCAGCCAGGGTGTTTATTCCTGCTATGGTCTGAGTTTGCCTCCTAAGAGCTCAGGTGTTGGGGTCCTGAGTATGAGCCCCAATGTGATAATGTTAAGAGGTGAGGACTAGTAGGAGGCCTTTGGGCATGGAGGGGTGCCCACAGAAGGGATTAACGTAGTTTTCCTAGGAAATTAGTTTTCATGAGAGAACTAGTTCCCTTGTTCTGGCTTTGTGTTTGGGAATGTGATCCTTCTCTCTTAGCTCTTCTTTTATACTCACTCCCACTATGAAATCATCCACCCTTAGGTTGTTAGGCCTCACCACAGAGCCAGCAAATGGGGCTGCATGGTCGTGAACTCCCAATTTCCTAAACATGGGCCTAATAAACCTCAAGTACATATTTTTACTTGATCCTTTCTACTTTATCCTTATCTTTTTCCTTTTTTTGTTCTGGTCTTAGAGCTTGAACTCAGAGCCTGGGTGCTGTCCTAAGCTTTTTTGCTCAAAGCTAGAGCTTTACCACTTGAGTTATAATTCCACTTCCAGCTTTTTGGTGGCTAATTAGAGATGAGTGTCTCAAGGACTTTCCTTCCAAAGTTGGCTTCAAACCATGATTCTCAGCTCTCAGCCTTCTATGTAACTAGGATTATAGGTGTGAGCCCTATCCATTTAAGTACCCAGCCATTATAGCAATGAAAAACAGATGACTGCTTAATAATACATTAGGATATTCCATATTTATTAGTATTTTGTTTTCTTGATCATACCATGGGCAATTTCTTTCTTTTTCTTTTTGTTTGAGATCGGAACTCGAACTCACTATTTGATGCTTGCTTTTGCTTATTTTCCAGTGCTCCATGAGCAATTTCTGAATTAAATTACACTTTTTGGGCTGAAGATGTAGCCCAGTAGTACAGTGTTTGCCTAGTATGCACAAGACTGGATTCGATCCTCAGCAGGGGAAAGAAAAATCTTTTAATCAGACCCATGACCTTTACTATTGAGCGGCATCTATAGCCAGTTATGAGTTTGTTTGTTTTTTTTAAAGCTTTTAATAAATTGCTATATCAAAGGAAGTTAGCTCAGCAGCTGGAAATTGTTTTTGTGTTTTTGTCAGTCATGGGGCTTGAACTCAGGGCCTAGACCCTGTCTTGAACTCCCTTTTGCTCAAGGCTGGAGCTCTACCACTTTGAGCAACAGTGTCACTTCTGGTTTTCTAGTGGATAAATGAAGTGTCATAGACTTTCCTACCTGGACTAGCAGGGAACTGGGATGCTCAGATCTCAGCCTCTTGAGTAGCTAGGATTACAGGCGTGAGCCACCAGCTCCTGGCTTGAAAGTTTTAGCTACTGAGTTAATAATAAACACGATTCCAGTTATTATTGCACCATCATTGGTTTAAAGCAGTAACTTCAGTGAACTATCACTGGTTTAAGGGGCTAGCCCTGAACAACTGTGCTCAGGAAGATGATGGATGGGGGCAGGAGGGTCACTGAAATGCCCTTTGTTTTGTCATTTTCTTTGGTGTGTGAGAGAGATGCTAGTCTCTGCATGGTCCTGATCTGAGTAGTCAGGAGTCAGGCAAGAATACTAGAAAAACACCAGATGAAAATCCTTCAAGTAAGCTGCTTGCTCCCCTCCTGACCCATGGAATCAACCAGGAGTTGAACCAATTGTGGGAGTTTTCAGAAAAAAGACCAGAGGATCTAATAATGCATATTTACTGTTTCTTCCTCTGAGTATTATACATTATACACCTAAAAAGTTGTACGTTTCTCCCTCTGATGAAATGAAAACCATTAAAAATAAAAAGCAGGGCCGGAAGTGTGGCTTATTGGTAGAGTGCTTGCCTGGCATGCATGAAGCCCTGGGTTCGATTCCTCAGTACCACATAAACAGAAAAAGCCAAAAGTGGCCCTGTGGCTCAAGTGGTAGAGTGCTAGCCTGGAGCAAAAGCAGCTTAGGGAGTTCAAGCCCCAGGACAGGCAAAAAAAGGAAAAAAACAGCAAAGGGAGTTGCAGGTGCATACCTGTAATCCTCGCTATTGAAGTGGTTGAGTTCTGAGGGTTGTGCAGGAAAGTCAGGAGGAAAGTCCATGAAACTCTTATATCCAAATAATCAATAAAAAGCCAGAAATAGATCTGTGGTTCAAGTGGTAGAGCACTAGCCCTGAGCAAAAACACTCAGGAACAGCAACAAGACCCTGAGTTCAGGCCCCAGGACTGGCACAAAATAAGTAAATGAAATAAAATAAAAACTATGATATGGGAAAGCTAGAGCCTCTATAGCCACACAGCTCTTCACTATACCAGAGTTCTGTATATTACCAGTGTTACCCTTCTCCCTTTTGGTAAGTAAATGGGGATTGGTAGGAAATGCATTTGTGAGCCTGGCCAGACAGAGGAAGTGCCTGGAAAAATTACATTATTCTTAAATACCAAAAGGGCCAAACTTAAAAGTTAAAACTAGGAAGAAGTTGAAAAAGCAGTTAAGCAACCCTCTCCTTTACCTGCTTTTAGATGTTAACCTACCAGATTCCGGATGAGGGGGCTATCTAAATTTGTTTTATCCTTTGAAATATAGGAGGAGCTATCTTTATCTGCCTTCTTTGAAGTGGTAAAAATCTGGATAGAGATAAAAAGTGTGCAAAGCCCGTCAGGTAGAGGAACTCCTGAAGGTTAACCATTTGGGGCAGGCCTCACCCTTCTCAGTCACCCTAAACAGTAGTTTTAAGATTAGACTTTGTAGCCTGGGGCCTGTGGCTCACGCCCTTAATCATAGCTACCCAGTAGGCTGAGATCTGAGGATAGTAGTTTAAAGTCAGCTGGGGCAGGAAAGTCTGTAAGACTCTTCAATAAACTATTCAGAAAAGCTGGAAGTGGCGCTGTGGCGCTGTGGCCATGAGCACAAAGAGGCTCGGAGACAGCTCTGAGTTCAAGCCCCAAGACTGGCAAGAACAAGGAAAAAGATTATTAGTTGTTAGATGTGACAGCTCTTCCCAGTTTTAAGAGTATGACAGCTTTCGGGAAGAGGAAATGTTTCTCTCCTTCCCACCTTTTCTCTATTTTAACCTGTTGTTCTAAAATAACTCCTTCTTGGGGGGGCTGGGAAGGTGGCGCAGTGGTAGAGCGCTTGCCTTGCATGCATGAGGCCCTGGGTTCGATTCCTCAGCACCACATAAGCAAAAAGAAAAAAGCCAGAAGTGGCGCTGTGGCTCAAGTGGTAGAGCGCTAGCCTTGAGCTGAAGAACTGAGGGACAGCGCCCAGGCCCAGAGTTCAGGCCCCATGACTGGATCCAAAATAAATAAATATAAAATAAAATAAATCCTTTTTTTTAAATTGGATAATTTTTTTCCCCTTCTGGTACTTTGGGCCTTATGCTCAATCTTGTTTTTTTTGCTCAATATGGGTACTCTACCATTTGTGCCACAGTTTTGTTCCATTTGGTCTTTTTGCCTAGTTAATGGGAGATGAGTCTCAAGGACTTTTCTGCCTCAGCTGACTTCCTACTCTGATTCTTCAAATCAGCTCCTGAACAGCTAGGATTACAGGTGTGATCCATCAATCCCAGCTGAAAGGTTTCTAATGAGTGGATTTCAAGAATATGTGATTTTGCATGGAAATCAGGAAGCTGAAGTTCCTCCCTGCTCCCCGCGCCCCCTCCCCCAGACCCCATTCCACCCATCTGACATTTCCAAAGGATCTCTCACCTAGTTTCCAGGCACTGAATGTGCCTTCCTCCAGCTTATGCTCTTCCAGAATTTGGAGCATCTGCCTCACAGCGTTATAAAGGTGATCAAGACCACTTCCTGCCTAAATAAAGGTCTGCACTCACGCAGTTGGCAGAAGATGAGAACTGTTTGGAAGAGAGCTTTGCCAGTTTTCATGTACCCAAAGCTTTCAGAACTAAATGTTTACTGAGCACCTATGCTTACAAAGCCTTGAGTCTTCAGAGGAATAAAGAAAACTCACAGGCTGGGTGCCGGTGGCTTGTGCCTGTGATCCTATCTACTCAGGAGGCTGAGATCTGAGGATCTCAGTTTGAAGCCAGCCTGGGACAGAAAAGTCCCTGAGTCTTAGCTCCAATTAACCACTCAAAAACTGGAAGTGGAGCTGTGGCTCAAAGTGATAGAGTGGTAGCCTTGAGCAAAAGAGCTCAGGGACAGCACCCAGGTCCTGGGCTCAAGCCCCACCACCAGAAAAAAAAAAAAAGTCAGGTTAGCCTCCAACCATGATCCTTAGGATCTCAGCCTTCTGAAGGGCTAGGATTACAGGTGTGAGCCACCAGCACCCAGCTTGTCCCTCCATTTCTGTGCTCTCTCAAAGACAGATAAATGGACAAACATGACAAGAAGAAAACAAAAATGGCAACAAAGAAAAAACGTTTTTTTTCCATTCCCTGGAGTCCATTTGGATAAATATTATCTTATGAGATGCACATGAGTATTGTGCCTTTGTGTTCTCCTCCTAAGGGTATCTTCCTTTGGTCTCATTGCACACACATTAATTTTAAAACTGGTGGGCACCAGTTGCTCACACCTATAACCCAAATGATGCATGATTAGGTGGGTTCTGGTTTTCTGGAGCCATCTAGAAATAAATCCAGAAACTGAAAACTAGAAGGAGGAAGAGTTTATTGCAAAGTGAAAGAAAAAAAAATCCTATTACTATTAAGGAGTGGAGCCCCGTAGTCTGTTTGGCTGTGGTGTCTGCCTTTATCCCCCTACTCCCTAAGAAAAAAAAAAACAAAACAGAAATCCCAGCTATCCTGACTTTAAGCCTTTATCCGTGTCACGGCACCATTTATGTTAGGTTTTTAATAAGAGGTAGCCGAGTAAGAACTGCACCACGCATGTGGTATTCAGGTAAGGAGTAGGTTTATTCAGTAGACCTGCTGGGACCAGGCAAGGTTGGCACTCCACGTGGCTGGGAAAGGCCTGGGAGTGAGCCTGGGAATGAGAGAGAGCTGGGAAGAGAGAAAAGAGAGAGAGGAAAGAGCTAGAAAAGAGCAGAGAGAGCAGGGAGAGAGAGCAGAAAGGAACAGAGAGAGAGTTAGAATAGAACAGAGAGAGAGCAGAGAGGAACAGAGAGAGCAACAAGAATAGAACAGAGAGAGCAAGAACAGAGAGAGAGCTTCTGGGCCTGGGCTAGGCCTTATCTAGGGTATGGGCAGAGAAAGGTGTGGCCACATCAAATTCAGATGTGACCTCAGCGGGTGCAGATGTGACCTCAGCGGGTGCAGATGTGACCTCTTCCAGGTGTCCCAGTAGCCTAGGTAACGCAGGTACTGGGTGGAGACTTTGCTGTGAGGAGGGTGGAGTCTGCTAGCTATCCAGGAGCAGACCTTACAGATACCATCTAGGGACACCTTACTTTCTCTACACACTAAAGAATTAAAAGGCAGGAAGTGTTTAAGGGCAACAGTAAATTTATCTGAAAGTTAGAGGAAAGATGTGGAAGCAAGCAGAGAAACTCCACCTAGAGAGGGAATTAAACAGGAGTTGAGCCCTCTCAGAGGGCAGTATTATACTATGGGGCTCCTTCTGCATCTCCTTGCCTGGGCTTTGCCTGATACCTTAATGGCTTGTGCCTGTGCTGTCTCTGCCCTTTGCATTGGCTGTGTAGGCACCCAGGGGCATTATGGGAATAACGAGCAGTTGAGCAGGAGTCTAGGGTATTAGTGTCATGAGGGGACACTTTATTGGCCATGTGCTATGTCTGCCACTTTTTCTCTGTATGTAACAGTTCCCTTTTGTCTCCTACTGGCTACTTAGAAGGCTAAGATCTGAACATCCCAGTTTGAAGCCAGCCATGGCAGCAGAATCTGTGAGAAATTTATTTCCAGTTAACCAACAGAAAGCCACAAGTGGAGCTGTAGCTCAAGAGGTAGCACAACAGCCTTCAGTGAAAAGCTAAGTAAGAAAGAGAGTAAAGGCCCTGACTTGAAGCCTGACTTGTGGGGGGGAGGAGGGAGAGAAGGAGGGAGAGGGAAAGAGAGAGGGGGGAGGAGAGGGAGAGGGGGGGAAGAGGGAGAGAGAAATTCAATTTTAGAATTTTAGAATTCAGAACTGGCAACCAGCTCCCATTCTTGGCCAGCTTTTGTATGAGATCAGGGTAAATACCCAGAGTGGTGAGGATGGGGGTCTTGGATTTGAAGCTGAGTCGATGAAAGCATATGTGAATGCTCCAAAGAGAAGTTCTCTTTTCTTTCAGAATCTCTACATTCAGATATTTCTAATTGGGACATTTTGAAAATCACTAATGCTATCTTGAGGACATTGGACTCAGAATTGTCTCCAACATGCTGGGCGCTGGTGGCTCATGCCTGTAATCCTACTCAGGAGGCTGAGATCTGAGGATCACAGTTCAAAGCCAGACTGGGCAGGAAAGTCCGTGCGACTCTTATTTCCAATAAATCACCAGAAAACCAGAAGTGGTGCTGTGGCTCAAGTGGTAGAACACTTGTATTGAGCTGATGAGTTGAGGGACAGTGCCCAGGCCCTGAGTTCAAGCCCCATGACCAAAAAAAAAAAAAAAAAAAAAAGGTCCCAACAGAATTAAAATGGGGCCACCAGGTGGCATGAAACCACAACTGAGTTGGGCATGAGTTTATGAGGTGCTGGATTCCCAAAATTCTTCAGCAATTAGCTGCACAGGTTGAGGTTGGCCTTTTTTTTAGTGCTATAAAACATGTTGACTTTACATTTTTTTTTTTTTTTTTTGGTCCGGTTGTGGGGCCTGAACTCTGGGCCTGAGCACTGTCCCTCAGCTCTTCAGCTCAAGGCCAGTGCTCTACCACTTGAGCCACAGCGCCACTTCCGGCTTTTTTCTTTTTGCTTATGTGGTGCTGAGGAATCGAACCCAGGGCCTCAGGCATGCAAGGCAAGCGCTCTACCACTGAGCCAACTTCCCAGCCCCGACTTTACATTTCTTTCTCTCTGTTTTCGCCAGTTCTGGGGCTTGAACTCAGAGCCTGGGCGCTGTCCTTGAGCCTCTTAGTGATTAAGGCTAGCACTCTACCACAAGCCAGTTCCATTTCCTAGTTCATTGGACATAAGATTCTCATGGAGTTTTCTGCCCGGGCTGGCTTTGAACTGCAATCCTCAGACCTCAGACTCCAAAGTAGCTAGGATTATAGGCATGAGCCACTAGTACCTGGCTTGTGACCTTACATTTCATATGTGTGAACTCCTTGGATCTCATTTTTCCAGTTGCAGTAGTTTTACTATACTAATGATAAAAATTGAGGCAAGTATCCTCTTAGTAGACAAAAGACTAGTTAAATGACTACTTGGGTTAGAGTGATACACACATCTCATTGTGTGAAAATTAAAATGTTCAATACGTTCATTTTATTTAAAAAATTTTTCTTTGTCAGTCATGGGGCTTGAACTCTGGGCCTGAGTACTGTCCCTGAGCTTTTGTGCTCAAGGCTAATACTCTATCATTTTGAACCATAGCAACCACTTCCAGTTTTTTTGGTGATTAATTGGAGATAAGATTTTCAGAGACTTTTCTGTCTGGACTGGCTTCAAATCTTGATCTTCAGATCTCAGCCCCTTGAGTAACTAGGATTACAAGTGTGAGCCACTAGTACCTGGCCTAATATGTTCACTTTATAAATACTTGATTTCTCAATTTCTGAGCAGTTTGTATTACTATCATTTTAACTTGATTTACTGGTTTCTTTGAAATTGTTCCCTTGTTTGAGGCTGTATTGTTAGAAGCCAACTTTCTTTTATTAGTACACATTAGTTTCTATTCGTGTATATGTATTCTGATCAACATCACCCCCTCCATCACTCTCCCTCATTCCACTTCTTTCTTAAAACAATTTCCATAGGTTTCATTTTCTATTTTCATACATGCAAATAAACTTCTTAGATCATACTGACCATATTCATCATTGTTCTCTTCATGAACCATTCTCTCTCCTTCTGATGGTCACCCCAGCAGAACCTGGTAAATGTTTTGGATGGCTGTGTCTTTTTTCTTCCCCCTTGCCGGTATTGAGGCTTGAACTCAGAGCCTGAATGCTCAAGGCATTCTCTAATGCCTTGATCTAGAGCCACAGATCTACTTCCAGCTTTTTGTTTGATGGTTAACTGGTTAAAAGTCTTAGGAATGTGTCTGCTTTGGATGACTTTGAACCAGGATCGTCAGATCTCAGCCTTCTGAGGAGCTAGAATTACAGGTGTGAACCATCAGGGAGCAGTGGGCCAGGGCACTGTCTCTTCAGCTCAAGACTAGCACTCTACCACTTGAGCCACAGCGCCACTTTCGTTTTTCTGGTGGCAAATTGGAGGTAAGAGTCTCACAGACATTCCTGCCTTGACTGGCTTTGAACTGTGATCCTCAGATCTCAGACTCCTAAATAGGTAGGACTACAGGCATGAGCCACTGGCACCTGGCAGAACAAAAATGTCATTTAGGGGCTGGAAAGGTGGCTCAGTGGCAGAGCGCTTGCCTTGCATGCATGAGGCCCTGGGTTCGATTCCTCAGCACCACATAAGCAAAAAGAAAAAAGCCGGAAGTGGCGCTGTGGCTCAAATGGTAGAGCGCTAGCCTTGAGCTGAAGAGCTGAGGGACAGCACCTAGGCCCATAGTTCAGGCCCCACAACCGGACCCCCCCCCAAAAAAAATGTCATTAATTTTGTGTGTATGAAGATCAAAATAATAATAGGGCCATGTTTCTGTTGGTGTTTTATATTGTTGGAGGGCAAAATTTCAGTGAACATTACCATGCAAGATGTTTCCATCTTTACAAAGTACACAAAGAATAGGTTGAAAGACTAATTACAACTTTGTAAATAACAAATATAAAAATTTCTGCCATCCTTTTTTTTTATGAGATGCAATCATTTGGTTTACAAGCATGTTTTTTTTTTGTTCATCATAGCTGTGAAGTGACTGTGATGAATGTAATGCTCAACTCCTCATCCACATAACAGCAGGTGAGGGACCAGGGACAAAATTTTCATCTTCAACATTTGTTTTTAGGCATTTATATTTGTCCAAGTATTTGGATACCAGGGGGATAGCTAAGCAACAGCAAGACAGAAACGAAGGTAATCTGTCACACTAACCTCTGATCACTAAAAGTCGGTAGGTAGACATGAGCAAGAAAAATATAGATGCTAGGCTGGGAATATGAAGCCCTAGGTTTGATTCCTCAGTACCACATAAACAGAAAAAGCCAGAAATGGTGCTGTGGTTCAAAGGGTAGAATGTTAGCCTTGAGCAAAAGCTCAGGAACAGTGCCCAGGCCCTGAGTTCAAGCCCCAGGACTGGCAAAAAATAAAATAAATAAAAAAGAAAAAGAAAAAGAAAAAGAAAAAAACCCACAAAAAATCTAGATACTAAATGGTTTAAGAACAAGAAGATGAAGCTGGGTGCTGATGGCTCATGACTATAATCCTAGCTACTCAGGAGGCTGAGCTCTGAGGATCCTGGTTTGAAGACAGTGGCGAAAAACTCTGGAGACACTTATCTCCAATGAACCACCAAAAGTCTGGAAGTGGAGCTTTGGCTACAGAAGTGGAATGTTAGCTTTAGATCACAAGAGCTCAAGGACAGTGCCCAAGCCCCAGTTTCAAGCCCCAGGACATGGACACTCATACACAGGCACAGATAGGACAGGATTCACCACATTATTTAATTCAAGATCAGAAAAGAACTTAGGGTTGTCATGCAACATTTGCATCAAAATTAATGCATGTTTTTTATTCTTTTTTAAAAGTACTAATCATAAAAGGTAAATAGTTTAGCTTACAATTTAATCTAATTGAAATTGTGTTTTTTTGTTGTTGTTGTTCTTTTTTGGTTGTTCACGGGGATTGAACTCTGGGCCTGGGCACTTTCCCTGAGCTCTTCAGCTCAAAGCGAGCGCTCTACTGCTTCAGCCACAATGCCACAATGCTGCTTCCAGTTTTCTGGTGGTTAATTGGAGATCAGAGTCTCATGGATGTTCCTACTCAGGCTGGCTTTGAACCGTAATCCTCAGATCTCAGCCTCCTGAGTAGTAAGGGTTAGGGGCATGAGCCACTGGCGCCCAGCTTTGAAACTGTTTTTAATGTCAGAATTAAATGTTTTGTGTGTATATGTGCATGTTGGCTTGAATTCAGGGCTTGGGCATCATCCCTGAACTTTTTCACTCTAGGCTATCATTCTACCATTTGAGCCACAGCTTCCCTTATGGCTTTTTTTTTTTTTTTTTTTTTTTTTTGCTGTTTCTGAGTCTTGAACTCTGGGCCTGGGCACTGTTCCTAAACTTCTTTTACTCATTGTGAGTGCTCTATCATTTGAACCACAGTACCTCTTCCGTCTTTTTCTGAGTAGTTTATTGGAGATATGAGTCTCTTGTCTTGGCCTTTTCTCCCTGGACTGTGACCACAGTAGATTTGGAAGTGATCTCAGGGCCTGGGGAACCTCTCACCATCCAAAGGAGGAGTGACTGGGGTGGATAAGGAAGTGACCTCACAGTCTGGGGTCCTTTGGTGACTCACAGTCAGGCAATTACTTGTTTTGGGCAAGTGATTTCTGGTTAGGCTGCCTTTATGAAGATGAAGGGAGGAGGGGTTGTTTTCCTGGGCAGACCTAACATTTGTGTGTGTGTGTTCCTAGAGCTTGACCTAGGCCTAGGTGCTGTCCCTGAGCTACTTTTGGTCAAGGTAAGTGCTTTACCAATTGAGTCACAGTACCATGTCTGGCTTTTTCGGTGATTAACTGGCGAAAATAGTCTCACAGACTTTCCTGCTCAGGCTGGCTTTTTTTAACCACGATCATTAGATCTCAGGCTCCTGAGTAGCTAGGATTACAGGCATGAGCCACCAACACCCACCCATTCTAGCTTTTTTTTTGGGGGGGGGGTCTGGTTGTGGGGGCTGAACTCTGGGCCTGGGTGGCTGTCCCTCAGCTCTTCACCTCAAGGCTAGCACTCTACCACTTGAGCCACAGCACCACTTCCGGCTTTTTTCTTTTTGCTTATGTGGTGCTGAGGACTTGAACCCAGGGCCTCATGCATGCAAGGCAAGCACTCTACCACCGAGCCACTTTCCCAGCCCCCATTCTAGCTTTTTGATAAAGCTGCACCAATTCACTCTGGCTACTTCCTATTGATGAGGGGTGTCAATCTTAGTGGTAGAAGGCAGAGAAGTCATCTGGTTTGGGAGAAGGCAGCAGTAGCAGGTTTTTTTTTTTTTTTTTTGGTGCTGAGTGTGAGTATACATCTTTGGATGAAATATGAATAGTCTTATGAGGCAAGGGCTTAACAAGAAAAAATATTATTAGAGAGCATAAAAATAGCAGAAGGAAGCATTTGTATCAGGGTGGAAAACAAAAATTGGATGACTTGGCTAGTTCCTATCTCCTGCGTTCCAGGCAATCCTGGAGTTGGTAAATCATGTCCCTGACTACTTCTGACTGATTAACATCTGGCGACTGGATAGGGAGAGTTTACTGGGACTGCTGTGGTTAGAGACTGGTAGGAGGCCTTGATCATTGCCTGTAAACAGACTACATAAATGTCTGGACTATAGAGTATGGATAGGAGACCCAGGAAGGTGCCAAGTCAAACTGTCCTGAGTCTAACTATAAGTTACTGTCCAATTAGAAGGTAGACAGGTATGAACATTAGGTAGGCATGCTTATTAACTATTTTCTTTTGAACTCCTGACGACTCCATTTAGCTTTGACAGGTACAGAGTGACTCCATTTAGTAGGATCAGACACCATCCCCAATTATTCCACTCCATGATCCCTCATCTCCAGGACCAGTTTTGTCTTGGGGGTATCTAAGTGTTCATTGCTAGGGTGGCTTGTCCTAGTTGACATTTTTGCTGGTAGCTGGATGGCATGTCCCAGTTGATGTCATATCCCACGTTGGAAGGGTAGGTGATTGAAAGATCAAGAAAGAGTCAATGCCAAAAGATTCCCCTCCCCCCCTTTTATTCCAATAGAAGCAACAAGGAGATTGATAGAAGTAGCTTTTAAGCAGGGCTTACCTGGAGCTTGTTAAGAACAGAAGTTAGGTTTGATGAATAAATACTTGTAAGAGTTATTTAGGGCTGGGAAGGTGGTTCAGTGGTAGAGCGCTTGCCTTGCATGCCTGCAGGCCCTGGGTTCGATTCCTCAGCACCACATAAGCAAAAAGCCGGAAGTGGTGCTGTGGCTCAAGTGGTAGAATGCTAGCCCTGAGCTGAAGAGCTGAGGGACAACGCCCAGGCCCAGAGTTCAGGCCCCACAACTGGACCAAAACAAAAAAGAGTTATTTATCCCTCAGTGTCTGACTGTAAATGATATAGAAGATCAAATCTGTACAATTGAGTTTTGAAACAGCAAATAATTAAACAATCATATTTTCTTAATTTTTAACTAAACATAGCACTTTAGAACACTGTAACCATTGTTACTAAGTCAAACCTTTGTGATTACAATGAAAACAGTAGGAAAATAACTCTGTATCCAAGGGAGCTCACTTCCTTGGGAAACTGACTTTAGATAGCAAAAACAGTATTCAAGTTTAAAGGTGTTCACTGGAAAGAACATGATATAAACAGATACATAAGTGAACCCTGCTAGTCTTAATTTTCCTCTTTCTCCACTTTGAAACATGTAGGACAATTCTTACTTTCCAAATTCTTTGTATCCAAAGGAAGCCATTTTTAATCCTTTCCCAAAGCCTTCCTTTACTAACTTCCCTTTTGTGCTTTACACTCCCTTTGCTTTAATTTGCATTTAAAATAACCCCTAGAAAACCTCTTAACAAGCTGGGCAACCTCACCTGTAATCCTAGCTACTCAGGAGGCTGAGATCTGAGGATAATGGTTCAAAGCCAGCCCGGACAGGAAAGTCTGTGAGACTCTTATCTCCAATAAACCACTAGAAAACTGGAAGTGGCACTGTGGCTCAAGCAGTAGAGTGCTCGCCTTGAGCTGAAGAGCACGGGGACAGCGCCCAAGCCCAGAGTTCAAGCCCCGCCACCGACAAAAAAGAAAAAGAAAAGAAAACCTCTTAACTAATATTCCTCTGTAATGCAATGTAATAATCCTTTAAAACATTTGGTAATGCCTAAATCTGATAACCTTCTTTGTAGTTGAATTTAATATCACCCATTTTTTAAACTTGGCTGCTGGTCACAAGCAGCCATATATTAGTTACAATCGAAGTAAAAAAGCAAATAATTTCAGGAAATACCAATAACAAAAATATCAAGCCGGGCGCTAGTGGCTCACACCTGTAATCCTAGCTACTCAGGAGGCTGAGATCTGAGGATCGAGGTTCAAAGCCAGCTTGGGCAGGAGAGACTGTGAGACTCCTATCTCCAATAAACCACCAGAAAACCGGAAGTGGCGCTGTAGCTCAAGTGGTAGTGCGCTCGCCTTGAGCTGAAGAGTTGAGGGACAGTGCCCAGGCCCAGAGTTCAAGTCCCACGACCGACCAAAAAAAAAAAATTAAAAAAAAAATCAATATTCAAAACAGAAGCACTTCAGTTTGTTAAAAAAAAAAAGACTACTTCTCACACCATTGTAAGGTATTGAATAGGTAGGTTTCATTAGGTAGCCGATGAAGAGAATACCACGTGCTATTCAGGCAGGAAAAAGTTTATTTATTGAACTGCTGCCCCGGCTGTGCATGGTGGAGACGCATGGCTGAAAAGAAAGGGTGGTGAACCACCCCTGGGCCAGGACTTATTTAGGCCAGGGACAGGAAGAGGTATAGCCAGGTGGGGAGAAAGGTGTGGCCACACTGGATCTGGATATGACCTCAGGGTCTGCAACCCTCCTAAGGTCAGATGGGAGCCATGTGACCAAAGGTCAGGATATGACCTAGCAGGAGGGGAAGGTGACTGCTTCCAGGTTTACCAGTTACCTAAGTAATAGATACTGGGCTGAAAATTAGCCAAGAGGTAGGAAGGTGTCCCTGTGTAGACCTTTCAACCATGACAACAGGGTTTTTTGTTTGTTTTTTGACCTGGGGCTTGAAATCTGGGCCTTGGTATTGTCCCTGAGCTCTTCAGCTCAAGGCAAACACTCTACCACTTGAGCCACAGCACCACTTCTGGTTTTCTGGTGGTTAATTGGAGATGAGTGACACAGACTTTTCCTGCCTGAGTGACACAGACTTTTCCTGCCTGGGCTGGCTTTGAACCGTGATCCTCAGATCTCAGCCTCCTGAGTAGCTAGGATTACAGGCGTGAGCCAATAGTGCCTGCCTGGGCCTTGAGCCACTAGGGCCAAGCTGATAAGTTTTTATGTATTAAAATGAGGTTGTTTTGAACATGTTCAAAGTCTCTTCAAGTCAACGCGAGCACTCTACCACTTAAGCCACAGTGCCACTTCGGGTTTTCTAGTGATTTATTGGAGATACATCTCACAGACTTTCCAGTCAGGTCTGGCTTTGAACTGCGATCCTCAGATCTCAGCCTCCTGAGTAACTAGGATTACAGGCGTGAGACACAGGTGCCTGGAGACAAGTACACTTAGGTTTTAAAAAAGAAAAATGAAAATCAGTTGTAAGTTTTCTGGAATTCCACTGGCAAGTTGCATGACAGCACCATGTGGTCAATGCTAGAGAAACAGGCAACACTAACAAAATACAAAGTAAAAGACTATAGTTTCAGGGATCATTTCTATAGTTTGTTACAAAGTAAAACTCAAGACACACAACTTTGGCCAGCAGACAGAATATTTTACTTTTACAGCTAAGGTTTTGGTAATATGTTTAGACCACTTTTCAGCAGAACACATTAGATGGGTGGGCCTCTGTATACAGGGCCTGTGAAGAGAGGCAGCAACTTTGTTAGCAAGGCACATTAGCATACAAATTGATCATTGAATACTTCCTGCATGGGTAGAGGCTAAACCCTTAACCCACCATGTGGCCAAGATGGTGAATTTCTGGACAAGTCATGATGATAAGAAAACTTGGAGCTTTATTAAGTAAACAAGCAGACAAGGAGACAAAAAGCAGATAGACAAACAAAAAGGAAGGGGAATACTCTAACAGAGTTTTGATGGTCTTGAGGAGAGACAGTTTTAGCTAAGAGAATTCAAGCCCAGGATGGCTAGCCTTCAAGAGGGAACCTGGGTGAGGGCTGCTTCTCGAGACCTATCCTATTGTACTCATGAGAGCACAAGTCAAAGGGTTGGGCCATTGAGATTGTCTAGCCTACAAGACATTTTGGCTTTATGGAACTGTCTGGTGAGGATGTAGGAGTCCAATAAGGACATGAGGGGTGCCCACAAAGATGCAGAGGTGGTCCATAAGGATGTAGATTCAAATTCTCAATTCAGGTGTCCCTGAAAGGAGAACACATGGCCAAAAAGGCATAGGGGGTCCCTCTGGCATGGTACCATGTCAAAAAAGACAACAGATGAACAGAGGGCCCATAGACAGAAGTCACTCAACAGACAGAGAGATGATGTGGTGGATGTGTAGTCAGCAACAGTAAAGGCAAGAAGTCTAAGGTGGGATTCCTTCAGCTTTTGGTCCCAGGAAGGGTGGTCAGGAGGTGGACTGGCCCTCAGAGAGAAAAGATGAGGGGATCCAGTGGCTCCGGACAATAGCCCCTCCTGGGTTTCAGCACCGTATGTAAGGTTTGCAGAAAGGAGACTGCCATGTGGTTCAGGCAGAAAAGTTTATTGGGGGGGGGGCGGGAAAGCAAACAGCCTGCATGAAATGGAGATGTGCAGAGGAGGGGAAGGAAGGGAAGGAGAGGTGAGGAGAGGAGAAGATAGGAGGAGACAGAGAGAGAGAGAGAGAGAGAGAGAGAGAGAGAGAGAGAGAGAGGAGGGAAGGAGAAGGGAGAAGGGAGAAGAGAGGAGAGGGAATATATGGTTGAGAGATTATATAGGGAAAGATGGGGAGGAGGGATGTCAGAGCCTGGGGAACCTCTCATTGAAGGAGGCAAGACTGGAGCGGATGAGGAAGTGATCTGAGTCTGGGGTCCTTTTGTGACTCACAGTCATGTGATTAACAGTCATATGATTACTGGTTTCAGGCAGGTGATTTCTGATAAAGCTACAGTGCTGTCTTTCACCCAGAGGAAGGGGGAAAGGGACTGTCCTCCTAGGAAGACCTAATAGTGACTATTTCCTTTGCTATGCAGAAACTTATTTATTTTTGGTTGATCCTGGGGCTTAAACTCTGGGCCTGGGTGCTGTCCCTGAGCTCTTCAGCTCAAGGCAAGTGCTCTACCACTTGAGCCAAAGCTGTTTCTGGTTTTCTGGTAGTTATTGGGATATAAAAGAGTCTCACAGACTTTACAGCTTTGAACTGTGATCCTCAGATCTCAGCTTCCTGAGTAGTTAGGATTACAGATATGAGCCAACGGCACCTGGCAGAAACTTATTTTTATGTAATCTCATTAGTCAAGTCTTTCTCTACGTAGCATTCAGCTCAAGGTTTCTTCTCTACCACCTGAGCCACAGCTCCACTTCTTGTTTTTTGATGCGTAATTGGAGATAAGAGTCTCTTGGGTTTGAGTTTGTCTGGTCTGATGATTTCTGAGAATCTAGAATCCTCAGGATCTCACCCTTCCTGAGTAACTAAGATTATAGGTATGAGCCACCAGCTCCTTGCTTTAAGTCTTTCTTTCTAAACAATTTCAACAGAAGAAATCAAATTTTCTAAGTTGGAGAATTTAAAATAAGATCGTGGGCTTTGGCTTCTGTAGTTTAGTGGCAGAGTGCTTCCCTAGCACGAGGGAGGTCCTGCTTCATAGTTTTTAAGGAAACAGAATTGAAAAGTTCTGGGCTGGGAAGGTGGCTCAGTGGTAGAGCGCTTGCCTTGCATGCATGAGGCGCTGGGTTCGATTCCTCAGCACCACATAAGCAGAAAAAAAAAGCCGGAAGTGGTGCTGTGGCTCAAGTGATAGAGCGCTAGCTAGCCTTGAGCTGAAGAGCTGAGGGACAGCACCCAGGCCCAGAGTTCAGGCCCCACGATCAGACCAAAAAAAAAATTCCCACCACCCCCAGAATTAAAAAGTTCATAGAAAAATGATGCTGGAGCTGGGTGTAGGCTCATACCTGTAATCCTAGCTACTCAGGAGATCTGAGGATTGTAGTTCAAAGCCAGCTGGGGTAGAAAAGTCTGTGAGACTCTTATTGCCAATAAACCATTCAGAAAACCGGAAGGTGCTGTGGCTCAAGTGGTAGAGCACTCACCTTGAGTTGAAGAGCTGAGGGAAAGTGCCCGGGCCCAGAGTTTAAGCCCCATGACCAACAAAAATCAAATAAATAAATAAATAAATAAATAAATAAATAAATAAATAAATAAATAAATAAATATACACACACACTCAATACCTGTACAGGTAATTGTAATCTCTTTGTGATCACCTCTATAATAACAATAAAGCAAATTAATAAAAAAATTAAAAAACAAACTTTAGGACCCCACACATCCATCCCAGGGGACCACGCAGAGGCAGGCAGGCACAAGAGAAAGATTACTATAAGGTTTATTAGAGGAGCCATAGTTCCCCCAAGAGGGAGCACATGGCCTCCATCCCCATCCAGGTAGCAGGAGGGTCTGGGGGATAGGAAGTGAGGTAGATGGGAGTTCAGGTGGGTCTGAGCGGAGAGGGAGGGGCCAGCTGTAAGGCGGGAACTCCAGGGCAGGGAGGAGCTCAGGCTTTTGGGTGGAGCTGAGGACCAAAGGTGGGCATAATGCTTACACAAACTACCAAAATACCAATAACAACAAACCTGGAAGTGGAGCTCTGGCTCAAGTGATGAGTGCTAGCTTTGAGTGAAAAAAAGTTGAGGGACAGCACCTAAGCCCTAAGTTCAAGCCCTAGGACTGGCAAAAAGAAAAAGAAAAAAAAAAGAATGATTCTGGGAGAGAAGTAAGAAACAAGAAGGGTAGTTGGAGAAGAAAGGTAGAATGAGAACACCGAAGCTTTTATAAAAGCTTACCAAGCAAGTGTTGGTGGATCACACCTGTAAACCTAGCTACTCAGGAAGCTAGGATCTGAGGATTGCAGTTCAAAGTCAGCCCAGCCAGGAAAGACTGCAAGACTCCACCTCTAATAAACTACCCGCTCCTCCCCCGCCCCCCCCCAAAAAAGTTGGAAATGGAGCTCAAGTGATAAGAGTGCTAGCCTTGAGCAAGAAGCAGCTCAGTAACAGTACCCAGGCCCTGAGTTCAAGCCCAAGGGCCAGTGTGCACAAACACAAAAAACTTACCAAGATACAGAGGTAAGGACTTTGCTAAGTAGGAGCTGAGAGGCCAGGTGGCATTGTGGGTAGAAGTCACTTACCAGGAAGACTGGGGCTGCTGCTCAGGCTGCAGGAGCCAGGAAGTCTGGACATCAAGGGAAGGGGGATGGAACAGCCATGGGTGGTAGAGCACTGGCTTAGTATTCTTAGTATCCTTGATCATTTGTACTGCAAAGGAAAAGAAAGAGGTCACGAAGAAGAGAGGAATGGAATACAGAAAGAATGCTGTTGGGAAGATGAGAAACAGGTAGGGAAGAAGTAAAAAGGCAGAAGAGAGACAGGTAGATATTGACAAACTAGAGTCCTGGATGTCATCTTAGGAGAACTGGAGAATTTAGGTCAACTATGAGGCAGCTTATCAGATGCTCACCACTAAATGCTCTTCATTCCTTTAGAGAAGACAGTTAGTTTCCTACCACACTGAATCTCACACACTCTTTGTTATTTAGAAGTGGTATAGAAAATAACAGAAACCCAGGAAGGGAGTGGTATGGGGGAAGTATTTTATGCCGGTTATTCTCAGGAGGCTGAAATCCAGAGGGTTGAGATTGGAAGCTAGTTTGGGAAGAAAGAATCAAAAAACTTGGGCAGGAGGCATAACTCAAGTGGTAGAGCATCTGCCGAACAAGTAAACAAGCAAAGTGAGCATGAGACCCTGAATTCAAACCTTGGCACCCTTCCCACCTCCCAAAGGAATTAGTGTAAACCTGAAAGAGAAATCATACATTACCTTATTTAATCACATTTTACAGATGAGGAAATTGAGCCTGAGAGAGAAGCAATTTTCTCAAGGCCATACAGCAAATTAGAAGGAAGCTGGAATCTGAGGCACACATGCCTGTGACCTGCAATGCCCCAAGATTTTCCAGCTCCCTAGAGTTTCTGCACATTCAGAACACAAGGACTCCTCCTTTATAGAAGTTAATGGTTAAAATCTAGTCCATCTAAAGCATCTCAGTCACGGTTATTAATTAACCCAAATTCAGTGAGAAAAGACATTGTGAACAGTAAGAGTGGAGTGTTCTCCTTTGGGAAATGTATGGGCGGGTAATAGCATTAAAACATATACAATCCAAGTATTTCAGATCCACTTCAAATATTTCATAATACACAGTAATCTCTGTAACTTTACATTTTCTCTTCATTGAATGCCACCTGCTGGGCTGGGACAAAACTTTTTGGGGGAGGAATTTAAAATGACTTAGTGTTTGAGTGCAGTAGGTAATAAAATCTGTTTGCTGTGTTTGCTGTCTCTAGATAGGGCTGTAATTACACCACATGAGGAAGAAAGGTAGCTGAGTCTCAATCTAGATCATTTATGTAAACTCAGCCTTCTTGTCAACCATGTTCTCATATTGCAATGTGTGTAAACCACAAAATTCATCTCCTGTGAACTGCACAGACAAGTGTCCAATTGCAGGCCTGTCAGATTGCTTATGTTCTTTGTGTAACCAGATGTCTGTGGGTCAAGACCAAAATTTGACATTCTAAAATAAAATGTAAATCTCACCAATGAATTCCTTAGGATAAAAATTATAAAAACATTAGAGAGAGTCTCTAACTCAAAGTATTACAAACAAATACATTTCGCTAGGAAAAAGTTCATCTTTTAAAATAAATTAAAAAGGCCTTCATTCTGTGCAATGTGTTTAGAAAAAAATAACTCTAATCTTCAAGAAAGAAAAACAGACAATTCCTAATATAACTAAGTTAACATTTAATAATATCTTAATCTCCAACTCCAAATATTTGGCAACTTTTCAGCAATTGTTTCCTCCCAGAATCTTACAAAAACCCCACAAAGTATATTCATATTGTATACATAAAAAGACAGACATAACCAAGAAATATATTTTTGTTTGTTAATGAATTGAGCTATTCTCTGCCATGACAACTGGTCAGTAGGCTTCAATGTGACAGTTCTCCAGGGCTGGTCTCAACATTGTTTCTCTTGACACCTGCAGTTTCCAGCTTGCTGTGTCCTCTCCATAAGGAAAACCACAGGCCACCGCCCTGGCGCCATCCCTGGCCTGGTCCAATCAATAAGGACTTATTTCCTGTCCATTTGCTGAGGTCACAGGAGTGAATCTCATTAATTATTTCTGCTACTGCAGCCTCAAGTGTGCTGCTGGTGTGACAAGTGAAGGCTGCTTGACCTTTTTTTCTTCTAATTTTGTTTGTGGTGGATTCAAGAGGAAGGCAGTATTCATTTAGCAATATGATAAAAGGAAAAAATATGGATGTGTTTAAAATCATTAACATGTTCCTGATCACCTCATTCTCTAGGTTTTTCAGCCAAGGAATAATAGTGTCTTTTAAATTTGGTGTCATGAAAATCTGGTCACAGCAAATACAATATTTTCCAAAGCTGATCTCGCCTCTGAGGGAGGGAAGCTCTCCAGGGCTTCCAGTGCCTTGTTTCCATGGTAACGACACAGGTCAATAGCTGAAGTCACACCTTTGCCAGCTTTGATTGTTTCACACAACTGTTAAGAAACAAAATATACAATAAGTCAGTTTTTACGTTACACAGTAAGGACCACAATGTGTGTGTGTGTGTGTGTGTGTGTGAGAGAGAGAGAGAGAGAGAGAGAGAGAGAGAGGGAGAGAGAGAGAGAGAGAGAAACAAAGAAAGGAAGAAAGAGTATACATTCAGTATTTCTGCTCTGGTATTTTCAAGAGAGCAGCCATCATTCCTGGTGATTCCGAGGCATTAAAACCTTCCTTCCTGAGGCTGCTAGTGTCAGTGCTCCAGAGCAGCATAATAGACCCCAATCAACCTCATTACACCTCCTCCACTCCCACCCCTTGATCTATATGGCATGTCTATGCCATGCTGGGATGTGGTAATGAAGATGGAGGGCATTTTGAATTTTGTAGTCTGATATTTTTATGCCACTTCACAACTTTTTCTTTAAAAAAATCATATGTAGATTCAGTGTATATGAAAATTCAAGACCAATATTATTAGACCTGAATGTGACATATGTAGAACCAAAAGATTTTATTTGGAAATGAACCAAAACACTTCCCCTGCCCCTTCCCCTGGTACCTGTCAGGTAGTGGGTCTTCAGCCCTCCAAAACATCTTTGTAAAGAATAAAGCCAGGTGTAAGCTGGGTGCTGGTGGCTCACACCTGTAATCCTAGCTACTCAGGAGGCTGAGATCTGAGGATCGTGGTTCAAAGCCAGCCCGGGCAGGAGAGACCGTGAGACTCCTATCTCCAATAAACCACCAGAAAACCGGAAGTGGCGCTGTAGCTCAAGTGGTAGAGCACTTGCCTTGAGCTGAAGAGCTGAGGGACAGTGCCCAGGCCCAGAGTTCAAGCCCCACGACTGACAAAAATAAATAAATAAATAAATAAATAAATAAATAAATAAAGCCAGGTGTAGTGGTCATACCTGTATCTTAGCTACTCAGGAAGTTGAGATCTGAGGATTGTGGTTCAAAGCCCAGGAAAGCATGTGAGACTCTTATCTCCAATTAACTATCTTCAATTAACTACCAAAAAGCTAAAAGTGGAATGTGGAGCATGAGCCTTGAGCAAAACAAAACAAAACAAAACAAAAAAACCCCACAAAAAACCCAAGGGCAGTGCCCAGGCCCAGAGTTCAAGCCCCACAACCAAAAAAAAAAAAATAAAGTAAATTCAGGCTGAGAAATGTCATCGACTTCCAAACCTCTTCATTAACTGAGAGACCCAATTAAACGGTTATGCTTTAGGGCTGGAACACTTAATGTCTTGGTCTGCTATATTTCCTTTGTCCTAGTTCTACCTTCTCAACCAATGCCTCTAACAAATGCTTATTCGCTCTGCAGGAATTAACAGTCCAGTCCATTAATTTTTCACATACAGTCAGCACCAGGGCAGCACCCTGGTTGCTCATCCACAACAGAATTGTGGACCTCAGCAACTGGGTGGGGCCAGGTACTCTAGTCCTCTAGTTATGGGTCAGGCTGCATGCCACTTCTGGGCTGCAGCACTAGACTGTCCTTGTGCTCCCCTCTAGCACACACAGTAGCCACACCGAGGTTCTCAGCCTTGAGTGACAGCAGTGAGCACCAAGTGCCTTGCCTGCCTGAGATGGACAGAGTGTGGGGGCAAGAGACCCAATTTTATTGTCTTAAGTTGCTAAGACCACGAGAGCAACTGCAGCCACTGTTTTTTGGTGCCAGTCCTGGGGTCTGAACTCAGGGACTGTGCTCTGTCCTTGAACTTTTCTGCCCAAGGCTACAGCTCTACCTTGAGCCACAGCTTTTTAGTAGTGTATTGGAGATAAACTTTCCTGCCATGATCCCTCAGATCTCAGCTTCCTGGGTAGCTAAGATTACGAGCACCTGGCTGTAGCCACTTTCCCTGACATAGTCAATACGACCTTGCTGTTCTATCTCTTTTGGAGCGCTCAAATTTATGCTCTGCTCTTCTTCCCATTGATACCATATACATGAGTTCAGGCTCTCATCATCCTGTGGGTTGATTACTTTTTGCAGTCATCTTCTAAAGAGTCTTCTCACTACCAGTCTTACACCCCTGGACTCCATCTGCCATACCACATTGCAAGGAAGAGCTTTATGAAATGCTATTACAGTCTGCTCACAATTGCCTTCCAATACCCTTAAAAGTCCAAGGTCTTATAGGAGATAGGAAAAAATTTTTTTTTTAAATCTTGCTCTTGCCTAGCTCCATCTCCACTCCTTTCCTCATGTATTTTTGTTGTAATTCTCAGATCAGACCATCTTCCCTGGAGCTGCCATCCTCTACCCCAACCAGCCCTCCAAATTCTACCTGGGTAGAATGTGCTCAGTTGGCTATGTTAATGGCCTAAGGGACTGGCTATCCTTCCTCTAGTACCTTCCTCTAGTATCTTCCAGAGTACCTTGCACATCTGAAATATAGCATTATTACACAGCACTGTGTTTTAATTTTCCACCTCTTCATGAAGCTTCAAGCGACTTACTGCATAATGCATGAAATGTGAATAAATCTGCTGGTGTATGCCCCTAATTATAAAATCAAGAGATCAAAGGTCCAGAAAAACTCAATGACTCAAGATCTAGCTGAAGAGTGGCAAAGCTGAGATAACAGGACAAGTTTTCTGATGCTTGTCCATAACAGCAAACAGATTCCCAACATTCCACACACATTTCCACACTGCCTATGTGCTTGGGGACTATTCCAGCCTAGATTTCCCTAGTCTTTTGTCAATTGCTGGAGGCTTGAAGACTAAATTGGTGCTAGGTATCAGAGGGAGCTAGATTCAAATTCTTACTTTAGTGTAAAAATCTGAGGGAAACCACTCAATTGCTAAGTCCTGAGTATAGCATAAGACCTTGGAAACATTGTTAAGAGGACTTCATGATACAGCATAGACTGCTGGATACTGTCTGAATCACTATGAAGGCTTACACCATTTAGCTTTCCCCTAATCCTTAGAAGCCATTTCATCTGTAGTAACTCCAAAGGTGGCTGAACTTAGATTAGAACAGTCCTAAATGATAAATAGACTGGCAGATAGATAGAAGAACAAAATGAACACTTTCCTATTGTCTTTTCTTTAATCATTTCAAATCTAAATTTGACAAGCCAACATTTTCCTGTTCTAGACTTTGGGCATATGAATACCTGCATGACTAGATTTAGTTGCACAATTTACAAGGATTAAGTGCTTTTGTTGTTGTTGTTGTTATAATGAGGTTTGAACTTGGAACCTTACTCTTGCTAGGCAGGTGTCCTACTATTTTATTTTATTTATTTAGTTATTTATTTTTTGGGTGTGGTTGTGGGTGTCTCTCAGCTCTTCAGCTCAAGGCTAGTGCTTTACCACTTGAGCCACAGTGCCACTTCCGGCTTTTTTCTTTTTGCTTATGTGGTGCTGAGGAATCGAACCCAGGGCCTCAGGCATGCAAGGCAAGCGCTCTACCACTGAGCCACCTTCCCAGCCCGTGTCCTACTATTTGAAAAGCAGTAAAATCAAAGTATAAACGTAGGACTATAGTTATTGAAAGTGATCAGCTTTAACTGGAAGACTGCAGAAGATTGGGCTTTGAGGCAGGTTTTTGTGAATGTTGGGAGGGAATTGTAGGGAATGAAAGCAGTTTAAGGTAAGACACTAAGACACAAAACGTATTAGATTACAGAGTGATCAGGGAATGGAAACAGACTAGTATGGTACCACTTGAAGGGCCAGGTGTCAAGGGACATAGCAAGGCTCTGAAAACCAGGCTAAGAGATGTATACTACTTATTTTTCTTTAAAATGTACACACAGACAAACACACCTACTAAAATGTATATTTACATACACACAAATATATGTATATTTATATATTATGCTAGTAGTAGGGCTTGAACTCGGGGCCTCTTTCTCTTGCTTGGCTTTTTTGTGCAAGACTGGCACTCTACAACTTGAGCCAAAGCTCCACTTGTAACTTTTTGTTGGTCAATTAGAAATTCCTTCCCATGCTAGTTTGCATCATAATCCTCAGATCTTGGCTTCTTGAACAGATAGGATTATGGGCATGACCCAACAACACTCTGACAGAATGTGTGGGGTTTTTTTTTTTGGTGCTGGTTGTGGGGCTTGAACTCAGGGCCTATGTACTGTCCCTAAGCTTTTGTGCTCAAGGTTAGTGCTCTACTGCTTGAGCCACAGCTCCACTTTTTTTTTGGTGGTTAATTGGACATGAGTCCCACAGACTTTTCTGCCCAAGTAGGCTTGAACTGTGATCTTTAGATCTCAGCTTCCTCAGTAGTTAGGATTATAGGTGTGAGCCATGCCACTGGTACCTGGTTATACATAAAGTTTTCTCAGACCATAACCAGGTCTAGTCACAAGTCTTATCTATGGTTGCTTTGGGCTACAGGGGCAAAGCAATAGAGAGGAGTTGTTATGGCAGAGGATAAACGGTCTATAAAGCTGAAGGTATTTGTACTTTGGCTTTTACAGTAAAGTTCTCTTGATTACAGAATTAACACAATAAGTGATACAATATCCTCCACCAAGATTCAATGAGGTTTTTTTGTTTTGTTTTGTTGGTTGGTTGTGGGGATTGAACTCAGGGCCTGGGTGCTATCCCTGAGCTTTTTTGCTCAAGACTAGTGCTCTACCACTTTGAGCCATGCCACAGTGCCACTTCTGGTTTTCTGGTGGTTAACTGGAAATGAGTCTCATGGACTTTCCTGACCCGGCTGGCTTCAAACTGCAATCCTCAGATCTCAGCCTCCTCAGTAGCTAGGATTATAGGTATAAGCTACCAGTGCCTGGTACAATGAGTTTTATCTTGTCATTTTTCTCCCCTCTCTTTCTTCTCTCCTTCGTTCTCCCCCCTCCTTTTTTCCCCAATGCTGGGGTAAAACCTACCTTGCACATGGCTAGGCAAGAGCTCTATCACTAGGCTACATCTCCAGCCCTCATTTCTATCTGTCTATATGTGTATATGTGTGTGTTTCTAAACTATTTGAAAGTAAGCTACATGCAGTGGTATGCTGGTAAATTAGCTGGGTGAAGGAAGAAGGGTAACAAAGTCCTAGTTGTAGCATTTGTAGATTTTTGTGGTATAATACTTCTTTTTTTTTTTTTTTTTTTTGTCGGTCGTGGGGCTTGAACTCTGGGTCTGGGCACTGTCCCTCAGCTCTTCAGCTCAAGGCGAGTGCTCTACCACTTGAGCTACAGCTCCACTTCCGGTTTTCTGGTGGTTTATTGGAGATAGGAGTCTCATGGTCTTTCCTGCCTGGGCTGGCTTTGAACCGCGATCCTCAGATCTCAGCCTCCTGAGTAGCTAGGATTACAGGCGTGAGCCACCAGCGCCCGGCTTGGTATAATACTTCTATCATGTCTGATTTCAAGCTGTTCAGGGTTATGGGATCACAAAAACCTGAATATTTACAAAGGCCCTGGGTTGTGAGGATTTAGCTTTGGGCATGTATTGGCTGCAGGATGTTTCATCTTTGGTTGGACATGCACCAAATTAGTACAAAACAGTAGCCAAGAGTAGCCAAGAAGACAACACTGCAAGTTATTCAAGTCTACAAGAGTTCATTTTCCTCATATAATGACGATTTTCTTTTTTTTGGGGGGGGGGTCCAGTCTTGGGCCTGAACTCTGGGCCTGGGTGCTGTCCCTCAGCTCTTCAGCTCAAGGCTAGTGCTCTACCACTTGAGCCACAGCACTACTTCCAGCTTTTTTCTTTTTGCTTATGTGGTGCTGAGTTGTCAAACCCAGGGCCTCAGGCATGCAAGGCGAGCGCTCTACCACTGAGCCACCTTCCTAGCTCATAATGACGATTTTCTACTTACTCAAACCTACAGAAGTGGCCTCCCAGGACTCTGTATATACTAAGGGACCTGATAGCTTCCAGGTGTAAAATGATTCACTAGTAACCCAATCCTTCATGGAAGGTATTATTTCTCACTGACATCTGCCTGCTAAAGATGAATTGTTGGCTCCAAGGAACTATTTTAGATGCAACTAATAAATTATAAATAAAACTCATTTTTACTGGAAACTAGAATAGGTAATAGGTCTGACTTGATGAAAATGATTTTATTTAAATTTTTTTTTTATTTTTTATTGTAAAGATACTATACAGACGGTTACAGTTACATGAGTAAGGTAATGAGTACACTTCCTATTGAGCATTGTTACCCCCTCCATTGTTTTCCCCCTACCATCCCTTCCCTCCCTACCTTCCCCGAGGTTCTTTTTTTTTTTTGATTGTGATTAAGATGAAAATGATTTTAACCTTAGCAAATGTAATGGAAAACACATTAAGCTGGAGTTCCTAAATGTGGATGATCATGAGCCTCACTGAGAAACCTCAAAATGCAAATATATAGGCCTCCAGATGTGGAGAAGGAGTTCAGGCCTGAAAAATCCTTCTTAGTTCATTTCAGTGGTTATCCTAATTTGGCAGTACTTCACTAGATGATGCATGTATTTTTGTTGTTGTTGTTGGTTATGGGGCTTGAACTCTGGGCCTGAGTGCTGTCCCTCAGCTCTTCAGTTCAAGGCAAGTACTCTACTAGAGGCACAGCGCCACTTCTGGTTTTCTGGTGGTTAATTGGAGATAAGAGTCTCACAGACTTCCTGCCCAGGCTGGATTTGAACCGTGATCCTCAGAGCTCAGCCTCCTAGTAGCTAGAATTATAGGCGTGAGCCACCGGCACCTAGCTGATACATGTATTTTAAGTTACTGCACTTAATTTTTTTTTTTTTTTTTGGTCCAGTCATGGGGCCTGAACTCTGGGCCTGGGCGCTGTCCCTCAGCTCTTCAGTTCAAGGCTAGTGCTCTACCACTTGAGCCACAGTGCCACTTCCGGCTTTTTTCTTTTTGCTTATGTGGTGCTGAGGAATCGAACCTGGGCCTCATGCATGCAAGGCAAGCGCTCTACCACCTTCCCAGCCCCAATTTAAATTTTTTTTAAAGGCAGAATATTGCTGTTGTCCATGTTGGCCTAGAACTACTGGGCTCAAGTGATCTTCCTACCTCAGTCTCCAGGGTAGTTGGGACTACCCTATGTAACACTATACCTGGCTACTGTTTTTAAAAGTTGGTTTGGAACTGGGAGAAAGCAAAGGAAGGGGTGACATTGTCCAAAATGAAATGTACTCATCACCTGACTTATCACCTGAAACAGAAAATTCTCTGTATAACACCTTAATAATAACAATAAAATTATATTTTCAAAAAGTTAGATTGGCTGGAAGCTGGCAGCTCATGCCTATAACCCTAGCTACTTAGGAGACTGTGATCTGGAGAATTAAAACACAAAGCAAGCCTGAGCAGAAATGGCTAGGAGACTTCATCTTTGAAATAAGCAGCGGAGAAGCTGGATTAGAGGTATGGCACAAGTGGTAGAGGGGCAGAGAAGCAAACAAACCAATTGAGTGCAAGAAAAGTTTTAGATTAGGTTTATGTGGTTCTAACTACACTTCCAAGTGATTATCTTTTTTTTGGGGTCCGGTCGTGGGGCCTGAACTCTGGGCCTGGGTGCTGTCCCTCAGCTCTTCAGCTCAAGGCTAGCGCTCTACCATTTGAGCCACAGTGCCACTTCCGGCTTTTTTTCTTTTTGCTTATGTGGTGCTGAGGAATCGAACCCAGGGCCTCAGGCATGCAAGGTAAGTGCTATACCACTGAGCCACCTTCCCAGACCCCAAGTGATTATCTTTAGCTGGCACTAGTGGCTCACTCCTGTAATCATACCTACTTAGTTCAAAGCCATCAAGGGCAGAAACATCCTTGAGACTTTTTTTTTTTTGGTAGGTCATGGGGCTTGGACTCTGGGTTTGGGCACTGTCCCTCAGCTCTTCAGCTCAAGGCTAGCACTGTACCATGTGAGCCACAGCACCACTTCTGGTTTTCTAGTGGTTTATTGGAGATAAGAATCTCACAGATATTCTTGCCAGGGCTGGCTTTGAACCAAAATCTTCAGATCTCAGCCTCCTGTGTAGCTAGGATTACAGGCATGAGCCACCAGCTCCCAGCTTGCTTGAGACTCTTATCTCCAATAAACAGACAAAAAATCTGGGAGTAGAGCTGTGATTAAAGTGGTAAAGTACTAGCCTTGAGCAAAAACTAAGAAACAGTGCTCAGACCCAGAGTTCAAGCCCCAGAGCAGCATACACACAACCCCTCCTTACCAAGCATTTGCTTGATACTTATTTGATAGGGCCTGAGTAGCTTGAGAAACAGAAATGCTTCTAAGATCACATGTTAGAGGGGTAGAGGTAGCTCTAGAACTAGAAGGGGTTCAGTGAAACACTGCCGAATTTTACCCATGCCCTTGGTTCTAATAGCTGTAAGATAAAAACTACAATAAAAAAAAAAAAAAAGTTCTTCCAGGCGCTGGTGGCTCATTCCTGTAATCTTAGCTACTCAGGAAGCTGAGATCTGTGGATCACAGTTCAAAGCCAGCCTGGTCATGAAACTCTGTGAGACTCTTATCTCCAATAAACCACTAGAAAACTGGAAGTGGTGCTGTGGCTCAAGCAGTAGAGTGCTCACTTTGAGCTGAAGAGCACAGGGACAGTGCCCAGGCCCAAAGTTCAAGCCCCATGATGGACAAAAAAAAAAAAAAGTTCTTTCCACTTCTAACTTCTAGAAAGCGCTAGTGTGTTCACTTTGGTCCTTATAGCTTAAAAATACTAAAGACATTTAAAAAAGGGGTAAGTTATCAGTCTGTTTTCTTTCTCTGACATAGCACTTTAGGGCACTAATATAATTAAAATCTCTAATTAAGTCAACTGAATAATCATAAAAGTATAGTATTACCTGAAATAAATTAAACCCAAATCCCCTGATATAGGATCCAATTAAAGAGATTAACAAAGAGGAGAGAATGCAAAATATTTAAAAGTGCAATTGATTTAAAATTTATTAAATAACTTTTTTTTGTTGTTGTTGGTTGTGGGGCTTGAACTCTGGGCCTGTGTGCTGTCCCTCAGCTCTTCAGCTCAAGGCTAGTGCTCTACTACTTGAGCCACAGTGCCACTGCTGGTTTTCTGGTGATTTATTGGAGGTAAAGAATCTCATGAAGCCAGGTGCCAGTGGCTTACACATGTAATCTAGCTACTCTGGAGGCTGAGATCTGAGGATCATGGTTCAAAGCCAGCCTAGGCAGGAAAGTCTGTGAGACTCTTATTTCCAATAAACCACTCAGAAAACCAGAAATGGCACTGTGGCTCAAGTGGTAGAATGCTAGCCTTGAGCTGAAGAGCTGAGGGACAGCATCCAGGCCTAGAGTTCAAGTCCTACAACTGACCAAAAAGAGTCTCATAGATTTTCCTGCCTGGGCTGGCTTTGAATTTCGATCCTCAGATCTTAGCCTCCTGAGTAGCTAGGATGACAGGTGTGAGTCACCAGCACCCCTGGCGCCCGGCATAAATAACTTTTTGATAGTAAATTTTGCTCATATGAGACCCTTTGAGAAATCATTGTATACTTCTGATAACTATTTGGTTAAAAAGTCCTTTCAAGCCTGGTCCTAGTGACTCACACTTGTAATCCTACCTACTAAGGAGGCTACAATCTGGAAGATTTAGGTTCAAATCTAGCCCAGGCAGAAAACTCTGTGAGATCTCTCTTTCAAAATCACCAATAAAACACAAAGTAGAGCTGGGTGTTGGCTTAAGTCTGTAACCCTAGCTACTCAGGAGGCTGAGATCTGGGGATCACAGTTCGAAGCTAGCCTGGGGAAGAAAGTCCATGAGACTCTCCAATTAAACATCAAAAACCTGAAGCAAAGCTGTGACTCAAATGGTAGAGCACTAGCCTTTAGCTCAGGGACAGCATCTAGGTCCTGGGTCCAAACCCTAGGGCCATCACACACAAAAAATAAAAATCCCCCAAAAACAAGACAAAAAAACTGAGGGAAGGCATGGCTCAAGTCACAGGGCCCTCTGCCAAGCAAGCCAGCCAAACATGTGCAAGACCCTAAGTTTGGTGCAAAAATTCCTTCAAAATATGAAAGAGAAGGGCTGGGAATGTGGCTTCATGGTAGAGTGCTTGCCTAGCATGCAAGAAGCCCTGGGTTTGATTCTTTAGTACCACATAAATAGAAAAGCCAGAAGTGGCTCAAGTGATAGAGTACTAGCCTTGAGCATAAAGCTCAGGAACAGCTCTCAGGCCCTGAGTTTAAACCCCAGTACTGGCAACATACATACAAACATACATACATACATACATACATACATATATATATATACACACACATATATATACATATGTATATATACATATATGTATATATATAAACATATATGTATGTATATGTATATATATGTATATGAGAGAAGTTTATGGCATGAGATGTGAATAGTTATAGAAAAACTGAAAATAACAGCCACTTTTGCCCAAGGAAACCAAAGAAAGACTTTAAGACTTGGGGAAACCTCTAAGAGAGAGCTATTAAGTAATATGGATAAGAGTCCGGCAAAAGCTGGGCGCTGGTGGCTCACGCCTGTAATCCTAGCTACTCAGGAGGCTGAGATCAGAGGATCACAGTTCAAAGCCAGCCTAGGCAGGAAAGACAGTGAGACTTCTATCTCCAATAAACCACTAGAAAACCAGAAGTGGCGCTGTAGCTCAAGTGTAGAGTGCTCACCTTGAGCTGAATAGCTGAGGGATAGCGCCCAGGCCCAGAGTTCAAGTCCCACGACCAACAAAAAAAGAAAGAATCCAGCAAGAGGGCAGGAAGTGTGGCTTAAATGGTAAAGTACCTGCTTTGGAAGTATAATCAGGGCATTATAGTAAAGGACAAACAAAAAGACCAGAGAGGATTTTTTTCTTTTCTTTTCGGGACAGGTTCTTACTATGTAAATAGGCTGTCCTGAAGCTACTATGTAACCCAGACTGGCTTTAAATTTGCCACTTTCCTACACTCCTGGACTTCAGGAGTGTAGGAGTATAGGTATGTAGCAATAAGGTTCACAATAAAACCCGTCTTCAATTATAAACATTCTATGAAGTATTTCACACTGATTCATGACACATTTAAAAATTTTCAAGTGTGGGGCTGGAAGGTGGCTCAGTGGTAGAGTGCTTGCCTTGCATGCATGAGGCCCTGGGTTTGATTCCTCAGCACTATATAAGCAGAAAAAAAATGGAAGTGGAGCTGTGGCTCAAGTGGTAGAGTGTGTCCAGGCCCAGAGTTCAAGCCCCATAACTGACCAAAAAAATTTTTTTTCAAGTGTAATTATTAGTAATATAAAAACATTCCTGTGTTTGAAAAATAAATTCCCAATTCCTCATAACAGTTTTATTTTTTGTCAATGCTAGGAATTGAATTCTAGGTCTTCTATAAGAAAAGAATAAGGGGGCGAGGGGAGGATGGGAAGGGATGGGAAGGGGAAACAAAGGAGGAGGCTACAATGCTTGATAAGAAATGTACTCATTATCTTGCCCATGTAATTGTAACCCCTCTGTACAGTATTTTCACAATTAAAAAAAGCCATTGACGGGGCTGGGAAGGTGGCTCAGTGGTAGAGCACTTGCCTTGCATGCTTGAGGCCCTGGGTTCGATTCCTCAGCACCACATAAGAAAAAAAGCAGGAAGTGGCGCTGTGGCTCAAGTGGTAGCCTTGAGCTGAAGAGCTGAGGGACAGCGCCCAGGTCCAGAGTTCAGGCCCCAGGACCGGACCCCCCCAAAAAAAAATAATAATAAAAGCCATTGACATAGAAAAAAAAAAAAGAAAAGAATAAGAAGAGGAAGAGGAGGAGGAGGAAAATAAAAAGAGAAGGAGAAGAGGAAGAAAAGGAAGAGGAGGAGGAGGAAATAAAGAAGAGGAAGAAGGCAAAGGATAAAGACACATGTCATAATTTTTCTTGCCTTCTCTTCCATGCACCTACTAGATTCAGTCTGGGTAGAGTGTGGTCTCCCACTGGGAGTGAGATTTCTGAACTTATTTCGAGATCAATCTCCCTATAAAGAACATTTATGAGTCTAGGTACTGGCCTATCATCCACAACCGAATATAACTGAACAACTCATTTAATGCAGATTATATCTGAATGGCTGTATCCCAGAAGGGCGCCAGTGGCTCATGCCTATAATCCTAGCTACACAGGAGGCTGAGATCTGAGGGTTGAGATTCAAAGCCTGCCCAGACAGGTAAATCTGTAAGTCTTTTATCTCCTGTTAACCACCAGAAAACTGGAAGTGGTGCTGTGCCTCAAGTGGTAGTGTGCTAGTCTTGAGCTGAAGAGCTGAGGGACAGAGTCCATGCCCAGAGTTCAAGCCCCATGACTGACCAAAAAAAGTTATATCTCTACCAAATGTATAGACCAAAGCATATGTGTGTGTGTGTGTGTGTGTGTGTGTGTATGTGTGTGTGTATGTGGGTGTGTATTTTTAGGTCTGAGACCAAGACTGACACTTACTCATTGGCTAGAGCTGTACCAGCGGAGCCACATCTCCAACTCCAAAGTAGATTTAGCAGACTTTTTTTGGTAGGAGCAGGATTTGAACGCAGGGATTTGCTCTTTTTTTTTTTTTTTTTTTTTTAGTTTTATTGTAAAGATGCTATACAGAGGGTTACAGTTACATGAGTAAGGCAATGAGTTTTTACTTGTCAATCATTGTTACCCCTTCCCTTCCCCCGCCCCCCAAAGTTATAAAGTTTGTTTCCAATATACTGTCCTGTGGGTATCCTTAGGGCTTTGCTCTTGTTAGACAGACACTCTGTCACTTAAGCCATAACCCTGTCCTTGTATTCATTTTCATATATGTGTGTATATATGTATGTATATGTTTATATGTATGTGAAATCCTTTATTGGTGCAGTCAAAATTGACCTAAATTGCTGATACTATGACAGAGAAGAATTTAGGTAGTGTTGCTACCCAAGGAGCAGAGATCTACTTGTAGCTTAGGGCAGGAGCAGATAGACCTGACTTTAGGATGTAATTAAATAGGACAAGATGTATAGTTTAATTTATAAACTGTCATCAATACTTAATAGGTTGTGCATTTGAGATTAGTGATATGGAATTACATTAAGTTCAGGAGTAATTCCAAGGGAAAAGTAAATCATTGCTTCCTGGTTTATCATGCCTTTCAAAGGAAAATTTGATGAGTTATAAACAATCATAGCCAGGTATTGGTGGCTCATAATTGTAATCCTAGATACTCAGGAGGCTGAAATCTGAGGATGGCAGTTTGAAGTCATCGAAAGCTTAAAAGTCCATGAAGATTCTTATCTCCAATTAATCGCCAGAAAACTGGAAGTGGTGCTGTGGCTTGAAGTAGTAGAGTGCGAGCTTTGAGCAAAAAAGCTCAGGAGTGGCGCTATAGCTCAAGTGGTAGAGCGCTCGCCTTGAGCTGAAGAGCTGAGGGACAGCGCCCAGGCCCAGAGTTCAAGCCCCACGACTGACAAAAAAAAAAAAAAAAAAAAAAAAAAAGCTCAGGGACAATTCCTAGGCCCTGAGTTCAAGCCCTATCACCGACAAAACAAACCAAACATAAATTTATCGATATTCTGATTCAAAGTGGATTTTTCATTTTAGTATTATATTTCAAAACAGGAATTTAATTCTACATATTGAAGTTTGAAGAGTTCTTGAGACCATGAAGCATTTAGTAAACTCTAACAGAAATTCATCAAGCAAAACATCATAGGCTGTGCACTGCAGCAGTGAGCCAGTCTTGCCTATAGCTATTTTTTTTTTATTTGGTCGGTCGTGGGGCTTGAACTCTGGGCCTGGGCGCTGTCCCTGCACTCTTCAGCTCAAGGCCAGCGCTCTATGGATTGAGCCACAGCTCCACTTCTGGTTTTTAGTGGTTTATTGGAGCTAAGAGTCTCACGGACTTTCCTGCCGGGGCTGGCTTTGAACCCAGATCCTCAGATCTTACCTCCTGTGTAGCTAGGATTACAGGTGTGAGCCACCGGCGCCCAGCTTTGCTTTAGTTATTTTCAAACAGGGTTTCAAGACTTTACTAGGGCTATCCTGGAAGCCACAGTCCTTCCATCTCTGTCTTCTAAGTAGCTGGAATTACAGGTATGACCCACTACGCCCAGCCCCTATCAACCCTTCTTCTCCTTGTACTGGAGTTTGAACTCAGGGCCTACTACTTGTGCTCTTGCTTAGCTTTTTCTGCTAGGCTAGTGCTCTACCACTTGAGCCACAGTTCCATTTCTAGCCTTTTGGTAAAGATAAGAGTCTCAGACTTTCTGCTCCACCTGGCTTTAAACAGTTATCCTGGGCTCCTAAGTAGCTAGGATTATAGGCATGAGTCATTGGTGGCTAGCACTATTAATGTTGATCTACTTTAGTATTTGGGTATTGATGCCTAGGAACTGTGGGCCCCAAACTACAACTACCACTACCACTATCCACATAACCCTACATTCTTTCTTGGGTGTTTTTTTTGGTGTTTTTGTGCATGTGCGCGTGCGCGCACACACACACACACACACACACACACACACACACACACACACACACACACACACACACACACACACACACACACACACACACACACACACACACACACACACACACACACACACACACGCAGAGTGGTCTTGGGGCTAGAACCAGGGCTTGGGCACTGTCCTTGAGCTTTTTTGCTCAAGAGTAGTGCTCTATCACTTTAAGCAACAACTCCACTTCTGGTTTTCTGTTGATTAGTTGGGGATAAGAGTGGTCTCCTGGACTTCCTTGCCTGGGCTGGCTTTGAACTGTGATCCTTACACCACAGTGCCCTGAGTACCTAGGATTATAGGTGTAAGCCACTGGCGCCCAGCTAATTTTCTGATACATCCTGATGCAAGATGAGTTTAAAATGAGAGAACCTTTCAAGCAATAGAAAAACTCTGTAAGAATAATGAGAGTGAAATAAATCTCTTTCATGTTGGTGATGTAAGACTGGAAGCATTTGTACAGGCAAAGTTACTATTATTTATACCATGGATATGTAATCACACCTGCTGGACCAACAGCTTTCCCACATCTAGTGGGTATCTATAGAGTGGTGTTATAGAAAGTGAATTTGTTGCCTTAATCACCTTCTTCAAGAGAATGGCGATGAGAACTTGTTTTACTTTAGTAATTTATTTTTGTGCTGGTCCTGAGGTTTGAACTCACAGTCTAGGCACTGTTCCTGAGCTTTTTTTTCTTCTTCTCAAGGCTAGTTCTCTATAGCATGAACCACAGGCTCCATTTCTGGCTTTTTGGTGGTTAATTGGAGATAAGAATCTTAATAGACTTACCTGGCCAGGCTGGCTTTGAACCATGATCCTCAGATCTCAACCTCTGGAGTAGCTAAGATTATAGGTGTGAGCTGCCACTGCCTGGCTTTATTTTTATTTATTTTTAATTTTTGTTTTTTAAAAAAGGTGATGCGTGGCTCAAGTGGTAGAGCACTAGCCTTGAGCTGAAGAGCTGAGGGACAGTGCCCAGGCCCAGAGTTCAGGCCCCACGACTGGACCAAAAAAAAAAAAAAAAAGAACACTAAGTATAAATTCGGGCTGGGAAGGTGGCTCAGTGGTAGAGCGCTTGCCTTGCATGCCTGAGGCCCTGGGTTCGATTCCTCAGCACCACATAAGAAAAAAACCGGAAGTGGCACTGTGGCTCAAGTGGTAGAGCGCTAGCCTTGAGCTGAAGAGCTGAGGGACAGCGTGCAGGCCCAGAGTTCAGGCCCCACCAAAAAAAAAAAAAAAAAGGTGATGCACAGAGGGTTACAGTTATGTGTCAGTTAAAGAGTACATTTCCTTTTGGACAATGTCACCCCTTACATTTATGTATGTATGTATGTATGTATGTATGTATGTATGTATGTATGTATGTATGTATGTATGTATATATGTATGTATGTAGGTTGTGGGGTCTGAACTCTGGGCCTGGGTGCTGTCCATCAGCTCTTTAGCTCAAGGCTAGTGCTCTACCACTTGAGCCATGGCGCCACTTACAGCCTTTTCTGCATATGTGGTGTTGAGGAATTGAACCCAGGTCCTCATGCATGTAAGGCAAGCACTCTACTACCAAGCTATCTTTCCAGCCCCATTACTTTTATTTTTTAAGACAAGGTTTTACAATGTAGTTCAGGTTGGCCTTCAACTTTGAATCCACCTGCCTCAGCCTCCCAACTGTTGGAATTATAGACGTGTTTCTTTGTGAAAAGATGAGAACTTACATGTGTAATACACCTTGAGAAATAAGTGGCATAGTGGAAAAGAGCATACTACACAGTGGACTCAGCAGACATAGAAGAATCTTGATTCTCTGAGATATAAACTTTATAAATACTGTGAAGTTTCTGAGATTCAGAGAATCTGTTAGAACCATCTGATACTACTGCTTAGTGTGCCTTGAATAGTGCATGCTAGAAACATGAATACAGTGGCATGTATTTTATGAAAGCGCAGCACTTAGAAAGGCTTATCGTCTTTCCTAATCAGGTATACACAAATCTTGTCAGCAATGAATCAAAGATGCAGGTTAGAATCATTTCCTTAGGTCCACAATAGGGAGATCTTCCACAGGGGGCACCATTGCACTGTGCACTAGCTTATGTTCAGGCTTTGGCTGTGCTATGCTCTTGTGAAAGGCAAGACCTTCATCCAGTCTTGCTTGGTAGGGAGTCTATAGGTAAGGTCTCCTTGCCTCCAACCCTTAGTTAATATTGTACACATCACTCATCTATGTTGCAGGTCCTGTGAGCACTACTGAAAATTACCTCAGTAGTTTGCTTGAAATGGAGGGGGCACAGCCACCTTGTTATTTCAGGAAAGATGGTAGGGCACATTACCAAGGATCAATACTCTGTCTGATGCGGTAAATGGGGAGGCTGAGTGCTTGCAGACACTACACAGGAAACATGGGGGAATGGCTTCAGATAAACCAACCAAAAAAATTACAGCTTTGCACATGGCCAACACAGCTGAATCTCAGAAAAAAATTAATCTTTTATAAAATCAGACCACAGATTTAATCGATGAGCCTGGAAATAAAAAATCCAGGTGAGAACAAAGACATCTAACTTATTAAAACCACATTCCATAGATACATAGAAATGCTTTTCTTCTCTCTCCCTCCCCCCTCTCCACCCCCCCCCCCTCACACACACACATACACACAATTTTGGAAACCCATGCCTATCTCAGAGCACTATCTCAGAGACAAGAAAAGAAAATTCCCTTCAGATCTACTTAAAATCTGTTTTAATGGACCTAACAGGCTTACTATGGGCTCTATCCTCTACATAAAGATACACGGACTCTTCCTGTGCACAGGTGGCTCCTGGCACCACAAACTGGGAGCAATAATTGAATCCAGCTATCCTACAGTGCAGTGCATTCACCCACAGAAGCAGCCTGGAGGGCATTCTGAGTTAGCTTTCCAGGTTAAGATTCAAAAGATTATCCCAGCTGAATCTTTGTTTCAACCCAGGAGGTGTAAGGCATTGAGGATGTAACCATTTGATTAAAAATATACTTGAGTGGAAATAAGACAAATAAAGGTAGAGTCAAATAGGCTTGATGAATTAAAACAAGGAACAGGTATAAAATGTGGGGTTTTGTGGGTAATTTTCTCATTCAACTGTCATTCAGAAAATATGTACTGGGAATCTATGGTATGCCAGGCAGTACGACATCAGGGTACAAAGAGGAGTACTCAGACACCATTTCAGGCTCACAAACTAGGAAGGGTCTTCCAGGCTCACAAACTAGGATCGGTCTTCATCAATAATTGAAATCTGTTTTAAGCCTCCTGATAAATATTACATATCAAGATAGGTAATGGTTTTAGAGGCTAGTAATTTAACACAGAAAATTTAAGAGTAGGAGAGACTAGCTATTAGGAAGCTGAGATTTAAGCATCCCAATTCAAAGCCAGACTGGAAACGAAAGCCTGCCAGACTCTTATCTCCAATTATTCAACAAAAAGCTAGAAGTTGAGCTGTGGCTCCAATGTGGTAGAGCACCAGCCCTGAGAAAAAAAGCAAATGTCTGAATTCAAGCTCTAGTACCTGTCCCTCCCTGCAAAAAGAATGAGATTATACCATTAATTATTTAACATTTTATGTATAACATGACAAGGCAAAGATCAATAGCCAATAATATGATTTGTTAAAATGTGAAATTGTAGATATTTAATTATATATTATATTGATGTTTGGGTACACAGATATCTAGTAACCTACTTTCTTTTTCTAAAATATAATTTTATTGTTATTACTAAGGTGTTGTACAGAGAGGTTACTGTTTCGTATGTCAAGTAATGAGTATTTTTCTTTCTTTTTTTTTTTTTTTATGCCGGTCCTGGGGCTTGAACTCAGGGCCTGTCCCTTTTTGCTCAAGGAAGGCTAGCACTCTACCATTTGAGTCAGAGCTCGATTTCAGCTTTTTTGGTAGTTTACTGGATAGGAATCTCATGGACTTTCCTGCCTCGCCTGGCTTTGAACTGTGACCCTCAGATCTCAGCCTCCTGAGTTGTTAGGATTACAGGTGTGAGCCATTGGCACCTGGCTTTGAGTCTATTTCTTTTTGGATAATGTCACTCTTTCCTTCATGTTTCCCTAGTTTCCCCTTCCCTTCCTTGCCCACAAGTTGCATAGTTCATTTTCCACCATTCTATTGAGTAATATGATTAAAAAAACATTTTAGTAAGGGTTTAATATAATAGTGTTAAAATGAGGAGAAATAGAAATAGAAAAAAATTGTTCCTCCCACAGGAAATGCCTAGCAATATAATTTGAAGGAAAACAAGAGAGATTTATAAGCTGGGAGCCCTTGTCTCATGCCTGTAATCCTAGCTACTCAGGAGGCTGAGATCTGAGGATGGTGATTCAAAGCCAGCCTGAGTGAGAAAGTTCATGGGACTCTCATCTCTAATCAACCACTTAAAAGCTGGAAGTGAAGCTGTGGCTCAAGAGGTAGAGTACTAGCCTAGAATGAAAAAAGCTCAAGATACAGCACCCAGGCCCTGGGTTCAACCAACAAAAGAGAGAAAAAGAGAGAGGGGGGTAAGAGAAAGAAGGGGGGAGACTTATAATTGCCTATCTTCAGACAGTATCAATAGGATTTGGCAAAGTAAAAGGGTGGTGTGTTTTATGATGTCATAAAGAGGCTTATCATTAAAATCATTTAATAATTTTATTCATGATTCACAAGGGAACAGAGATTATGATAATTAAATCTGTTGATGCCATTGAGGTGTGTGGGATTGCTAACGCCTCAGAGAACAAGAATCTAATTTTAAAATAACATTAAGAAATGAGAGGAATAGATCATCAAAACAAGATGATAGTCACCAGGGACAAATGTTAAATAATATACTCAGACTTAAGAAGAAAAACTGTGGCTTGATGTTTAAGATACTGCTTATTTCATGTCTTGAATGGTAAGATCTCAGTATTTTAGTCCAGGCTAGCACTGAACTTGAAATCCTCTGAATGCTAAGATTAAAGCTCTGGTCTCATACTAGAATTTGTTTTTGATACAGAGTTTCCTATGGTACAAAAGCTTCTGTGCTTTGTTCTAAACAATAATTGATCAATGATTATTTTTCTACCATTAAAAGTTCACAATACATTGTTATAATAGCGTAAAGAGACTGCTAAAAGAAGAACAATTGTCTGAAATATGAGGGGAGTTTCAAACTCGGTGATGGAAGTTCTGGAATGACTTGAAGCACATCTTGAGGTGGGAGGCCATGAGCATGACACTCTAGCCCTGAAGTACACTAGACGTTCACAATCATTCTCTAGCCCTTTTACCATACCTTTTTTTTTTGGGGGGGGGGGGGTGTTTTGGTCGCGGGTCTTCAATTCTGGGCCTGGGCGCTGTCCCTCAGCTCTTCAGCTCAAGGCTAGCACTCTGCCACATGAGCCACAGTGCCACTTCTGTTTTTCTGAGTGGTTTATTAAAGATAAAAGTCTCATGGACTTTTCCTGCTCGGACTGGCTTTGAACCGAGATCCTCAGATCTCAGCCTTCTGTGTAGCTAAGATTACAGGCGTGGCTCACCAGCTCCCGGCTCTTACTATACCTCTTATACAACAATTATACCTCTCAAATGTGTATTTTTGCTGTGAGTAGAACTATGACTCAAGTGGTAGAATGTGAGCCTGAGTGAAAAAGGCTTAGGGATACACACACACACACACACACAAAACCCGGTATTATTTTAAATTCACACACACACACACACACACACACACACACACACACACACACACACACACACACACACACACACACACACACACACACACACACACACACACACACACACACACACACACACACACACACACACACACACACACGGTATAATTTTAAATTCCTCCCCTCTCTGGGTCAGTACTGGAAATTGAACTCAGGGCCTGGGTGCTGTTGCTGAGCTTCTTTGTTCAAAGTGAGTGTTCTACCACTTGAGCCACAGCTTCACTCTGGCTTTCTGGTGGTCAATTAGAGTCTTATGGACTCTCCTGCCTGGGCTGGCTTTGAACATCAATCCTCAGATCTCAGCTACCTGACTAGCTAGGATTACAGGTGTGAGTCACCAGCACCTGGCTCTTTAATAACTTTATTTACATTTTTATATGCTGTTTTCCACTGTTTATGGAGAATATAAACTTTACACAGTTGCAACCATGTCACAAAGTAGTTAGACATTTTTCTTTAAATTCTGCTATAAACATAATCCTTTAGGAACAAGATAGGAGAGGGGAAGATCAATACATTTATAGTGTTCCTAATATGACTAATTAAACCAGAAATACTACATGGTAAAATATCTTTAAGAAGCTAGAAGAGACAGGTGCTGGTGGCTCATACCTATAATCCTAGCTACTCAGGAGGCTGAGATCTAAGGACTATAGTTCAGTGCATCAGAGTAGGACTGTGATTCTTACCTCTAATTAATCACCAGAAAGCTGGAAGCAGAAGTGTGGTTTAAGTGGTAGAATGATAGCCTTGAGCACAGACACTCAGGGACAGTGCTCAGGTCCTGAGTTCAAGCCCCAAGACCAACACACACACAAAGAGTCCAGAGGGCTGGGAAGGTGGCTCAGTGGTAGAGTGCTTGCCTTGCATGCATGAAGCCCTGGGTTTGATTCTCAGTACCACACAAGCAGAAAAAGCCGGAAGTGGCGCTGTGGCTCAAGTGGCAGAGCATCAGCCTTGAGTTGAAGAGTTGAGGGACAGTGCCCAGGCCCAGAGTTCAGGCCCCACGACCGGCAAAAAAAAAAAAAAAAAAAGAAAAAAAAAAGAGGCCAGAGGAGCTGGGTGCCAGTGGCTGACACCTTATAATTCTAGCTATTCAGGAGGATGATATCTGAGGATCAAGGTTTGAAGCCAGCCAGGTAGGAAAGTCCACAAGACTCTTAACTCCTATTAAGCACATAAAAAAAGCTGGCAGTGGTAGATGGTAGCCTTGAGCAGAAAAAGCTTAGGGACAGTGCCTAGGCTCTGAGTTCAAGCCCTAGGATTGGCACCAAAAATTAGCTAGAGGAAAGCAGAGATTTAGTACACACATTGATGTAGGGACTGTTTTACCAAAGGAGCTAATGTGGAGTCTCAGGACAGGAGGAGCAGCATCTGCCCAAGCAAAGGGTAAAGAGAAGAGAAAACACAGCAACATCTGGTCTCTAAATGTGCCAGTGTAAAAAATTGTTGGAGCCAGTGAGCTAAGGTTGTGAGAAAGCAAGATAGGAAAACTGTTTACACAAAGTGCTGGTGGCTCATGCTTGTAATCCTAGCTACTAAGGAGGCTGAGATCTGAGGATCACAGTTCAAAGCCAGCCTAGGCAAGAATGTCTGTGAGACTCTTATCTCCAATAAACCACCAGAAAACAACAATATTTAAAACAAAATTCTATATTCAAGGTTTAAAAAGTAGGGGTTTGGACTCAGTACAAGGCAAGTGAGGCTAACAGGGCAAAGCTTGGAGAGCAGAATCATGACATAAGGGAAAATATTCTCTTCTTAAAAGGAATTATTGAAATTGGATTGTGTGAGAGCAAATGTCAGTGGGTGTTACTACTGATGAGAAGATATTTTCTGATGAGAAGATTTTTTTTTTTTTTTGGGTCCAGTGGTAGGGCCTGAACTCAGGGCCTGGGCGCTGTCCCTCAGCTCTTCAGCTCAAGGCTAGAGCTCTACCACTTGAGACACAGTGCCACTTCCGGCTTTTTTTTTTTTTTTTTTTGCTTATGTGGTGCTGAGGAATCGAACCCAAGGCCTCAGGCATACAAGGCAAGCGCTCTACCACCCAGCCACATTCCCAGCCTGAGAAGAGAATTTTAATGTGTACACCATGCAAATGAAGTTCATGGTAATGCGCGAGGACTTCTGGGGAAGGAAGGTTAGAGGACAGCAAAGGCTAATAGTCACCAATGCGTAAGAGTCAGGGTAGGACAGAGCCAGAGAACATGCCACCTTGGAACCCTGAACCAATTCTGGAGAGAGTGAGTCCCAATTTCCACCCTTCTTAGAAATCTCTTACACTTGCCTGGGAACTGGATGGTTAAAGAATAAACATCTAGGGCTGGAAATGTGGTTTAGTGTTAGAGTGCTTGCCTAGCATGCATGAAGCCCTGGGTTCGATTCCCCAGTACTACATAAACAGAAAAAGCCAGAAGTGGCACTGTGGCTCAAGTGGTAGAGTAGCTAGCCTTGAGCAAAAAAGCAGCTCAGGGACAGTGCCCAGGCTCTGAGTTCAAGCCCCATGACTGACCCCCCACCCCCCAAAAAAAAAGAAAAAAAAAGAATCAACATCTAGCCAGAAGCCAATGGCCAACACCTGTAACCCTAGCTACTCAGAGATCTGGGGACCAAGTTTCAAAGGCAGCAAGGACAGATAAATCCTTTGGAAACTCTTATTTCCAATTACCCAGAAAAAAGCCAGAACTAGAAACATAGCTCAAATGGTAAAGTGCCAACTTGGATGGAAAAAGGCAAGCAAGAGCAAGCAAGAGCTCCTGAGTTCAAACCCTACTACCAGCGCGCGTGCGCACACACACACACACACAGAAAAAAAAGGAGAGATGGGGCTGGGAAGGTGGCTCAGTGGTAGAGCGCTTGCCTTGCATGCCTGAGGCCCTGGGTTCAATTCCCCAGCACCACATAAGCAAAAAGAAAACAGCCGGAAGTGGCGCTGTGGCTCAAGTGGTAGAGCGCTAGCCTTGAGCTGAAGAGCTGAGGGACAGCGCCCAGGCCCAGAGTTCAGGCCCCATGACCAGACCCCCCCCCAAAAAAAAAAGAAAAAAGAAGGAAAGAAAGAAAGACTCTCTTCTTTGCATAACCTTGAGCCATTCTGTGCTTAAAGTGAACCTCCTAAAAGCTGGATTTCTGTACTGAGTCATGGTAAATGATATGAAATGCTAAACAAAGCAAGAGATCTCATCTTTGTGTCAAAGTCGGCATGAATGTTGAAGCCCATGTAGGGCACAATCTTAGGCACCAGAGAAAGAATGAACATGAGGCAGACTTCACAGTGCTGAACAGTCTGGTTTTGACCAAGTGGAACTTATTCATTTCTGTATATCTAAGCCAATTATTAAAAAGAAAATTGGGAAAACGTCTCTCTCTCTGTGATGAGGATATTTAAACAAGGCATTTTGAAAATGTTAAAAATTAAAATTGTAGAAAGTCAAACCATAGGTGCCATGTTTTGCCTGAAGTGGTAAAAATACCATCTGCCACAGTCTTTTAGCAGCATGCTTATTTCAAGTAGCAGTAGGCTAAACTACAGGCATACGCTAGGCTCCAGCTGGGGAAAATACACAGACGTTTGTAGATGTTTTTCTAAGCAAGAGTAGTCAACATATTCGTTTGCTTTTAGACATATATATTAGTTACCATAGCAAAGCAAGTGTGAATGTGGTCTGAGAAGCTTTTCTACCAGTCCCAACCCACACCCAAGAATCCCTGCAACTTAGTAGGCAGCACTCTTTCCTCTTTCCAAGCCCAATGAACTGTGCTAACCTTAGGGTCAGCAGTCTAAGGAATAGGGAATTGGGGAGGGCTCCAACTTGGGGTTGTAGACCTGTCACTGTAAATAACATTCTCATAGCACTGTTTACCACGGTAAAGCTCAGTGTCAGCTTTCTGACATTTTAGGTAATGACATTCACCTTATAAAATGTTCTCTGCAGGTTTAGTGAGGTAAGTATGATGTTCTTTGTTTTCCTATCTTAGAAGCTAGGATTGGCATACACAGAGAACAGTTTTAATCCTGTACACACCTCAAGGTGGGTGGTCTTCAGCAGTGGGTAGAAAGGAGAAATTTGAACCCACAGTTGTCAAGTGCTTTGATATCTTAGGAAGGAAGGCACCATAACAGTATAAAGCATTCATACTTAAGATCCACTGAAACAGGAACTCAAAAGGTGACTTAGCCAGGCTCAGTGGCTCATGCCTGTAATCCTAGCTACTCAAGAGGCTGAGATCTAGAGGATCATAATTTCAAGACAGCCTGGTCAGCAAACTCTGTAAGACTCCATCTTCATTAATAACTAGCAAGAAAGCCAGGTGGAGGCAAAAGGATCAAGCAATTTGAAGTTAATCTATATAGCAAGAGCTTGTTTCTTTCTTCTAAGGTAATTCACTTATCTGTTTGTGTCCAGGCCACTATTTGCTGAATGTGACAGACACCAGACACTCTGGAGACCCAGCTGAGGCTGATTTTGAAATAATCACCTCTTCCACCACCCCCCTAATTCCTCTGCATTTGAGACTGACAAAATTTGAGTGATGGCATATAGAGCCAGTGTGCATGACTGAAATAATTTTGTTTCCCTGAAATCTGATTTTTAAGGCAAAATTTGGCTTTTCAGTAAGTTATTTCTCACTTGGAAATAAAGAAATTTTCAGCAACAACAGTCTCCTGAAATGATGTTGAGTTTTTTAAATATTGGATTATAGATAACCCCAGCAGGGGAACCCTAATCCAGCAAGCACAATGCCTACATTAGGTCGTGAGCATTATAGGCAATAAGATCACTTCTCTGTCTGTCTGTCTGTCTGTCTCTCTCTCTCACACACACACACAGATACATACACAATTCAGTTCAAGGTATGTGTTAAGACAGGCCCATAGTGCATTGCACAAGAGATAATACTGCAAGGTGCACCCTGCAGACATCACCTCTACTGAGAATGATATATAATCTTACCCCTATGTTACTGGATTTACAGGTAAGAATGACATATCTGGATTAATTAATTACTGTCATCTATTCACACCAGCAATACTATACCTAGAATATCACCAGAAATTCAAGGAGGGGCAGGTTCTGTCATCACATAATGAACATATTCTTAAAATGGCTAAGCTGAAATCTATAATCATTGATTATACTTCCTTTACTTCTTTTGGTGTGCCAATACAGGGACTTGAACTCAGAGCTTTGTGCCCTTATTTGGCTTTCTTGCTCACTGTTGGCACTCTACCATTTGTGTGTGTGTGTGTGTGTGTGTGTGTGTGTGTGTGTGTGTGTGTATGTGTGTGTGTGTGTGTGTGTGTGTGTGTGTGTGTGTGTGTGTGTGTGTGTGTGTGTTGCAAGTCTTGGAGCTTGAACTCAGAACCTGGGAGTTGTCCCTGAACCTTTTAACTTAAGGCTAGTGCTCTGTCATTTGAGCCAGATCCACTTCAGGAATTTTGCTGGTTAATTGAACATAAGAGTCTGATGGACGCCAGGTGCTGATGGCTCATGCCTGTATGTCTAGCTACTCAGGAGGATGAGACCTGAGAATCACAGTTCAAAGCCAGTCTGATCAGGAAAGTCTGTGAGACTCTTATCTCCAATTAACCACCAGAAAACCAGAAAGTGGTGCTATGGCACAAAGTGATAGAGTGCTAGCCTTAAGTAAAAGAGCTCAGGGACAGTGCTCAGATCCTGAGTTCAAGCCCCACAATCAATAAACAACAATAACAAAAAGTCTCATGGACTTTACTGGCTGGCTTTGAGCCTAGATCCTTAGATCTTAGCCTCATGGGTACTTAGGATTATAGAAGTGAGCCACCAATAAATACCTGGCCCACTTAAGCATTTTGCTGGTTAATTGGAGATGAAGTCTCAAAGACTTTTCTGCCTGGATTGGTTTGGAATTATGATTCTCCAGGTCTCAGCCTCCTGAGTAGCTAGGACTTCAGACATGAAGCACTGGCACCCAGCCTATCTGTTCATATTGTCTGAGGAAACTAAGGGAAAGCCAAGGAGACTGATGTAAGATTTTGTACTGAGTTGGTGGCTGAGCTGGTCCAGAGCTGTTCTCATAAGTGCACCATATCTTTTTTGTAGGTCATGGGGCTTGAACTCTGGGCCTGGGTGCTGTTCCTCAGCTCTTCAGCTCAGGGGTAGTGCTCTACCACTTAAGCCACAGTGTCACTTCCAGTTTTCTGGTGGTTAATTGGAGATAAGAGAGTCTCATGGACTTTCCTGCTGGGTTGGCTTTGAACTGTAATCCTCAGATCTCAGCCTCCTGAGTTGCTAGGATTATAGGCATGAGCCACCGACACCCAGCCCATATATATATATATATATATATATATATATATATATATATATATATATATATTTTTTTTTTTTTTTTTTTTTTGAGGGGGGTAATTTTTTTTTTTTTTTTTTGTCGGTCATGGGGCCTGAACTCTGCGCCTGGGCACTGTCCCTCAGCTCTTCAGCTGTAGACTAGCGCTCTACCACTTTGAGCCTCAGACCCACTTCGGCCTTTTCTGGTTATGTAGTGCTGAGGAATCGAACCTAGGGCCTCATGTATGCAAGGCAAGCACTCTACCAATGAGCCACCTTCCCAGCCCAAGGGGGGTAATTTTGTTTTATGGCGATACTGGCGGGCTTGAACTCAAGAGCCTCACACTCTCACTTAACTTTTTTTTTGGGGGGGGGGTCTGGTCGTGGGGCCTGAACTCTGGGCCTGGGCGCTGTCCCTCAGCTCTTCAGCTCAAGGCTAGCGCTCTACCACTTGAGCCACAGCGCCACTTCCGGCTTTTTTCTTTTTTCTTATGTGGTGCTAAGGAATCGAACCCAGGGCCTTGAGCATGCAAGGCAAGCGCTCTACCACTGAGCCATCTTCCCAGCCCTCACTTAACTTTTTTTAGCTCAAGGTTGGAGCTCTATTACTTCAAATCTTGTTCCTCTCTCATCTCAGCCTCCTGAGTATCAATTATAGGTGGGAGCCACTACTGTCTAACTTCCACTAAAAATCTTTTCCATTGTCAAAGTGCTTCTGGGATAAGTACCCTAGAAAGGTTCTCTGAGTCATAAATAAGCTCAGTACTCAGTAGTCAAGTTTTCCTTTACCTGTATATTCTAGTGGTTGCATTCTTTTACTACCACAATAAAATCCCAGATGTTATCTTCAAACTAGTTTGTCAAACCTCCCCAAGAAATCTTCTTAACCTTGTGGATACCTGCAATATGTATCAAAAGCTTCCTTTTCAGAAATGCAAGTCAAAACAACATTGAGATTCCATCTCACCCCAGTAAGATTGGCTAGCATTAAGAATTTGAACAATAACAAATTCTGATGGGGATGTGGAGAAAAAGCGATTCTACTACATTTTGGTGAGAAAAGCATGAAGAGTCCTCCCCGCACCCCCTTGCTCCCCTGCCCCAAAATCTAAACATAGAACTATCCTATGATGAAGCCATACCACTCTTGGGCATCTACCTAGAACATTACAAGTAAAGACAATTGTACATCCATGTTCATTGCTGCATTATTAATAATAGCCAAGTTATGGAAACACTCCAAATGCCCTACAATAGCTAAGTGGATCAAGAAAATGTGGCATCCATACACAATGGAATTTTATACATCTATTAGAAAGAATAATACTGTCTCTTGTAGGAAAATGGATGGATCTAGAACAAATCATGTTAAGTAAGCCAGGCTCAGAGAGACAAACTGAATTTTTTTTCTTATATGTAGAAGCTAGATCCAAAATAATACTGGACATGATAAAATGTATAGAACTCAAAGCATGTACATACAAAAAAACTGACTAAAGACGGGTATATTTAGGGAGGCATCCAAAGGCCTAACTCCCCGGAACAACTCATGTATTGCTTATCAAAATGAATACCAGAAAGTAGAAACCTTTTTTGGGCGGGGGGTGGGCCAAGTGGAATGGAGGGAGGAAGGGTGAGCAAATACAGTCCTTATATTCAATGTACATTATGTAAAAGATGAACTATGAGCCGGCTGCAGTAGCTCATGCCTGGAATCCTAGCTACTCAGGAGGCTGAGATCTGAGGATTGTAGTTCAAAGCCAGCCAGAAAAAATGAAAGTGGCACTGTGGCTCAAGTGGTAAATAAAGTGCTTGCCCTGAGCTGCATTGCTGAGGGACAGCACCCAGGTCCAGAGTTCAAGCCCCATGACCAACAGAAAAAAGAAAAAAAGAAAAAAACTATGTAACTTGAAGGTAGGAATGAGAGGGAAGGGGAAAAGGAGGACAGAGGGTAACATTGACGAGAATCATTGTACTCATGATCTGACTTACAGAATTGTAAACCTTTTGTACAACTACATAATAATAGTAATGGTAATAGTAATAATAACAATAGACTTTGATCTGCATCATAATGGAGCACTGTGATACAAGAGAAGTAGCAATGACTGAGACTGTATTAAGAAAATTGAGGGCTGGGAAGGTGGCTCAGTGGTAGAGTGCTTGCCTTGCATGCATAAGGCCCTGGGTTTGATTCCTCAGCACCACATAAGCAGAAAAGGCCGGAAGTGATGCTGTGGCTCAAGTGGTAGGGTACTAGCCCTGAGCTGAAGAGCTGAGGGACAGTGCCCAGACCAGAGTTTAGGTCCTACAACCAACAACAAAAAAAAAAAATTGAGGAAAGCATCTGATCCAGTCTGAGCAACCAGATTCCCTATACAAGATGGTAAATTACTCTTTACTACAGGGTTAGTAGAGGGTTCTAGAAAAAAGGAGAAGAACCTTGAAAGCAGAGAAGATAGCAAGAGTCAAGACAGAAAAGAGGGGCTCTAGGTGTGGCTCAAATGGCACAGCAATTGCTCAGTAAGCCTGAGGCCCTAAGTTCAAATGCCAGTACCACCAAGACAGAAAAGTAAAACCATGCTTTCCTTAATTTTGTACTGCTGTAGTACAGGGTAAGAGATGAAGCTGGGCAGTCCCTCAGGGAAATTATTGTGTAGCCCATAAATGTCAACATAACAAGCTTTGAATGCCTTGTAGACAACAAGGGGCCAATGAAAGGTTTGAGGCTGGACAAGAAAACTGTCAGACCTGTGGTTTAGATAGATATTCTTTCTGGTAATTTATCTATGGGAGAGGCAGGGAGACCAAGCAGTAGAATTTTCATTGGTTCAGATGACGAGGCTGGTCCTGAGCGCTGAAAAGGGAGGAAAACAAAGGATGGTAAACTAAAAGGAGGATGCAGCCTAGTTTAATGTTGTCGTGGAACATAGGGGTTCAGAAGCGAATGCAGTTCCTCACACAGTTGACCGGTGGGATGACAGTGAAAGTAAAAGGAGAGAGAATAAATAAAAAGGACCAGAAGCAAAACACTAAAGGTGAACTCTGATGTACACTACAAACTGAGTGAGAATTCTGTGATGTAGGCTTGATGATTGGCTATAACAAGTATACTGCTCTGTGTGGGAGATGGTTAGTAGGGAGGTAGAACAAAGGACAGATGCATTTCAGGCCAATAGAACAAAAAAAGAGTTAGGACAGAGTGTGATCCAGAGATGTGCACCTCTGGGCAGCCAAGAGAGTGCATGGTTCCAGGTCAGTAAGAGAGTTAAGAGTTTTCCTGTTGCCAGCATTCTGGCCAACAGAGCTTTTCTGGCTTTTTTTTTTTTGTGGAAATAAAGAGTATCAGGACTTTGCTGCCTGGGCTGGCTTTGAACTGAGATTCTTAGATTTCAGCCTCCTGAGTAGCTAGGATTATAGGTGTGACCTCTGGTATCTGCCTCAGTAGAGGCTTTCTGAGTAATACTTCTTCCCTGTCTCTGGAGTACAGGTACAGGTGTGTTCACCCTCTGGATATTCATGAGTGTTGCACAATTAAGATAGTCACCATATTCATTTAGCCAAGCACTATATATATGGGAAACACTTGTAAATGTTCGTTTGTCCCTGAGGAAAAAACAGAATGTAAATGTTCATTTGTCCCTGAGGAAAAAACAGAATATGACTCAGGTATGTATGCCAGCTGGACTAACGCCCTGAGAGCTAACGTCCCATAGCAGGTTTTAGCCAGCGTACTATATTAGAATTACTGGAAGAAATACTGGAAGGCCCAACTTGTCTTACTCAGCCCTACCTAGCACAGGAGAGTAAGCTTACTGAATGAGAGTGAATTTACTGCAGTAACAGGACCTCAGATCTCAACCTCCTGAGTAGCTAAGATTACAGGCATAAGCCACCAGAACCAAGCCCTGATATCATATTATCTATTTAGTTTTGTTTACTTATCTGTTTTCCCCAGTGGATTGTAAATGTCTTGAAAAGAAAGACTTTGTTTGGCTCACTCTTTTATTCTTAATATTTAATAAAATGTCTGGAGTGAAATAGGCATTCACTAATAAACATATACATTGTTGAATGAATATATTCCATTTGCTGATGTCTATTACTTAACAGGAAATGTCTGTTAGCTTTAAATGTAATGATTCTCTTCTGACTTTTCATATGTAAAGACAAATCAATCATCAAATTGAAATGTGTAAAACTGTATAGTTTACATAAAATCTACTTACCTTAGCATAGTTTAATCTTCCTTTTTCGTGAGCCTAAAATTTGACAGATAAAATGAATGTTAGTTCTTGAACAATTATTTAGTATTTAAATAACTTGTTTCTTGAAGAATAAAACTCAATTGTCATTCCTTTTCTTTCCCCTCCACTAGTTGTGTGTGTGTGTATTTTTTTTGGTGGGGGGGGGGGGGTTGGTCGTGGGGCCTGAACTCTGGAGCTGGGCTCTGTCTCTCAGCTCTTCAGTTCAAGACAAGCACTCTACCTCTTGAGCCATAGTGCTACTTCCAGTTTTCTGATGTTTTATTGGAGATAAGAGTCTCATGAATTTTCCTTCCCAGGCTGCCTTTGAACAGGGCTGGCTTTGAACTGCGATCCTTAGCTCTCAGCCTCCTGAGTTGCTAGAATTACAGGCACAAACCACTGGTGCCGGCTTGTTAATATATATTGAAATACACACATATACATCCATATACCCAACGGTCCCTCTCAAATACATGTATGTGCATGTGACTGCAAATGCACACACACACAAACACTCAGACACATACAACTCTTCCAACTATTCTTTTTGAATTTGGGGCCTTGCTTGAATCAAATCCACAGCTATCAACTTTTCTTTATGTTGGAGATTTATCCACATAGAGAGAGATACACATTATAGACACACACACACACACACACACACACACACACACACACACACACACACACACACACACACACACACTTTGAAAGTAAAGAAAAGTTAAAAGAATAGTACATCCAGGCATAAGTGGCTCATGTCTATAATCCTAGCTACTCAGGGCACTGAGCTCCAAGGATTGTGGTTTGAAGTCAGCCTGGGCAGAAATGTGTGTAATTGGGGCTGGGAAGTTGGCTCAGTGGTAGAGCGCTTGCCTTGCATGCCTGAGGCCCTGGGTTTGATTCCTCAGCACCACGTAAGCAAAAAAAGCCGGAAGTGGCACTGTGGCTCAAGTGGTAGAGCGCTAGCCTTGAGTTGAAGAGCTGAGGGACAGCACTCAGGCCCAGAGTTCAGGCCCCATGACCGGACACAAAAAAAAAACAAAACAAACAAAAAAATGTGCATAATTGGAGACAATTAGGGGCTGGAAAGGTGGCTCAGTGGTAGGGCACTTGCCTTGCATGCATGAGGCCTTGGGTTTGATTCCTCAGCACCACATAAGCAAAAAGAAAAAAAAGCCAGAAGTGGCTCTGTGGCTCAAGTGGTAGAGCCTTGAGCTGAAGAGCTGAGGGACAGCGCCCAGGCCCAGAGTTCAAGCTGCACAACCGGACCCCCACCCCCCCAAAAAAAATCTCCAATTAGCTACCACAAAGCTAAAAGTAGAATTGTGGGTCAAGTGGTAGAGCTATCCTTGTGCAAATAAGCTAAATGATACTTTGTAGGCCCTGAGTTCAAGCCTCAGAACCAGCATACAAACAAAACAAAACAGTATAATGAGCAGATATGTACTCCCTCACAGGATTTGAAGGTGTAGACATCATGATGTTTCATCCTTACATGCTTTAGCATGTCTACAACACATAGGGTATATCTCATATACAATCACATGACTATTGTCCAACTAAAAAACTAATAATAATCCCATGTCACCTAAAATATAACCTGTATACATATTCCCCTAACTATCCCAAGAATATCTTTTATGTCTTTTCTTCCCAAACAAGAATTAAGCAAATTAATCAAGATTTGTACATTGGATTTTGTTTTGTTTTGTGATAGTATTGAGATCAAGACCTCACAATTGCTAAGCAGGCACTATACCACTTGAGCCACAATTTCAGCCCCCTAAAATCTTAATTGTGACCATTCCAAGACTTTCTGGGGAGATGAACATGTTGGGAGCCAGAAAATTGCTTCTAGGCAATTTGTGTATGTGTATGTATGCCAGTACTGGGCCTTGAACTCAGGGCCTGAATGCTGTTCCTTAGCTTTTTCACTCAAGGTTGGCACTTTACCACTTGAACCACAGCTTCACTTCTAACTTTTTGATAGTTAATTGGAGATAAACATCTCAAGAATTTTCTTGCCTGGACTGCCTCTGAACAGATCTCAGCTTCCTGAGTAGCTAGGATTACAGGTATGAGTCACAAGCACCAGCTCTTAAATGGAATCTGAAGGCTTTTATATGGGCCCTTATTGCCTTGCTTATAAAGTAAGAGTATTGGACCATCCTGTTGGATACTGGCCAGTCTGCCTTGGAATCACTGGAATAGCCTGTGAAGAATCAAGATTCTCAACCCCCTACCCATGAGATTATCATTTAAGGATAACTGGTCTGGTCTATATCTTATGTCCTTTCCAATTTATGTTTCAGTGTGCATCAGTGGTGACTTTAAAGACTGGAAAGAAACAGCTGTATGAGCTCTTTATGTCTCATGGAGAATGTATAGTACTGTCACTTTCCCCTTTTTCTGACATCTGTCACAAATGTATTTCTAGTGGAGCAAGATATTATTAAAATAACTTTCTCACTAGGGCCCAAAATAGGCTGATACAAAATAAATGCAGACTATATTTCAACAGCCACAGCCCTGAATTTCTTCCTGCCACACAGTTCATCTCCAGAAGCTACTGTAAATTCTGCCATACACTGCGAATCCCCAGAGGCTTCATTACAAGGGTCTTTAAAAGAGATTCACTCATCTCTTTGCCTCCTGTAGGTGTGCTTCTTGTCAATCCAGGTCATGAGAAGAGAAAGTAATTTTTCCCAGTCGTTAGCAGTTCATAGAAAAATGTATGGTTTGATCCTTGTTTTATCTTTAAAAATGTGAAAATAGACAAGACTGTGTGCCAGTGCTTATGACACTGGAGGTGTCCTTAGACGGCTATGGTGTTCCTGTAAAACAATATCTTGTACAAAAGCAAAGAAAGGCCAGCACTGTGATTGAGATGATGCACAAAGGGATTAATTCCAAAGGTTTATATACTGGTCTCTGCAGTCCACAGGCAGACAGGTTCCCTGTTGGTAAGTAATAGATGTGCAATATGGTCTTTTTTTTTTTTTTTCAGGTAAGGGGTAGGTTTATTTAGTAGACCTGCTGGGACCAGGCAAGGGTGGCACTCCACCTGGCTGGGAAAGGCCTGGGAATGAGAGAGAGCAGGGAAGAGAGGAAAGAGAGAGAAAAGAGCCAGAAAAGAGCAGAGAGAGGGGTAAGAACAGTAGCACTCACGTGGTATTCAGGTAAGGGGTAGACCTGCTGGGACCAGGCAAGGTTGGCACTCCACGTGGCTGGGAAAGAGAGAGAGCAAGAAAAGAACAGAGAGAGTGCTAGAATAGAACAGAGAGAGCAAGAAAAGAGCAGCAAGAGCAAGAGTGGTCTTTTACTTTAAGAAACAAATGCTTTTTTTTGTTAGGTAACAAAGAGGGACTGGATGACATAAATGAGCTGTTTCCAATTTCCAAATAGTGTTGGAGATGCAGACACCATTCCTAAATGTAGAAAGCTAATATTTCACAGCAGGAATCTAGAAATTGCTAGAAACTGGCCATCTCTATTTAACAGGTTAAAAAAATAATTTGAGTCATCTTCCTCCTCGATGTTTTCTTGTGTTGGTATTAGAACTTGAACATAGGGCCTTAGTTCTTATGCTTAAGACTAGCACTCTAAATTGGATATATAAGACTTTACAGACTTTCCTGCCCAGGCTGGCTGATCCTAACATTTCAGCCTCCTGAGTAGCTAGGATTATAGGTGTGAGCCACCAGTGTGCCTGGATAAATTTTTTTTTTGTCAGTCACTATTTTTTCACTTTTTCTGAATCACATTCATTTTTCTTAGGTAAATATCTAGTCTTTTTTGGAAAACTTTAGGTAAAATTCATGTAAAATAAAATTAATCATTTTAATCACCTTAAAGAGCATACATCAGTAGCAGTTAGTACATTCACAGTGCTGTGCAGTCATTATCACTATCAATTCCAAGTATTTATCATCCCAATAGGACACTTGGGTAGGAGGCATTGGTGGCTCAGTGGTACATCTAATTTTCATATCCCTAAAGGAAAAACCATACTTATATGCAATCACTCTCCATTTCCTTACAGCTTACCTGGTAAGCCCCAATAGCTACATATCTGATACATCTCTCTTTGGAACTGCCTATTGTGGATACCTAATAAAAATATAGCCACATAATATGTGGCCTTGTTTTTTTTTGGGTCCGGTCATGGGGCCTGAACTCTGGGCCTGGGCGCTGTCTCTCAGCTCTTCAGCTCAAGGCTAGCGCTCTACACTTGAGCCACAGCACCACTTCCGGCTTTTTTCTTTTTGCTTATGTGGTGCTGAGGAATTGAACCCAGGGCCTCAGGCATGCAAGGCAAGCGCTCTACCATGGAGCCACCTTCCCAGCCCAATATGTGGCCTTTTGTATGTTTTTTTTTTTAAATTTGGCATCATCTTTTCAAGAGTATAGCATATATCAATGCCTCACTTCCTTTAATAACATCCCATTGTATGGACACACTGCACTTTGTTTATTCACTCATCAGCTGATGGACACTGGACTATTTCTGCCTTTTGTATATTGTGAATACTGCCGTACTTAATTTTGTTTGAATAAAAGTCTTTTAAATACATTATTATTTCTGCATCTGTTCCTTACAGTGCCCATGTTTATCACATTTCAGCCAAATGATAATCCTGGTTTCTGAATATACTCTATATCCAAATGTATCCCCTTTTTGTGGCTTCCTTTGTCTAAGAAGGTCTCTTCCCATCCCTAATTCTTATCTTTACTATTAAGACCTTTTCATTCAAGGACTATGTTACATGTCATGTACTTCATAAATTCTCTCTGTTTCTCTCACCAGACTCAAATCCTCTTCCTTCTGAGTTCTCTACTGAATTAATTACAGTACTTTCATATTTATTCCTTTCTCTTATTACCTCAGTAAATTACAAGCAGGTTTTGGGCAATTTATTGTTATGTAAATAGCAGCTAAACACTCTGTCCCTTTAAGTGCAAGAGAAAAATCTTAAGAAAAATTCAAGCTGGGCACCATTGATTTATGCCTGTAATCCTAGCTACTCAGAAGGCTGAGATCTGAGAATTGGGATTCAACTAATCTGGAAGGAAAGTTCATGAGACACATTTTCAATTAACCACCAAGAAGCTGGAAGTAGAGCTGTGGCTCAAGTGGTAGTGTGCTAGCCTTGAGCTAAAATCCCCAGGAAAGCACCCAGGCCCTGCAAACCCCACAACCAGTACGCACACACGCATGCGTACGCATGCACACACACATGCACTCACACAGAGATATATTTGGGTTATGTCATAGATTTAATAGTCTGTAGCTATACATATGGTTCTTTCAAATGTCCACAATGTATATCTTCAATGTTGAGGATGATGCTAATATTATTCTTTTAGTAATAACTAAAAATAATAATAAAAGCCAAAGTATATTGTACATGAGAGGGCTCTTTTCATATGCATTTTCTCTTTCAAGAATTCATGTGTTAGCTGGGCGCCGGTGGCTCACGCCTATAATCTTAGCTACTCCGGAGGCTGACATCTGAGGATTGCAGTTCAAAGCCAGACTGGGCAGGAAAGTCTGTGAGACTCTTATCTCCAATAAACCACTCAGTGGCACAGTGGCTCAAGTGGTAGAGTGCTAGCCTTGAGCTGAAAAGCTGAGGGACAGCGCCCAGGCCCAGAAATCAAGTCCCATGACTGACAAAAAAAAAAAAAAAAAAAAAAAAGGGCTGGGAAGTTGGCTCAGTGGTAGAGCACTTATCTTGAATGCCTGAGGCCCTGGGTTTGATTCCTCAGCACCACATAAGCAAAAAGCAAAAAAGCTGGAAGTGGCACTGTGGTTCAAGTGGTAGAGCGCTAGCCTTGAGCTGAAGAGCTGAGGGAGAGTGCCCAGGCCCAGAGTTCAGACCCCACAACTGGACCCCCCCCCTAAAAAAAAAAAAGAGAAAAGAAAAAAAAGAATGCATGTGTTATTTTTTTTATTGTGAAAATACTGTACAGAGGGGTTACAATTACATGGGTAAGATAATGAGTACATTTCTTATCAAGCATTGTAGCCTCCTCCTTTGTTTCCCCTCCCCATCCCTTCCCATCCTCCCCCACCCGCCATATATATGTGTGTGTGTATGTGTGTGTGTGTGTGTGTTATATTTGTGTGTGTGTGTGTGTGTGTGTGTGTGTGTGTGTGTGTGTGTGTGTGTGTGTGTGTGTGTGTGTGTGTGTGTGTGTTAGTCATGGAGCCTGAACTCTGGGCCTGGGCGCTGTTCCTCAGCTCTTCAGTTCCAGGCTAGCGCTCTACCACTTAAGCCACAGCACCACTTCCAGCCTTTTCTGCTTTTGTGGTGTTGAGGAATCAAACCCAGGGCCTCATGCATGCGAGGCAAGCACTACCACTGAGCCACCTTCCCAGCCCCTGCATGTGTTATTTTTATGCATACTAGCCTTGTCTAGAAATCTTTGTTTCACTTTTCAATAAAGAGTAATAGTAGGATATCTAGGGACAAATGAGTTATAGCTTAGCAACGGTAATATGCAGTGAACTTAAGGCATTTTATGGTTGGTTATGACAATGTCAGAATGTTACAAGGCTAAGTGACATTTCAGTACTTTTAAGAATAGTCATGAAAATATAATCATAATTATTTCTTCGGGTGACTTCTAATGGAATAGAAAACTAGCAGGATCATTAAAAATAAAGCTTGCTGACCTGCAACAGCCTGTGGACTCCCCGAGAGAGTCAGAGCTCTGGGTTCTCTGAAGGATTCCACTTACTTTTACGGGAATCAAAATGCAACTGAGTAATGACTTTACCTCCCTAGGGTGAATCACCCATTCACTAACAGTATTTTAATCTGATCGTTATTTTTTTAGCAGCTACAAATTTAAATTTAAAATTAAGTAGAGTGAGATCTATGGAGACAACGTTCAACAAGTATTTTTCAGTGTTCTGGGATCCAGGCTTGTGTTGTTCATAAACTGCTTCAGGAGTAAGTGTGCGTGTGTGTGTGCATGCATGCATGCATGTGTGTGTGTGTGTGTGTGTGTGTGTGTGTGTCTGTGTGCACATGCCTATGAGGGTGGCCTCCAGATGTAATGAAAGAGGGTTATAGAATCTTTGCAGGGAGGATTGGAGATGAGGTGGTAGATGCTCTTCCTCCTTAGAGTCACAATAATGCTGAATAAGTTTTAGGAGTTCATGATATCCTTGTTTCCTTGCCTAGTCAATAATTTTCACTCCATGTAGGAAATCAAGACTAGATGGGACACAAACCTTTCTGGGCAGAGCAGGAAGTAATTTTACATGTGGCAACAAGAAATCATAGTTGACTTCCATCAACAGGAGCAAGATTTTTCTATTTCTCAGTGTCAAAGCTGGTTTAAGCTTGAAACAGTATTTTTCTTATAGTGCATGTCTTGTCTAAGATATGTGTTTTTTAGATTTGAGAGCTGGAAAAGACCTTACTAGAATTACTATGAATTAACTGAAAAGTGAATTTTCTATTATCCTTATTAATCTTATGATCAACTTCAAAACTAAGGGAAGATATTCAGGAGGGTAAATGACTTGAAAAAATGGGTAAGGGGATGAATAGGGTCAAAATGGCTTTTGTAATGGGGCTGGGAAGGTGGCTCAGTGGTAGAGCGCTTGCCTTGCATGCCTGAGGCCCTGGGTTCAATTCCTCAGCACCACATAAGCAAAAAGAAAAAAGCCGGAAGTGGTGCTGTGGCTCAAGTGGTAGAGCGCTAGCCTTGAGCTGAAGAACTGAGGGACAGTGCGCAGGCCCAGAGTTTAGGCCCCACGACAGGACCAAAAAAAAATAAAAGGCTTTTGTAAGAATGGAAATAGAACAATGAAATCTGCTGAAATTGTTTTAAGAAGAGGGGATTGCAATAAGTGAAAATGATAGATGAGTGCAGTCAATTATGATACATTATGTACTGTGTGGACATGTTATAAGAACCTCCCTTGTTCAATAAATGTTAATAAAAATGACTTGGAAAAAATTTAGGAAGAATTACAAGTAATTTTAGGATTAAAAAGCAATGTCTGCCAGGCACCAGTGGCTAGCTACTCAAGAGGCTGAGATCTGAGGATTGCAGTTCAAAGCCAGCCTGGGCAGGAAAGTTTGTGAAATTCTCATCTCCAACAAACTATCCAGAAAAAGACAGAAGTGGGGCTAGGAAGGTGGCTAAGTGGTAGAGCACTTGCCTTGCATGCCAGAGGCCCTGGGTTCAATTCCTCAGCACCACATAAGCAAAAAGAAAAAAGCCAGAAGTGGCGCTGTGGCTCAAGTGGAAGAGCGCTAGCCTTGAGCTGAAGAGCTGAGGGACAGCGTCCAGGCCCCATGACCGGACCCCCACCCCCCCAAAAAAAAGACAGAAGTGGAACTGTGGCTTAAGTGGTAGAGCCCCAGCCTTGAGCAAAAAAGACAGGTATACACTATTATACTGAGCTTATTAATTGCTAACATTTCGCCTGGGTTGGCCTGGAAGTATAATCCTCCAAATCTCTGCCTGTGAAATAGCTGGAATTAAGCTTAGTCTATTTTTGCTTTTGCTCTAGACTGGTGTTTTACCACTTGAGCTCCATCTCTACTTTTTTTTCCTGGTTAACTGGAGATAAGAGTCTTAAATTTGTTTAGCAAAGCTGTCTTTGAACTTGTATCCTCTGATCTCAGCTTCCTGAGTAGCAATAATTACAGGTGTGATCAACTGGTGCCTGGTTTAAGTTATATTTTTTAACTTAAGATTTTAACATAAGAAAACAATCTGTAGACCTTCTCAGTCCAGGATCCTTCTCTTTAGTTATTTTATTTTTTATTTACTTTCAACTATCACTCTTCCTTGATTTTTAAATTTTGGATATTATCTATTGGTCTTACATGAAAGGAATATTTATATCTCTTTCATAAGCAAATATTTTTTTTCTGCCTTCCTCCCATTCAATCACACTTTAGGTTAAATCAATATTCAGTATTTGGGAGCTCAACTTGTGCCAGATGGTCACCATGTTAATCCCTTTGTGACCTCAGATTGTAGCAAAAGGCAAAAAAGCCACTCTACTGGCTCCTTGAATATGTGTGGGACCATGTCTTTCTTCTCCCCAGGAAGTGGTGGCAAAACTATAATGTCGGCTCCCTGGCCATCTATAAGCACAATGTGATCCAGGTGCTTTGAGGATATATGAAAGGTCAGTAAAGTTCAGGGTACAGAAGGAAATACATCATCTGCATCTAGTGGTGCTTCAGGTTGAGACTGCCATTCTCCAGAGCCAAGAGGCTAACAGGCTCAATTTGGACTAAGACTAGAAAAAAAGCTGTTTCTTTTTTTGGTCTGAGACTGGAACTCAAACTCAGTACCTGATATTTACTCACTGGCTAGTGATTTACCAACTGAACCACGCCTCTAATCCCAGGAAAAAAAATTCTTGAATATGAGGCCAAGTTTTAACAATTTGGAAAGGAAAAAATCAAACATGAGGATGAATTTACTGAGAAAATACAAGAGAATGTGAACCATAGTGAACTAGCCTAGTGTGTATTTCTTAGAAACTTATTAAGATGTTCCTGGAATGTTTTAATTCCTTCCAATTCTGGCTTAATGAATCTGCTTTTGCAATTTTGATGAATAATTTTATGAATAAAATTGGATATCTTTCCTAATTCCAAATGGTATTTGCATCATTTAATCAAAATCAAATTATTTAAAAATATTAAGATGTCTATTTTTATGCTACATAAATATTGTCATATGGAGTATTGTGATTATATTTCCTTTAGTGTACATTTAAATTTTTTTCACTACAGCTAACACCTACTTCACACGACATTCACTGTTTTAAATTCTTATTTGTCCTGGTGCTTGAACTCAGGGCCTGGATGCTATCTCTGAGCTTCTTTTGCTTAAGGTGAGTGCTCTACCACTTGAGCCACAACTCAAAAAAGCTTCTGGTTTTTTTTCCCTTGATAGATTATTGGAGATGCCCGCGCTGGCTTCGAACCATGATTCAAGGATCACAACCTCCTGAGTAGCTAGGATTACAGGCATGAGCCACCAGCACCTGATCCTTTGCTTTTATTTATTTTTTGTCCTGGTACTGGAGCTTGAACTCAGGGCCTCAAGCCCTCATTGGGTTTTCTGGCTCATGGTTAGTGCTTTACCATTTAAGCCATACCTCCAGCCTGGCATTTTTGCTTAGTTCAGTATAATGGACTTCTGAAAATATCTTTCTTCCTTGCATGGTCTCTACTCCTATGAGTTCCCTTACAACAGTTTGCTTTTGACTGGTTCTTTCCTGGGAGTTTTCAATGCTCTGTGGTCCTCTGTTACGTGTCATCTTCAGGGTGGGGCTTTTAATGGTGGGTCTCCCTATGGAGGTCTGCTCCTAGACTAGGCATGCATAATGAGAGACCCCCAAACTGTCACCTCCTGGACTCTTCTAGTTATCTGCCTGGTGAATACTAGGAAATTCAAGCTGGATGCCAGCATTCTAAGAGTCAGTTCAAAAGAGAGACAAGTAGACAAGTGCCAGTGGCTCACGTCTGTAATCCTAGCTACTCAGGAGGCTGAGATCTATCTGAGGATCTCGGTTCAAAGCCAGCCTGGGCAGGAAAGTCTGTGAGACTCATTTCCAATTTTACCACCAGAAAACTAGAAGTGGTGCTGTGCTCAAGTGGTAGAGTGCTCACCATGACCTGAAGAGCTCAGGGACAGTGCCCAGGCCCAGAGTTCAAGACCCACAACAGAGAAGAAAAACAGTGAGGGGGGAGGAGGGAGAAAGGGGGGAGGAGAGTGAGGGGGGAAGTAAGGGAGAGAGGGGGAGGGAGAAAGAGGGGGAGGGGGGAGAGAGAGAGAGAGAGAGAGAAAGAGAGAGAGAGAGAGAGAGAGAGAGAGAGAGAGAGAGAGAAAGAGAGAAAGTGCTAGGCTCTCTGCTCTAAGCATGGGGAAGGCTGTTCTACCTTCCCCATCACTAGCTGTGCCTAGTTTCTGGCACCAGACCTCAGAGTGACCCAAGCAATTACAACAATAACTTCAATGAGGTTCTAAATAAAAACTCAAGAACTTTCTGTACCAGAGTTTTTGAATTAAAGAAAACTAAAAAAGTTCCTTTATATCTGCTATTCCTATGCCCACCAAAATATAGGAAATCAACTCAATTTAAGCCCCTGACCCGTTCTACTTCAGCATGCTTTTTTTCCCCTTGATAATGTCTCAGAACAAGCACTAGGGTCCAAGCTTATTTTAAAATAATTCAAAGAGTTGACAGACGGAGCTCCTGGAATTCTGCAGCTTGCTCTGGAGTCCACAGATGGGAAATTGTTGTCAGTTAAAGGGTGGTGCTGGTAGCGCTATTACCATGCCCAGTTTCTAAAAGCCTTTAGAAAAATCATGTGAATTAATTAGCATTCTCCACAGGCACTAGTGTGTGCTGCAGTATTCTAAGAACTCAGATAACAAAAAAACATAATAATGTAGTCTCTAACTTTTACCTAATAATGTATTAGATAAGTAGATTACAAAGAAAGAATTTTACTTGTTATATGCATGTTGAAAATAGCTGATCTATGTTTTCAAATCATTGTAAAATATGAACTGTGTTCTAGGATCAATTAAAAACTAAAGGTACCAAAATAGGAATAACTTTACCTCTCTGATTTGCTTAATCCACAAATCTCTTCCAAGAAACTCCTGATGTAAGACTACAGGAGCCGAGTTTAAGTTAAAAGTCATGGAGTCACTGCTCTTTTCTTTAATAAATGGCTGAAGGTCAGAATTTATCTGGAAGAGGTAGTTATTAGTTGTATCAATAAAATGTATATATAAACTGGTATGCTTTAGTAACATTCAGAAAGCACAAGTTACACAGTTTTTGGATAAACTATAATAAGCATATGAACATTTCAGATAATTAATAATAACTTTAAAATTCCTTATAATTTGAAGTGGCACTGTGGCTCAAGCGGTAGAGCACTTGCCTTGATCTGAAGAGCTGAGGGACAGCGCTCAGACCCAGAGTTCAAGCCCCACGACCGTAAAAAAAAAAAAAAAATCCTTATAATTAATTTTCCTTATTTATTCATTCAGATACTCTATCTATCTATCCATCTATTTATCTGTCTACCTACATACCTATTTATCTTTTGTGGTCCTGTGGTTCTAACTCAGGGCCTCATTCATGTTAAACATGAATGCTATAACACATTTGAGCTACAAATATTGGTCTCCCCCCCCCCCCCCCCCCCCCCAGTCCTGGGTACTGTTCTTGAGCAATTTTTTTTTTTCCTCAAGGCTGGAGCTCTATCACTTTGAGCCACAGCTCTACTTCCAGTTTTCTGTTGGTTAACTGGAGATAAGAGACTCACAGACTTTCCTTACTGGGCTAGCTTTGAATTGTGATCCTTAGATCTCAGCCTCCTGAGTAACTAGGTCTATAGGTATAAGCCACCAGTGCCTGGTTTCACTCAATTATATTTTAATTTTTTTTTTTTTTTTTTTTTTTGCCAGTCATGGTGCCTGAACTCTGGGCCTGGGCACTGTCCTTCAGCTCTTCAGCTCAAGGCTAGCGCTCTACCACTTGAGCCATAGCACCACTTCTAGCTTTTTCTGCTTATGTGGTGCTGAGGAATCGAACCCAAGGCCTCATGCATGCAAGACAAGCACTCTACCACTGAGCCACCTTCCCAGTCCCTCAATTATATTTTAAGCCCTATTCTTTTTTTATTTGGTAGCAGCTTTCATGCTAATTTTTAAATTAAAGATAAGGATTTAAAGAGTTAGTAAAATTACTAAGTACATGAATCTAGGATTCAATAAAATACGCAAAAGCTTCATTTAGAGATACTGTATGCGTATTTTTCTTGACTCATATGAGCTGTTCAGGTAACATTTGAAAAATAAATAGTAAACAAAATTTAGAAATTACATATATAGAGAAGTAACAATAGCAATTAATTTTGGGATATTTATATTTCACATGTCATTGAATAGTAGGATTTTTTTGTTTGTTTGTTTTGGTTGGTTGTTTGAATTTTTGAGAAAGGGTCCTAAAGTATAGCCCAGGCTGGCTTAGAACTTGTGGTCCTTCTGACTCATGGATATGTGTAGCTATATTTGGCTTAAAATTTTCAATTTTATTAAATATGTGTCTATATTTCATTAACTTTCCATGATTTGTTTTACATTAGGAGCTATAATAAAATTGTAGCAAAAATATCAAATATTCTCCCATTCTGAAAGTAGCAATATTACATGTTATTTAATGATTTGTAAGAGTTCTCTCAAAAATTGTTTCAGGTGGTCAGAACAGATATCATCTAAATATAACTTAAGTAAACTGACGTTTTCTAACAAAATTACATAGTACTTACCAATCACACCATTTTATATAACAATCACCATCTATGATTGACAGATTTTAAACACACATAAACTTTCTTTTTTTTGGAGACCTAACAGCAACTTATTAAATGGCAAAGAGTTCTTGTGTTTCATTTTGGCAATTTAAGTATGCAAAGAAAAAGGGTGGGTAAGTACCTTGTGACTCATGGCCATGTGTTTCCCATACTGAAATGCCATATCCTGAACCTCAGCATCATGCTTTGCTAATTCCATCGCAGCTTGGCAGCTCTTTGCTAGTAAGGCACCATGAGAGAGAAAAGTCTGCTCCTTCCAAGTTGATATTCCAATATCATCTGTGATATAATTTTCCTAAAAATGTAACAAAAGCCAAGATTTAAAAAAAAGCTTTAGGACTAATTTAATTGTTTCTGTTTTTGAAGAGTAAGAGTTAAGAAAAGAATTATTCAAAATGAGCTAGTGTAACAAGGCAGAATTAAAAGATGCAGATCCTGTCCCTGTCTAAAAACAATGAGCACAGACGGAGGTTGCTTTTTTAGGGCAATGGAGAAAATTAAAAAGAATTGTTAAATCATATTTTATTTTGAGCTGGGGAATTTCTATTAAATTGTATTCTGTATAATAGGCAAAAGAGTAGAAACTTAGACCTTTATATTAATTTCACCTATAGTCACATCAGTTCTTGCAAGCTACTGCATGATATTCCCAAACTCAAGAAACATAGTGTTTAACTTATGTGAAAATGTCAAAATGAAGGAACCGCATCTCTTTCTGTAAACAGAAAGGTTAGAGAGGGCCACTTGTTATAATGCAGAATATTAGATACAGAATTTGGCAAAGTATATTCTGATAAAAAAAGGACATCAGGGAGATGTCCTTTATTATTGAATCTTATCTTTTTAAAATATGAAAATCATTATGGTATTTGTATGTAAATTTATACTATCTATTACCTCTAGACTATTTCTGTGTAATAGAGATAAGCCACATGTGCAGTATAACATTTTTTGGTAGCCACATCAAAAAAGTGAAGAGAAATGAGTGCAATTATTATTATTGTTTTACATTACTGGGAATTGTACTCAGGCTTTGCACATGGTAGACAAGCACTCTCCCACTAAGCTGGAACAGCTTGGGCCAGCCTGGGATAAACACTGAGAGCCTATATTAAAAAAAAAAAAAGTGACCTTTAGACAAGACAACAAATAGAAACTTATCAGCATTTCTAACTAGAAAGTCTAGAAAGAAACCAAGCTACGTTCAGGAATTTAATTATTTTAGGGAAAATTTAGACTTTACTATAAGGAGCTAGTTCCATTGTTTAGAAAGATCTATCTTACATAGCAAAGGGGACTTTTTTTTTTTTTTTTTTTTTTTTTTTGCCTGTCGTGGGGCCTGAACTCTGAGCCTGGGCGCTGTCCCTCAGCTTTTCAGCTCAAGGCTAGCACTCCACCACTTGAGCCACAGTTTCACTTCCGGTTTTTTTCTGCTTATGTGGTGCTGAGGAATCGAACCCAGGGCCTCATGAATGCAAGACAAGCACTCTACCACTGAGCCACCTTCCCAGCCCAGCAAAGGGGACTTTGAAGATATGGTTAAATTCAGGGTGTTGAAATGAGAGCAGTTTATCAGGATTATTTTAGGATTTTAAGATGAAAGATTAACAGGGTGGGAAAAATGTAATCAGAAGGGCCTTTATAAGAGGTGGCAAACTGGCAGGAGAGAAATGGACAGGTATCATGTTGCTAGATTTGCAGGTGGAGGGTAAGACTATGAGCTAAGAAATGAAAGTGAAAACCAGAGAGACAAGAAAGTAGATTTTCCTCTAGAGCCTTCCACCATCTTGAGTTTGCGGCTTCTGACCAGGAACAAAGATGTCACTTTCCCAAAGCTTAATTCTTAGTGGGTATGGTTGGGAAGAAATAAAAAGTAGAAAGTAGGTAGAGATTTTTGTCACAGTTATCAAAATTGTAAATGTATTAGTCCTGTGATCCAGTAATCACCCATCTGGGAATTAATCTTACAAATCACACACATATGAAATGGAACATGAACAAGGTTATATCTCTTGTTCATCCACATGCCAAGACCCACAAGGCCTCCAGGATGTTTCTCAAAATATTCCAGGTGTTTCCTCCCTAAGGCCCCCAGAACTTGCTGTCTTCACTGGCAGATGCCCCCTCTGAGGTTTGCATGGCTGGATTTCTCATAGCTTTCTGGTGTCTGTTCAAAATTCAGTTCATCTTTAATAATCTGCCTCTCTCTCCTATTATTTTTCTTCTTACTTTGCTTTAAACATTTTTCTTTGATCTACTAGAATCCTTGTGTGTGTGTATATATATATAAAAACAAATATAAACATATTTGTTTAATGACTTGTCATCTCTTTCCTTCACTAGAGTATAAGCTCCATGAAAACAAGCACTTCTTTTTTGTAAAATTTTTGTTCTGGTCCTGTGGCTTGAACTCAGGACATGGACACTGTCCCTGAGCTTTTTTGTTCAAGGCTAGAACTGTACCACTTGAGTCACAGCTCCACTTCTGGTGCACGCGTGCGTGCGTGCGTGCGTGCGTGCGTGTGGTTTAGTAGGGGTAAGAGTTTTAGAGACAGTCCTGCAGGGATTGGTAATTATTTACCTGTTATCTTTCTTTGATATATCTCTTCTCTTTCATTTTTCTTCTGTATTTCCTAACTTGGTCATAATAAAGAACTGAAATAATTCTCTCTTTTTTTCTTTTTTTGTTGGTCCTGGTGCTTTAACTCTGGCCTTGGGTACTGTCTCTCTGAGCTTTTGTGATCAAAGTCAGTGTTGTAGCATTTGAGCTACAGAGTTACTTCTGGATTTTTGTGGTTAATTGCAGATAAGAGGCTCATGGACAGAAGTGGTACAGTGGCTCAAGTGATAGAGGGCTTATCTTGATTGAGCTGAAGAGATGAGGGACAGTGCTCAGGCCCAGAGTTCAAGCCCCATGACTGGGGGGAAAAAGGTGCAAATTCCAAGCCAGGGACTTAATTTTGGGCTGGGAAGGTGGCTTAGTGGTAGAGTGCTTGCCTTGCATGCATAAGGCCCTGGGTTGGATTCCTCAGCACCACATAAGCAGAAAAGCCAGAAGTCGCACTGTGGCTCAAGTGATAGAGAGCTAGCTTTGAGCTTTTTGCTGAGGGACAGCGCCCAGCTCGAGTTCAGAGTCCACAACCGATCAAAAAAAAAAAAAACAAAAAGTCTCATGGACTTCCTTGTCTATAGAGGTGTGAACCATGATCCTCATGTCTCAGCCTTGGTAGCTAGGATTACAAGAATGCCTGCTAATCATTTTCTTTTAATGCCACTCAGTTGCCCTTAAAATTAAGATAAAACTGTATACATAGTATCTAAGTCCTTTCTTTTGATTGTATGTAGTGAGCCCTCTCTCCTGCCTAATGTATATCCTATGAGAACTGCTTTTCTGTTACACAGGACAATTGCTTGTTTTTTTTTAAAATAAAATATGCACTTATATGAATTTAAAAATTTATTCTCTTCAAAGGAAGTGATATTTCCTCACATTCCTTGTCTAGTAAATTGAATATATCCAGGATGAATACCACTTCTTTGAGGAATTTTCTCAAATACTTTATTTTTCTTCTGACAAACATTGTCGTATTCATATTTCAACAGAGTACTTAATTCCTTCTGAGTTGTACAACTGATTACATATATTTTCCCAAAGGTTCCTTTTGGTCATTGTTACATTTTTTTAATCATTCAGGCTTTTTTAAAATTCAACAAATGTTTGGTAAATCAAAAGAACCAATGTTTCTCCATTGCATGTATTGAGTAGTTGTGTTTTTTTATTTTAAAATAAAATATACTATACAGTTCCATAGTATTCTGCAAGAAAATGAATAAAACTCCTGATACATACTATGCCACAGAGGACTTAAAAAACACTGGCTAAGTGAAAGAAGCTAGATAACAAGAGATCACATACTCTGTGCAAAAGTAGGTTACTGGCTGCCCAAGGCTGAAGGTGTGAAAATGCAATGGGCATGAGAAGCCTTATAGAGGTAGATGTGAAAATATTCTAAAACTGATTTGTGGTGATAGATGTATCATTTATTTAATAGTTACGGAAATTACTGAATTACATACTGGATGTGGGTGAATTTTTTTTTTTTGGGTCCGGTCGTTGGGCCTGAACTCTGGGCCTGGGCGCTGTCCCTCAGCTCTTCAGCTCAAGGCTAGCGCTCTACCACTTGAGCTATAGCGCCACTTCTGGCTTTTTTCTTTTTGCTTATGTGGTGCTGAGGAATGGAACCCAGGGCCTCAGGCATACAAGGCAAGTGCTCTCTACCACTCTTCCCAGCCTGATGTGAATGAATTTTACATGCATATTACATCTTAATAAAGTTGTTAAAAAAGGAAAAAGACTAATGAGGATAACATTTTATACTTTTTTTATAATGTTTTAATTGTTATTATAAAGATGATGTACAGAGGGATTATAGTTATTTAAGTCAGGCAAAATATTTTGCATTTTAAAATCTCAACCGCTTGAACATTAAAAATTTTTATATGACTCAAACTTTTTGTGGTGAATATACCATCCTCATATACTCATACTCAAATAATTGAGATTCTATCATAGGTCAGGCTATTTACAAGCAATACAGATATAAAGATTAATAAAAAGTCTGTCATCAAGATATTTACTCTCTGGACAGTGACAGTGACTCCTACAAACATATACACACATACACATATATCCATACAGATAAACATATAATAAATATACAATATTAACATATAGTATACATAGATTTCAGAATAGCAGGATCTCCAATTATCAAGGATTTAATTTTGTTCATTATTTATTTCTTACAATTTTACAATTCATTTGTATATTTTAAATTATGCAAATAATGTGATCACTAGAAGTACTAGGAATTCAGATAACCAAGAAACAATTTATAGTCCCTTGAAATCTACTTCCATAAGTTAATTGGACTGTAAGTTAATAATTCTGTTCCTAAATAAAGCAGAAATGTTATTCCCTGAACACTGTTATTACTGCTGTGAACTTATTAATGAAACAAAATCCCTCTATTCATTTGTACCAACTTGCCACGTACATGAGCATTCTATTTAAAAGCACAAGTTAACACACAATTCTAAAACATCAGGAAACAAGTATGACAGTGACATTATAAACCAGTATCCTTATATATCCAATATGTAGAATGAGCGTGAAGTGAGTAAATATAGTCAGAATGATGCTCAAATGCATGGCAGGGTAACTGGCATGCTCCACCATACCTGGCTTTACGTTCAACTTTTACAACAGATTTTCTTTTTCTTTTTCTTTTTCATCAGAATTTAGGGCCTGGGAGCTGTCTCTGGGCTTTTGTGATCAAGGCTAGCATTCTACTATTTTGAGCTACAGTGTCACGTCTGGTTAATTAAAGAATCTCCTGGACTTTCCTGAACAGGCTGGCTTCGAACCATAATTCTCAGATCTCAGCCGCTTGACTAGCGAGGATTACAGGTGTGAGCCATCAGCATCCAACTAATTGTTTAATGACCTTTTATGTTTGAGTAAGGCTGGTTCAAATAACAGGAAAAGATTCCCCCCACTTCCCCTGCCATGCCCGTGGCTTACATCTATAATCAAGAGGGAGGCTGATCTGAGGATCAAGTTTCGAAGCCAGTCCAGAGACAAGTCCCCAGACTCTTTTTTTTTTTTTTTTGGTCGGTTGTGGGGCTTGAACTCTGGGCCTGGGCACTGTCCCTCAGCTCAAGGCGAGCGCTCTACCACTTGAGCTACAGCGCCACTTCCGGTTTTCTGGTGGTTTATTGGAGATAGGAGTCTCACGGTCTCTCCTGCCCGGGCTGGCTTTAAACCGCCATCCTCAGATCTCAGCCTCCTGAGTAGCTAGGATTACAGGCGTGAGCCACTAGCGCCCGGCTCCCAGACTCTTATTTCCAATCGGAAGTGCTGGGTGCTGGTGGGTCACACCTGTAATCCTAGCTACTCAGGAGGCTGAGATCCAAGGATCTTAGTTCAAAGCCAGCCTGGGCAGAAAAGTCCGTGAGACTCTTATCTCTAATAAACCACCAGAAAACTGGAAGTGGCGCTGTGGTTCAAGTGGTAGAGCACTTGCCTTGAGCTGAAGAGCTGAGGGACAGTGCCCAGGCCCAGAGTTCAAGCCCCATGACTGACAAAAAGAAAAAACAAAAAACCAAAACAAACCAATAGTGGCGCTGTGGCGCAAGTGGTAGAACCCTAGCCAGGAGCAAAAGATCTCAGGGGCAGCACCCAGGACCTGAGTTGAGGCCCCACTTCAACCTCACCTGGTTTGAGGCCAACTACCACAAAAGAAATCCCCAAAGCTTTATGTAAGAGGATGTTTGCCTGACAGTGTCACTGGTAGTCTTTAAAAAAAATTGTTATTATAAAGGTGATGAACAGGGTCAGTGGTAGTCTTACTTAGAACATATGGTTTAGCTACTTTTTTGTCTGGAGACATATTCTTTGGGTTGCTTTGCTCACTGAAGTGATACATTTGTACACATATATACACAATTCCTGGCTGTCCAGGAATTAAGGTCAGGTCTATCACCATAGAACAAAGACAAACTAATCTGGCTTGGAAAGATGTCAAAGTCTAGCCAGAATCTATTAGATCAAACTGCTACCTTTCACATGGTCAGAAGGGAGGGATTCTGGAAACTCTGACACTAGCTCTCAATGGAATTAAAATAACTTTAAAAAAAGTATGCAAAGGTTAGAGACATACTAAGTAGTAGATGATGTTGCTCTCTAACAACACACAAAGACAAAAGACACACACACACACACAACATGACAAATATTTCCTATTTTCATGCTATTTCAGATTTACACTATGCTTATAAATGTAACCTCAAATAGTCAATTTGAGGTTACATTTAGAAGTCTAAATGATTAGACTTCTCTAATGTTACATTTAACTATTTTAAATGTTTGTTTTGAATTGCCTTTCTTAACTATTCTGAGAAGTTAAATAAGACAGCCAAAACAGTTTATCAGATTCATTAAGAGAAAAATGGTAAAGTATAGGAAGTTTTCAATAAGTTTCTACAGTTATGGGTGAGAAGAGTGGAATTTAATATTTCCTGGGAGTTAACTACATGATGACATTTATTATATTAGTCCTCCAAAATTTTAGGAAGTAGCATTATTCTCATTTAATAGGTAAGGAGGACTCTCTCTCTCTCTCTCTCTCTCTCTCTCTCTCTCTCTATATATATATATATATATATATATGTATATATATATGTATATGTGCTCTGGCACTGAGGCTTGAACTTGAGACTGGGCACTGTCCTTTAGGTTTTTTTTTTTCCACTCAAGGCTAGCATTCTACCACTTGAGCCACAGCTCTACTTCTAGCTTTATTCTGGTTAACTGGGCAGACTTTCCTGCCTGGGCTGGCTCAGAACTCAGCCTCCTGAATAGACAGCATTAGAGGCATAAAGCATTGGCACCCATCTCAAGAATGTATTTTGATGGGGCTGGGAAGGTGGCTCAGTGGTAGAGCGCTTGCCTTGCATGCCTGAGGCCCTGGGTTCAATTCCTCAGCACCACATAAGCAAAAAGAAAAAAGCCAGAAGTGGCGCTGTAGCTCAAGTGGTAGAGTGCTAGCCTTGAGCGGAAGAGCTGAAGGACAGTGCCCAGGCCCAGAGTTCAGGCCCCATGACCGGACCCAAAAAAAAAAGAATGTATTTTGACCAACACTAGTAAATGGTAAAGATGAATCTCAGATTCATCTAGTAAATGGTAAAGATGAATCTCAGATGTATAGTTATTACTTTGATTTGTTTAATACATAATACAAATAGAGGGATGGGCACTAGTGGCTCATGTCTATAATTCTACCTACTTAGGAAACTTGGATCCAGAGAATTGTGGTTCAAAGCCAGTCCAATCAGAAACACCTACAAGATTCCATCTCCAAAATAATCAGTAAAATGCAAGCCCTGAGATATGAGTCAAGTGGTAGAATGCCATCCAAACAAGCAAACCCAGTAAGCAGGAAACTTCAGTTCTGCCACACACAAACAAAAAAATGGATGAAATGTACTAGTAAGCTGTATATAAAAATGAATGATGGGGCTGGGAAAGTGGCTCAGTGGTAGAGTGCTTGCCTTGCATGTATGAGGCTATGGGTTCGATTCCTCAGGACCATATAAGCCGAAAAAGCTGGAAGTGGCGCTGTGGCTCAAGTGGTAGATCGCTAGCCTTGAGCTAAAGAGCTGAGGAACAGTACCCAGGTCCAGAGCTCAGGCCCCTCACAAAAAAAAAAAAAAAAAAAAAAAAAGGCCAGGTGCTGGTGTTTCACACTTAAAATCCTAGCCACTCAGGAGGCTGAGATCTGAGAATCTTGGTTCAAATCTAGCTTGGGCAGTAAAATCCATGAAACTCTTATCTTTGACAAACTAACAAAAAAATCCAGAAATGGGGCCATGGCTCAAATGGTAGAGCACTAGCTTTGGGCAAAAGAAGCACTGGGACAGTGTCCAGGCCCTAAAATATCAAAGGGTTGTTTTCAGGAATCTCAAGGGAGTGTAAGTATATAGTATTTGAAAAATGTCAACTAATAAGATGAAATAATTTGCTTTGATTTATATTCCAGTTACATGGGAGCTAGTAAAGTAGGTACCTAGAAGCTTTACATCTGTATAAATCATAGAAGATAAACTGGTAAGATTTGATAAGTGTGTATTTAAAAGTTGTTTTTATTCAAGTCAGTCACCAGTGGCTCATGTCAGTAATCCTAACTACCTTAGAGGATGAGAATGATAGGGGAGTGGTTTAATGCCAGTCTGGCCAGTAAAGTTCAAGAGACTGCCCCACTTCTCAATGCATAGCTGGGAAAAGTGGCATACATGTGTCATCCAAGCTAAGATGGGAAACCCAGAAAGGAAGTGAAATCCTTTCTCAAAAATTAATCACAGGGGGCTGGGAAGGTGGCTCAGTGGTAGAGTGCTTGCCTTGCACGCATGAGGCCCTGGGTTTGATTCCTCAGCACCACATAAGCAGAAAAAGCCGGAAGTGCCGCTATGGCTCAAGTGGTAGAGTGTTAATCTTGAGTTGAAGAGCTGAGGGGCAGTGCCGAGTTCAGGCCCCACGACTGGGGGAAAAAAAAATCAATCACTGGTGGCTTATGCCTATAACCTTAGCTACTCAGGAAGCTGAGATCCATAGGACTGTGGTTTGAAGGCAGCCTAGAGAAAAATCTTCAAAACTTTATTAAAAAAAAAAATCAGCAAGGCTTGGAATGTGGCTTAGTGGTTTATTACTTGCTGAGCATGCATGATTCATGCCCTGTGTTCCATTCTTCAGTTCCACATAAACAGAAAAAGCCAGAAGTGGTGCTGTGGCTCAAGTGGTAGAAGTTAGCCTTGAGCAAAAGCAGCTCAGGAACAGTGCCCAGACCCTGAGTTTAAGCCCTAGGACTAGCAATGAATAAATAAGTAAATAAATAAATCAGCAAAAAGGGTTGGAAACATGGTTCAGGTGGTAGTGTGCCAGCTCAACAAATAAGCCAAGAAAATGTGAGATTCTGAGTTCAAACTTTGGCATTGGCAAAACAAACAAACATGCAGTACAAACAAGGGCTGGAAGCATGGCCCAGTGATAGAGAACCTCACTAGCAAGTGTGAGGCTGTAAGTTCAAACTCTAGTACTATCAAAACTGTTTCTATTTAATGCATAGTAATTAACAAGTTAGATAGGTTTCTAAGGAATTTAAAATTTTAGGAATCCTTTGGTCTAGAGCTGGCCACTTCCTTCCTGACTTTCCATTAAATCAATTCTTCCTAAAATATATGGGAACAATCATACAAGTCTAGAGTGGGGATGGAGGAGGAAAAACTAGCACAGACCCCAGAACTAATAGGTTTATATCTGGGCTGGGGGAGGCTTTGACCATCTAGAGGGCAGCAATGAGTCTTAGACTGGGTACCATCAAAGAGAAACCTGTGCTTCAAAATGCATGGGGTGGTGCACCTGTAATCCTAGCTACTCAGGAGGCTTAGATCTGAGGATCTTGGTTCAAAGCCAGCCTGGGCAGGAAAGTCCGTGAAACTCTTATTTCCAATAAACCACTCAGAAAACTGAAGTGGTGCTGTAGCTCAAGTGGTAGAGAGCGCTTGCCTTGAGCTGAAGAGCTGAGGGACAGCACTCATACCCAGAGTTTAAGCCCCACGACTGACCAAAAAAAAAAAAAAAATGCACGGGGTGGGTTTGAGCATGGAATATCATGTAAATGTGCATTTTTGAGTGTGCTTATTATATGCTAAGTGTTGTGAATCTGAGAAATAGGCATTACTCCTTGATCTTTAAAAAGAGTTTAGCAGGAGAGAAATAATAAATGATTATAAAGCAGAGAAGGAAGTAAACATCTATCAAAGAAAGGTAACAAAAGGCTTTCATGGCAGGACTGTTAGCTGGCTCTGGTTTTGAGTAGTCAACTGGAATTAACCACAAAGATAAGGCTGATATGACTTTGGGACACCAATATTAGTTCTACATAGATGAAAACACACACTGGGAGATGCAGGTAAAAAAAAAGTGGGATTAGTCAGGTGAGTAAGAGACCTGGAGTTTGATATCTTATCATTTATGTGCTCGGGAACCTTTCAATAGGAAAGAATATGATTACATGTGCAAATTAGAAAGGCTGAATGCTGTGCTTTAGCTGAGCAGAGATGCAGTAACTGGCAGCTGTGTGTGGGGACTGAGAATGAAAATATGAGCTGCTCAGAAAGGAACCAAGATTCTTCCTTACTGTGAAAAGGACTGTTCTCTTAGCATATAATAAGCACACACAAAACTGCACATTTCCATGATATTCCACCCTATGCATTTTGAAGTATACCCAGTTTGTTCAACTCTCTCATTCCCTTCCTTCCAACTAAAAAGAAAAAGTTTTCCCTTCCTCAGGTATTCACTTCCGCCAATTATTAAGCAATAGATGGGTTTGCGTTCTGACTTTATCCAATGAGTTGTAAGAGCAGTCTGCAGAGAGCTCCTGAGAGAGAGATCCAGGTAGCAGGGAGAGTCGTTTCCTCTCAAGACTAGTCAGTCTCGGTAAGACATAGTTATCTAGTGTCCTAAACTGCTATTAGATAAAAAGTATTCTCTGGTTCTTTATTATTGCACAGTTAGAAGATACCTCCTTCATGTCAGGAAGAGAACCTTCACCAGAAATGAAATTGACTGGAACCAATTTGTGACCTAGATTTGTGACCTAGAACTGACAGAAAATAAAGTTCTGTTGTTTATGATGACCCAAGATGGCTAATACACCTACCTTCTCTAGAAGAATTTAGAACTTAACAAATGACCAATGATTTATTTTATTTAAAATTAGTGTCATAAAACCACCATTTTACTCTTCCCAAATATTTGGTGAGTTAGCAATTTAGACAAGGCACTCTGAAGATGGCATATTTCAGCTCCAAGATGTCTGAGGGAAAGTTGGGAAGATTAGAAAAACTAGGGATAATTCCAAAGGCTAGGCATGATTTGACTGGCTGGGGTGTGAAGAACTTAATTGTGGTGGGCTTAGTCACTTATCATCAGTCAGCCCCATCTAGGACTAAGGACCCCAGGACCTAAACTGGAGTCTCCAGGAGGCTTCTCACAGCATGGTGACTCAGTTCGTCTCTTTTATTTTTTTGGCTGGTTGTGGGACTTGAACTCTGGGCCTGCGAGCTGTCCCTCAGCTCTTCAGCTCAAGGCAAGTGCTCTACCACTTGAGCCACAGCCCCACTTCTGGTTTTCTGGTGGTTTATTGGAGATAAGTCTCATGGACTTTCCTGCCCAGGCGAGCTTTGACCCACGATCCTCAGATCTTAGCCTCCTGAGTAGCTAGGATTAGAGGCATAAAAGCCATCAGCACCCAGCTCATGGTGACTCAGTTTTAAAGGGATACTGACATAGGGAGTGTTTCTAGAGTAGCATTACAACAGAATCTGAGATAGCCACTTCTGTGGTATTCTACAGAGTGTACTTAGCCTACCAAGATTCAAAGGGAAGGAATAGAGATTCCCACCACTGGGAGATGATAGGAGGGGCTAAAAAATTTCTACCTCCCTACCCCTCCTTTATTTATTTATTTTTTGGGTCCTGTCATGGGGCCTGAACTTTGGGCCTGGGCGCTGTCCCTCAGCTCTTCAGCTCAAGGCTAGCACTTTACTACTCGTACCACAGTGCCACTTCCAGCTTTTTTCTTTTTGCTTATGTGATGCTGAGGAATCGAACCAAGGGCCTCATGCATGCAAGGCAAGCGCTCTACCACTGAGCCACCTTTCCAGCCCCCTCCTTTATTTTTGTTTTTGTTTTTTTTGGGTCCAGTCGTGGGGCCTGAACTCTGGGCCTGGGCGCTGCCCCTCAGCTCTTTAGCTCAAGGCTAGCGCTCTACCACTTGAGCTACAGTGCCACTTCCGGCTTTTTTCTGTTTGCTTATGTGGTGCTGAGGAATCGAACCCAGGGCCTCATGCATGCAAGGCAAGCGCTCTACCACTGAGCTACCTTCCCAGCCTCCCCCCCCCCCCTTTATTTTTAAGCCATGAAAATTTACTTTTGTTTGTTTGCTTGAGACAGGATCTCAATGTCACTCAGGCTGGCCTGGAACTCACTATGTAGACCAGATTTGGCCTTGAACTCTCATCTTGCTCTAGCTTGACTAATGCTGGAATTACTATGCCATTAGTAATTAGTAAACTAATGGCATAGTACTATTACTATTAGCTTACTACTATTACTATTAGTCTACTACTATTACTATTACTGTTTGTCTACTTTTGAAGAGAATGCTCAGAGGAATAACTTGTTTTCTATGCTCCCTCTCAGTTAAGTTTCTAGTTATGGTAGTGGTACAGGACATAGAATAAGGCAGCCATGGGAGTGACACTGGTGAGGTGCAGGGGTGTGAAGGAGGACTCCCAAATTTTTGACTTGAAAAGTGTCTGAATGGAAATGCTCTTTGTGAAGAAAAAGAACAGAGGAGTGGAGGGAGACAGATCATATATCTAATCTTAAGATTAGAGTCAGAGATGCTCATGAGACCCCCCAAGTAGAAATTTTAACTAAGCAGCTAGTGAGCAAGAGTGATCTGTGATGGAGATAAAATGGGGACACACTGCATATGGAGAGATGGTAATTGAAAGTTTGGGCTTTCTGAACATTCTGAAATGTTTCTTCTTGTTCTGTGATCACAATGATAGTCTATTAAACAATTTACATACTTCACAGTAATGTTTCATCTTTCAGGCAAATAAATTGCCTCTAAAGATATTTTATTGTGATAGCTGTCAGTGAGTGACCTAGAAGACTTCCAAAATATGTACAAATTCAATTTCAATTTCCAGCAGAGACCCACTGTAAACTGTAGTCTACTTAATCAAAAAGACCACTGTGCATAGTAATCTTTCCCAGTCACCTGTATCTTCTGCCTCTCAGTGTCTGCAATGACCTGCACCTCATCGCCTTTTCATGTTGAATCTAGTACTCCTATATTTGATTTCTAATATGTTTACTTCTAATATGCTGCTTTTGAAGCTGCTTCAAATAAGAACATTTTGTGGTTTAAAGAAACATTTAATATTGCTTTTTAAATGTAGTGTGTAGGTGTTTTGTTTTTATTGCTTAAACCATATCATAGATACCTTTGTGTGTTTAGTGCATTTTGTAATGAAAAGAATCATTTTAAGCTACTCTCAATAGACTTCAAATCATAACAAGTATAACATTTTAAAAACATTTTTTATTTGTAGCAAATGATTTAAGACTATTTATACTTTGTGAATCAAGGATGCTAGTAAAATTATAAGTATTATCATCACCAGTAACAGCATCTTCAGTTCTGGGCTTGTGAGTGATACAAGCTTGAACAGATGCCTAGCAAACAATAAAACATGACATGACATGTTTTATTAGCTCATTAATATCTGCCTTGGGTACAATGTGAGGGACAGGTTGTGAGTAAATGGACTGGTGAAATAGACCCCAGCGTATCTTAATATATTTATACAGCGCTCACTTTCATTTTTAAACCTCTTAAAACACACTTTTTTTTTTGTGGTTGTGGGGCTTGAACTCTGGGCCTGGGTGCAGTCCCTGTGCACTTCAGCTCAAGGCTAGTACTCTACCACTTGAGCCACAGAGCCACTTCCAGTTTTTCTGGTGGTTAATTAAAGATAAGAGTCTCATGGACTTTCCTTCCCGGGCTGGCTTTGAACTGTGATCCTCAGATCTCAGCCTCCTGAACACCACTGGGGCCTGGCTCCATTTTCTTTTTGAAATAGCTTTCACACTCTGTCTCTGTCTCTCTCTACACTCTCTCTCTCTCTCTCTCTCTCTCTCTCTCTCTCTCTCTCTCTCTCTCGTTTGTTTTTGGCTGGGGCTTAAACTCAGGGCCTGGGTTCTGTCTCTGAGCTTCTCTGTGCTCAAGGCTAGCACTTGACCACTTGAGCCACAGTGCCACTTCCAGCTTTTTCTGAGTAGTTTACTGGAGGTTAACAGTCTCATGGACTCTTTTTGGCCAGTCTTGGGGCTTGAACTGAGAGCCTGGGTACAGACCCTGAGCTTCTTTGCTCAAGGCTAGCATTCTACCGCTTGAGCCACAGAGCCACTTCTGGCCTTTTCTGTTTATGTGGTATCGAGCAATCGAACCCAGGGCTTCATGCATTCTAGGCAAGCAATCTACAACTAAGCCACATTCTCAGCCTTCTCATGGACTTTTCTGCCTGGTTTGCTTTGAACCATGACCCTCAGATCTCATCTTCCTGAGCGCCTAGGATTACAGGAGTTAGCCACTGGTGCCCAGCACAATATATATGTAAAACAAATTGTTAAATATTTACTTACTTTTTTTTTGTGGCAGTTGTGGCTTTTTTTTTTTTTTTTGTAATTTAGTGTAGAGTCTCATAGACTTTCCTGCCTCAATTGGCTTTGAAATGCAATCCTCAGATCTCAGGCTGCTGAATAGCTAGGATTACAGTTATGAGCCACTGGCACTGACTCTAGAGTTTGCATTGTAATGGTTAATCTTGATGATCAGCTCAATTAGATTGCTAGGAGATGAGTAAAGCACATCTGGGTATACATGTGAAAGGCATTTCTAGAAGGGACTAAGAGGGGAAAAGACCTGCCCTGAATGTGGGCAACACCAACCTGTAAAACTGTTCAAGGGGAGGAAAAAAAAAAGAAATTTTAGAGGCTGGGAAGGTGGCTCAGTGGTAGAGTGCTTGCCTTGCATGCCAGAGGCCCTGGGTTTGATTCCTCAGCACCACATAAGAAAAAAGCCGGAAGTGAGCGCTAGCCTTGAGCTGAAGAGCTGAGGGACAGCACCTAGGCCCAGAGTTCAGGCCCCATGACCGGACCAAAAAAACAAAAAGAAATTTTACTGTGAGGCATTCACACTCTTTGCTTCTATTGTGAAATTCCAGCTATTCCAGTCTGAAGCAGGGGATGATGAACTTTAGGCCAGCTCAGGCTACATATGAGATCTCATCCCATAATGAATGAATAAATAAAGTAATAAAGGTGATAAATACTGGAATGGGACAAATGTAAAACAGGATGGCAATTTAAATTCAATCATATTAATAAAAATATAAAAAAAACAAATATTAAAAAGCAGAAACTGACAGGTTGGACAAAAGAGCAAGTTTCAACTAATATGCACGCAAGAAACTCAATTCAAGGGGCTGGGAAGGTGGCTCAGTGGTAGAGCGCTTGCCTTGCATGCCTGAGGCCCTGAGTTCGATTCCTCAGCACCACATAAGCAAAAAGAAAAAAGCTGGAAATGGCACTGTGGCTCAAGTGGTAGAGCACTAGCCTTGAGCTGAAGAGCTGAGGGACAGTGCCCAGGCCCAGAGTTCAGGCCCCACGACGGGACCCAAAAAAAAAAAAAGAAAAGAAACTCAATTCAAATACAAGAATAAGTAAAAACAAAAAAGAAATATTAAATACTACCCCCACAATCTCATTTTTCTCAAGATGAGTATATTCTCTGAAAAATCCTCTCGTTTCCTGGAACAGGGACAAGCCAGTTCCTGAGCAGAACCTCTGAAAGTGGGGAAGCGATGTGCTGTTTCTCTTCTCAGTACCAACTCAAGTCAGACACTGACTTTGCAAAGGACCTTGGTTAGATTCCGAAAACGGGAACAGGAGTTGGTAGGAAATAAACAATATATTATCAGAAAATAGGTTTGTTAGAGCCCCCTAAGGCCACTTCGAGGCTTGATGATTTGTATGGATGATTCATGGTACCCAATTTACAGCTCCAAATCACAGTTTACGGTTTTAAAAAATTATAGCAAAACCATACAGAGCAAAACTAGTTAGGTACAAAGTCCCCTTGGATGAAGTCTAGGTGAACCAGGTAAAAGCTTTCTGGCATCTGTTCTTAAAAGAGTCACATTGGATGCTTAATTCTTCTACCAATGAGTTGTGAGAATATTCATGAAAAATTATGTAGCAGAGATGTTCATAGGTGACTCAGTGCTCAGGCTATTAGGGCTGGTCATGTAGACATTGTTTATCTAGCATATATCATAATTCTAGACTCCCAAAAGGGAAGCAGGTGTTCAGCACAAACCACATTGTCTGCAGAAATAACACAGGTACTGTGAGCCACTCATCAGGTAGAAAATAAAGGAATATGCCAAAAATCCAAGCTCCCAGATGGGTCAACTTTACTAGCAGGCTTTTTGCATAGTTATCTTGAAAAATTTTTTTATCTTTGAGTCAAGAAACTCAATTTCAAGTGTCCTCGCCCCCCCCATCCACTTTTGGGGTGACACTTCAGATCAAACCTAGGGCCATGCACCTGCTAGGCAAACTCTAGTACTGAACTTTCTTCCCAGTACCTTATTTTTTTTCAAGCAAACAGCATGAAGTAAAGAAAAATTATAACTATATATATATATACATAAATGTCAACAACAATATTATTTAGGTTTAAAAATATATGCCAGGCGCTGGTGGTTCCCACCTATAATCCTATCTACTCAGGAGGCTGAGATCTGAGGATCATAGTTCCAAGCCAGCCCAGTCAGAAAAGTCCATGTGAGACTCTTATCTCCAATTAACTACTCAAACAACAACAACAACAACAACAACAACAACAACAAAATGGGGGCTGGGAATGTGGCTTAATGAGGAGTGCTTGCCTAGCAAGCATGAAGTTCTGGATTCAATTCCCCATGTAAAAAGAAAAAGCCAGAAGTGGCACTGTGGCTCAAGTGACAGAATGCTAGCCTTGAGCAAAAGAAGCTCAGAGACAGCGCCCAGGCCCTGAATTCAAGCCCCAGGACTGGCAAAAACAAAAAACAAAAACTCAAACCAAAACCAAAGCAAAACTCAGTAGTGGTGCCTGGCGCTGGTGGCTCACGCCTGTAATCCTAGCTACTCAGGAGGCTGAGATCTGAGGATGGTGGTTCAAAGCCAGCCTGGGCAAGAGAGACCTTGAGACTCCTATCTCCAATAAACCACCAGAAAACCGGAAGTGGCGCTGTAGCTCAAGTGGTAGAGCGCTCGCCTTGAGCTGAAGAGCTGAGGGACAGCGCCCAGGCCCAGAGTTCAAGCCCCACGACCGACAAAAAAAAAAAAAAAAAAAACCTCAGTAGTGGTGCTGTGGTTCAAAGTAGTAGAGCACCTAGCTTTGAGCAAAAGAACAGTCCCCAGGCTTTGAGTTCAAGCCTCATAACAGACAAAAAAAAAAGTAAGCAAATGCCAGGTGCTGGTGGCTCATGCCTGTAATCCTAGCGACTCAGGATGCTGAGATCTGGGGATTGTGATTCAAAGCCAGCTTGGGCACTGAAGTCTATGAGACTGTTATTGCCATTTAAAAGCCAAAAATAAAACAAATAAAATAGAATAAAAAAATTAACAAAAAATTTAAAAAGCGCAAGCAGAAAAGGTCAGATAAGTTGATATTAGGGAAAATGAACCCTAAGATATGTATTCAAATGTTTTTTTTTCTTTCATGTGATTGTTTCTAACACATTTATAAGGTTATTTCTTTGTTGCTTTGTATGTCCCTCCCCCAGGGTATGACCCCTGCTTTCACTGTTATTTGATGGTATAATTTGTGGAGGGAAAGGGAAAAAACAAATCGTTTAAATAGGGATACAGGTGGACCCATTGCAACAATGAGATGTACAAGTTGTTATGTTGAAAACGAACTTTACAACTTTGGTGTGGGGGGGGGAGTAGGGAGGGTAGGTGGTGGGGGTGGGAGGATTGGGTGGGGGGCGGGGGGAGGATGGGAAGGGATGGGAAGGGGAAACAAAGGAGGAGGCTACAATGCTTGATAAGAAATGCACTCATTATCTTGCCCATGTAATTGTAACCCCTCTGTACAGTATTTTCACAATAAAAAATAAAATTAAAAAAGCTGCAAGTGGGGCCGTAGCTCAAATAGTAGAGTACAAAAGCTCAGGGATAATACCTAGGCCTTGAGTTCAAGCCCAAGGACTGGGGAAAAAAATTTTAAAATTGGTGGAATGTTTAAGTAAATTATATTACAGAGATGTAAAGAAACAATCATTAAAATTATATTTCTCAAAATGTAATGACAACAAAGATAATAAAGATACTAAATTATATATAGAAATACCTCAAAAATGGGTGAAATAGAGTGAAAATTAGAAAGAAGTATATTAGAATATAATCATAATTGATTTCTTTAGGACAGTTACATCAAAATAACTTTTATTTCCCTCTTTGGATTTTAAATTCTTATTTAATGAGCACAAATTTTTCTTATCAGATAGCAAACTATAATAATAAGACATTGTGTTTAAGAGCTTTTAAATATATAGGTCTGTAGATCCAAAGTCAGATTTTTTAAAATATAAAGTAGTGAGTAGAATGATAAGCAGAACTTAGCCTAAGAGACCGAGAAAGGCAAATGACCATTAAAATGAAGAGTTTGCTATTTAATATGCTTCATTCTTCAATTAGATAGTACCAAAAAATATATGGAGGTTTTCTTACAAACACTAACAAAGCAAAATGCCTTTTTTTTTTTTTTTTTGCCAGTCCTGTGGCTTGAACTCAGTCAGGGCTTGGGCCTATCCCTGAGCTTTTTTTGCTCAAGGATAGCACTTCATCACATGAGCCACAGTGCCAGTTCTGGTTTTTTTTTTCTGTTTATGTGGTACTGAGGAATCGAACCTAGGGCTTCATGCATGCTAGGCAAGCACTCTACCACCAAGTCACATTCCCAGCCAGTGCTTAATTTTTTACTGTAACAATGAAATGATTCACATACAAGGTAAATGCAAAACATTAAAATTCTATTTTTCAATAGGTAGAACAAAGGATAAATTGCCTAAGTTACTTTGCATGTTTCCTTAATCAAAAGTTACCCACAATATGTTAAGTATTAGTAATCTAAATCATATACATTTTTTTAAATCACTTTAAGGAGAATTAGGTATTTAGAAACTTCTTTAGGGAACGTTATTTCTGATGTATTGAATTCCAGGTACCTTGTCTGCTTTAATGCATGTACACTAGTCACAAAGATATACCCCACAAAAGCTAGTTTCCTGCTACCAGATTTGCCATCACTGCATTAAATTGCCATATAGAAAACAGACCACTTTTGTATCCTCTTATCCCTAGAGGGAAGAAATGGTTTCCAGCTTATTTTAAATCACAAAGCAATTCTTTTGTGTGCGGAACTGGCCAAAAGCTATGGAGGTTTCACAAGGGAGAAGCACAGGGTCCATGGCTTCTCACATGACCCCCACTTGTATCTGTTCCCAGTCTTGCCAGAACAAGAAAATCTAGAAGGCATGCCATATGATGCAGAGCTCACTGTGTGCCTCTAGAGGTGATTTTTGGGCTAAATTAGAAAAACTAAATTCTGAAAAGCCATTGCAATAGCAAGCACATTCAGAAAAAAAGAACAAGAGAGGGGGAAGAATATTTTTGGTCAGGAAGGGAAAATGTGGTTAACCTAAATTGGACTTTGGGTACAAAAGGCGGCAGCAAGAAGCACTCCCACTGCTATGGTTCAACTATGCATTTTTGTTTCCATTATTAAAAGGAAATACTAGTGGGACATAGAGGGGGTAAGTCTGATCAAAGCATATTATATGCATGTCAAAATGAGCCCTTTGTACACCTAAGCAATGCTAATAAAAGTGTGTGTGTGTGTGTGTATGTGTGTGTGTGTGTGTGTGTGTGAGAGAGAGAGAGAGAGAGAGAGAGAGAGAGAGAGAGAGAGAGAGAGAGAGAGAGGGAGAGAGAGAGAAAGGAACTGCTCTTTAATATTCTGAAACCTAAATGCTTGAAAAAACAAAAAATCAACTCTCAAGTGCTTCAAATGCTGTTTGGGGAGGTGGTGGAGAAAGAGGCCAGATGAACAAAGCATTGTGACAGATTCTTTTGGGTCAAACTTACTGGCTAAGAAGAAAGTCAACAAACGGTGCTTGATCAGTTGGTTCTAGTCTGATCAACAGTCCTTTTAAGTCTTTGTTGCTTCCTTTTTGCTCTAAGAAAGAAACAGATTATACTGAAAAAACAAAGAGCAAAAACAAAACAAAAAACACATAGGCTGGGCACTGGTGGCTCATGCATGTAATCCCAGCTACTCAGGTCAGGAGGCTGAGATCTGAGGATTGTGGTTCAAAGCTAGTCCGGGCAGGAAAGTCCGTGAGACTCTTATCTCCAACTAACACCAGAAAACAGCAAGTGGTTCTGTGGCTCAAGTGGTAGAGTGCTCAGCTTGAGTTGAAGAGTTCTGGGACAGTGCCCTGGCCCAGAGTTCAAGCTCCACCATCAGGAAAAAACAAAAAAACAAAAAATCACACCCCCACCTCCCCCACTGCAAAAAAAAAAAAACCACATAGGACTTGCAGTAAAAAGATCTCCATCTAGCACCAGAAAACTGAAAGTGGCACTGTGGCTCAAGTGGTAGAGCAGTTAAAGAGCTAAGGGATAGCACCTAGGCCCAGAGTTCAAACCCCATGACTAACAAAAAAAAAATAATTTTTTGACATTATGCTTGCCTGCCATTTCTCTTCTGAATTTCATATTTTTCCTGTATAAAATGGAAAGGTACTAGAAAGTAAGGTACTAGAAAGTACTATGTAAGCATATATGAATGTTGTTGCTATTAGGTTTGCTTTCTACATAAAAAGTATTTAATAAATGTTTACCAAGTTATTCATAAACTAGGCTAATATAGAAGACAGATGTAAGAACAGGTAAAAGATTAACCCTACTATTAACACTTTCACTTTAAAATAACAGAAATTTGCCAAGTACAGTCCTAGTGCTTGGGAGGCAGAGGCAAGAGGTTCTCGAGTTTAAGACAAGCCTGAACTATACAAGGAAGACCCTATTTTAAAAAAGAAGAAAAAGATCTGGGAAGGTCGCTCAGTGGTAGAGTGCTCGCCTTGCATGCTTGAGGCCCTGGGTTCAATTCCTCAGCACCACACAAGCAGAAAAAGCTAGAAGTGGCACTGTGGCTGGAGTGGTAGAGTGCTAGCCTTTAGCTGAAGAGCTGAGGGACAACGCCCATGCCCAGAGTTCAGGCCCCAAGACCGACCAAAAAAAAGAAGAAGAAGAATAAAAAGAAAAAGAACAGTAGCAACATATTGAAAAATATTATATTTTTAAACTGTAAAATACTATATAGAACAAAGCTGAAAACCTTAAAATATCCCACAAGAAAAATAATGTCTCAGTTGCACAAATACATCACTGTAACCATCATATGGTATATCAAGTAAGATAGAAAAACAGAGTAAGAGGCTGGGTTGAATTATGGTCTTAAGTTCCATATTCTAGTTAACAGAATGCGTGACACTGGAAAATTGATTCCTTCTTCCTTCCTTCCTTCCTTCCTTCCTTCCTTCCTTCCTTCCTTCCTTCCTTCCTTCCTTCTTTCTTTCCTTCCTTCCTTCCTACCTTCCTTCCTTCCTTCCCTCCCTCTTCCTTCCTTCTTTCTTTCTTTTCTTCTCTCTCTCTCTATTTCTTTCTTTCTCTCTCTTTTTTCCCTTTTTTTTTTGCATGTGCTATCACTCCTGACCCATTTATCATTAAACCTTTGCGTATGTAAAGTGGGAATAGTAGTAGTACTATCTACCTCTCAAGCTTTTTTTGTGACTATTAAATGAAGAAATACAGGGAAATCATTTCCTTAGTGATATTTGCTTTGCTATCATCTTTATCTTATTGTATTAAAGGTGATTTTTTTTTGTGCCAGTCCTGGGACTTGAACTCAGGGCCCGGGCAATGTCCCTGAGTTTTTCTAATCAAGGCTATCAGCACTCTCACACTTGAGCTACAGCTCCACTTCTGGCCTTTTTGGTGCTAACTGGAGATAAAAGTCTCATGAACTTTCCTGTCTGGGATAGTTTCAAACCATAATCTTCAGATCTCAGCCCTGAGTTACTAGGATTACAGGCATGAGCCACTGGTACCAAGCTATAAGGTAACTTTCTATGAGTGGATCTAGATTGGAAGTGATCCTATTTTTTAAAAATTTTATAGTAGGGAATTAAACTTGTCTTAAAAAAAATTCTGGGGCTGGGAAGGTGGCTCAGTGGTAGAGCGCTTGCCTTGCATGCCTGAGGCCCTGGGTTCGATTCCTCAGCACTACATAAGCAAAAAGAAAAAAGCCGGAAGTGGTGCTGTGGCTCAAGTGGTAGAGCGCTAGCCTTAAGCTGAAGAGCTGAGGGACAGCGCCCAGGCCCAGAGTTCAGGCCCCACTACCGGACCCCCCAAAAAAAAAATTCTGTTAGGTGAGTCCACTATGGTCTTACATCTAGGTCCTTTATCATAAAGTCCCCATATACCAATATGCTAATAAAGTGGGGTTAGATATACCTCTTGAGAGCTGTGGTTTCCTGACCCAAATGTTAACAGATGCCCAAGGTATACTTCTTCATATTTTACTAGCCGCACTATGAGCCATCCAAAATCCCTGGATTATATTAAAAATTTTTTTTTCATGACCTATGTTTCACTTCTACTAAAATTTGTCTTCTTTTTCAACTGGAAGTGTTAATGCTTAAGATGTGCATACATGCATACTTTTTCTAATTTGCAGTGAGTGAAATCTTGCAAATACAGAAGCTAAAGAAGTTAGAATAATGAAACACTGGGAGAAGAGTCCCTTATAATAGTATACACCATGGCAAATGATGGTGTGGTCAATGAAGCAATTACTTCACATCTAATCTCCTGCTGAAATGAAATAGCTGCATTTTAAGGAAGTAAAACCTAACCTTCCCTGAGATGACCTGTTAAATGAGTCAAAACGCCTTAATTCTGGACCTATAAAATTAATCAAAATAATCCAACTGTGCAACTGTCCTACTTATTACAGAGAATCTAATGATTCTGCATCTTGAATATTTTAGATGTTTTGCTCCCACTTTTTTGATAGCCATGTTTTTGGGCTCGTGGTCTGTTCTTCTTGAACCCTGAAGTTCCCTTCCTCTGGGAGAATTCTGTGCCCAGATCCCTAGCCCGAGCTGGTCCTCCAGTCTGCCTGCCTTGTGACAGTACTACCTGCCAGCTAGAAGCATCAATGTTTCTAGAGCTGATGCAGACTGAGAATCCAGCCAGAGGATGAGAGGTTGTTTTAATTGGCTAAATCTGCTATGTACTAAGCGTATGGCCATGAATTTGTAGCCAAAACATTAATCTAAAAAAAAAAAGTCATGTACAGTTTAAATACAAAACAAGAATGACATTTTTGTTCACCAATTCTTGTTTTGCCACAAGTACTTCTAACTTTTTAACAAGAATCCCAAAATCCTTTACCTTGGCAGAAGTAGGCTTTTCCTGGTATACTCCATGTACCAAATCCATCAGAGCACTTGCTATAAGTTCTGCAACCTAAAGTAAACAAACAAACAAATAAAAACAATTATAAATTTATTCCATTTTTACCTTAGAATGCTTCAGGAGGTTTATTAGTAGCAAGACAGGGTTTGTTCTTGGCAGAAAAATTGGAGTTATATGCAAAAATCTTGGCAAATTGTAGTGCCCACCTGGATATTAAAGCTGTGATCCAATTTTTTTCAGTCATAATTTAATCAGAAGAAATCTTATGAGCATAACATTTAACTATATAGCATTAACTACATGAAAATCCAGGAAGAACCATTTGAACATAAGTTTCAGTTTCAGATAATGAATGAAATATCAACTCAATTTATTTTCTATATGTTTATTTCTGTCAAGTGGATACTTCTTCAGATTTCCATTCTGGGAGCCATCACAATGCTAATTTTTGTATGTAAAACTGCAAGAGAATGGTTAATTTTTCAAATATGTTCATTTGTATTTAAAATACAATAAAGGTATATTTGATGTATGGGGCCTGAGTCAAATGTACCATAAACACTGAAAGATTTTATGTAACAGCAATATTGAGATTATATTAATCAAATTTGTATTATTTTCAGTGTTCAGACTATTAAAAAAAAAACTCAAGCAAATTCAAAAGCTTTGAACTTACTTCAGAATGTAAAACAAGCAGAAAAACAGTAAATGGCCTCTTTGGAATTATTGCAGAATTTGCAGTTATTTGTACAAAGCATCTTAACTGAAGAGGATAAAATCGTGTATTAATGATACTGTTCAATGCAGCTATTTCAAGTTCAAATTCCTCAAGGCAACCCCACCAGCTTCTTACAAAGTCGTCATATCTAGCACATTTAGCTTTCTGCATTATGCAGTCCTGTATCAAATTTTCACTCTTTGTTTCCTAAAATTTAGCTCAGTTTTGATTGAATTAAAGGATTTTATTTCAGCTTTTATCATTCTTGTAATTGAAGACATTATCAAGTCAAAAGATAGACTCAAACAGCAAGATACTTTAATCTGAGGTATGTTTTATTTAATAAACATTTTTCTTAGAGGCCAATTACATTAATTTGTAAAAAGCTTGTTTTAAAATTTTAACTCATGAGCATTTATCTCTAGTTTTTAATTTGTATTCATACTGTGTAAATAACAGAGACCTGCTGATAGGGAAATTTTGCTGACTAAACGAATATTTTTTTTCTAGTTCTGTAGATGGATTAATTTGTAAGACCCTATCAAAGTCTCTTTAAAAAAAATCATATTGTCCTCTAAGTAACTAAATACCTAAGAAATATTGTGGCAACATGAGCTGCAGAGGAACTGGAAGGACAATGATCCTACAGTATTACCAGATGTGTTGAGTTATTTAAGTGGGGAAGAGAGAAATGAATGGATTTTTTTCCCCCTGAAGGTATCAGATAAGCCCTATTCCTAAATCCAAAAGGATTGAATATCACCAATAGGTCTATGAAAGACTGTAACTAAATGCTCAGCATCAGATTGGATTACAGTTTATACAAGCAACATCCCAAGATCCCCCTGATGGCTGGACACATAATACAAGCCAATCACTCACTAAGAAATGTTATGGTTTTTGAAACAGTTTAAGCTCTGAGACCAGCACACGGATAATATGGAAAGGGATTTACAAAGAGAAAGTCCAACACAAAATGTCAAAATGATGGTATGAACTTTTAACAGCAGATCTAGCTCTGGATAAGCAGAGTGCTCCTTCTCTGAAATTCCAGGCCAGACAGAAGCAACAAAAACATTTTGTTCTCAGACTTTTTCTCTTAATCGAAGTAGCAATCTGACTTAGAAGTTCATAATTTATAAATGACTTGTACTTATAAATGGCCATACTTCAGAATATACCCCTTGGTCATTGACAACCATAAAGGACAAAGATCTGGATTTCTTTATATTAACAAACTAAAGAAAGAGATGATGGAAAAGAAGGCATAGTCTATGAGAGTTAGATGTATCCTGGCTAGGGTGACTTGCCCTGTACACACATAAATCGCTTTCCATTGTCATGCTTGCTTAAAATGTTTATTAAGTTTAAAAACTATGAAAACTATGGTTTAAAATTTTAAAGCTGTTATGTCTAATAGCCCACCTAAACTGCTAGAAAAGAAGTCCTAGTTCAGTGTAAAGAGAGATATCATCCTCCTTTAAAATTATAAACATTTCTAGAATGAACACAGGGCTACCAGCCATGTGTAATTTAGGAAATCGTAATGATTTTAGTTAGTAAGTTAATTAATTAATTAATTTAGTACCAGCACTGGAGCCTGAATTCAGTACCTCATGCTTGCATGGCTTTTTTTGCTCAAGGCTGGAGCTCTACCACTTGAGCCACATCTTAATTTCTAATCTGATCTTTTTTATTACTTGGTTTATTACCCTAGACATTCGCTTATTTGGATAACTGTGGTAGTTAAATTAAGAAAAGCATTTGCAAATGCCAGGTGCTGGTGGCTCACACCTGTAATCCTAGCCACCCACTAAGGAAGTTGAGATGTGAGGATCATGGTTCGATGCCAACCGAGCAAAACTCTTATCTCCAATTAACCACCAGAAAACTGGAAGTGGAGCTGTGGCACAAATGGGTAGAACGCTAGCTAGCCTTGAGAAAAAGAGCTCAACAACAGGGCCCCCGGCCCTGAGTGCAAGCCCCACAATCAACAAAAAACAAAAACAAAAAAAGCATTAGTTTAATAACATATCCCCATTTCAGACTGTTTTACATTTTAAAAATTAGAATATACTAATTGTACAAGAGGATTTCGTTGTGATACCTCTATATATCTAGGATTGCAGGCATGAGTCACCGGCTCCTGGCAGTATTTAAAACGAAAACAGGTCAATCTATGAGTTTATATACAAAGAGAAAACAAATCTGCAAGAAACAACAAAATCATGGTAGCGTATGTGACAGATTATATGTATGCATGTGAACAAATATTACGTATGTGTGAATATATATTTAGTTATATATGTATGTATTCCTTCCCCATTCTCCAGTACCCAGGTTTGAGCTCAAAGGCTTTCATTTGCTCGGCTTGCTTGCTTGCCTGGTGCTCTACCAGGCCTTCAAATTTTTTTTGCTGGGGATGGATTTTTATTCTGGAGATGGATTGTTGTAAACTTTTTAGCCTAGGCTGGTTTCAAATCTCCCTCTGGATTTCAGCTTCCTGAGTAGTTAAACAACTGGTGCTCAGCTGACTCTGGACTTTTTTTTTTTTTTACTTCAGTTGGGCTTGAACCCAGGGTCTGGGTATTATCCCTGAGCAATTCTGCTCAAGGCTAGCACTCTACTACTTTGAGCCACAGTGTCACTTTGGTTTTCTGGTGGTTAACTGGAGATAAGAGTGCTGGAGCTTGCTTTGAACCTGTATCCACAGATCTGGTTTCAAATCTGTTTCCCCTGGATTTCAGCTTCCTGAGTGGCTAGGATTACAGAAGAGAGCCACCAGTGTCCGGCATCTGGATTATTTCTAATGAACATTTATTTTCCAACTTTCTTAATTGTTTACATTTCTATTACATCTGCTTAAATATATACCATGTGTTTTACCTTTTCTTCCCTGAGAAAGGGAGCAGGACATTCTATTTTTAGTCTTAGAGAGGCTTCAAAAGCCAAGCTATGTCCACATACTGATTTATAGAGTATAGTTTTTGTACTACCAAAAATAAGATCAGTAAGTGGTAATAAGTATTCTGTGTAGACAAGTCATGACTTTTTCAATAACTGTGATCCAGGAATACTATCAGTTAAACGCATCTGATGGACAATATTCAAGAGTGCTATAGATGTTTACTCATCTAGATCAGCAGAGACTGAGCAAAAGAGTGCCCACCCCAATCCAGACGTAAAATACAACTAAAGCCTTAGGAAAAAAAATTACAAGGCAATATGGTTCCATGAGGCTCAATTCAGTTTAAGCTGGGTTAATGTAATAAGGTGGTATAGTTTAACTCATTTTAAAGAGGCTGCTGCATAACTCAAGTTGCTTGGTATATATAAATAGTGGAGCCTATTATAGATTTATAATCCAAAAATTTACTCTTGAAAGGTTATTTGTGACAGTTTTTCCTACAGTGTAGAATACCAAAACAATGTAGCATCACCGATGTTTAGAAGGTAAACACATGGAGCATGTCAAGTTTTGTCTAGTCTTAACAGCTGCCAACTGAGGAAACAGTCACGGGTGCACATCTGCAGTGTTGGGGCATTAACTCCACACAAATTTATGGCACTTCCCTCACCACCATGAATAGATAGCAACATATGAAGCAGTAAACAGGAGCAAAGGTAAAAGCACTCTTAGGGAAGAATAAATTTTAATTTACCTCTTGGGAGGTATAAAAGACAGATTCAGCATAAATATATCTGTTCAAAGAGCTCTGGCATTTGAACGTGTCAAGATTTATTTATTTAAGCTTTTAAAATATAATTTTATTGTTATTACTAAGGTGTATATAGAGTCAAGATTTATTGTAAAGCCACAAACATCTTTATTATCCAGAAAGTATCTTACAGAAAAATACTTGTAGAGACAGAAGAAGTTAAGTAGGATGCCAGTGGTAAATCAGAACAGTCAGTGTCTCTCATTAAGCCCTCTTTGCACAAAGCACAGTGTTTAAGAGATGCAAATATAGGCTGGGAATGTAGCTTAGTGGTAAGTGCTTGCCTAATGAAGCCCTCGATACGATTCTTCAGTACCACATAAACAGCAAAAGCTGGAAGTGGTACTATGGTTAAAGTGGTAGAGCACTAGCCTTGAGCAAAAGAAGCTCAGGGACAGTGCTTAGATACTGAGTTCAAGTCTCAGGACTGGCACAAAAAAAAAAAAAAAAAAGAGGAGCGAGAGTGAGATGCAAGTATAGATGAAAATGAAAGATGTACATTTACCAAGAAAAGACAGACTGGGACTGAATGAGGAGTAGTGCCCTCCTGTAGAGACCAATAATAATATCTAACATTTGTAAGGCACTTTATCATTTATAAGCTGGGTTTAAGCAAACCATCTAGTTCCAAGTGGATTCAGTTCCCAGTGTTCAACCAGAGCTTCCAGGTTGGCAGCCTCAGTGCAGTGGTGACCTCTGAAGAACATGGGAGCAATAACAGTGGCCAAATAAGGGGAAATCTACTCAGCTGCCACCTGGGCACCAATAGCCCAGATGAGCCTGTCTCTGCATATTAATATAAATGAGTAGCTTTGATAAAGCCATAGGTAAAGTCTATGAAAGAAGATTCTCCATTCCTTCCTAGCAGATTATGACTAGGTTTAATGATGACAATGATGAAAGATCTATTGCAATAAACACACCACGACTCAGAGGAGCTCTGGAGGAAGCATCTCATTCAGCTGTTTGAAGGGAGCCTTTTCAATGCTGCCAAATGTATGAGGCCTTGCTTATTTGTGGGAGGGATGACAATCTGTTCTACTAAGCTGGAAGTTCTTTCTGGCTAAGCCAGATAGCAGAGAGAAATGGCATTACCAATAGGACAGGTGCAGCATAAACTAAGCAAATTGATAATCTTAATTTTTAATTTAGAACAGCTGATACATTGGTTTAAACTACTGGTAACTTTGTCATAAAATGGTTTCAGAACAATGAATAAACTAAAGTACAAAATTGCAACTGACACAACTTGAAAGAAATAGGTTCACAAGATCAGGAAAATAGTTTAAGTATAAAGTGTTAAGATTTAATTTTATTTGATATTTTATGCAATTTTATATTGTTTGTAATTGAAGCACCCCCTTGGGCTGTGGAGGTTTATGCTTGTGATCCTAGCTACTCAAGAAGCTAAGATCTGAGGATTGTGGTTAGAAACTAGCCTGGAGAGACAAATTGGAAAGACTCTTATCTCTAGCCAAAAGGTGAAAATTAAGGTGTGGCTCAAGTGGTAGAATGACAGCTTTGAGTAGAAAAAGCCAAATAGGAGCATGAGGATCTAAGTTCAATCTCCAGAATTGGCACACAAACACACAAATCTTTGGGGCAGTGCATGCTACTCAAGCGGTAAAGTACCTGTCTGGTAAGCACAAAGTCCTGAGTTCAAACTCAAGTAACACACACATTTACACATGTAGTATAATGTTGGAATTGACTGCAGTCAATTTGATTCCTTGAATCAAATAAGTGATACTGGAGTCAAATTCTTCAAATTATGGAAATCTACTCTTGGATATTTTTCATGTGCATGCTAAGCACATACTATATCACTAAGCTATACCCTTAGTTCTACCTACATTGGCACTAAATCCCCACCCCCCTTTTGTTTCTTACTATGTATCTCAGGCTAGCCTTGAACCTTCTAATATAGCCTAGGCTAGTCTTGAAGTTGCAATCCTCCTGCTTCAGTTTCCTGAATGCTGGGATTATAGTCATATACAATATACCTGGCTATATGTAGCTTTTATTTTTATTTTATTTTATTTTTTTTGGGTCCGGTTATGGGGTCTGAACTCTGGGCCTGGGCGCTGTCCCTCAGCTCTTCAGCTCAAGGCTAGCACTCTACCATTTGAGCCACAGCGCCACTTCTGACTTTTTTCTTTTTTGCTTATGTGGTGCTGGGGAATCGAACCCAGGGCCTCAGGCATGCAAGGCAAGCGCTTACCACTGAGCCACCTTCCCAGCCCTATATGTAGCTTTTAAATAGCTCCATTGCTTAGGACAGACAAATTTTTAGTGAGCTATCAATAGCATACTGAAATTAATGGTATAAATTATAGCTATTTCAAAATAAATGTGAACAGTTATCACTTTGTTTAATCACTAGGCTCAAAATTTGATAGTTTTTTTTTTTTTTTTTAGGTTGTAGGTCTTGAACTCTGGGCCTGGGCACTGTCCCTGAGCTCTTTAGCTCAAGGCAAACGCTCTACTACTTGGGCCACACTTCTGGTTTTGTGGTGGCTAATTAGAGGTAAGAATCTCACAGACTTTCCTTTCTGGGCTGGCTTTGAACCACGATCCTCAGATCTCAGCCTCCTGAGTAGCCAGGATTATAGGTATGAGCCACTGGCACCTAGTTTTGAAGGTACTTGAACAAATGATGCAATTTAAGTGTGGAGTATGCTTTAGATTGCTGAAATATACATGGAAATCTTTTTATCTCTGACAAGGACTAAAATTCTTGGTTTCTATATTACATTCCCTTTTTTTCCTTTCCTTTTATTTGTGGTGAGTGGGGTTTGATCTCAGTTCTCCAAAGTCACGAGGCAGTAAGCCATGCCTCATGCCTACATTTTAAATTTTATTAAAAGTATTTTCAAATACATTGCTTGTATTCACTTATGATTCTATTTTATGTCAGAATCTGGTTCTACGTTGTACATATAGATGTTTTCTTACATTTCTTAGAGTTGTAGACTATGAAATAAATAGATGTGATGGTGCTTGATCTCATAGGTGATGTAATGAAAAAAAGTTGCTTTTGCTCATTAGATAATTCTCTAAGATGCTTCATGAGCCCTTTGATATTTGTACTAAAACATTTATTTCAGTATTTAATGTACTATAAATTCCTTACTGGTTTGTTAGTTTTCTATTTGGGTTTTTCAAGCTAAATTGTCTGAATTTAGGCAACAATAATAATAATAAATGGCTCTACCATTTATTCATAGCATTACTTCAGGGAACCTACCCTTTTCTTGTGCCTCAGGAGACACTAAATAGGTTAACTCATATAATATAATGAAAACAGTTCTTTCCTAGCTAGTAGGGTAGGAATGAGTATGAAGCCAGGTTGGGTTATATAGTGAGACTTAGATTCAGCAAACAAACCAGCTCCTACTATTTAGTAGGTACTCAAATTATGTTATTTAAAAATTATTTGGTAGTAATTTTGAGAAAACTTTTCTATGCTATTGACCTGAACTTAGAATTCTGAGAGATAGAGTAAGTGGGTGGATGTTAAATGACAATGAAACTAAAGAAAGAAAATAAACCAAGGCTAGTCACTTTAGTATTCCTTCCAATTTGTAACACTATGTCATCTGTAGGAGTATGACATAGGTTAAGTGACATATTGTTCAACACATCATAAAAATAAAGTGATCACAAGAGCATAGCTGAAATTGCTATTAGTAATAAAACACATGATCTAGTATTCTAAGCAGAGAAACTGTCATTAAAAACTGAATATTGAGCCTAGTGTGGGAGCACCTGGAAGATTGAGGCAGGAGGTCATAAGTTTGACGCCAGCTTATATACTGAGACTGCCTTAATGTGCTCTCTCTTTCTGTGTCTATCTGTTTCTCTCACCAAAGAAACAAAGCAACTAACCGAGCAATAACTAGGCATACAATGCTTCACATTTCCCTGATTTCTGGCTGACTTACCTTACTATGTACAGTGAAAACGGCCCAGAACAAAGATAATTAAACCATTCTGTAAATGAAAGCAGATAATTTAACTCATTTTCCAAAATGTTTAAAAAGAAACTTCATTGGCCCAGCCATATTTCCTAACAAACCCACTTTAATGTCTACACAGTTTAAAATATCAGAAATGACCTGAGGGTCAGGCATTTTGTCAGTTAATGACCTGTTGGGCTAATCGCCTTTAGCTTTGCCCTGGGCATACAAGTCCTCCAGTAGGTCATTAGCTGCCAGAAAATGGCTCCCCCCATTCACTATTGCTAAATAAATAAAATTTGCTCCCAGGCTCAAGATGTATAAGCAACTTTGGCTTGCAGTGAATGTTTTCCTTGAGTATTTACAACTCTAAAGATTTAAGAAAATGATGTAAATGCTAAGACCAAAATATTTGAAACAACAAAACTCTAAGTGGCGGTTAATGAAGAGTGCTGATATGAATTCTTTTGACTCTTGAAACCTTCTCTTGTATACAATGTTAGAATTTAGTATCCAATCAAACATAGGAGGCACCAGATGACAAATGCACAACAATTTGGAACTGCATGGGTAAGTTAATTGTGTGGAATTCACATTTTCCCAACCAAGCAAGATTACAAATGGTGGCATGTAGCAAGGTTACGAAAAGCAGCCCATAAAAGCCGGGTTAGTTCATTATGTTAGAGATGCCATATACTTGTAATTACAAAACATACCCCTATAATCTCTCAAACAACATTAGGAAGGGGTAGAAGGAGGAAACATTTGTTAAATTATCTTTTTTTTTTTTTTGGGTCCGGTTGTGGAGCCTGAACTCTGGGCCTGGGCACTGTCCCTCAGCTCTTCAGCTCAAGGCTAGTGCTCTACCACTTGAGTCACAGCACCACTTCTGGGTTTTTTCTTTTTTGCTTATGTGGTGCTGAGGAATTGAACCCAGGGCCTCAGGCATGCAAGGCAAGCGCTCTACCACTGAGCCAACTTCCCAGCCCCCCCTTTTTTTCCAGTTTGTTTTTTTTATTGTGAAAATACTGAACAGGGGGGTTACAATTACATGGGCAAGATAATGAGTGCATTTCTTATCAAGCATTGCCTCCTCCTTTGTTTCTCCTTCCCATCCCTTCCGATGCTCCCCGTCCCCCCCAATCCTTCCACCCCACCCTCGCACCAAAGTTGTAAAGTTCGTTTTCAACATAACGACTTGTACATCTCATTGTTGCAGTGGGTCCACCTGTATCCCTATTTAAACGATTTGTTTTTACCCTTCCCCTCCACAAATTATACTGACATCAAATACAGTGAAAGCAGGGGTTATACCGTGGGGGAGGGACATACAAAACAACAAAGAAATAACCTTATAAATGTGTTAGAAACAATCGCATGAAAGAAAAAAAAATTTGCATACATATCTTAGTGTTCATTTCCCTAACATCAACTTATCTGACCTTTTAAAATACATTGACAGTATATGTAGGCTTCATTGTGAGAATCTCACAGATGTGTACAGTGTACTTCATTCATTCTACCTACCTAGTTTGATCTTCATCACCTTTTAGTATCTTTTCCTTCCTCTTCCCTCTCACAGATACCCTAAGACAGTCCCTATTTTAGTCATTTCCTCCATCATCATCATCGTCATCATCATCATCATCATCATCTCATCATCATTTGAGGCCTAGATTCTACAAATGAGCAAAAACATGCAATATTTCCTCTTTGAGCTTGTCTTATCTTGCTTAACATGTTCAATCCATTTTCAAATAACACAACTGCATTTTTTGAATAGCACTACATAATATGTGTGTATGTATGTATACATATATTTATTGCATGTGTAAAGAAAGCATTCTATAAATGTATAACAAAACAATACACAATACTTTTTAAAAATCCATTCCCCTTTTGTTGGGCACTGTGCCTATTTCTGCAGTGGCTATAGTGAACAATGCCATAAACATGCAATAAACATGTGGATGCAGGTATCTCTCTTTTATGTTGGTTTATACTTAAGATATGTAGCCAAGAGTGGTATGGTGGGGTAGATAGGTTTTTTTAGTTTTTTCTCTTTTTTCTCTTTGGTTAGTTGTGGGGCTTGAACTCAGGGCCTGGTTGCTGTCTCTGAGCTCTTTTGTGCAAGGCTAGCATCTACCACTTTGAGCCACAGAAGCATTTCTGGTTCTCTGGTGGCTAATTGGAGCTAAGAATCTCAGAGACTTTCCTGCCTGGGCTGGCTTTGAGCTGTGATACTCAGCTGTCAGCCTCCTGAGTAGCTAGGGTTACAGCATGAGCCACCGGCACTTGGGCATTTTCAGTTTTCTGATGAACCTCTGTACTAAATCCCATAGTGGTTGCACTAGTAAATATTCCTACCTTCAGAATAAGAGGACCCGCTCCCCTTCCTTGCTGTTACCATTTGTTGCTTCCTTAATGATTGACATTCTGACTGGTTATTATGAAATCTTTGTGTAGTTTTGATTTTCATTTCCTTTATGGCTATAGATACTGAACATTTCTTCAAGTATTTATTAGTCATTTGTATTTCTTGTGAGAACAGTCTGTTTAGTTCATGTCCCTATTCATTAGTTGGATTATTTGTATTTTTTGGTTTTGCATTTTAACCTTTCCAGTTCTTTGTAGTTGATACTAATCTTCTATCTGGTGAAGATTTTCCCCCATTCTATGAGTTCTTTCCTGATTCTGGTAATTATTTCCTCTGGTGTGCTGAATATCTTAAAATGCTGACAGTTAAAGGAAATTTGGTTTAACAAGAGGATGAGCATAAACACATTAGCTCTTTCTTATGACTATATATTTATTTATTTATTTTTGGGTCCGGTCGTGAACTTTGGGCATGGGCACTGTCCCTCAGCTCTTCAGCTCAAGGCTAGCACTCTACCACTTGAGCCACAGCGCCACTTCCGGCTTTTTTCTTTTTGCTTATGTGGTGCTGAGGAATCGAACCCAGGGCCTCAGGCATGCAAGGCAAGCGCTCTACCACTGAGCCACCTTCCCAGCCCGACTATTTATTTTTGAATGGCATAATTTTTATTTTTCTTTTGCAAGAGTATACTAGGTTTTTCATGTTTTTCTACTTCAAGTAAAGGTTCTTAGGATTTTTCTCTTGAAAGAAGCAAGGAGAAGGTATAAGGGTGGATTGTTTTGTTATCATTGAAAAAATGAGTATCCTTAATTGAGTTGTAGGGTCCAGTGACACTGGCACAGAAAACAAACCTTTGGGGGTGAAGGAATAGCAATGTTATGCAAGCCAGCTGAAGAAACAGAGGAAGGAATCAGCTGTTCATCACCTAGTATTTTTGTAAAGTTCCAATTCAAGAACTACCCTGGGAAAAATGTTCAGAAAGGCAAAAAGAAAAACAAATAATTCAGCTTTAAAAATATGAATTTCCAGGCAGGGAAGTTGGCTCAGTGGTAGAGTGCTTGCTTTGCATGCATGAGGCCCTGGGTTCGATTCCTCAGCACCACATAAGCAAAAAGAAAAAAGCCGAAGTGGCGCTGTGGCTCAAGTGGTAGAGTGCTAGCCTTGAGCTGAAGAGCTGAGGGACAGTGCCCAGGCCCAGAGTTCAGGCCCCACGACCGGACCCCCCAAAAAAGAAAAAATATATGAATTTCCCTTCTCTCTGACTTTAAAGAAATAGCTACTTATGTAAGTAAAAATGGAGAGAGTGGAGAAGCTGATTTAATTAATTTACTTCTAAGAAGTAGCCAATGCAATTTATAAAAATTGAGGTTGCTAAACTTAAGACTGCTGTAATAGTGTGGCCAACCACTGTATGGGTTCAACTCTACCCATTTTCTTAGAAACCCATGTGTTTCTAGGGAGTTCACACTTTTTTCCCTGAAGACTTTATGATTGTCAGGTACACAGAAGAAATATGCAGGCTTCTTGCTCTTCTTTGTAGTAGTTTCCTGTCTGATAAACATTTAGAAAAATGTCCATTTTGCATAATGTAATATGCCTTTTCTATGCCAAAGAGATACTTTACAATATATTGTTTTTAGCATCAAAACTGGCATAATTCAGGGTTTATAGCAAATTTAAAAGATGTAATTTTTAATATATAAAAGCTGTAATATCTTGCAAAAAATGTAAAAATTTTCTTGTTTCTACTCTCTACTTTGTATACACTATTATCACTTTTACTTCAAAGATCAAAAAAGTAGCCAGAAAGTGTATTGTCTGTTTAATTTGTGAGTAAATTAGCTAATGGTTAAAAAAAAAACCCAAAACTGGTGAAATTAGTTTGTTTTGGAATTCTGAAAAAATAATTTTATAATAGCATTTCAACTTTTCTACTTAATTGATATAAAGACCATCTCTGTTAGCATTACAATATATGACAGCTCACTTACTTTTTGTACCCAACATTTACTCTAGTCATGAAAATCCAGACTTAAGTATATTGTATATACTACAGAATATTAATCTTGGATAAACTAAAGAGAATAAAAGATCTTCAGCAATTTCTACAAGTAATGTTGCTAAATATAAACACAAACTGTCATAATAATGCCTATTTTAGGCTTTTTTTTTTCTTTCCTTCTGGTATTGCAGACCAACTCCAGGGCCTCCAAGTACTCTACAACTAAGCTAATTTTTTTTTTTTTGGTGGGTCCTAGGGCTTGAACTCTGGGCCTGGGCGCTGTCCCTCAGCTCTTCAGCTCAAGGCAAGCACTCTACCACTTGAGCAACAGGGCCACTTTGGGTTTTCTGCTGGTTAATTGGAGATAAGAGTCTCATGGAGCTGGGCACCGGTGGCTTAGGTCTGTAATCCTAGCTACTCAGGAGGCTGAGATCTGAGGATCATGGTTCAAAGCTGGCCCAGGCAGTAAAGTCCGTGAGACTCTTAATCTCCAATAAACCACCAGAAAACCGGAAGTGATGCTGTGGCTCAAGCGGTAGAGTGCTCGCCTTGAGCTGAAGAGCTGAGGGACAATGACCCATGACTGACAAAAAAAAGTCTCATGGACTTTCCTGCCCAGGCCAGCTTTGAACCTTGATCCTGAGATCTCAGTCTCCTGAGTAGCTAGGATTACGGGTGTGAGCCACCAGCACCCAGTCACTAAGCTAAATCTTAAGCCCTAATAATGCCTACTATATGATAAGGAAAAATTTAAAGGTTGAATTATGTAGCATAATATATTTCATTTTCAACATGAAAGTATAATTATATAACTAATAAGATGAACATAAAAATAATAGCAGCCGTTTTATTAAAATTTATAGGCAGTGAAAATTTATATGTATAAATTGAACATATTTATACAAACAAATTTCTTCCTAGTAAACAACATATTTATGCCTTTAGGAAAACAGAGTTAACATAAGGAAATACATCAGTTCTGTATGGAGTACATCTGTTCTGTCCAGTATTTGGAAATATAAATCTTTAATGCTTAATAGAATAGCCCCTAGGAATGACATGACAATGCTCTGGGGTATTTAGACAAGACCCACGTTACCTCCCACTGTCCCATCTGATGTACAATCAAGTGAAAATTACCATGAAGGGGGGAAAAAAAAACTATTGTGCATTTAGTTCTTTAAATGCCAGTCTTCTTACTATATATGTAAAATAACTTTCAAAAGTAGATGACAAGATATAATTAATATAGTATTATTTGATAGTGGCTTTTAAGTCTAAAATATAAATCTAGTCTAAATAAATACAGAAACCAGCAAAAACTTTTAATGACTAGCTAGAATCTAAATTATAGTTCTTTTCCATTTTATGATATATTAACTTCCCCTTGCCCCAACTATTTAACATATCTCATTTTTAGCCTGATGCTCAAACATTAAAATTCTGGATTCTGGCATGACCATATCATTGTAGAACACAGTAATATTCTTCCAATCTAAATGAATACAACTTAAGGCAAATTATCATAATGAGTTCAGATAATTTATGGCTTAAAAAGAGACATTCTGATATCTTTTCACCCAGGTCTGTACACAATACAGTGATGAAATAAGAAGTTCTAAGCCAGGCACTGATGGCTCATACCTATAATTCTAGCTACTCAGGAGGCTGAGATTTGAGGATTGTGGTTCAAAGTCAGCTCAGGCAGCAAAGTCCATGAGACTCTTCTCTCAAATTATGCACCAAAAAGGTAGAAGTGGAGCTGTTGATCAAGTGGTAGAGTGCTAGCCTTGAGCACAAAGGGTCAGGGACAGCGCCCAGACCCTGAGTTCAAGCCCCAGGACTGGCGCGTGCATGCACACACAAAGTAATACTAAGAAGATGATAAACAGAGAATTAATATACCAATTTCTATATTTGGAAATACTTTACAAATCTAAGTATTACCTAAGGTAATTTGCAGACCCCTAATATCTGCAAGGAGGAGCCAAAGGGAGAATAATTGACTTTGCTACTTTTACCCTTGGCAATTATAAATCAGCCCAAATTTCAACAACTGAAGAATTCTTTATCTAATGGTCTACCCTGGGAGAATGGCAGACAAATGTATCATATAGAAAGTCAGACAATCTAGCAGTACAAGGAAATAGGAAATGGATAGAATGAATAAATCATAAAATATTAAAACCGCTATAATAAATGTACCAACTTTAATTACCAAGTTAAATATATAATTCTCAAAGAAAAGGCAGGCTGTTTCTGTGAGAATATAGTGACATACTACAAACAAATTCTGTATTAAGTTCTGTCTGCTTCCTCATTGTTGTGGGTTTATTTATGTTGCCGTTGCTGACAAATTTTCTTTCTTATAAAAGTCAAGTATCACTAGATAGAATTTAACTATACCAGGACATAAACCATATGCAGAGACAAGGAAACAACACTGCCCCAAAACATTTATTGCTATCACCTCCTTTCAATAAAATAACAACAAAAACTATACAATACCCTAAAGGTAGCATTATACTTGACCATCTTTAGCTTCTAGAAGACTTGTTTAATAACATGAATTTACTGAAGATTTTACTTTCCTTTAAAAACTGTTCTGATGAAAATATTGCCAACAATGAGATAGCACCATTATCAATATTATAATTGATGTAGAAATTTTTGTTCAGGTTAAGTAGCATAGAAGTGTATCACAATTCTTTACATTTATAGAAATGAACATTTTTTTGTTTGTTTGGTCAATACTGGTGTTTGAACTCAGGATTTCACATTATTGCTTGAAGTTTTCACTCAAGGCTATTACTTTACTATTTCCAACTTTTAGAAATGAAGGACAGAATTTTGAAAAATACCTAGTTTCAGAAATCATATCTATATATTAGGTACTTTCTATACATAGCACATAAGATAGACCTTATGTGTTATGTTACATATTTTTCTGAGAGAAAAGAGTTATAGTTTTTGTCTTAACTTCTCATTTTTCATATATTTGTTTAGCTGTCTTCTTTTGAAGGGGAAGTTAAAGATTATTACCCGTATTTGTACTGAAGACACATACTTAGGTTTTCTTCCTTTTTATTAAACATTTTATATTTTTTATTTTTATTAAACTTTTTATAGTTACATAAGTTAGGTAAAGAGTACATTTCTGCTGGTTGATGATGGCCTATAATCCTAGCTACTCAGCAGGCTGAGATCTGAAGATTGCTGTTCAAAGCCAGTCCGGGCAGGAAAGTCCCTGAGACTCTTACCTCCAACTAACCACCAGAAAACCAGATGTCGAGTGGTGGCCCAAATTGGCAGAATGCTAGCTTTGAGCAAAAAGAGCTCAAGGACAGTGCTCAGGCCTTGAGCTCTTTATTTTTTTGCCAGTCTTGGGCTTGAACTCAGGGCCTGCGCACTGTCTCTGAGCTTTTTTTGCTTAAGGCTAGCACTCTATCACTTGAGCCACAGTACCACTTATGGCTTTTCCTGTTTATGTGGTGCTGAAGAATTGAACCCAGGGCTTCATGCATGCTAGACAAGCTCTCTACCACAAAGCCACATTCCCAGCCCCAAAAGTACATTTACTTTTTAACAATGTCACCCCTTCCCTAGTTCTCTCCAGGTTTTTCCCTCCCATCCCCACCCACAAGCTGTATAGTTTAATTTCAATAGTGTCCATAGAGTACCATTTCTGCATTTTGTTCACCCTTTGTCCCTCCATTTCTGTCCCTTCCCATACACTCCCAAAGATATATAAACAGAACAAAAAGAAAAGAAAACAAAAATAGCAAAAAAGCAAAAAAACCCAAAACCCTCTTGTTTCCATTTCCTGGAGTTAAATTGGATAAATATTATTTTGTATGATCAGATGCACATACTCAAGTTTTTAAGACAGTAACTAATTTTCTTTTTTTTTTTGTTGGTCGTGGGGCTTGAACTCTAGGCCTGGGCACTGTCCCTCAGCTCTTCAGCTCAAGGTGAGCGCTCTACCACTTAAGCTACAGCGCCACTTCCGGTTTTCTGGTGGTTTATTGGAGATAGGAGTCTCACAGTCTCTCCTGCCCGGGCTGGCTTTGAACCGTGATCCTCAGATCTCAGCCTCCTGAGTAGCTAGGATTACAGGTGTGAGCCACCAGCACCCGGCTAAGACAGTAACTAATTTTCAATAAAATCTCTGAAATAAAAATGAGAAAATCGGGCTGGGAAGGTGGCTCAGTGGTAGAGTGCTTGCCTTGCATGCATGAGGCCCTGGGTTCGATTCCTCAGCACCACATAAGCAAAAAGAAAAAAGCCGGAAGTGGTGCTGTGGCTCAAGTGGTAGAGCACTAGCCTTGAGCTGAAGAGCTGAGGGACAGCGCTCAGGCCCAGAGTTCAGGCCCCACTACCGGACCCCCCCCAAAAAAAATTAAATTAAAAAAAAATGAAAAAAAAAAAAGAGAAAATCTTGCCAAGTATTTAAATGAAAGGAACTGGTTCTGAATAAGGGATATTTGCTTTATCAAAGAGAATTCTTGACTTTCAAGCATTTCAATGACCTCTTACAATCACCTCTCTTTACAATACTGTTCACATGATTTGGACATCATCTATTATGATTAAAAGAGAGCTACTAAAAGCCTAGATCTGTGCAAGATCAATCATAGATCCCTGGATATGGTATCCAAGGCCTTTCATAAAAAGTGAGCTGGTAAAGTATCTTTTGAAATCGACCTGACAAAGCTTTCAGTGACCCTTTGAAGACCAAAGTGCACAAGATCCATGTTTTGGATGAACAGGAAAGCTGTATAGAATAAAGGCTTAGATTGAACAAACAACTATCCAATTCAGTGGGGGAAAAAACCCATATTATGTCCTAAATCCTCATCGAAGAAACATGATAAATGTGAATTTAAAGATGCAGACTTCTGCGGAGACTGTAAAAGTATGGGGATCATCAAAAAGGAAGGAAGTGCCTCATCAATGTTACTACAGGAGAATCTTTAGGTTGAGTTAGTTGTTGCTTAGATATGATATGGTTTGGGAATTATCTCCTCTCTCCTCTTTGTAAATCAAGTAGTTCTACTGAAATCCAGTGCCTAATAGAGCAGATGGTGGAGGTCTTAGATTCTGGAACATTTATAGTGATGTTTCTGAATGCAAAACACTGAGCGGATTTCACAGGCTGTGAATCTGATCTGATTTTGATGAGAGTAAAGCCTTCATTTTCCCTGAAGTTAAAACACAGTGAAAGGAAAAAAGTATGTGTGACTGACCCAAGCCAGTTAAAGGGAACATATTAATTAAATATTATTCCTACTGAGTAGAGAGGATTAAATGAGTGATTGTATCATTAACCATGACTGTACTGGCATATAAAACTATTTTTAATCTTATATAAAATTTCATAAGAATAGCTCAAAGTAAGTTCAAACTGACATTGAGAGAAAACAAATTTATATAAAGGCAATGAACCTTGGTTTCTTTCTTGAAGTAGACTCACACTGAGGTTAATTCTTGACATGTATTCCTGGGTACCATTAAACAACAGGTCCAAAATATCCATTCCTCTTAGACTCATGCAAGTCAAAGCCATGCTGGCCATTGCATGTGGATACAGTATGTCACATACAGGTCTGTCAGATCTATATTTCTGGAGGCTTTTTCCTCTGCAAACAAGGCCCACACTTCCTCATAAGTCACAAGAACAAAAAGGTGGACAATACAGGCAGTATCTCCAGGGACAATAAACTACTCTCCTTACTTTAACTTGTGAATGTTAAAATTAAATAGAATTTAATGAGACCCATCAAAGTAATTATCCAGAGAGAGAAGAAAGAAATCTACATTGATAAAAATGCCTAATGGAGGCAGATTTGTTGTCTCTGCTATTCTGCTTCATATGTCCAATTCATTCTTTTCCCATGTGGATATAAGCTAGATATTATAGGCATCATATTATTTTCTCCCTTAAAAACAAAAGGTGTGTCTCATGAAAAATATGCAGCCAATATTCAAAAGTATGATAGGCTGTAGAATAGAATGACTGCCAGAATGTATCTTACAGGTTTTTGACTGGGATCTTGGCTATGTGCAATACAGGTAGCATTTCCTGGCCATATTAAATTCTGACACCAGAGCCATTGTGTTAGGCCCTGAGTGGTAAGATCTGAGGAGTACAGAACAGTATACAGAAGGAGTCTCACTGAAGAATCACTATACCAACTTATGGATGTTTTTACATGAAACCATAAACTTCTACTTTATTTAGACTAAGTCTCCCCACCCCCACACCTTTTTTTGTCAGTTGTGGAGCTTGAACTCAGGGTCTAGGCACTATCCCTGAGCTCTTTTTGCTCAATGCTGGCTATTTCTTTGGAGATAAGAGCTTCATAGCTTTCTTGTCCAGGCTGGCTTAGAACCGCTATCCTCAGATCTCAGCCTTCTGAGAAGCTAATATTACATGCATGAGCCACAAGTGTCTTATAGTCAAGCCCAATTCTCATATATAAAGAATGACTCTAAACTTTCCAGAAAGCAGCTTAGCAACACATCAGCCATAGTAAAAATACATTCATTTATTTATTCATTTATGGGGTTTTAACTCAGGACATTATGCTTGCTGGCAAGTGCTCTACCATGTGAGCTACTGACAAAGCCCTGCATATTTTGGGGATTAGAGTCTATACTTATGCCTGGGTTGGCCTTGACTGTGATCCTCTTATTTGTGATTCTCTTGTAGCTTGAATGATAAGTATATCACTATGCCCAACTTTTGTTTGAGATGAGGGTCTACTGAACCTTTTGTCTTTTAAGCAATGATATAATTTCCATCTCTTGAGTAGCTAGTATTACAGGTATGAGATACTGGTGCCTAGGTAAAGCATTTATTTTAAAGATATAGTCTGGAATTGAGAAAATTGATATCTGAGGATATTTATTGCAGATTATTTTTGAGTAAAAAATAAGAAAACAAGGAATTTGTTAAATATATTATCTAAATAAAAGTATATGATGCAGTCATTAAAATTTATGAAAAATATTAATAGGAAAAATAGGAAGGATATAAAAATCTTATACACAAGGAAGTTCTTATTTTATGAAAAGATTTCTGGTTTTTTTTTTTTTTTTTTTATGGTCAGTTGTAGGACCTGAACTCTGGGCCTGGGCACTGTCCCTCAGCTCTTCAGCTTAAGGCTAGCACTCTACCACTTGAGCCACAGTGCCACTTCTGTTTTTTTCTGCTTATGTGGTGCTAAGGAATCGAACCCAGGACCTCATGCATGCAAGGCAAGCACTCTACCGCTGAGCCACCCTCCCAGCCCTTACAAAAAGATTTCTATGAATAAAGATACAAATGAACAACATGACTATGGAGAATAGATTAAAATATTGACTAATCCACTATTTATAATAATATTATTCTTTGTCTTCTATGTAGTTCTAGGCTAGCTTTTTATTCTTCTGGCCTTAGCCTCCCAAGTGCTGAGATTACAAGCACATGCCACCATACTTGGCTATTTATATATTCTCTATTTTTAATGTTTAACACTATCCTAATAAAATTAATACTTTTTTTTTTTCCAGTCCTGGGGCTTGAACTCTGGGCCTGGGTGCTGTCCTTGCACTCTTCAGCTCAAGGTGAGAACTCTATCACTTGAGCCACAGCACCTCTTCCGGTTTTCTGCTGGTTAACTGGAGATCAGAGTCTCATGGACTTTCCTGCCCCGGCTCACTTTGAACCTCGATCCTCAGATCTCAGCATCCTGAGTAGCCAGGATTACAGATGTGAGCCACCAGTGCCCTGCAATTCTTTTTTTTTTTTTCTTTATTGTGAAAATACTGTACAGAGGGGTTACAATTACATGGGCAAGATAGTGAGTACATTTCTTATCAAACATTGTAGCCTCCTCCTTTGTCCCCCCCCCCCACCCCCTTTCCCCCTTATTCTTTCTTTTTTGTTGTTATTTTGGTCATGGTGATTGAACTCAGGGCCTGGGCTCTTTTGCTCAAGGCTTGTGCTCTACCACTCTGATCCACAGCTCTACTTCTGGTTTTCCTGGTGGTTAATTGGAGATAAGAGTTTCATGGACTTTCCTGCCTTGGCTGTCTTTGAACCATGATCCTCAGATCTCAGCCTCCTGAGTAGCTAGGATTACAGGTGTGAGCCACCAGTGCCCTGCCACAGGAAATAATTTCATTTGCAATGAGAAAACAAATTCAAAAGTCTTTTACTTTTGGGCAGTACTGGGGCTTTGGATTTGTGCTATACCACTTGGAGCCATAAGCCCAGACCTCTTTGCTTTAAATTTCTTTTTCCCTCCAGGGCTGAGGACCAAACCCAGGGCCTTGTGCGCGCCGGGCAGGCGCCCTTCTGCTGGGCTAAACCCCAGCCCCTAAAAATTTTTTTGAATAGGGTCTCATGCTTATGCCTGGGCCAACCTGAACCATGAGCCTTCTGTTTATGTTCCCTGTGAAGCAGAGATGACAAACATGTATTACTCCTGCCCAACTTTTTATTGGTTAAAGGGGGGAAGGGGGACTATGACTTATAAACTTTTTGGTGGATGGTCTTGAACCACAATCCTTCTGATATCAACTTCCCTAGAATCACAGGTATGAGTCCAAGCTTGGATCCTTTTTTTAAAAAACAAAAACAACAACAACAACAACAAAACAAGATCTGCCTGTGTAGCCAGACTGGATTTTAACAATCTTCTTGCCTCTTCTCTCCTCTCAAGTACTAGGAGTTCAAGCTTGTGTTACCACTCTCGGCTCTTCAATACTATTTTATAGCATATACTAATTTTATCTCACTTTGACACAGAGATCATCACCTTCATGGGTTTTACTGGACATTTATATAGGGGGATCAGGCACCAAGGCACAAAGCCCTCTGTGACTCCAGCAGCCAACCAAAAGCCACCTTGGCACAAGCAAAGCTATGAAGGCACAAGCAAACTGTTTTTACCTTGGTATTCTGTAGAAGAGCTAGTCCATTGCAAGCATTTGCTAGAAGAAAGTCTCCACTCAGGATGGCTATTTTATTTCCAAACTGCATGTCTTTCAATGGTCCATCAGATGACTGCAATTCAGTCAAATTTACTATCCCACGATGTACAAGGAGAGCAGTGTGGATAAGTTCTGTGATCTCTGCCAAACTTCTTTGACTAAAACATAAACACAAGATTTGCCTAAATGTCAAGAACATTATTTTATCATTGTCAGACTTCAGTGTTCAATAATAAAACATTTCACACATGATTCCTTTTTTTGAATGGTGATATTACTTTTTAATGAAGTTTTTACAGAGGCTTCTCTGCTGAACCAACAAACAGATCATGATACTTTATTCTCTAAAATGCTCCTTATTCTTTTACAAGTCACTGGTCTGCCAGTGGAGGGATACCCTCCTCAGTTCCATTTAGATACTTTGTTCTCAGTATACTTCTTTCATGTAAGTGCCACTATGTCCAGCTCCCTCTTTAAAAAAAGTTTTTTTATTGTTATTGTAAAGGTGATACACAGAAAGGTTATACTTAGGCCATAAGAAAGGTAAAGAGTACGTCTCTTTTTGGACAATATCACCTCTTCTCTCTCTTTCTCCAAGTTTTTCCCTCCCATCCCCACACACAACTTGTATAATTCATTTTCAACAAAACTTTTTTTTGTTGTTGTTTTTGTTGGCCGTGAGGCTTGAACTCTGGGCCTGGGCACTGTCCCTCAGCTCTTCAGCTCAAAGCTAGTGTTCTACCATGTAAGGCATAGGGCCACTTTCGATTTTCTGGTGGTTTATTGAAGCTAAGAGTCTCATAGACTTTTCTTGCCTAGGCTGGCTTTGAACCACGATCCTTAGATCTCAGCCTCCTGAGCAGCTAGGATTACAGGTGTGAACCATGGGCACCCAGATCAAACTTTTTGTTAAAAAATAAATTTTAGGGGCTGGGAAGTTGGCTCAGTGGTAGAGCGCTTGCCTTGCATGCATGAGGCCCTGGGTTTGATTCCTCAGCACCACATAAGCAAAAAGAAAAAAGCCAGAAGTGGCACTGTGGCTCAAGTGGTAGAGCGCTAGCCTTGAGATGAAAAGCTGAGGGACAGCACCTAGGCCCAGAGTTCAGGCCCCACGACTGGACCCCCCCCCAAAAAAAATAAATTTTAGGGGTGGGATGGGGGAGATGGGAAGGGGAAACAAAGGAGGAGGCAACAATGCTTGATAAGAAATGTACTCATTACCTTGCCCATGTAATTTTAACCCCTCTGTATGGTATTTTCACAATAAAAAAATAAATTTTGTTATTATTAGGGTATTGTACAGAGGGGTTAGTATTTCACAATTCAGGCAATAAGAACATTTCTCTTTTGGATGATGTCACTCCTTCCCCTGCCTACCCCAGTTCCCCTTCCTATCCCTGCTCACAAGTTGCATAGTTCATTTTCTACATAATGTATTGAATATCATGACTTCCCTCCCTCCCTTTGCGTTCTCTCTTTGCCCAACTAAAAAGCAGAAAAAGAAAGAAGCACAAACACCACTGCCATCACCCAAAACAGTAACAATCATCCATCCTCCTGCATTTCCAGTTCCTGAAGATGGTTTCTATAACTAGTATCTTAAATGTTCAGAGAAGTTGCACCTTTGTGTTCTTCCCCAATGGGTATCCTCCTTTAGTCTGACCATTTGTGAATGCCTAGTCTTGTATCGGTTATCATGTCCAGTTATATTTTAGATCTAGCTTCCACATATGAGAGAAAACATGCAGTTTGTTTATCAGCTTGGCTTACCTCACTTAGCATGATTTTTCCTAGGTCCATCTACTTTCCTGCAAATAACATAATCGTATTTGTTTTAATGGATTAGTAAAATTTCATTCTGGATATATACCACATTTTATTAATCCATTGAACTGCTGTAGGGCATCTGGGCTGTTTCCATAGCTTGGCTATTGTGAATAGTGCAGCAATGAACATGGGTGTGCAAGTTTCTTTACTCTATTGTGCTTTGTAAAATCATCTGGGTAAAGGCCCAAGAATGGTATGGCTGTGTGTATAGAGAAGGGCTGCTGTCCAGAGTGGTTGTACTAGTTTACATTTCTACCAACAGAGTTTTCCCACATATCCTCCACCAGCATTTGTGGTTGGAATTTTTTTTTGGCCAGGCCTGGACTTGAGTGTTATCTCTGAGCTTCATTTGACTGAGGCTAGTGCTTTAGCCACAGCCCCACATTCGGCTTTTTCTGAGCAGTTTATTGAAGACAGTACCACAGACTTTCCTGCCCCAGCTGACTTGGAATGACGAATCCCAGATCTCAGCCTCCTGAGTAGCTAGACTACAGGTGTGAGGCACTGGCTCTGGGACACAGCTCCTTATTTTTAATGGAAGTCACTACTATGGTTTTGTTTCTGATTCACTATTGTATCTGGACATGTGCTGGTAGTAATGAGGTAGGTAACTTACTTGTAGTTCCCAGGTCCTTAAATCAAGAGAAACTGCATACATACAGCCAAATCTTCGCCAAATACAAATGTTATTTTCCATTTGATACTATGAAAAGGATGAAGCTTTAAGGCCTTGAGAGGTATGTGTATGTGTCCCCTGAGGCTTGAACTCAGGGCTGGGCATGAGCCACAGCAACACTTTTGGCTTTTTGGTAGTTCAATGGAGATAGGAGTATCGGAGGCTTTTCTGCCCAGGCTATCTTTGAAACTTGATCCTCATATCTCAGCCTGAGTAGAGTAGCTAGAATTAACAGACATGAATCACCAGATTGTGGCTGATAAATGTTTTGCTATGGAAATGCTGGGAAAATTCCTAGAGTCAGATGAAAACCTGATATACCAATAGGTTACATCTCTTGATATCCATATCACGTACAGTTCACTTTTTGACTTTGAGTTTAACCATGTGACTTTCTTGCCTATGTGGGACAAACAAGTTTGATAAGTCTTTCTGCATTGTTTATCCTCTTGGAAAGCTTCCCTGATATAATGGGAAATTTATGACTGAGCCTTTCTAGCTGTGGCCTAGCAGATCTACTGGGTGAATACAGCCACATAAATAATAGTTAAGAAAACAGTCCAACCAATCCACAGAATGATAATTTGTTGTTTTAAGCTTTGAATGGTTTGTTGTGCAAAAATACATAACTAGCAGATATTCCAAAACTCAATCAATTTCTACTATCTAGCTGCTTTCTAAATATTCCCTAGAGAAGCTAAATTTGAGTTTGGATTTGAAAGGGATAAGTGGGATAACCACAGCTAGAGAAAAAGATCAGATCACAAAAAGTAACAGAAATTAGAAAGCCAAAAATAAGGTAGACCTGAAATCAAGGCTTACAGAAGGCAAGGGTAAACAATGTGACTAGAGTGAGCAGGTCAGTTGGCTGGAGTATAAAATCTGTATGGTTAAGTGAGAATAAGAATTTGGCACTAGCTAGGCACTGGTGGCTCACACCTGTAATCCTAGCTACTCAGGAGGCTGAGATCTAATGACCACGGTTCAAAGCCAGCCGGGGCCGGAAAGACTTGTGAGACTCTTATCTCCAATAAACTACCAGAAAACTGAAAGTGGCACTGTGGCTCAAATGGTAGAGCACTAGCCTAAAGCTGAATAGCTGAGGGAGAGTGCCCAGGCCCAGAGTTCAAGCCCCACAACTTGACCTGCCCCCTCCCCCCCAAAAATAAGAGAATCTGGGACTAGACTATAACAGGTTAACAAGTCTATATTTTATTGTACAGGCAACACTATTGAGAAAGGGGATGATATAAGTGTTTTAATAATTTAGGAGGAGTAGCCTGAAAGTGATATATAGAAAAGTCTAAACAAATATGTAGTGAAAAATAGATGGTGGGTTAAGAGGAGAGCTATTTACAAAGGTACAAGGCAAATGTAACAAAAGGGCTTGAAGGTGACAACCTTAATCATGGAAAGGAATAAATATAACCACAGGATAAATACAAGAGACTCTTCTTTCAAAATGTATTACTTACTAGGTACCAGTGGCTCATGCCTATAATCCTAGCTATTCAGGAGTCTGAGATCTGAGGATGGAGGTTTGAAGCCAGCCCAGGCAGAAAAGTCTCCTTAAGACTCTATCTCCAATTAACCACTTAAAAACCAGAAGTGGTGCTGTTGCTCAAGGTGGTAGAACGTTAGCCTTGAGCAAAAGAGCTTGACAGTGCCCAGGCACCCACAATGAACAACAACAACAAAAAACCCCAAAAAGTATTACTTGTTTAATCACAATAATTATATAAAGACACAATTACAACTCTACAACTTTTTTTTGTTGATGTTAGGAATTGAGCATTCATGCCTTGGACATGCTAGGCAAGAACTCTACACTGGACTACATCCCAGCCCCTTAAAGATACAGTTAAGATAAAATAAAGGAGTCAATTTGGCAATATCAAAGAAAAATTATGTATCTATTTCATTTCTTTTACAAATTAAGAGAATATGCAACAATTTCCCAGTAGAACAACTATGCTTAATTACAGATTGGGGGAATATGAAAAAGCGATGAACCAGTGAATTAAACACTTTCTAAGGAAAAAAAAAAAAGATAAAGTCAAGGTTAGATTAAAATTTCATTACATTCCAAAGAAAATCATTGAGAATAGAAACTTCAGAGATGACTGAGAAATTTTTAAAAAGTGGAGTTGACAATTTAAATTATTTTTTAAAGTCTAAAAGAAAGGAATAAAAATTGTACTACCATCCTGAAAATACTTTCTAGTTTATAAAACCATTCACTGAAAAAAAGTCTGTATTGTCATTTTTTGCAAAAATCACAAAATGAAGGTATGGCAACTATACTCAAAAAGGGTTACACATCTGGTTAAGTCTCTAATGCAATTTATTTTATGAAAGAAAGTAATAATCAGGCGAGCAAGATACTGTAGACTTTTTGGATTACACTAAGGATAAACAGGAATAATTGCAAGCTTTTAATAGAGGCAAGTATAAAACAGCATTCATTAAATAAAAAGTTTTAAGTGCTACGTGACCAAAACCAACAAAAAGGTAGTAATAACAACAAAACCCACCACTTGTACTTACCATTTACAAAGGACGTTCATTGCATTTACATTATCTATTTGTGATTTTAATTATAGAAGATTCATAAAGGTTAAATATTTGTAAAGGACAGAGCTGGAACTTAGACCACATTATCATAGTGACCAATAAGAACTTAGAGTTTTGTTTTCTAAAGAAAAAATGAGGAAAGGGGATAAGCTAATAATATTAACACTGGTATATGCCCATGTTTTTAAATACTATGTAGGAAACGTTGCTAGGAGAATATACATTAAAAATAATCTGCCTCTTTTTGTTCAAAGTAACTAGGGAATGTCATTATATTGTTTCTAAATCATTTGCTCACAACCAAATTAACTGATTTACTCAGTCAAGAATCTGGATTAGTTCTACTTTTGCCTATCCTGTGAGACAGACAGATTAGGAGTGGATCCCTTGTACTTACTGGTCCTTGGTCTTCTCTGAAGATCAGGGATGAAGAACAGATTCTTTCCTGTTCCCAACTTGTAAGATGCAAGGATTTTTTTTAAGTTACCTAACCTAGCAACTAATTTTGTCTTTTTTCTTTGTCTTCCTTTCTTTTCTTCCCTTGCTCTACCCATTTTTTCATGAGTTCCTAGAATTATTTTCTAGGATAAATAATTGTTGTACTTTAAAATTTTTTATTTTATTGTAAAGATACTGTACAGAGGGGTTACAGGTACATGAGTAAGGCAATGAATATATTTCTTGTTGAGCATTGTTGCCCCCTTCCTTGTTGTTCTCCCACTATCCCTTCCCTTCCTCACCTCCCTCACTCCCCCCACCCCCCACAATGCTGTACTCTTTTAAACTACTGTTTATTGTGTGCACTCAAATTCCTGAAAGATATGGTCACATTGTGCCACAAAAAGAACCTAGACACTTTATGTTCCTATTTCTTCACTCTGGTTTTATCTATCTACCTTATAGGATCTGTTGGAGAAAGTTCCAATTATTTACAAGTAAGAGAACCTCTACCGAGTACCCCTGTATGAAAGTGCCATACAACTTTTGCTGCTATGAGGAAAAAAACAGTTGTGTTTTTGTTTAAAGCCCACATGCCACTTCTTTTGGAAAGCTTCCTTCATTTCTCTACACTTAACTCCTCTATGTTTCAAGGTCCTTGAATATAGCTTTGTCATTTCTCATACTTCATTTCTGTAGTCATCTATCTCCCTGCACTCCCACCCCCAGGACACTGTAATTATACTATCTAGTTCCCTGGACTGCCTACAAGGTATTTGTCAAGTCAGTAACCCTTTACTTAGCAATCATTTCTATGACGACTATAGAAGGTTAGTTTCAAAAAGGAAGAAATGTCAAAAATTAAAATCAGGTTTATAGAATCACAGTTCTAAGTGATCCAGAGGCCAATTTGCCTCCTCCAACTGCCACTTTTAAGGTATGAGTAATAATGTTCCCTATGAATAATAAGAACCTTACAGGAGCTATCACTGCTGATACATCGTTTTAATTATTAAAACTAGGCACTGGTAGCACACACCTATAATCTTAGTTACTCAGAAGTTGAGATCTGAGGATCATGGTTCGAAGCCAGCCTGGGCAAGAAAGTCCAATCTTGATTAAACACCCAGAAAATTGGAAGTGAAGGTGTGGCTCAAGTGGTAGAATGCTAGCTTTGAATGAAAAAGCTCAGGGACAGCACCCCACCATGTTACTTACATTTACACTGTTAAAATAGTAATCTGGACAATGTGTTTCACAACACAGATAAGGGAAAGAAAAGACACTGGAATCTGTTTTCTCCCTCTTTCTCTATTTCTTCTTTCTCTATTTCTTCTTTCTTTGTCATCTATTCCCTTGCTTTTTGAAATTTAAAAAAGGCAGAATAGTTGCCAGGTACTGGTGGCTCATGCCTGTACTCTCAGCTACTTAGAAGTCTGAGATGTGAGGAGAAGTCAGCCTTGAGCAGGAAAGCCCATGACACTATCATCTCCCATAAACTACCCAAAAGCTGGAGGTGGATCTGTGCTCAAGTGGTAGAACTTAAGAGCCTTGAGCAAAAAAATGTTCAGGGATAGGGCCCAAGCCTCAGGACTAGCACAAAACAACAAAACTACCACTACCAATTAGATAGTATGGACAAGAATATTCACATAGTGTTCAACTTAAAGAACTGATGGCTTACATTTTGTCAGTTTTAATAATTTCTAAAATTTTTTAACTCTGCTTTTAATTTCAAACATATACACGTGGAAAAATATGGCATCAGGACATCTGGGATAATTGCCAGCTTCAAGAATGACTAATCCCAAACTACCCCCAACTTTTATTATAGCTTTTACTTCCTTTCTAAATTTTGGAAGTAATGCAGAAAACATGTTATTTCGTCTGAAAATGCTTTAAATATTTTACTTTAAAATGCTAATGATGATTATAGCTACCCTATAAATTACTTTAAACTAATTATATTCTATGCTGAGCACCATGTTAAAATAATTAAATAGATGGATTAATAAACAAATGAATATATATAAAGTAACAGCTCTCTGAGGTAAGTAGTGCTTGTGCCACACAGAAGGGAACTAATCTGACATGTCAACTAAACCCAAGTTTGCATGGTGGGTAAACTGGAGGCTGGATTCAAGCCCAGAACTGTAGGGTTCTAAAGACTACTTTCTTTGCATATCAATAGAAAACTCATCAAAATCCCAAACACAACCTGTACAAAATTTGGTATCTTTCTAAATGTAAAATGCTAGGCAAGAGTCATTTATGGTAAGATAATTTTATCTGCATTCTTAACATTTTTTAAAGCTAGAAAACGAACTTACACGTTTGAAACTTCGATTTTTAGAAAAGAAAAAAACTCTGCCATTTTAGATTTTGCAACTTATTGCAATGTTTTGTTTTGTTTTTTATTTTTTGGTGATAGTGGGGTTCAAATTCAAGTTCTTGCAATATTAAGCATATAGTGATGCCAAAGAACAGACGAATTGGATAGACTTGGGATAGAATCTAGAAGGAGACCCAAATATATTTGGTAAATTATTTATGGTAACAATAACAAATAATTCTGGAAAATATGGATTATTCTTACAAATGATGCTAGGCCAAGTGGCTATCAATTAAAGGAAATAAATAATAAAATTGCATTCCTATTTCACACCATAGATAAAAATACATTTAGATACATGATGTAAATAGAAAAACAATATTATAAATTTAGCGAAACCTTTCTTTTTTTTGGCCCAGTCCTGGGGCCTGAACTTTGGGCCTGGGCGCTGTCCCTCAGCTCTTCAGCTCAAGGCTAGAGCTCTACCACTTGAGCCACAGCACCACTTCCGGCTTTTTTCTTTTTGCTTTTGTGGTACTGAGGAATCAAACCCAGGGCCTCATGCATGCAAGGCAAACGCTCTAACACTGAGCCACCTTCCCAGCCCCAGCGAAACCTTCTTGAAGCCATGGAGTGAGGTCTCATAAAATATGACAAGTCATAAAGCTATAAAGAAAATAGATAAATTTGAATAATTAAAATATATGAAAATATAATAGTAAAATTTATAAAAAAGAAGGCAAATACTAACTGGATATAAAGCATATAATGAACAGATTAAATATTTATATTCAAAGCATGTATGGAACATGTCCAAACTGAGCAAAATAAATAAGAGATAAACAGCTTAAAAGTAAAGTAAAAAGAACATAAAGCAGTAATTCAGAAGAAACATAAATTGTCAAAAGACACATGAAATGATGCTCAATTTCACTAACCTCACTAACAAGACTGAAAAAAATTATAATAATAAAGAAACAATACTTTTGTTTCATTAGTTTAATAAAAATGAAAAGGATTCAGAAGATACAGTGTCAGTAAAGGCATAGTGGTTTGCTAGTTCTGGTATATGACAGAAATGAAGTGCCCTGGCATATTATTTGGCAATTAATGTTTTCAAGAATAAACAGTTAGGCTAGGAAGGTGGCTCAGTGGTAGAGCGCTTGCCTTGCATGCATGAGGCCCTGGGTTCGATTCCTCAGCACCACATAAGCAAAAAGAAAAAAAAAGCCAGAAGTGGCGCTGTGGCTCAAGTGGTAGAGCCTTGAGCTGAAGAGCTGAGGGACAGTGCCCAGGCCCAGAGTTCAGGCTTCATGACCAGACCCCCCCCCCCCAAAAAAAAAGAAAAAAAAGAATACAATGCTTTCTGGACAGTTATAGGTGAGGCCATCTAATACAGGGAGGAATACAAATGAAGTTGGCCAAGTGTACTGGAGAATCTTGAATAGGGCCAGAGTTTTTCTAAATCACAGCATGAAGCTATAAAGAATTACTGGGAAGTATGAAGATATTCACTTGAAACTGGAATTTTAAGAAATGGAAGCCAGCACAGGTTGCTTATGCCTGTAATCCTACTCAGGAAGGTAAGATGTGAGGACCACATTCAAAGTCAGCCTGGGCAGGAAAGTCCATGAGACTCAAGTAGTAGAGAGAACCAGTGTAAGATTCAATTCAAGCTCCAGTATGGGCACTACAAAATAAAACAAGATGAACTCAAAGTTGAACTATCATATGATCCTGTTATATCATTTCTGGGCATATACTGAATGAATGTAAGTCAGCATACAATAAAGATTCCTGCAAACTCTATGTATATTCAAGTTCTCTTCAAAGTAGTTATGTTATGTAATAAGCCAAGGTGCACAACAATCAACCAATAAACGGATGAATGAAATGTGATATAGATACATATATATAGTATACATGTGTTTATATATATATATGTATATGTACACAATGGTAACATTATTTAGCCATAAAGAAAAATGATACTATGTAACTTGCAGAAAAATGGATGGAAGATCTTCATTAAGTGAAATAAGTCAGACTACAAAGACAAATATCACATGTTGTATTTTCATATGCAGTATCTAGACCTAATACAAAAAAGAGTGACATGAATGTAAGGAGGGAACTGTTTTAGTTCAGAGAGAGTAGCAAAGGAAAAGACAAAAAAGGGAATGATGGAGGGGACACACACACACACACACACACATATATATATATATATATATATATATATACACATATAATAAAGTCCATTATAATCTGTTTTGAGAGGGGGGAAGGGAAGAGTAGAATAAGAACAAACAATAGCCAGGTGCAATGGCTCATTTCTATAATCCCAGATACTTAGGAGGCGAAGATTAAGAAAATCACGGTATGAGGCTAGCCCAGGTAAAAAGTTAGTGAGACTCCATCTCAACTAATAAGCTGTGTATGTTGTCACATGCTTACTTTATCCCAGTTTTGTGGAAGGGATAAATGGGAAGCTCATAGTACAGGCTAGCTGAGGAAAAACTAACTAACTAACTAAATAAATAAATAAAACACAAAGGCTGGGTATGGCTCAAGTGGTAGAATATCTGCCTAGCAAGTGCAAATTCCAACCTCAGTAATCTTCAAAGTAAGTGGGAAGCAATTCTGTTTTTAATGTGTTTCTCATTGGTTCAAGTATCATATGAATATTTGGAATTATGCCTTCTGAGGCATCTCAGAAGGAATATTATAAGAAACTTACTAATGAGTCTGACATTTTTTTAATATCACTAAAGACGTATTAGTTGGACACAAGAAAATGCTAGAAAGAAATCTGTCCATCTTTCTCCCAAACTGACAGATTTTTTTCTTTTTGTGGCATTGGGGATCAACCCTGGGGTATTACAAGGCAAGGATTTGTCCACTGAGCTACATCCCAGCCTTTGACAGATTTTTTATTTTTTGGGGGGTCCGGTCCTGGGGCCTGAGCTCTGGGCCTGGGCTCTGTCCCTCAGCTCTTCAACTCAAGGCTAGCGCTCTACCACTTGAGCCACAGCACCACTTCCGGCTTTTTTCGTTTTTTGCTTATCGAACCCAGGGCCTCAGGCATGCAAGGCAAGCGCTCTACCTTCCCAGCCCCCAAACCTTTCTAGCTTTTAAAATAGATTTAATCATTTCATGGCTAAAATCACAATGTAAAAACAAAAACAAAAATTCTTTTTTTTTTTTTTTTTTTTGGTTATGGGGCTTGATCTTTGGGCCTAGGCATTTTCCTTCAGTTCTTCAGCTTAGGGCACAGCGCCACTTTTGGTTTTCTGGTGGTTAATTGGAGATAAGAGTCTCATGGACATTCCTGCCCAGGCTGGCTTTGAACTGCAATCCTCAGATCTCAGCCTTCTGAGTAGCTAGGATTACAGGTGTGAGCCACCAGCGCCAGGCAACAAAAAGTAATACTTTCAATAAAACTTTTTTTTTTTTTATTTTTTGTCGGTATAGTGGGGTTAAACTCTGGGCCTTGGCACTGTCCTTGCGATCTTTAGCTCAAGGTGAGTACTTTACTGCTTGAGCCACAGCGCCACTTCTGGTTTTCTAGTCATTTATTGGAGATAAGAGTCTCATGTGGACTTTTCTGTCCGGGCTGGTTTTGAACTGTGATCCTCAAATCTCAGTCTTCTGAGTAGCTAGGATTATAGGTGTGAGCCACAGGTGCCTGGCCAATAAAACTTTTAGAACAGACAAAACTCTTTCATATATAGAATTTAAAGCAGTCCTGGACTGGTGATATTGTTTAGAGGTAAAACACTTGCCTACCCTGTGAGAGGCCCTGGATTCAATCCCACTACCACAAAGTAAAGCAAAATAAAACCAAAATGAATAGATGATACCTATGTGGTGACTAATATTTGCAATTTGGCTGTAGCTAAATAATAAACTTTTTAAAAAGCCTATAGTTTTACTGAAATATAATTTCAAAATACTCATTGCTTAACATGAAGACTTGTTGTTTAGTCTTTCCCTACCTTGATTTATTTCCAAAAAACTAAGGCTCATATTGATGTTTTCTGCGCTTAATTCTCTCCAGCCTTGCCAACCCATCTACAAAGAGGTCAGTTGCCTTAGGTAGCAGTAGTCATACTTGAAAGAGCAGAGGGATATTGGGACTCAACAAGGACTCACCCTATTTATCATTAGAAATTTGCTAACCAGAAAGAAATTTGTATTACATTGTTTCTTTATGCAGGCACATAATAACATTCTGCTAAGTGATTAATGAACATACCTATGAAACTAATAAGAGCATAAACAAGCCAGGTAACTTACCTTTAAGAGTGTTTGTTGCCGGGTGCTGGTGGCTCACACCTATAATCCTAGCTACTCAGGAGGCTGAGATCTGAGAATCACGGTTCAAAGCCAGCCTGGGCAAGAAAGTCCACGAGACTCATCTCCAATTAACTGCTAGAAACCCGAAGTGGCACTGTGGCTCAAACAGTAGAGTGCTCACTTTGAGTAGAAGAGCTTAGGGACAGAGCCCTGGCTCAGATTCAAGCCCCCAAGCAGACATATATATTTATTTATTTATTTGTACTACTCTATTTTTTTGAATAACTCAGTCACAAACTTGACATTATCAGCACAGAATTATCCTATACATCAATCAGCTGCTTACAATTAGGAAGGAGATAGGTAGCTAACTAATATTATCTAGTTTGTAGCCCTCTCTGGCAGAGAAGCAGAGAGAAAGACAAGGTAGGCATCCCTGTCCAATCTGTAAGAGTGGGTTTGGGTTTAGCTATCACAAAAGGGGTTAACAATACTTGAGACTATCCAAAAAGCCTAACAAGACATCTGGGTGCAGCGGCTGTCACTGTCAGGGCAGGCCTTGGAGGGAATGCCCGTATCAATTCAGTTTATCAGATAGACAGCTGATCAACATTAAACAGACTTGCTCTGGGCAGACTGAGCTAAGCTTCCTGACATGAATTCCAATGAGAGCCCTCTGCACTCTAGCACTGAACGCTGCCATTTTTTTTAATTCTTTTTTTTTTTTTTTTTTTACTGTTGCAGCTCCCTGGACATATGGGAATCCCTAGTGATGAGCACATAAAGCTGCCTCTAACTCAGGTGACGGCTCATTTCCCCTGGCTGACGGCAGACATTAATATCCTGAGGAGATCAGACCCGCCTCTCTGACCCTCATCTATCGAAGCAGAACCACTGCCCTATTTCTTCATTTAATAAGCTTTTAATGAAGAAAACCAAAACTCCCCCACAGACTGCACAGAGTTCTATATGAAAAGGTTATACAAACATATCAGATTCAGCATCAAAGTTTTCCAGAATATCTGCTCCCCACTCAGCCCTCCAATGGATTCTGTCATTTGCCCTCCTATAGAGCTCACTCTTTCTGCTGCAGTACAGGCAGGAGTTCAGTTCTCTGCTCTGATAATTACGAGTTGTCTCCATGGCATGACAGGTGGAGGATTAAAGAACTGATTACAAAGAGCATGCTGGTGTTTTCATTCTCATTACAACTCTCTCTTTGCAAGGGCTCATCAGTTAGTTATGAAACTGCTTCAGGCATAACCAGGCTGGGAGAAATGACAGTCCAGTGACAATCTCGAAAGTATACCAGAAGATGCTGTGGAACTAAATTAGAATATGGGAAAGCTAAAAATATTGGTTGAATTGGAGCTGGCAAACATGCTTTGGTTTCAGGAGAAATAGTGGGAAAGATGTGTGATTGCAAATGAAGATAGCAGATTTTCTACCTGTGAATTGGAGGCTGGTCAAAAGCAAGGGGATCTGAATCACTACTTAAGTTTAGTGCCAGGGCTGAGAGTTCTGATTTGCTTTGTAAGAGACTGGGCTTGAGTCTTCTCTCCAGAAGAAAGCAAACAGGGGTCAGGAGAGATATGAAGCTGCATGTTAAATGGGCCACAGTAAACACCATAGGAGGGAAATGTCATTCTGCAAAGACTTCTCCAACTAAATAACAAGAGGCAGTGATGGACCAAAAGAGGAAAGTTAGCAGGTTCTATTTAGACCATGAAGTGTGTCCAAGGCTGGGAGCTTCTGTGAAGGTAAAGGGAAATCAAGTGAAACAATGATCTGCTTCCTATGAAAAAGAGTGTAAGGGCATAGGTTATATAGTGGCATGCTTTAAATTAGATTGCTTTTATTGTTTCCCAACCAATCTAGATTTACAGAGACACAAAAATAAATCCTAAGTGTTCCCCAATATGTTTGATCAGGTCTCCTCAAATATAAAAGTAGAGTGATTCTCCAACATATCTAAACCACAGACTACTCATTGTACAGGTACTCATTGTACAGATTAATACACAATTCATTACTACAATGTCCCAGATATTATCATTTTTAATGAAGCATTTAATATATACAATTTTAGCTATTAACCCTGTTTTATAGATGAGAAAAATGGGAGCTCAGATATGTTAATTGATCTGCCTAAGGGGTTATGACTTGGAGGCAACGGGCTAGATTTTTGATTAAAAAACTTTTTGCTGAGGTGAAATGCAATTTACCTGCTATCTATCCAACTTTACTGACTCCCTAAAGAATCAGTTTTCTCAATAACAGAATAATTGTGGCACATCTATAGTCTGTCACTGGAAACGGGTTCTGTGCTTAACCACTGTTAGACCATGAGTCCCTTGGTAGTCAGATAAAGCCCAGGGACTCTTAAAGAACATCCTCAGAAACTCTAAACACATCAATAAGATTATAACATCAGGCCCTTAGATACCTACAGTCTCCCAAGAAGTAACTCTTGGCTAAGCACCAGCAGTTCCAATGACCCTAGCCACTCAAGAGATTGAGGTCTTAGGATCCCATTTCAGAACCAGCCTGGGCAAGAAAGTCTGTGAGCTTCTTATCTTCAATTAACCACCAAAAGATGAAAGTGGAGCTGTGGCTCAAGCACAGGATAATGTGCAGATCCTCAGGGTCAAGCCCCAAGACTGCCATAAAAAAAATTATATGGAAACAACTTAGGTGTACAGAGGTTAATTTTTTGCCTCATGTCATTCCGAGGTTTTTCCAGAGTCAGTCTGACCTGTGAATCCATGTTCCTTCCATTTCACCAATGTAGTAACTAAATGTTCAGACAAGAAGAACATGGGTGGGAGGCGGGCTTGATTGGCACCTCTCAACAGCAATAGTGGTCTTCTATTTATTGACCTAATGAAGAAGAATCTGAAAGCCACATGTCTGTAATAGGTTCTGTACCTTTTTGTCAAATAGGCTGATGTCCTCTATCACCACCACCCTCAATGACAGAATTATGCATTTCCATCCTGTTAAACAAGGTCAAATGAAATATTAGTGAAAAATATCATTTCTAAGCAAAGGCTTTCAGAGATACATGGTTCGCTTGATCTCTTTTCTGTTTCAAATGGAGGCTGCTTCATCAGCCTTGGTCTTATAGATTAAGGATAGCCCCCACACCCTGTACAATCAGAGCTAGACTATCCAATAATATAGCTGCTAACCACAGGTAGCTTTTTTTTTTTCTTGGTCAGTGATGGGGCTTGAACTCTGGGCCTGGGCATGGTCCCTCAGCTCTTTAGCTCAAGGCTAGCACTCTACCACTTGAGCCACAGCACCACTTCCGGCTTTGCTGTTTACGTGGTGCTGAGGAATCAAACCCAGGGTCTCATGCATGCGAGGCAAGCACTCTACCACTGAGCCACCTTCCCAGCCCCATCACAGGTAGCTATTAAGCACTTAAAATGCTACCACTGGTTTACATTTACATGTTCTGTAAGTGTAAAAGACTTAGTTAAAAAATTTTAAATATCTTAATGATAAATGTTTTATATTGTCTACCTCTTGAAAGACAGTATTTTAGACATTAATTTAAATAAAAAATTGAACTTAGGATTGTTTCCTTTTTAGTACAGTTGCTAGCATATTTGTTTAGAGTCAGGCATGGTATGCATACCTGTAATCCTGCACTTTGGAGGCAGTCAGGACAATTGCAAATTATAAGCCAATCTGTGCTACATAGTGAGTTCAAGGCCAGCCTGAGTTAACCATGAGATCCTGTTAGAACATAGTAAGGGCTGAGATATAACTCACTAGTAGTTTGCTTGCCTAGTATGTTCAAGGGACTGTGTTCAATTCATAGCACTGCCCCCAGTCCTCAAAAAATTATTTCTCTGAACAGATATACAGTACTATTTCTCCTCTGGGGCCCTGCTAAGCTCACATCTTTCCATTCCACCTTTTTCTCCAGAGTTGTCTAATAGTTGAGCATGTTTCCCTTCAGATTTTGGCTGCACATTTTTAATATATGTTTATAAAATATAGTAAATGTTATGCATTTTCCCATAAAAATGTTAATTATTATGCATACCATAAATTGTTTTATTCAACTACAGTTGATGATTTCGAGGTCCTTACTACAGGTCAAACTACCTAACTTATTAACAATGGATATAGATCCAAAGTATGGATATATTATGTTCTTCAGACCTCATTAATAAATACTTAGGCTATTTCCTGCTATTATTATAAACAATGCTACAGTGAACATCTTCATATACCAACCACATGTATCTATGTCCTTTTTTATATTTTTAAATTTTATTTTATTTTTCTATGTTCTACTTCTATAGAATATACACCCCAGAAATAAAATTACAGGTTGAATAGTATTTAAATGGTACTTAAAACTGTATTAAGATATGGCCAAAGCTGGGCGCTGGAGGCTCACGCCTGTAATCCTAGCTACTCAGGAGGCTGAGATCTAAGGATCACGATTCAAAGCCAGTCCAGGCAGGAAAGTCCGTGAGACTCTTATCTTCAATAAACCACTAGAAAACTGGAAGTGGCGCTGTGGCTCAAGTGGTAGAGCACTTGCCTTGAGCTGAAATGCTGAAGGACAGTGCCCAAGCCCAGAGTTCAAGCCCCACGACCAACCAAAAAAAAAAAAAAGGCCAAATGGGCCATTCTATCTTCAAAACAAAAGGTTTAAGTTATTTGCTTCATAGTATCTATAATTGTAAACCTTCATAATTCTCTGATATGACAAAGGCATAGCTTTCTGTAAGGAATTCAGTGAACCTCTAACTTACTTGCTCAAGTCAATTCAGATGTAGCTACAAATAACTGGCAGGCACTTTCTTTTTTTTTTTTTTTTGGTCGGTCGTGGGGCTTGAACTCTGGGCCTGGGCACTGTCCCTCAGCTCTTCAGCTCAAGGCGAGGGCTCTACCACTTCAGCTACAGCGCCACTTCCGGTTTTCTGGTGGTTTATTGGAGATAGGAGTCTCACGGTCTCTCCTGCCCGGGCTGGCTTTGAACCGCGATCCTCAGATCTCAGCCTCCTGAGTAGCTAGGATTACAGGCGTGAGCCACCAGTGCCCGGCTGGCAGGCACTTTCTTGAGATTTCCTGATGGTTGTGCTTTCTCTCAAACATTATCTCCCTCCCCTCACTGAGAAAGTAATTTTCATGAGAAAGTAAAGCTGCCACTTCTATGTGACCCTTAGTCTCTTCCATGCTGGCTGAGTGTTCCAGGGCCAAGCACATGGCCTGATCAATAGAGCTTAGATTCTTTTCCTAGCAATCTGAAATCCAGGGCTATTTGGGAGTGGATCGGAATGATTTATTAGAGCAGCATTTACAAACTTCAGCTAAAGCAGGTTTGGTGGAACATGTGTGTAATCCCAACACTCAGGAGGCAAAGGCAGAATTGTGAGTTTGAGGACAATATGGAATACACAGAAGGCCCTGTCTCAAAAACAAACAAACAAAACAAAGCAATTCCCTGGCCAAGTACATGCCTACTATGGTTGGTTTGATCCTCAACACTATAAAACAAACAACTAAAAATACTCTTTGGTTACCCACATATCTCTTTTCTCCATGAATCAATAGTTCTCTTACACATTCTAGGTTTTCTTTAAGTACTTTTTTTGGTTTAAAGATTTTTGTTCATTTAGAGAAAGCATAGAGTTTAGGAATAATAATTCTAGAGATCCACTGCCTAAATTCAAATCCTAACTGCAACTTATCAGCTAAGTGACCTTAAGCAGCTTGCTTGGCTACTCTCAGGACTCAGACATTTCATCTCTAAATGGTGGGAGCAACAAATATGGTTATGGGAGATTAGATGACTGTGTAGATGCCTCTTAGAGTGGTGGTAATTCACATAGTAAACACTCACTAAATGTTAACTTTTACTGCTTTTAAGCCAACTTAGCTTTCTTTTCAAGTTTTTTTTGTTTTGTTTTTGGGTGGGTTGTGAACTCTGGGCCTGGGCGCTGTCCCTGAGATCTTCAGCTCAAGGCAAGCGCTCTACCACCTGAGCCACAGTGTTACTTCCTCAAATAAATCTTTAGAGAAAGCTTTGCATCCCAAGTATCTTATAATTATAGGTAAGGAGCAAATCACCCACAGAGCAGAAGGACTTGAACCTGTGGCAACAGGGAGTCAATTCACTTTACTACTGCAGACATTCCCATGGGGCAATGGCACAATGTCCTTGGATTTGTGGATGCTGTTCTTGGTGACAGACAATCCTTTCCTATCCCTCTAGAGCCTCATCATGCCCTGCCACTCAAAATTCCTCTATGAACCTATGAAATATCACCAATTTTGACTAGTATATCTACATTAAAGATGAGGAACTAGCAGATCAAATAGGTCTGCTCAGTTGTTAAGAACTATCATCCAGATGTCCTAACTTCCATCTACTGCATTTCTTCTTCTATAATGGATTTCATGCTGAATCTTTTTGAAAAGAAAATTGCTAAATTATTTCAAGTAATCTAATGGTTGTATCAGCAAAAGCAAGAAAGATGGAAAGTTTCCTGGCCAGGAAGTTTTCACCTCAAGTATCTGTTCAACTTGTTTTCACTGTGTCTCCTTAAATCAAAAGCTTAGTCTCTGGGAATAATCATAAGTTAATTATGCTTTCAGGTGAGTATAAGCTTATTTAAATATTGAGTTTTATTAAAAGTTCTGGTTTGAATCCTGGCTTCATTTCCTATAAGCTGAAAACAAGTTATTTCAACCCTCAAAGTCTTTCACATTTGAAAATGAGATTTCTTAAGACTGTTGTAAGGAGGCAATAAACCTTACTCATTATGTAAGCAGCAAGGACTTACACGGTATCACTATCAATTGGTAGAAGATCTGGTCCATGGGCTGGGAAGGTGGCTCAGTGGTAGAGTGCTTGCCTTGCATGCATGAGGCCCTGGGTTCAATTCCTTAGCACCACATAAAAGAAAAAGCCAGAAGTGGTGCTGTGCCTCAAGTGGTAGAGTGCTACCCTTGAGCTAAAGAGCTCAGGGACAGCGCCCAGACCCAGAGTTCAAGCCCCACGACTGACCAAAAAAAAAAAAAAGAAGATCTGGTCCATTTTTAATTATTCCCATTGCTTACAGAAATAGACAGATAGCAAATGTTTCCTTTCCTTTTATGTACAAATGGAGCTGGTATTATGGATTTTTAAACCCAGGAACTGTTTGTTAAGTAACATTGCATGGAAGATACAAATCCAGTGCACTGGGAATGTAGAGAAGCTTAAGGTTATCACTCCAGAAACTTCTAGCCTAGTGGGTGATATTATACTTAGACCTTTGTAAGCTACAGCCAAATATAGTACTCTTTTCAGAATAGAAGACTATTGAGGACCTTAGACCCCCATCATCCAATTCTGAAACCTTATTTTACAGTTGTAGAAATTGAGGCCAAGAAAAAGAAGTAGTTATGCAGAGGTCAAGGTACTTGAACTATAAGTATAATCTTTTTGCTATCTTATGCTACTGTTAGAATGACAAAACAATTTACATTAACAATGTCTAGATGAAAGTTTCAAAACAAATCAGTATGACAAAATGAAATCAGGTAGCACAGAATAATCACATTCTTTTACAACAATAGAATGCAAATGTATACCCAAGTTATTGTTTATTGGTGTTTTTTTAATGAAAAATATATCATTAAAGATTTTTTAAAAATTGAACTAGTATTTGATAAGCGATGTTAACAACCAATTAACATTGATTAGTCAGTAAAAGATAATCAGAATTGAATTTTGTAACGAATTTACTGGTTTGTCCTTTCTTTATCATAAACAGAGAAATCTGAAAATGCTTCTGCCTAGCTTAACAAGATGGTGTTTGCAAAATATGTTATGTTTTCCGCTTTTGGCTTCAAGCCCTAAGTAGCTATACATGCAAGGAACTGATTTTCACTAAAGACCTCTAAGACCACGGTACTTTTAGTCATATTTTCCTTTTGTTGGATCATGATTTCTCATTCTGGCCTTCTGGATTTAGTGCTTATTGGCTCTTTTTGAGAACACCAGGAGCTGGGGGTGAGGCCAGTACCACCAAAAAAAGAAAAGAAAACCAGGCAATAAATAAGTCATTTGATCAACACTAGTTCATATTATGTGTAGTATAATATTATTACAACAATCTAAAATATGTTCATCTTAGTCACTATATATATTTTATGATCAAGTGAAATAATCTACTCATATTGATTTACAGACAAAGAACTTTAAGAACTAAATATTGTGATTATTAAAAGAATCAGAATAGGTAAAACTTGAAAAAAATAACCGAGATTATCTGATTATCATTATCATCAACATTATTTGTGCAATTCCTACTGGTTAGACTCTGAAAATACCAAGTATTTAAGAAGTATTTTTATCTTATAAGTATGAAGTTTATAAGTCCTTTTTTTGGGGGGAGAGGGTCCAGTCGTGGGGCCTGAACTCTGGGCCTGGGCGCTGTCCCTCAGCTCTTCAGCTCAAGGCTAGCGCTCTTCCACTTGAGCCACAGCACCACTTCCGGCTTTTTTCTTTTTGCTTATGTGGTGCTGAGGAATCGAACCCAGGGCCTCATGCATGCAAGGCAAGCGCTCTACTACTGAGCCACCTTCCCAGCCACTTATAAGTCTTTTAAAAGTAATTTAAAATATGGTCTTAGCCCGGCACCAGCGGCTCATATAAGTAATCCTAGCTACTCAGGAAACTGAGATCTGAAGATCCTGGGTCAAAGCCAGCCCAGGCATAAAATTCTGTAAGACTCTTACCTCCAGTTAACCACCAAAAAAAGCTGAAAGTGAAGCTGTGGCTCAAGTGATAAAGTGTTGGCCTTAAAAGAAGCTCAGGGACTGCAACCAGGCCATAAGTTCAGTACCAAAAAAGGGTGTATGCCCTGAAGCTTCACAGTTTAGTTGGAGATACTGTACAATGATATAAAAAGATCTGGCAGGAAAATGATAGAATATACAAGTGTAAAGTGAACACCATGACCCATATGTACTGGTCTCTGAGGATTTAGCGGGAGGAAAGGGAGGACTCTAAGGGAAAAGAGACAAGAGAGCTGAGCTTTTCTTAGATGAGGAACACTCTGATTATCCGAGCAAGGATGCTACTGCTGCACCCCCATGCCATGTATGGTGCCACTGCAGTGCTCTGGGGGCTCTAGGTGGGTGGCTGCTGTTGTGCTGCTGGTCCTGACAGAACTCACCCTCTGGCCACACAATGAATGGAGTTGGCAGCTGCCACAGAGTGGTTTGATAATGGTTGCAGTCAGCAGACTGAAACTGGAATATAGATTGATCACAGGTTTAGAACAAGGCTTTGGAGCAATCAATTCCAAGTTCATTTCTGCTTCATGGATTTCTTAATTGGATATGAACACTCTTTTGCTGTGGCTGCTCCTGCTGCTGCTGTGTTCTACCAAAATTTATACTCATATCTATCTGCAAACATAAAAAAAACCATCAATGTTAAAGTGAGGGGTGGGATTAGATGTCTTTTCTTAGAGCCTGAGAGGAAAAGAAATGAGAACAATACAAAAGAGGACAGAAGCTCAGGAGCATTCTTACCTTCTGGCCACAGCCCCAAATGACTTGGATCAGTTAAAAAGACTAAAATGATTGAGTTGCTACTCTCTGCCCAAATGTCATTTTCATGCAGAGACAAAAGAAAATTAGCATGCCTCTTCTTTTATATTTTGCTTAGTAAGGTTACCTAAAGCAAAGAAATGTGCATTGACAGCTGGGTTTTAGGTACCACAGAAGAATATTCACTGTGAGTTAATTATCAGAATGTCAAGTCATTATACTACCTAATTTCATCAGCACAATTTCATCTGGACACAAAACCCTGCTGTGGTCTAAAGCAGAAGCCCATTTATTAATCACAGTAGCTTATAGAGTAACTCAGTTTGAGGAGAGCAAAAAGATAAATGAAGCTAACTGAATCTTTTGTCTTCATTCTCATTCTGAAGGAAGGAATGCAGTAAAGACTTCAAACAGAGATGATACAGAGAGCTCTTGGCAAGCCTTCTGAGAAAATAAAAATGTACCTGTTTGCCTTCCCTAAGGTTTAAGTTTAAGATTTAGATGGTTCCCTTTCATTTCACAGGTCTTCCATTCCCTTACAAAACTTGTCCCGGGGAAAGGATGGAATCAGAAATTCTGAAAGAAGACTTGGGAAAGAGCTCCTCTCTTTTGTGGGAAGGGAAGGAATTGGTTGTTCCTCAGGAGAGAAGGATGTCACCAAGTCCTTTTAATAACACAAGCAATTAAATTTCTGTTTCTACAAACATCTTACATGATTATCCTTACTATATTATTAATAGCATAGTAAACGAGTATATGTTTGGATATTTATCATATGGGCAATCATGACCATTTCTTCAAACATCTGACTTAAATCCCATTATAGTAGACTTCCAGGGCAACCCTTCCCACCAGACTTAGTAGTTTAACTAGACATTTATTTTCTCACAGTTCTGGAGGCTAGAAGTCTAAGATAAAGTGCCAGAAAATCCCAACTCTTGTAAGGCTCTCTTCTGGCTTTGCAAAGAGCCCTATTTCCATTGTCGTCCTATGGCTGCTTCTGTGTATGCTCAGCAGGAGACAGAACTCCCTCTCCATTGTCTCTTCACACCTTTATGACCTCACTGAATCTTACTTGCCTCCCTAAGCCTCTAGTTCCTAATATAGACACAATGTAAGTTAAGGTTTCAATACATAAAATTTGAGGGATACAGTTCAGTCCATGACACCTACCTAGAAATATGTGTATGGTTTGGTTTTTTTTTACAGCTTGCTAACATATCCTGCCAAAGGAATTTACATTAAACTCAGCTCACTACAAAATACATTTAAAATCCAAGTACATTTAGTTAAAACAAAAAATAAAGAGCACATTTTTTGCTATGTATTCTGCTTCTTTCTCTTTCAAAGCACAATTCTGATATGATTTAGGACAAAAGAGGAATGAGACACAGTATAATCCTTATGGAGTTTATAGTCTCATTATGAGAAATATAAAAGCAGACATCAATAAAGTATGACAAATACACTACAGTTATTAAGAATATAAGTTTGAGTAAGAAAGGTCTGATTTAAATTTCAGGTGTGCTATTTACTGGCTGTGTAGATCCTGGCTGAATTATTTAATACCTCCAAGCTTCACTGTCCTGATTCATGGGGCTACTGCTATTGAGGAGGCCTATTGTGAGGCATAAGTGGGCTGGTAGGTCAGGCATTCTCAGCACAATGCCCTGGCACATGGTGTGTGCTCAGGACATGATAGAAATTACGACTATCACCACTAATGTTTACACAGAACACCCTGAAAGCCAAGAAAGAGTACTTAGCCTGGGGCTGGTGGTGGGGTCCTGGAGAAGATAGAGTAGAGCTGTATCTTAGGGGACAGATCAGAATTTGATGAAGAAAAGTAGGAATGCAGACCAATTCAGGTATCTAGCAATTATGGACAAGTCTGGTGTAACTGATTGATATCAGTTCCCCCTTGCCCTGGCACCCTGTAGCATAATTTCTTCTTCTTCTTCTTCTTCTTTTTTCTGCTTATGTGGTGCTGAGGAATCAAACCCAGGGCCTCATGCATGCAAGGCAAACACTCTACCATTGAGCCACCTTCCTAGTAATTTGGCTTGCAGACTATTCTTTTGCTTTATCCAAAAACATACAATTCTAATAACAAGATAAGAATAAGCTAAAAAAAAAAGTAAAGTTAAAACTATGGAAAGAGGCTGGGAATGTGGTTAGTGGTAGAGTGCTTGCCTAGCATGCATGAAGCCCTGGGTTCCATTCCGCAGTACCACATAAACAGAAAAGGCCAGAAGTAGAGCTGTGGCTCAAGTGGTAGAGTGCTAGCCTTGAGCAAAAGACAGTGCCCCAGGCCCTGAGTTCAAGCCCCAAGACTGACAAAACAAACGAACAAAGAAAATATATGGAAAGCTGAATGATTAGGGCACTGTCTATGTTTGGCTTTTATAAAGCAATAACTTTAAGAGTTGAATTTAGATGTAGAAACTAGGATCTTCGATGTAGAAAGACTAGGGTCTTATATACATATTACCTCTTCTTTGCCAGTGAAGATGCTTCTCCTCCTCCCTTCTCTCTCTCACACACACAGACATGCAAGCAAACAGAAATACAAGTCTTGTCACATGTTGGCAATAAGACTAATAAAAAAGCACCAATCCTTATGGGAAGCTTCAAGTACTCAAAGACTAGAAACAGTGGGGAAGAGGAGTATATTCTCTTCTAAAGAGTTATTTTATATACATATGCATTTTTAACCTAAAATATAGTTTTTTTAAATTACAAATTCCTATATGGCCATTAGTGGGCTCCAGTGATGCAAGCCATATTTATTAGAGGCAGGATGTCAAATAGGAGTTGACAATTACAGTCTCTATCAATACATATTATGCCAGATGGTAATGAGCCATCCACAAAGGGCTAGCCATCCAAAATAATCATGCTGCTTTCCAGAGAAGTGTCGAAGAGGTTATGGTTTATTACACAGTTCTCATTAGATATACAGTGGCAGCATTAGCAATTTTTCCTTCATTTGCTTCTCATTTAAAGATCTGCCCCCACAAGCATAGTCAAATTAGTACACAAGGTTAAAACCATTATGCCCAGAAAAAAAAAATTAAGCTGCATTTTATTTTACAGTAATGGTGGATCAAAGGTCCTTGGAATCTATTATTTGTGAAACCATTATCTAACAGTGAATATTAACAAAAGGAAAAAGAAAAGCAATGTCCTGCCAGCATGGCTTTGACAGGAAGGCACACTGTTTGAAATAAGCAAACATCCTATTACTTAATTAAATATCACTTTAAAAAACTATTTTTAAAATAACAATAGGGTTGTGACATCAACTGACAAAAGTCACAAATTAAAGTTAATGATGAGGCACCAACCTATACTTTGAAGTGCTTCATTTACATCATCTTATTTTTTAAACATTTTTATATAGCCTTTGTGCACAATTCGGTTATACATTCAATAACTGCTATATTTATTTTCTTTAAAAGGTAAGCTACTCTATTATCCATAGGAAAAACTCACATTTATTAATATTTAACAAATTCTAATTTGTAGACATAACTATTACAACTAGAAAGACTTGGTCAAAAAGGCAAATCTTTTGTGCCAGTACTGAAGCTTGAACTCAGGGCCTGTGAGCTGTTGCCTAGCTTTATTGCTCAAGGCTGGAACTCTACCACTTGGGCCCACAGCTCCACTCTGGCTTTTTGCTGATTAGGGGAAGATAAACGAGTTTCACAGACTTTTTATTCCAGATGATTTTGAAGCACAATCCTCAGCATTCTACCTCCTGAGTAGATAAGATTAAAAGTACAGTATAAGGGAAGAAGGCAAATCTTGAACTAAATTATAAAATTAGAACAGATTTCTCCAAATCAGAAGGTAATTGTTTAAGTCTGAATTACAGCATAAACAATGAAGCAAAGAGATCTTGTGAAGAAATTTCTAAAATGCTATTAATACAATTTTTAAATTTAGTAGTTAGAAGGATATAATTATAAAGATATTTCCCTTTATTATTAGACTGCAATAGCAGTGATTACTCAAGATTTTCATTTAATGAACATTTACTGAATGACTGTCATATGTCAGATAGACTTTGAGAATTCATTGAAAAGGGTGAGAGGTAGGGGAAGGAAGGCATTATGCTGTACTGGAGAAGCTGTGATGGCCAGATTAGTGGATGTGGACAGAAAACCAAAAAGATTTTAATCCAGGGCAATAATAGCTATTACAAAAATAAACACAGGTTGCCAAAAAAGCCAGGAAGAAAGGACTATAACTCATATTTTGCAAGGCAAGCACTCTACCACTGAGCCACCTTCTCAGCCCAACTCATATTTTGATGGAGTAAGGCAAGGAATTTATGCTCAGATTTGGTTCTAATGAGATCCATAGGGTAGAAATATACTGAGAAGGTGAAGAAATGGAGAGAGGGTTGAAATGGGACAATTTACCTCAGATTATTGAAATAAATAATTTTAAGGAATATTCTAACACATTTATAAGATTATTTCTTTGTTGCTTTGTATGTCCCTCCCCCACGGTATAACCCCTGCTTTCACTGTATTTGATGTTGGTATAATTTGTGGAGGGGAAGGGGAAAAACAAATCGTTTAAATAGGGATACAGGTGGACCCATTGCAACAATGAGATGTACAAGTCGTTATGTTGAAAAGGAACTTTACAACTTTGGTGGGGGGGGGGAGGATTGGGTGGGGGAAACAAAAGAGGAGGCTACAATGCTTGATAAGTAATGTACTCATTATCTTGCCCATGTAATTGCAACCCCTCTGTACAGTATTTTCACAATAAAAAAATTTTAAGGAATCTATTTTATAAACTGATCCAACTTCAAACTGAAGTTGAGTAGATGTATTTTATGAAACTGACTCCATAAGAAACTTGTAGAACAATTCAGATCATGTCTTTATTTTTTTATTTTTGAGGCTAGACCTGGTGCTTAAGTTCAGGGCTTAGGTGCTATCCCTGAGCTTTTGTGCTCAATATTTGAACCACTACTCCACTTCTGGCTTCTTCTTTTTTTTTTTTTTTTTGGTAGTTAATTGGAGAAAAGAGTCATATGGACTTTCCTACCAGTCTTGGCTTTGAGCTATGATCCTCAGACCTTAGCTTTCTGAATAGCTAAGATCACAGGCATGACCACTAGCATCCAGCTAGTTTTTTTTTTTTTTTTGTCGGTCATGAGGCTTGAACTCTGGGCATGGGCACTGTCCCTCAGTTCTTCAGCTCAAGGCGAGCGCTCTACCACTTGAGCTACAGCGCCACTTCCGGTTTTCTAGTGGTTTATTGGAGATAGGAGTCTCACGGAATTTCCTGCCCGGGCTGGCTTTGAACCGCGATTCTCAGATCTCAGCCTTCTGAGTAGCTAGGATTACAGGCGTGAGCCACCGGCGCCCGGCACATCCAGCTAGTTTTTAAGAGAACATTTCCTGGCCACATACACATATAGTAAATCAAATTTCAGAGTGGACGAATATATTATCCACCTAATGTGAGCCATTAAGTCTGACCAAATAGTTTGTTATGACTAACATTTGAATTTTGTTGGTTATTCTTATTCTTTATTCTTGCAAATAAAAATCTTTTTCTCTTCCCTCTTAAACTGGCAAGAGTATAAATTATATATTACAGAACTTGAATTGTTCCAATATATATATATAACATGCCTAATATGTGTATCAATTCTCAAAATACCTGTAAGAGATAATAAACTTTTAGAAGAAAGAGGACAGATGGATTTAATTCTTTTGGTATGTTGCACAGTATAGTTCCAATATAGAAACTTGCCTAAAAATGTTTTCAAAAAATTAATGTAAGCTGGATACTAGTGGCTCATGCCTATAATTTTAGCTACTAAAGAGGCTAAAATCTGGGGGCTGGGAAAGGGGCTCAGTGATAGAGCGCTTGCCTTGCATGCCTGAGGCCCTGGGTTCGATTCCTCAGCACCACATAAGCAAAAAGAAAAAAGCTGGAAGTGGTGCTGTGGCTCAAGTGGTAGAGCGCTAGCCTTGAGCTGAAAAGCTGAGGGATAGCGCCTAGGCTCAGAGTTTAGGCCCCATGACCGGACCCTCCCACAAAAAAAACCCAAAACCAAAACCAAACAAAAAAAACAAGAGGCTAAAATCTGAGAACTGAGATTTTAAGTCAGATTTGTCTGATAGACAAATCTACGAGACGTATCTCTAATTAACAAGTAAAAAACTGGAAATGAAGGACTGGCTCAAGTAGTATAGCATGCCAGATGAGAGAAAAGAAGCCAAGCAAGAGTTTCAAGTCTACAAGCCCAGTATTTACATGCATGCATATGCGCGTGCACGTGTGCACACACAAACATACATGTCCATGTGCACGCACAGAATAAATGTCATGTCTTGGTATAGTCTCCCCTCTCTATATATACACACATATATACATATACATATATAAAACATACTTTTTTAAAACTATAAGCTTAGGATTCTTTTTTTTTTTTTTTGTGGTTGGTCGTGGGGCTAGAATTCTGTGCCTGGGCACTGTCTCTGTGCTCTTCAGCTCAAGACGAGCGCTCCACCTCTTGAGCTACAGCGCCACTTCCAAAGCTTAGGATTCTTCTACCTTCCCCTAAGTGCTGATTTTACAGGCTTGTCTCACCACAGCTACAAACAGATTTCCTTTTTAAAAGAGCAACGGGGGTAGCGGGGGGGGGGGGGGGGGGTGGGCCGCAGGGGGAGATGGGATAAAGGGGTGGGTATAAGGAGGTGGGAAGATGATCATTCCAAAAGTCTCTCACCTTGGCCATGTAAAAATCTAGTCATTTACTTCAATAACTCATCTAATTGCAGACCAGAAGAGGTCAGTGGAGAGCAGCTCTAGGCACCCAGCTTCCCACCTACTGGGCTGAGCTCTAGCACAGTTCAGGTCCCAGTTTACCCAAAGAGCAGTAGAAAAGAAAACATAACAAATCGTAATATTCAGTTCTTTCTGTTTTTTATATACTATAAAATAATTTTAAGGTTGCTGTAATGCTTACTTTAAAAGAAAGTTTGAAGAAAACAAATTCTCCCATGTGGTTGTAAAAGATGTTTTTATAACAAAAAGGTCTTTGAAGGAGAACAATGTCAATAAAAATGACAGTGCCTTTATATTGACATAAAGATCTTATTTTGCTGGAAAACATATTTTCAAAAAACATACGAGTTGTTGGTACACAAAATTCACATTTAAAATATACCCAATATCTAATGATTTGTGCTATGGAAAAAAAGAACATGAAATTCACAAGACCCAATCAAGTATTAGAGACCTATTCTTTCTGTTCTAATCCCAAACGAATCAGAGAATCTAAAAATTAAACATGATTTTTAATGTTTTAAATATTTTAACTTATTTTTTCCTCTTTTAGCTTTAAGGAAAGGGGAAGTGTAAACTAAACAAAACCCTTCCTCTTTACTCCATCCCCAATTGAAAGAAAAAAGCTACACAGAGACTTTTAAATATCAGTTCCTACTTTAGCTGTGCTGTCAACTTTGGAAAAAGTATCTCAGTTTACCGTGTTGAGTTGGCATTGTACAGAAATTAATAGCCATATTGGTCTAGAAATGTTAAACTTAATTTTTTTCCATTTGTACAGGGGTAAACGCACTGTATTAAATATGTAAGGTCTTATCTACGTGGGTTTGATTACAGAAACTAATAAAGTATTCTCTAAATAATGAAAAAAAAAATAAATAAATAAATATCAGTTCCTATGTTTTTACTTGCCTCTCCCAAGAATTTCCTTCCGTGAAGGCCCCTATCTCTGAGATAGGGCACCGAAAACCCAGAGTTAGCTACTTTTCACTAAGATCTAATCTAAGATATAATTACTAAATATAAAGCAAGTATTGAGAACAAAGCAGAAAGGGAATGGCAACCACAAAAGTCTAACATGGTACCTGACTTTAGACATTTTATGAATCTAACAGGGGGAATCCATAACATTAAAAAAGGCAAAAGAAAGACCCAAGATGAGTGCATACATTATTCAACAGGCTACACATTAACATGTATACCCTCTAATTGTTCCCTGCTGCAGCTTTGCAGAAGGTACTTTCGGAAATAATAACTTGTTAATATCACTAAGTATGAAAGGGATATCAGAGACAAAAACTGGCTTTGCAAACGTGTAGCCATATATTAAATTAAACCCTAATAGCTTAGTATCATTTCATTTAAATTCTAACAACTCAGATATTTAACTTACTGTTTTGTTAAATAGGTCTGGTTTATCTACAAAGAGATTAAAAAAACGTAAATTCCTATTTTTAAAGTTTTGAATTGACTGATACAAAATTAAATGCAGAAATGCATTTTAAGCAAAGTATCCTTCGCTGTTGCCAGAAAACAACTAACAAAGGAGTTAAGTAATTTCACAGGCATATTTTTGCACTCTTCTTTACTGGGAACACAGTCATTTGCATGGCAAAACAAGCTGTAAATTATAAACATTTTTACATAGCCTGCTGTAAAGAAAAGTCTGCCAGATTTCTACTATATTGGATAGTGTTCAAGTGATTAACTACAGCTTTGGAAAGAAGGGGTGGAAACTTGTTTTATTTCTCAGTTTGTTGGTTCTCTTATGCACAGCCTCTAAAATCCGTTACATCATTAATTGCAATGAATGTGTAAGTAATTATAGTAGAGTAATAGATGCTCCATATTACTGCAAGATACAAATTACCCATAGACACTAGCAAATCTTTTGTTGTTGTTGGTGGTGGTGGTTGTGGGGCTTGAACTCTGGGCCTGAGTACTGTCCCTCAGAGAGCACTCTACCACTTGAGCCACAGCACACTTAGTAGCAAATCTTGTAGGTACATAATCATCCAAGTATTGCCTGAAATGGTGTTTCCAAAGAGAATAAATGTAGTAACAAAATTTTGTGGTACCCGAATTTGAAGCAACAAATATTTCAAGATGAAGGACAAATTATATATACTTTCCACTGTCTGTAGAGAAGGTACACTGGACAGAACATCTGCTTAGGACAGAAGTCTAAGTTGTATGAACACATGTGTGTGTGCATGCAAGTGTATGTAGTATGTGTATGTGTTGGACGTAGGACTTGAACTCAAGTCCAGGGTGCTGTCCCTGAGCTTTTGTGCTCAAGGCTACACTTTACCACTTGAGACCCACCTCCACTTCTGGCTTTTTGGTAGTTTGTTGGTGATAAGAATCTCATGAACTTCCCTGCCTGAGCTAGCTTTGAAGCACAATCTTCAGATCTCAGCCTCCTGAGTAGCTAGGATTACAGGTATGAGCCACCATCTGGCTAAGACATGATTCTTGTATGGGGTACAGGTATTGCTACACTTCTACTCTAAGGGTCCTAGGGATTGCCTATTACTGAGTTAAGGAATGTGTATATAATCCTGTAGGAAATGGGATGCAAATGAAGAATTAAAGATATTTTACTCCACTTAAAAATTTGAGGAGGGATTGGGGAAATCAGTACAGAAAACAGAGAGTGAAGATGCTAGCAACTTTAGAAAGCAAGGGAGTCAGGGTAGAGATAACTCTGAAAATCTTCTCTCTTTACCTCTATTTACCTATTACAACCTTAAAGAACAAGAAGGAAAGTCCAACAGCATAGGGAGAAAAGAGTTCTCCAGGTATAAAAGCATCTGCAGATGGCCAGTTCTCACCTAGCATATTATGTGAAGGGGTGCTTATCACCATTTATCTTTAGTTAAACAAAGGGCCTACCAATGGACATAGATAGATGGTGGACTCAAGTGTGGTAAACATGGATATAGCTCTAGCAGTTAAGTTCTAAAAGCAGGTTCTAGAAACTGCCTCTGGAAGGCTACTAGCTGCATACATTGTTTCCTTACATTGTCATTTAATTCTATTCATATTATGAGTATGTCATATTGACCTATTTGAAAGCTATTTCTTGTTTACATTTGCAAGTTTGTAAAGCTCTGTGTCTTGCAGAAAGGGGGTTGTCAAGAGAAATTAGACTGTAGGTTAGTTAAACCTATGTTAGTTAAGCTGGTGAGAGTATCATTATTGTCCCCATTCTACAAATAAGTAAGTTCATTGTTCAAGATCAACTACATAATTAGTTATGGATTTGAGATAAACATATGTCTTATTTACAGTATACTGTTTGCTATTACGAGTGCCCTGAGTTTGAGATTCAAGGATCAGTATTAAGTTGTAAAACTACAGCAGACTTTGAATTAAAGTCTCTCCACCCATAAAGGGGATGGAGTTTTGCTATGTTACTCAAGACTGATCCCAGAACTTGTGGTCCTCCTGTCTCTACTTACTAAGTAGCTGGGACAACAGACATGGAGGATATTAAACAGTTTAACCACAGGTCTTCTACCACAGAAAACTAACATTTTACTGATGAATGTCGAGAATGAAGCACATGCCTAGTGCCAGTAGCACACACTTGTTATCCTAGGTACTCAGGAAGCTGAGATTAGATGATTTCAGTTCAAAGCCAGCCTGGACAGACAAATCCATGAAATAATTCTATCAATCAGCAAAAAGCTAGAACTGGAGATGTAACTGAAGTGGTAGAGTGCTATCTAGAGCAAAAAAGTCAAGGAAGAGCACCATGCTCTTAGTTCAAGCCCTCATAAACACATACACATACACACATTAAGCACTGTTTAAAATGCAATATTAGACACTGGACACCGCCTTTGACTTTGGTCTTTTACTAGTTGCCATATAGTCTTCTTTTAAGAAAAAGACTTAAACATTTTTTTGGGGGGGATTGGGGGGTTGGTCATGGGGCCTGAATTCTGGGCCTGGGTGCTGTCCCTGAGCTCTTCAGCTCAAGGCTAGTGCTCTATCACATGAGCCATAGCACCACTTCCATCTTTTTCTGCTTATGTGGTGCTGAGGATTCGAACACAGGGCCTCATGCATGCAAGGCAAGCAATCTACCACTGAGCCACCTTTCCAGCCTGATTTAAACATTTTTACCATTAATATAAACAATCTATACAGCTTAGTTTTCTTTTCTGTGATAGAGTCAGGCAGTCTAGTTTATATCATGTTATTTATATATGATAAACTAACTCTCAGCTGAGTAGATTAGTATTTTACTCACCTTACTTTTTGTGGTTAATTATACTTGCTTTGTAAGAGGCTGATCTTAGTTTGTGTTTTTCTAAAAGCTCTAGTGAAGTAATGACTTCTGATGTACAGTACATTGAACATAATGAGCCTTCCCCTTCTTGCTCAACATATAATTGCTGCATTTGTGCATGCTGTGTAAGTTGAAAATAACAATAAAAAGTTAATGAAGAAAATAAGCACTGGTTGTAATGAATTAGTAATATTACTAGATTTGTATGTAGTTTTTTTATTGTCCTAAGTAGAATACAATCAATAGGAATATGAAATCAAACTGTAATGCTGCTCTCTTAAGATCATTCTGAAAAGCAGGTAAGATATCTTTTGAATTTAAAAAAGCCTACGCTAAGTTCAATTATTCAGCATAATCATTTAAAATCACCGGCTATAAACAGTCCTCATTTGCAAAGTTTTTATTGTAGAAAGATACATTTCTCAGATTAGTTTTTATTGATTTACAATTGGAAATAAAACTTTCTTTTTATTTTAAATATCAATTATATGAAATAAATCCTCTTAATTTAAAAACCAAAGTGGTACAAATAAAATCCCTTTTGACTATTTTATTATACTTGTTCTCAGTAACCACATCCACACTTTTCCCAACTACTATTATTATAAAGATAAGGGTGCTTTCTTCTGGACTCCTGTATGCATGTACATATAACCTTAAATAAGACAACCATCACACATATTATATACAATATATAATATGTATTTATATAAAATATATACACCTGCATACACATATACATATAAATGTAAGTATATATATACTTATGTATTTATATTAACACACTAGGGTTCGAATTCAGGGCCTTGTGCTTGCTGCAGGTGCTTTATTGCTGAGTCATACCTCTAACCCATTATATTCTGCTTTTTTTTGTGGGGGGGCAGTCCGGTCATGGGGCCTGAACTCTGGGCCTGGGCGCTGTCCCTCAGCTCTTCAGCTCAAGGCTAGCGCTCTACCACTTGAGCGACAGTGCCACTTCTGGCTTTTTTTCTTTTTGCTTATGTGGTGCTAAGGAATCGAACCCAGGGCCTCATGCATGCAAGGCATGCACTCTACCACTGAGCCACCTTCCCAGCCCCCATTTTAAATATTTTTATCAGTGTATATGGTTGCACAAAATCAGGAGTTTCGTTATGACATTATCATATCTAACATACTATGGCCACACATTTCCTCTAAAAGTTTTAGTATTATATATTACATTTGGTAATAATCCATCTTTCATACACAAAATATTCTATTCTCAAGAAAATGAGAAGTTATAAATTTTGTCTCAAATATGGCTAGGGATGCATATAAAATTTAAGGTCTATCTATCTATCTATCTATCTATCTATCTATCTATCTATCTATCTATCTATCTATCTATTTTTTTTTTTGTCGGTCATGGGGCTTGAACTCTGGACCTGGGAGCTGTTCAGCTCTTCAGCTCAATGCTAGCACTCTACCAGTTGATCCACAGTGCCACTTCTGGCTTTTTCTGTTTATGTAGTGCTGAAGAATTGAACCCATGGCCTCATGCATGTGAGGCCACCTTCCCAGCCCTAGATTTATTATTGATTGGATTTACATTCAATTTTTTAAAGTCAGTATTGGTAGAATAACCTATGGTCTTGTTGACAAAAGGCTAAGGTAAATGTTTATAGTGTAGTTTTACAAATGTGGCTCTTTTGCCTATTTTTCAAAATGTAGTGATTACATTTCAGCCTAAATTCTGCCTCTCTTAGCCATTATGTGATAAGTTCTCTAGCTATATCTAGAGTACCAGTTATATCTTTAGGCCAAACAAAAGAGATCACCTAGCTTACTTTGGTCTCTTAGGAAATTTACTCAGGTACTATTAACTGATATCAAAGTTAAGTTTATGAGAGAAAAATACCAACAATGTAGTTTGAAGGTGAATTAAAAAGCTTCCAAATCAGTACTTCCCTCAAATGTTAAATAATTCACTGTGGCATTATAGATACAAGCCTCTAGCAAAAGTTACACTTGAATAATTAAGGAAGTAGGAGCCAAATAAATTACTTCAGGAGTAAAGAAATAAATGAATGGTTTCTCAAAGTACTAAATGGCTTTTTCACATTAACAAGTGTATAAAATATCCAAATAAACAAATGACTTACTAGACCAAGTCTGATTAGAAAACAACCTGAAACTACATGGTGGTATTTTCCCTAAGTGCAAGTGTAAAGACTATACACTTGAATATAAAACCCATTTATGTTATGTTCATAATATATACCTTCTCTTTGGCAATGTTCATCTATGTAGATTGCTCACATTAAAAATGACAATCTACCAAATACCTATGGGAAGAATCTGAAGAAATGCAATTGTTTCTTCAAGGCTAGATAAGAAATTAGAAAGGAACTGAGCTAATAACCATAGTATATCCAGTACATATGGCTACTGAATGGTAGCCATTTTAGTTTAGCCAGTTTCGAATAAAAATAAATTGCAGGGCTGGGATGTAGCTCAGTGGCAAAGCGCTTACCTAGCAAGTACAACGTCCTGGGTTCGATCCCCAGTACCAAAAAAGAAAAGATGAAAAAAAAAATTGCAATCTCAACTCTATTACTTCCTACCTAGAAAATGTAAGATAAGTCTTAAATTCAATAATGGTTATCTGTTCTATAGAATGATGACTATTCACTTATGAAGCAAATATCAAACATCTCTCATGTGTCAAGTAGTACTTTCCAGTGATTATTAAAGATTATATATATATATATATATATATATATATATATATATATATATATATATATATATATGTATGTAGTTCTCCAAATGTACAAACAGGTAACTAATGAATAAGACGAAGTCAAGACCAGCAGGTTGAAAATTAATGGAATTCCTAACAGGAAACTGAGGTGCTGTGCGGTCCATTTGTTTCTCTGGGTCTAATGGGTTATTAACATTCATTCTAGATCTTTGGATACTCTTTCTAGTAGTCTAAATTGAACCTAGCTAAGAGTGTTCTACAAAATTTATAAGGTAAAGTTCAGGGGTCTAATTCAATTAAATTTGGGGAAAGAATACAGATGTATGAAAGATTTTCCAAGTTGCTTTCTACTTATATGTTTTTCAAGACTGTTTATTTTTTTTGTTGGTCGTAGGGGCTTGAACTCTGGGCCTGAGCGGGCCATCAGCTCTTCAGCTCAAAGTGAGAGTTCTACTTCTTGAGCCACTGCACCCTTCCCGTTTTCTGGTGATTAATTGGAGATAAGAGTCTCTCGGACTTTCCTGCCCAGGCTGGCTTTGAACCATGATCCTCAGATCTCAGCCTTTTGAGTAGCTAGGATTACAGGCATGAGTCACTGGCACCCATGCTCAGGACATCTTTATAAGATTTTCTTTTGGCAAACTAACTTAATAGCAAATTTAATCTAAAGTGAAATAAAGTCTTTTTTTTTTTTTTTTTTTTTGGTCCAGTCGTGGGGCCTGACCTCTGGGCCTGGGCACTGTCCCTAGCTCTTCAGCTCAAGGCTAGTGCTCTACCACTTGAGCCACAGCACCACTTCTGGCTTTTTTTCTTATGTGGTGCTGAGGAATCAAACTCAGGGCCTCAGGCATGCAAGGCAAGTGCTCTACCACTGAGCCACCTTCCCAGCCCTAAAGTGAAATAAATTCTTGAAAAATAGAAAGATGAAATAAAACAGTAGACTTGGAAGAAGAGATCTATGTTACAGCTTTGTTTCCCTATTTGCTAACTGTATTACCTGAAAAAGACTGAAAGTTTTTTAATCTGTTTTCTCAAGAGTAAACTAAGTATAACTCCTACCTATTGATCAAATGACCTGTCATAAAAATGATTAGTACCTAAAAGCCTAAAATAATGTTATTTCAGAGTGATTAATAACTGAAAATTATCCCAAAACATCTCTTCTAGTAAAGATACATATATGAATGAATAGTGCAAGATGATATTGGCTGTGCAGTGGTTATTTGACATTATCTTCTTTGCTAGCTTATTAATGAAGAAGGATCACTAAATTTCATAGTTGGCAAGCAAAATCTATTTCTAAATACTACAGGATGAATAAATACTTGTGAAAAAAGACCTAGGAATAAAAAAAAAAAAGTCAAAGATCAGGCACGGGTGGCTCATACCTGCAATCCTAGCTAAACAGGAGATCTGAGGATCTTGGTTTGAAGCCATCCCAGGCAGGAAAGTAATGAGATTATCTTCAATTAACCACCAAAAAGCTGGAAAAAGAGGTGTGGCTAAAGTGGTGGTGTTCAAGCAGTAGCCTTGAACAACAAGCAAAGGGACAGTACTCAGTCCCTAAATCGAATAAGCTCCCGTACCAGTACACACACACAGAGTCAAAGATGCAGGCAGACATTTTTTGTGCCAGTCTTGGGAGACTGGATGCTATCCTTGAACTTTTGTGCTCAATGTTAGCACTCTATCACTCGAACAACAGCTTCACTTCCTGCCTAGATTGGCTTTCAATCATAATCTTTAGATCTCAGTCTCCTGAGTAGCTAGGATTATAAGCATTAGCTACCAGTACCCAGCCTGAAAACTGATTTTTTAAAAAGTTTGATTAACAAGTTTGATTAGTCAGTCATAAATCAAAATTTTTAGAAATGCTTCTTTTCATAAGGAAAACTTCCTTATATTTTTGGCTGGTTATAATTTCACATGCCCAAGTTCATCTGCAGATTGCTACTCTCTTAAAGCTATTATCTAATAACAAATGTACTGATATATTGTTGCCATATATCTAAAATACACATATGTGATTATCTTAACAAAACTAAACTTTAAGTCCATCTTAAATAAAAACTAGTGATATTTGTTGGGTGCCGTCGCTGTGCTTTTAAGCTCAAGGCGAGCACTCTACTGTTTGAGCCACAGAACCACTTCTGGTTTTCTGGTGGTTAATTGGAGATAAGAGTCTCATGGACTTTTCTGCCCAGGTTGGCTTAAACCACAATCCTCAGATCTCAGCCTCCTGAGTAGCTAGGATTACAGGCATGAGTCACCAGTGCCTGGCAAAAATTTCTTATCCTAGTAACCAATAGAACCTCTTTGACATAAAAATCTCCAGAAGAAAAAAAAAAAAGAACTGAAGTAACTACTTTTAAAATGGTAGTAATATCAATCTTTATACAACTAGATACCATTTTTATAAGGTTTAAAAATCACAAATTATGAACTAAGTGACACAGTAGGCTGTACAGAAACACAAGCATACCATAAGGGGGTGAAGAATAGTTAGAAATGAATGTATTCTTTACAAATTGAATGGTAAAATTTACCTGAGTGCATGAAGCTGGTCAAGATTATCAGACTTATTAGGAACTGCAAAAAGTGATTTTTTAAAAAGCCAACATACATTCATCTGTCTTTGAATCAGAGAATGACAAAGAGCTAAACAGTGATCTCTATACTGTTCAGAACCAGGTATTGGTGGCTCATGCCTGAAATCCTGGCTATTTGGGAGGTCAAGATCAAGAGATTGTGGTTCAAGGCCAGACTGAGCATACACATTAAAAACTCCTTTTCAACTGGCTGGGTGTGGCGATATGAGAGGCTGAGATCAAGAGAATCACAGTTCCAGGCCAGCCTAGAAAGAAAAAACTCCTCAAGACTCCATCTCAGCAGAAGAAACTGAACAAGGTGGTACATAGCTATCATCCAAGCTATGATGGTAGCCTAGGCCCATGTCAAGGCAAAAAGCAAGAACCTATCTCAAAAATAACCATTGTACAAAAGGTCTAAAAGAAGCAGAGGTGTGACTCAAGTGACAAAACTTCAGTCTTGAGTGGGAAGAGGGCTAGAGAGGTGGTTGAGCAGCATAGTGCTATCTTGCCGTAGTGCAAGAACTTGAGTTCAAAGCTCAGAACTGCCAAAAAAAGAAAAGAAAATACATACTAGAGAGCAATGTAAAAAGGTTAATTTCTTCTTACCATGAGTAGATTCCACTAACCATGTCATAGTTATGACATGAATCATCCATGCTGCTGGGCCCTGCTGCTTTGGAAATGAGCAGCACCACCAAGCCTCTCAACTGAAGGTTATGCCGGCTGTCATGTACAAGCCCTCTGCCAACAAGTAAAGAAAGAAGAGGATTAATATAACTTCACAGAACAAGTCAGGTCAAGTTAAAAAATTGCTACAAGTATGCCCAAACTTCTAAAACTATACAATGGGCTTACTGAAAAGGGTTGAGGAAGTAAAGAGTTAATGTGAGGGATCTAACACATTCAAGAAACAATTGGAGAAACTGATGGTTGGATTTTATTTTTTAAATTAGGATACAAAGGGGTTTCAAAATGACATTTCATACATGCATATAATGTATTTTAACCAAACTCATCCCCTCGTATACTATTTCTTATTCCTCTCTTTCACATTTCTTCTTTTTAAACAGTAAGTTTCATTATGCTATTTTCATACTTACATATATTCTGATTATATTCACCCCCATATTTCTTTTCCTCTGTCTTTCTCCTAGTAGTGCTCCCAAGTAGTCTCTCTTTCACAACCTTTGTGCTGGTTTTATCACTTATTTTATTAGCATAAATTCATTATAGAAAGGCTTACATACATACATATGATGTACTTTGATCAAATTTACTCCATGCATTTACATAAGCAGAAATGAGCAAGGTATGATGGCTTTTGTCTGTAAATCCTAGCTACTCAGGAGGCTGAGAACAGGCAGAAAAGTTTGTGAGACTCCATTTCAACCCAATATGATGATGTCCACCTGTATAAATAGAAGGACCCCAGTCTAGGCTGGTCTGCAAATAAACATATTGAAAAATAATAAGAGCAAGATAGCTGGGGATATGGCTCAAGAATGCCTGCCTAGCAACTGTGAAGAACTGGGTTCAAATATCAGTACTACATAAAAAGGGAGAAATGAAGGAAGAAGAAAGAAAGCAGACAGAAAAGGAAAACATTATCATACTAGGCTTTAATTTGAACGTCATTATTTCTTTTGTAATGAGGATTGAGCTTTTCTGACTTCTTTATAACTAAGACAAAGTACATGCTAAATCCAAATTAGAAGAGTAAACTAATCTTTATACCCAGATATAACTATGCCTGAAAAATTCTTTTGTCATTCACAAGTGCTACGACATAGATACTGACATCTCTTTGAGTGAATGAGTAACAATATCTGTTTTCCACAGTCATCATTTGAAAGAAACAACACTGGTAAAAGTATGAAACACAGAGGAAGCACATGGTACTTACATTCCATGTGTTCCTTTTGTTTTTATTTTTTCTTAATTGCTTTCTCCTACTCCCTTTCTACTATCTCAGAACAAGCATTCATATCTATTTATTCATCCATCCTGCTATATGGTTTGCTTTTCTACCTCCCTAAATAACAAAAGTTACAAAATTTTTCCTTATCAGTCCTTATCATTGAAACACTTGCCTCTTTCAGAATGAATTAATGAAAAGTCAGGAAAATAATCTGTAATAGAGTAGTTGAGAAAAAATAAAGACAGCATTCAGAAGAAAGAGCACTCCTTCTAACCATTAACATTCACTAAGATAGGAGTTAACAGCCTGGAGGGCAGATTAAAATGAGCAAATTAAACAATTATTTCTGAAACAGTTCTTTAAAGTCACTTCATTAACACCCTTAAAAACAGTACTAAGATAAACTGCTAATGCCTAAAGCAGAAAAATCAGCTCACCAAGAAAGAAGAATAAATTTTGCTTCTGAGCACACATTCTTTGGGATATGAATTTACAGGAACCATATGTTTCTTATAGACCAGGTCAGCCTTAACCTGGAACACTTTTGATATATTATCAGTGCCTCTCTTAAGGAGGGACACTGCTAAGACAGAGGATATTGAGAAGTTGGTATAATTATATACAAGTTGCAAAAGCTTCAAATATTACACAGTACCAAAAAAAAAAAATAGAAATCTGAAACATTCCTGTTCCTAAGCATTTTAGATAAATGATCATCAAACTAGACTCCATATGTGTGGATAATACCTTGAAGAATGATGAAGTTGATATTCTCAAATTTATTCAGTCAGAAATGTTTGTTAATGCTTATCTTCTGTCAGACATAGTGCTCAATAGTGGTGGAGGACATGGTGATAAACTCTAGTGAAGTATGACTTCTCTTCTTGTAGGTTAATAATATGGATTTTAAAAAATCATAAAATGCTGTTATATAGTCTGCATGAGGGATGAACAAGAACTGTACAAAGGAGTACAAAGAGACAGCCACTAATATAACCCACTGAGGATTTAAAGAAATCTCTGTGAGATTGTTTTAAACAATGGGGAAAAAGTAGCCAGGGTAGTTGGGACTAGGAGTATAAGTGTTCTGAAGAGAGAAACAATGTATGACAGTTTGAAGGAAAGAGGAGGACAGAGCTGTTCTAGAACCAATATGGCAGGTACATGGTCTGAGGATGGTAGGGACTAGGAAAAATAACAATAAAGAGCATTTGTTTGAAAGGCTTCCATATGGCCAGGACAGAAACCTGGTCTGCATTTTTTTAGAGTTCAATAAAAATGAATAGAAATTATATCAGGTCAGTTTTGGCTCTGCATGGAAAAAATGAAAAACCAGAATAGCCTCTGGAGATGCTGGGGCACTTGTTGTTAGAGATGTTTAAGAAGCTACATAGCTTCTGACTATTCATCAGACGGCAGGACTATTTGGCATCTGGTGCTTTTACTTTATTCTCTGATTCTGTATGATTTCACTTAATTATATTTAATCACCTAATCGCAATAGGTGTGAAAAACATAAAAAAGTCTTTTATTGTCATCAGTGTCATAAATAAAAGCAACTTTTAGTATATTGTAATCTTTACTACTAAAGTTCTATAGAACTATTTTCTTTTTTTTTTTAATTTTTTTTTGATGCTAATACTAGGGCTTGAACTCAGGACCTGGCTCCCAGAATTTGTTATTTTTTTTGTTTTAGTTTTCTCAAGGCTAACATTTTACTGCTTGTACCACAGCTCCATTTCTAGCTTTTGCTAGTTATTTTCAAATCAGAATCTACTGGACTTTTTTTTCTTTCTTTTTTTTGGGGGGGTCCAGTCGTGGGGACTGAACTCAGGGCCTGTGTGCTGTCCCTCAGCTCTTCAGCTCAAGGCTAGTGCTCTAAAACTTGAGCCACAGCGCCACTTCCAGCTTTTTTTTTTTTCTTTTTGCTTATGTGGTGCTGGGGAATCAAACCCAGGGCCTCATGCATGCAAGGCAAGCGTTCTACCACTGAGCCACCTTCCCAGCTCTATAGAACTATTTTCTGATGTAAACAAAAACCTCATCCTTCAATCACTCATTTACTTGATATAAACTGAACACTTTTTCCACGCATTAGGCACTGTGCTAATCTCAGATGCAAAGGCAATCAAAACCCCTATATAGGACTTGTAAAGCATGGAATAAACTGGTAAAAGTGAAATTTTCAGATTTATTACAAAGTTTATTATGGTGATAAAAGCTATAAACTACAAGGAGAGAGATTACCAGAAGGTTATAATAGAGAAAATGATTACTTAGTTGGTGCCCAAAGAAAGAACATATGTAAAGAAGAGCTGCAGGAAGAGAACAGTGAGGGGAGTTAATCACAGCACAGGAATGAGCATATGCCAGGCCAAGGGTACTGAGTGAAATAAGGCTAGAGGCTCACAGGTTGAACATGCCATGACAAGAGATTTTTCTCATTTGTATCCAAAGAGCAATAGAAAGGTATTAAAAATTGGGTTTATTAAGCATAATCAGATACTTAAAAAATTCCTCTATCATTTTCAAAAAACAACTTGTTGGGCAGAAGTAGGGGAAAGGGGAAAAAACTAAATGGGATTGAGGAGCCTAAAAGATTCACCTCCCCTTCTTTTCCCTCCCTTCTCTTTCCTTCCCTTTTCTTTGTGCTGGTCCTGGAATAAAAGTTGGGATAGGGATGAGGTTATTGAAATGAAAAACAAAAAATAAACCCCGTATAAGCAGTGACAAGATGGGAGAATGGAAAACAGGCTCAGAAGCTATGGAGCTAACCATCTGGGAAATGTGCAGGTAAGCAAGCCCTGGAAAACAGTCTAAAGGACAAAGGGGCTTGGAACTGAAGTCTAGGGTTTGGACTTTGTTCTGCAGGCATGGAGAGTTTGTTTAGCAAGAGAGTGGCATGATTAAAGCTAAGGATAAAAACTATGATCTCTGCCTAACACTGTTCCTTTGGCAGTAGCATGATGGGTGCAGAGGAAAGGAGAGAGATTAGTTAAGAGAAGCCTCATCCAGCAGGTCAAATGGGAGATAAAGAGACCCTAAATTAGGGAAATGGCAACAACAGACATGGAGAAAAAATGCTGAATGATAACAGAAACATAGAGCTGAAACAGGCTAGTCTGGCCCAATGACTGCATGAGAGAAACATTGGGGAGAGCGAAGCAAAGGAAAAGTAAGGTCTGAATTTAAAATTAAGCCGTTTGCTGAAGATGGTGTTATAGTTAGTAGAGATTGGAAAGAACAGCTAATGGGGATGAGTATGTCCATTTTGGACATGCTCTTTGGAGGCAAAAAGGACTTCCAGATGGAGATGCCCAGGAAGCAGCTGGAAATGCTCTGAGTATGGATTTGGGAAGTAACTTCGTGGAACTGATGGTTGGACCAGTAGGAATTGATGGATGAGTTTTGGATGAAAAAGAAAAAAAGAAGGGATGGGAAGGGGAAACAAAGGAGGAGGCTACAATGCTTGATAAGAAATGTACTCATTATCTTGCCCATGTAATTGTAAACCCTCTGTACAGTATTTTCACAATAAAAAATAAATAAAAATTAAAAAAAAAGAAAAAGAAAAAAAGAAGCAAAGACAAGGGAAGGGATGGGAAGAATAGAGCTGGGCAAGGCAGAGATAAGGAAGGAAGCTGAGAGTATTGCTCAAGTGGTATAGCATCTGTTTAGCAACCGAAGACCCTGAATTCAAACCTCAGTACTGCCTGAGATAAGAAGGAAAAAAGAAGCCAGAGTAATGGTGCACTCTAACAATCCTAGAATTCAGAAAGCTGAGGCAGAATTGTGAGTTTAAAGCAGCTACACAGCAAAACGATTTCTAAAAACTAAAGCGATGGGCAGAGAAAAGGAAAGGAAAAAGGAGAGGGAGAGGGGAAAAATACTAAAGTCAGTAGTTACCTCTCCCATTGTAAACTTGTTTAGCACTTAACACACTGAATGATTAAAAAAAATAGCAAGTGATACACACAACTATAACACAATATGAAGCCAAGCATCTGTTTTCTCACAAAACCCGTACAAATAACTAATAGTATATCCTTACAAATGAAGAAAATAGGCAAAAACCTTAGAAAAGTGAAATAATATTCATCACAATTAGTCAATGAGTAAAGGAGGTGTCAAAATTTAAACAGTAGTTGGACTTGAAAGCCCAGTCCTGTGTTGAAGCCTTGTTATTTAACTATTGTTCACAAGTTTCCCTCACAAGGCTGTGAGAAACTTGAGAGCACTCAGACATAGTCATCTTAGGATGTTCTGTACCCAGTAATTGACACAGAACTGGTCCCAAAAAGTGAAAGATGAGAGAACAAACAGCTCTGAGGAGTAGGGCAGTAGGCTTTCCATCTTACACATCACTCCCAAATAGACCAGTTTCTTTATCCAGCTTTCTCATCTTTCCTTGTTTTCCATTTGCCACTCTCAGTCATTCTACTTTGGAGTCCTGAGTCCCTCTTCCTATATCATAATGACTTCCTAAAAGTGACAGCTACACATATTCTTAAACACATCCTCAGGTTTGTTATTTTAATACTATGTTTAAACTACTTTGAACAATCTATTCCTTAAGTTTTAGAAACAAGAAGTGTCTTAGTGCCTTATTGCCTTGTTTCCTCATTTGGGAGAAGTGAACTCATTGCTGCAACAGTACTCTTGAGAGAAAGCTGCCCTCACTGAACAGAGGGTGGAGATACTTCCCAGATGTACAGCAGAGGTGGGATGCAGATCTGGAACATGGGAAGACACTTTTGAGATTTATGCTTAAGAGTTCATAATTCTTATACCAGTGATCTAAATTACGATCTTTTGATAAGTTCATAGTTCAATATAACACTTACAAGAGATCAGAACTCTTAAGTAGCCTCAAAGTTCCCTCAATGTAAAACTGAATTGGAAAGAACTCTGCTGAGGGGAAGAACTCCTTACACTCCTAAAATCTAGAGATATAGAGTATATTTTATTAACCTCATTTTCCATATATTCAATCCCAGTAAGTCTATCCAGTAAAATCATAAAAAAGCAGACATCAAGTTCTAACATTCATGAGATGGGTTGATTAGTAACATTCTAGCTGAGTATGGCGGTGTAAGCCTATAATCTCAGCTACACAGGAGTCGGAGGCAGAAGTGAGATGCTCTCTCTTTTGGTGTTGTCATTGGGCTTGAACTCAGGGCATGGGCACTGTTCCTGAGCTTCTGTGCTTAAGGCTAGGCTTTACCACTTTGAGCCATAGCTCCTTGTCTGGCTCTCTGGTAGCTAACTGGAGACAGAAATCTCATGGGCTTTTCTGCCCAAGATAGCTTTGAACTATAATCCTTAGATCTCAGGCACCTGAGTAGCTAGTAATACAGATGTGAGCCACTGTTACCTGGCTTTTGAAACTCTATCTCAAAAAAAGTAAAACCCTGATTTTATTTTTAAAAAATATATACATACAACTGAATAAAAAAGATTGACTACAATACGTATAGTTTTTGCCAAAGGACTATAAAACTACTATGATCTTTTCTAATGTTTTTTAGTCTGACTGCAGCCTACTAAATTGACTTTGTGACCCATTAATGTGTTTACAGTACTCTTTTGAAAAAAAACAGGAATTTAACATGGAATGTGATATTTGTCAAAAAGAATTGGAAATAGAAAAATAAATAGAAATATCAGTTTGAGGGGAAAAAAATCAGAGAAACATTGTGTTGCAACAAAGCATAAAAACAATTTCAAGACTGCAGATTCAAATAGTAGAATGTGAGCTGTGAGCAAAAAATGCTAACCGAGAGTACAAGGCTCTGAATTCATACCCTGGTACTGGTACCAAAAAAACAAAAATGAACTGAGGATGTAACTCATTGGTAAAGTGACTGCCTACTAAGTAAGAAGCCCTGGCATGGAAAAACAATTAAACAAAAAGATAGAATGGAAGGGGATGGGAATGTAGTCAAGAATTCTTTGTATACCATAAAATTAAGAAATGTAAGGGAAGAGGTGGGTAGAAGGGGATGAGATTATTTAAGAGAGTGACAGATCAAGATGCACTCTATTCATATTCTCCTTTGTTAAATTTACTCCCTTGTACAACTACTTAATTTTTTAAAAAGATAGACTATAAATTGGCACTTCTGACTTACACCTACAATCTTAGGCACTTGGGAGGCTGAGAACAGGAGAATATCAGTTGCAGGGCAACTTGCACAGAAAAGTCAGATGCATGTTACTGAAAACAGTGGTATGTGATTTACATCTCACAAGAAGCCGAAAATAGGCAGAACATAGTTCTGACATGTACCTAGTCAGGACAAGACCCAATCTTAAAAAGTTAGCAAGGCCAGGCACCGATGGCTCATGCCTCTAATCCTAGCTACTCAGGAGGCTGAGATATGAGGATCATGGTTCAAAGCCAGCCTGAGCAGGAAAGTCTGTGAGACTCTTATCTCTAATAATCTACTCATAAAAGCCAGAAGTAACACTGTGGCTCAAGTGGTAGAGTGCTAGCCTTGAGCACAAAGAGGCTCATGGATAGCATCCAGGTCCTGAATTAGAGACCCAGGACTGGCAAAAAACAAAACAAAACAAAAAACCTCCATTGGGGTATGCCTTAAGTGGTAGAGTATTTGAGGATTCAATCCCCACCAAAAATATATGTTATGTATTTTTTTACATATAAAAGCTGTGTGAAATTATATATATCATATATTATATACACACATATCTCTGAAAGTGGATCCCTACTCTCTTAACCTAGAAAACCTCACAAGAACAACTGAGAAAGTGCTAAGGCCATCAAGGATATGCATATCTGAAAAAACTACTAAGTGTCTGAAATATGTCACTTTAAAGAGGCAATGTGTGCCATTCTGGTAATACAATTATGAAGTTGGTAGATATGCTCAAGCCAAACAGAGGGGTTGGACAAAGCATCTGTAGCCCCAGAAGATTTCTAAATTTTTGCTACACATGCTTTAAAAGATAGAGAGTAGTGCCAAACCATAGGGTGTAGATGTAGATTCTGTGGTCACTGAACACATTCAGGTGAACAAAACATACAGATACTCCACTGACTATACTTATAGAGTTCATGGTCCAATTAATATGAGAGCTCCTCTGACCCTGGGAGCTAATACTTACTGAAAAGGAACAAACTGCTCTTAAACCAGAAGAGGAGTATCCACTGAAGAAAAGGTACACAGAACAAATAGGGGAGGGGGAGGGTGGAGAACACTCATACAATCAGGCTAGGAATTAATTTAGCATAAAATAAATGCAAATGAAAGTATGTTGGTTGTTGTTATTGGTAAATATTATAGGTATCCTCACAAGATAGAGCAAATGAATCTAAATATGATTAAAACTAGGAACAATTTTACAAACTATATATAATTTCTCAATTAGGTTCCAAGGTATGTAACTTACCCAAGGACAAAACCTGAGACTAAGTATGGCAAAAGATTAACATTTTAAATATAGATACAAAGTATTCTGTGTGATGGAAATATTCTGTTTTAAAAAATGGAAAAAAAAAACATGATAAGGAAAACATACTACCAAATGGCATTGAGTGTGACTTATTTTCTAAGGTGCATTCAAGACCGTAAGTCTCTTTTTAAGCCAGAAAGAAAAGCACTATATTTTTTAAAAAGCAAAACAGAATTTTGAAAAGACAAAGAAAAAATTCATATTCAATGATCCTCAAAGCCTTATATCAGGTGAGTTTTGGGTCCTCATATTTCACTCTTAATTTTTCTAAGATTTAGACAGGGCCAAAGTTTAAATTGTATTAAGGAAGTGATGTAAAACTATATATAAAATTAGCAATTTGATGACAGTAATATTACTCAGTACAAGAAAAATAACTCATGAAAAAATTTTAAAGCACTATGATTTGAATGAGACCAAAAATAGTCTGTATATCACAAAATTTTGTATAAAATTAGCAGAAGAATTGGAGGCTAATTTCCATTGACAAAATGAACTAAATTGTATTTTTTACTGTTTTATCTATCCTGAGACCAAACTGTCCTAGACTTCAAACAACTTTAGGGCCTGAGGTGACCAGCCTTTAGAATCTGGTAGTTGTAGCAACATTGACATGGCTTGAGGGCCACATACACATCCCACCCAAATTAAATCCCTGAGGGGACAGTAAGGCCAAGGAACTGCCTTACCAAAGCCCTCCAAAAGCTGTAATTAGGCCTGATGGGCATGTGGCAGAAGACAGATGTCTGGAAAAAAAAGAGAAAAGAGAAAGAATAGGGAAGGGGAAAGATAGAGGATACTGAGCAAGGGAGGCAATCAAAACAAGAGTTCTTCAGAAATGGTTATTGATCGCAAAGTAGTTTACTGAAATATGATTGAAATACAAAAGAAGTACACAAGAATGTCAGGATCAGTCATGTTTGCAGCTACATTTAGAATTAAACATACAGCTAGATAACTAAGATTTCCTTAGTGGAATAATAACTGAAGATTTACTTTAAATCTAATTGGATGAAATGAGTCTATTTCAAAAAATAAGATTTGGCTATACTGAAAATTCTTAAAATGACCTTATTTCACAGATTTAGAAAATCAGTTTAGTGTTAAGGCAAGGGATAGAAAAATGGAGTGTTGGAATATAGGCATCACTGCATTACACAGACATACAACCCCCTCCCCCACCACCACTTGAGCAATGGCACTGGCTAAGAGCTAATATGCTGTGAATTACACTTCCAACTACCACAATCTGTCTGAACAGAGAATAAATCAAGCAAACATGAAGGTAAGCACTTAGCACTTTTTTCAGCTCATTCTCTTTATTTCTATAGATTGCCACTCAAGAGAACTGCTCTTAGATTAATCTACCATTTTCAATGGTCTTACTTGGTTTTACATGTAGATAGTTTTTAAAAAACAAAATGTCTCAATGCAAATAAATATTTATTCGGCATTTGGAATATCAGTTCTTTTAGCCAATGAAGAGGTTTAATTGTGCAAATTTTAGAATATTTGCACTTGAACAAGCTGGGATAGACATATTACTAAGACTCAAATGCCAAATATAAAAGATATAACAGCAGATGGGAATAAAACCATAAAAATCAGCAAGTTGAAAAAAAATGATGATATACTTTCTAGAGAAACAGATAATACCTTAAGGGCAAATTAGGGAAAGTAGGAGAAGCAAGAGGATATGTAACAGATTTTAGCAGAAAATGTGTTTAAAAATGATTGGAAAAATAAAATGTAAAACTAAACTACTGTAACTATTTTATGGCTCAGAAATGCAAATGTTTTAGGAAAATTTCATTTCTTTTGCCAAAGTCAACACTAATTTAAGGTGTAGGAGACTAAGGCATAAAAGACTTCAAAGTGATGAGACAGCAGGACTGACTGCTTGTATGCCTCTTCCACATAAAATAACCACTAGAGAAAAGATCCCATGCTTGGCTAAGTAAGAATCCCCTAGCTCTCATAATCACAAAAATAATCATCCAATTAACACCTATAGATATTTTAAATGATTACCAACAGAGGTATGATAGGGGACGTATTACTACAAAAGGAAGCATCTCTCCAATTATGAGTGTCAACTAAAAATACGATATTTTAAAACTTCATTCACATGGCATTTAATAAGTAAGATGATGCCTATTTAATGAAGATACTAGGAATAAATCACATACAAGTTACCCTAGCCAATTTAAGCTCATAAAACAACAATATTTACTCTATTGTAGATGGTCAAAAAACTGGGGAGAAAATCTTTCTCACCAGATTGTCAGTAAGCTGTTTGGGGCAGACTGTCTAATTCACCACAGTGTTCCCTAACTTTCACATGTGTTGTGTCATCTGATCTGACAACTATCTTTAAGATGATAGCTGCTTCCACTTTGTTAAGGATTTCAAAGCTCATAATAGTTTATCTTTCTTCATACCAATTGTTGCATCAGACATACTACATACTTACAATCTATCATTTATTTTGGTTATTCATGTTCTTGACTACAATGTAAGCATGATACAACATACTTACTTGCCTACAGTTGCTTCTCTAGTGCTCAGAATAATACTGGGCACACAAAGACATTCAAAACTTACTTAATGGGGGCTGAGAAGGTGGCTCAGTGGTAGAGTACTTGCCTTGCATGCATGAGGCTGAGTTCAATTCCTCAGCACCACATAGGCAGAAAAGGCCAGAATGCTGCTATGGCTCAAGTGGTAGAACGCTAGCCTTGAGCTAAAGAGCTGAGGGATGGTACTCAGGCCCCACGACAGACAAAAAACAAAAACAAACAAACAAAAAAACTTGCTTAATGAACTATTAACTTATCCTGCTTAAAAATATTATTCAATAAGCTAGAAACCTGGGCTTCAATTTGGACATCTGCCTTCTTAGTTTATATTCATCAAACTGTAAAGATAATGAGAACAGAAGAATTAAAATACAGAGTAAACAGGAATCATAGTTTAAAATATGGGCTAAACATAGGTGTTATAGGCAAACTGTATGAAAAAAATTTAAGTTTATTTCTCCTGAAGGCTTCCTTGAAATGTCTTTTGAGTCTAGACCTGGCACTGAGCAATGGACCAACAGAAGTATGGTGCCCCAGGCCCCACCCCTTTATAGGCAGGCTTACAAAGATTCCAGATGGCTCAGGGTCAGAGGATTGGCAGCTCATTAAACATAGGATATCTGGAATAGACCCCATTCACACCGAGGCCAAGAAAAGTCTGCAGTATAGTGAAAGTGCTGCCCAGGTTAAAAACAAAAACTTCTTTAGTTTTAGTTTTTTTTGGTGTCTTTTTTTTGTTGCTGTTTTTAAATAGAAATAAGGGCTGAGGCATGAGTGAGGCCTGGGATTTCAACCCCAGTAATTAATAAGTAAATAAATGAATACATAACCAATATACCTCACAGACTGCAAAGGAAGGCAGGGTCTATCTCCTCACCAAGGAGTATTACCCTGAAATGAGGATTTGCTAAAAATGGGGTTTGTAATATACAGCACTGTTGTGGTCCCAGACAGCTGACCCTCCATAATAGCTTATAAGCACACAATTTTTAGGGAAGAGGTCATATTTTACCTTATTATTTTCTGAATTATCTTAGGTCCTTTTTTAAAACACTATGAAGAATATGGTTTCCTCCACAGAAAGGACTACCGAATTAACAGAAATAATTTACATACATTGCTTTTATTTCCAAGAATATATACAAGTCCACGAGACTCCTCCAGCTACTCAGAAAAAGCAGGAAGTAGCACTGTGGCTCAAGTGGTAGAGTACTAGCCTTGAGCACAAAGAGGCTCAGGGACAGTGCCCAAGCCCTGAGTTCAAGCCCCAGGACGAGAAAAAAAAAAAGGAGGGGAGGGGAGAGGAAGGGAGAAGAGGGGAGGGAAATGGAGGGTAGGGAAGGGAAGAGGAGAGGGGAGGGGAGGGAGGAGGGGAGGGGAGGAGAGATTCAGAGAACAGTGTGGTGGAATTTGAAGCTTCAAGTTGGTAAAAGAATATTTTTTTCATTGATTTGTTAAAGAAAGGAGAAAGGAAAGGAGAAAAGAAAGGAGAGAGGAGAGGAGAGGAGAGGAGAGGAGAGGAGAGGAGAGGAGAGGGGAGAGAAGGGGAGGGGAGAGGAGGGAAGGATTGGAGAGGAAGGGAAAGATTCAGAGAACAGTGTGGTGGAATTTGAAGCTTCAGGTTGGTAAAAGAATATTTTTCATTGATTTGTTGTGTTTCTGGGTCTTTATTAAGAAAATTTCAGTCTGTGCCAAGGAGCCCTAGAATTTCTCTTATTCTTTCCTGTAATGTTTTCAGGGTCTCTGATTTGACTTCAAGGTCTTTGATCCGTTTGGAGTTGATTCTGGTGCAGGGTGATATATAAGAATCTAGCTTTAGCCAGGTGCTGGTGGCTCACGCCTGTAATCCTAGCTACTCAGGAAGCTGAGATCTGAGGATTGTGGTACAAAGCCAGCCAGGGCAAGAAAGTCCGTGAGATTCTTATCTCCAATAAAACACTAGAAAACTGGAAGTGGTGCTGTGGCTCAAGTGGTAGAGCGCTCACCTTGAGCTGAAGAGTGCAAAAACAGTGCTCAAGCCCCATGACTGACCAAAAAAAAAAAAAAAAAAAAAATCGAGCTTTAGTTTTCTACAGGTATTAAACTAATTTTGCCAGCACCATTTACTGAAGAGGCTGTCTTTCTTTCATTCTATTTTTTTGGCTCCCTCACGGAAGATTAGGTGGCTATAGGTCTGTGGGTTCATTTTGGGGTCTTCAGTTCTATTCCATTGGTCTTCAGGTCTGTTCTTGTGCCAGTACCAAGCTGTTTTGATTACTGGGATTGCATGAAACTGCAGAGCTTCTGGCATGGCAAAGGACAATAGAAAGTCCACGGATTGGGAGAAGATCTTCACTAGCTATACAACAGACAAGGGCCTCATGTCTAAAATATACTTAGAACTCAAAAAAATTAAATCCCCCAACAACCAATCCTCAAAAAACAACCGCCCGATTAATAACTGGGCTAAAAACTTAAAGAGAGACTTCTCTGAAGAGGAAGTAAGAATGGCCAATAGACACATGAAGAAATGCTCAACTTCTCTAGTCATAAAAGAAATGCAAATCAAAACAACATTGAGCTTTCACCTCACCCTGGTTAGAATGGCTATAACCAAGAAATCTATTAACAACAGATGCTGGAGGGTATGTGGTCAAAAGGGAACCCTACTGCATTGTTAGTGGGAGTGTAAACTTGTTCAACCACTTTGGAAAGCAGTATGGAGGTTCCTCAAAAGACTCCACATAGACCTCCCCTATGACCCATCAACTCCACTTGTAGGCATACTAAACAAGGGCATACTAAAGCTACCAGCACAACAATGTTTATCACAGCATTATTCACCATAGCTAAGATATGGAACCAACCCAGATGCCCCTCAGTAGATGAATGGATCAAGAAAATGTAGTGTACACACACACACACACACACACACACACACACACACACACACACACACACACACACACACACACACACACACACACACACACACACACACACACACACACACACACACACACACACACACACACACACACACACACACACAAATGGAATCCTATTCCTCCACCAGAAAGAATGACACTGACTCATTTGTTAGGAAATGGAAAGACTTGGAAAAAAATTATATTAAGTGAAGCCAGACCCAAAGAAACCCATGGTTTCCCCTATCTGCAATAACTTATATATATCTAGAACAAGCAGAAGAGGTCAAAAACTATGCACATATGACCATGTAAGCTGATGCTAAGTGAAATGAACACCAAGATAGGGACACAAGAGATTTTATCTTTCTTGCTATTCTTTTTAATGTACTTATAATGTACTATGTGATTTTTTTTTTTGTTTCTTTGTATGTTCTTCCCCCATGGTATAACCTCTATTATCACTGTATTTGGTTCCAGTGTCCTGCATCTTGTACATACATTTTTCTAATTTGGGGAAGGGAAGGGAAATAACAAAATGCTGAAATAAGGATACAGGATGACCCACTGTAATAATGAGATGTACAAGACACTGTTGAAAAATAACTTTACAACTTTGGGGGCAAAGGAGGAAGGAGTTGGGGAGGAAAGGGATGGTAGGGGAAAAACAAAGGAGGAGGCAACAATGCTTGATAGGAAATGGACTCATTACCTTGCTCATGTAACTGTAACCCCTCTATACAGAATCTTTACAAAAAAAAGTTATTGATGGTAACAAAAAACTATTTTTGAGTGCCTATATAGACACAGGTTTGTATAAACAAAATATATGGATATATACAATCATTTTGGATTAGGAAAAATTAGGTCTACATTAGAAAAAAGGAAAAAAAAAAAGCCAGGTGCTGATGGCTCACATCTGTAACCCTAGCTACTCAGAAGGCTGCAATCAGAGGATAGCAATTTGAAACCAGCCAAGGCGGGAAAAGTCCATGAAACTCTTACCTCCAACTAGCCTCCAGGAAACTGTAAGTGGTGCTGTAGCTCAAAGTGGTAGAGCACTGGTCTTGAGCAAAAAAAGACCTCAGGGACAGCACTCAGATCCTGAGTTCAAGTCTCATGACCCCAAACACACATACACACACACACACACACGCACACACACACAGAAAAGCATGTACTTTTACTTTCTTCTTTCCTAGGAAAGATTTCTAGCAATATCAATTTATTTTACTTAGTTATATCAAGGAAGGTTTGTTTGTCTGTTTGTGTATGTGCGTGTGCTAGTCTTGAGTCTTGAACTCAAGGTCTGGGCACTGTCCCTGAGCTTTTTGCACAAGTCTAGCTGGCTCTCTACCACTTAAGCCACAGCTCCACGTCCAGGTCTTTTTGGTGGTTAACTGGAAAGAGACTCATGGATTTTCCTGCTCAAGCTGCCTTCAAACCAGGATCCTCAGAACTCAGCTTCCTGGGTAGCTAGAATTACAAGCATGAGCCACTGGCACCAGGCTCACAAGAAAAGTTTTTGGTTTGTTTTTAATTAAAATACCTCTTTTATTTTATTTTATTTTTTTGCTTCAGAGTATTTTTTAAAATATTTACTTACTAGTCAAACAAAGGGTCTCATTTGTACAGGTTTTTAAAAAATAACGTTTATTTAACATGTAAATTTACATATATAAGCAAAGAACAAAATAGTGCTGCCTGAAGCAGTTCAGCTGGAAATGACTCTTCTAGATTTCCCAAGTAATACACCGAGCTTGGGCATGTCACCCCTTCCATCATTCTCTCCTGCTTTTCTCCATCCCATCCCTATCTTGTTACATATTTCATCATGTCTCTTGAATATAATGGCTCCATTTGTCCACCCTTCCTCCCTCCATTCATGTACGAGGTCTCCTAATTGTCCCCTCTCCAACATGTTTCAGTTTCCTGATAATCATTTTGTTGAATACCTCATTAGTTATTTAAAGGAGTTATGCTGTCAAATTCCCTCTTAAGTATACTTCCTTAAGCCAATTTTATTTGTTGTTTTTTTGCCAGTAGTGGGGCCTGAACTCTAGGCCTGAACGCTATCCCTCAGCTCTTCAGCTCAAGGCTAGTGCTCTACCACTTGAGCCACAGCGCCACTTCTGGATTTTTCTGCTTATGTGGTACGGACCCCAGGGCCTCATGCATGAAAGGCAAGCACTCTACCACTGAGCCACCTTCCTAGCCCCCCATTAAGTCAAATTTAAACAAAGTATTGTTAATATCTATATGTGTGCATGCATGCATGTGCATGTGCATGTCTGTATGTGTGTTGGTCTCCTGGTACTTGAACTCAGGACCTGGGTGTTGTCCTTGAGCTTTCTTTTTGCTCAAAGCTACCACTCTACCACTTGAGCCACAGCTCCAACTTCCACCTTTTTTTGTGTGTATGAATGTATATTTAACAATACCTACACTTTTAGAAGAACCATTCTTTTGAAAGCCAAGCATTCCCTTGCTGTAGCTGTTCTCAAATGAGCAAATATGAAAGCAATAACTAAATGCGGTTAGTCATTATAATTACATTAGCACTGCCTTTCCTCCCTAGATATCATGTTGCATTTGTTACCTCTTCAGACTTCTTTCTGTTGTGATGCCAATAAAAGTTTTTCTGGGGCTGGAAAGGTGACTCAGTGGTAGAGTGCTTGCCTTGCATGCATGAGGCCCTGGGTTCGATTCCTCAGCACCATATAAACAGAAAAAGCCAGAAGTGGCACTGTGGCTCAAGTGGTAGAGCACTCGCCTTGAGCTGAAGAGCTGAGGGACAGCGTCCAGACCCAGAGTTCAGGCCCCACAACCGACCAAAAAAAAAAGTTTTTCTGAGGATTAAAGTTTTGTTTATAAAATGGCAGGTGGCACCCTTCAATTGATATTTTCATCAGTTATTAAAATATAAAAGCTTTCTCGAATTATGAAATTCTGAGGCAAAAATATCAGCCTACAAATAAATAAATTATACAGAGAAGACTTTTAGAAAAAGTGATGAAAATTTTAAAATGTGTTTTTCTTTTCTTTCGCTCAGGAAAAAGCTTGTGACTTTAAAAAATTGGAGAATTTAAGCAAACACTCGGTGGTTTTGGAAATGAAGTTTCCATGGCAACCAACATGGTCTTCTTTATATAGCATTATAAACAGATGGCAAAGAGTGGTCATGTTTGTTTCTTTGCCAGTATATCAATAAAACTGCTGTAATTTTCTGTATTGAATACACTTAAAATATTTAATAAATGTAATGTACTTCCCATAAGATGTAGTAATTCAAATGAATATAATTAAGTAGTATCTGGGGCTTTTTTCCCCTCTTTTAATAAACACACAAAGCTCTTGAACAGTGAAAGCACTATACTCTACACTCAACAGTCCTCTTTGGCAAGAAGTTGTACCAATGTTTCCTCAGCACTTGCCATGTGGGGCACATAACCACAAATGTGAATGAGGCACTAATAATGGATGAACTAATAAACAAGACACTCTGTCTGTAATTATGTTTATTTGTTATCTTTCCCTAAAGAGCAAATGAAAAATTAGGAAACACAAAGTTTTCTTACCAAAAAAACCTGATAAAGTGTGAAGCAAATGGCAAAATTATTTAAAAATTAGACTCCGTTCTGTACATATAATGGCTTTCAGAAATATAGGTGTTCTGAAGTCTACTGTGATAACGTGCTAGGTGCTATTTGCTTCAAAATTATTTGTTGCTAAAAGCAGCCAAATACTATAAAGGGTGGCAAAATTATTGATTAGTACTCTGATTAGTAATTAATTAGTAATTAGTACCATTTCCAAATGCATTATCATCTGAGAGGCAACAACTGTGGCTGGAAAATTTTTAGTCAGGAGAGGCTGCACACACTGTTAGGGGTCCACCAAAGCACTAGTCACCTTCATAGTAAGTTCATCTTCCCAAGCAAGACTGAAGAATGCTTACCTTTTAGCAAGTTCCAACAACATGTACTATTTTTAGTTACATAAATGGTCATTTTCTTACACTTACAAGACAGTATTTGGTACCTGACTTCAACTCTCCATCCCATGAAGTCCTATTTTCATGTACCTGTCCCTAAATTTGCTAAATTTATCACTGATAATTTTTTTTTGGTCTGTCATGGGGCTTGAACTCTGGGCTTGGGTACTGTCCCTGTGCTCTTCAGCTCAAGGAGAGTGCTCTGCCAACTGAGCCACAGTACCACTTCCGGTTTTCTAGTGGTTTATTGGAGATAAGAGTCTCACAGAGTTTCTTGCCCAGGCTGGCTTTGAATCGGATCCTCAGATCTCAGCCTCCTGAGTAGCTAGGATTATAGGTGTGAGCCACCAGCACCGCCCCCCCTTGACAAATTCTTTTTATGTTCCTTATACCAAAGTAAATCCATTTTAAGTGAGATAATTATATAGGATAATCTATGATGGGAATATGGAAAAGGGGTATGGAGAGGTACAAAAGAAGTGATGTTTAAGTGATACAAGGTGTATATCATGGTTCAACTGAAAACCACAAAATTTCAATTAAAACATTTTAAAACTGGCAGGGATTGTTTGGGTACTTTATGTGATGCAAACAGGAGAGCATATTTTCTAAATTATTTCTTAGATAAACTACTATGAATTCCAGTTTATCTCAAACTGTTGCCCTAACACAATTTGAAATACTTACTTACTTGGAAAACCTACACAAACATCTCCTTTTCCACAAAGATAGAACATTTCCAATCAAGTATGAGGTTCATCCACCCCACAATCATGCCTACAGTAATTTCCCTACTTCTTATTTCACAAAAATCATATTCTGTTTTTCAAGAATAACCTTCAAATGATCACCAACAGTACTGAAAATTCAGGTGTTTAGAAAAAGATGGTTTAAGAACGTTATCTGCATTCTTCTGTAGCACAGATTCAAAAATATTTTTTATAAACCTATTAATATGTTATCCTGATAAAGAAGTGAATGCAGGAGGTTGAAATGTTATTTCAAGCCACATACTCATAACAAAATTCTATCATATTGAAAAATAATGCTTGGTGGATTCTGATAATAAGTAGTTCCTTGTCTATATGATTTTCTCCTTTGCAACTGTTTGCATAATATGCTTGCTTGATATGAAATAGTAAGCAGAAAACAATAATTACAAATTTTCCAAATAGTCCATGATGGAAAATACAAAAAGGTATAATTAATAAGCTCAGATGATGAACCATTTCTATACTACAGCTTTGGAATTGTTTTGTACTTTTTTGTTTGTTTTCTTACATTTCCACAGGCTACTAAAATTTCCTTGAGAAACTTTATTTGATGCTATTAACTCATAATTTGACATTAAATCCTCATAATTTAACATGATTGAAGTTTAATTCTAAAAAAAAAATTCAAAATACACAAAACAAGAAAAAAAATACCACCCTAATGCATTTAGGAACAAACAACCTATTAAAGAGAATAAGTGTGTCTGGCAGAATTCTACAGATGATAGAAAACAAGAGGAAACAACATTTCTTAATGTCATTTAGATATGCACAAAGGAGACATGGAGATGTGGTGGGCTAAAGAATCAACAGGAACTCTACTCTTCCTGCACATATAATAGGGCTTCATTAACAATAAAGGAACAGGTGTCTTGGGACCCATTTAAATAGACTATTAACTATTATGAGCTGCTGGTACTCAGATTTATTTTAGTACTAGGCAACAGATTAAAAATACAAATTTAAAATCCATTTATTTGCATGTGAAAGCAGTCCCCAGCTTTGCAGAGTCTAATTTAATAGAAAGGTATTTTTCCATGGTCCAGATGATAGGACACTGATGTTCACATACCATATTTCCTAAGTCCTCATATTAAGACTTCATTTGAATATTAAAAAATTTGATAAACAGCCTTTTTGTCTTAACTTGAAAAAATGAAACAAGCTTTATGTACTAAGAACTAAATTTTTATTCAAACCTAGAAAAATGATAAAAACAGGTGTTCAGCTTTAAAGAAGCAGTAGGATTCACATAGGCCAACTGCACTAAATTCTGTGCATTTCATCACATTTTATACTACTTATTTTGACAAGCATGAACGACAATGATTATTCTCTGGTAATTGGTTATGCTTTCACCTTCAATGACTAAGAAAACAAACGTTTTCCAGGTACCAGTTGCTCATTCATGTAAGCCCACCTACTCAGGAGACTGAGATCTGAGGATCTAGGTTTGCAGACAGCCCAGGCAGGAAAGTCCATGAGACTCTAACCTATAATTAATCAGCAAGTGGAGCTGTGGCTCAAGTAGTAGACCACTCACTAGCCTTAAACACAAAAGCTCAGGACAGTGCCTAGGCCCTGAGTTCAAGCCCCAGGACTGGCACACCAAAAAAAAAAAGGAAAGAAAGAAAAGGAAAAAAATGTTTCAGCTATTGGAGAAATCTTTACTAAATACAAAATATTAAAAAAAAGTACTTAGAACGTTAGAGTTAGAACTACAGTAGGGATAAATCTAGTCCAACATAATTTTTTTATGCTGATTTGGGGGCTTGAACACAGGGTCTGAGCACTGTCCCTGAACTGCTAGTGCTCTATCCCTTGAGCCACAGCTCCACTTTGGCTTTTTGACAGTTACTTGGAGATAAGAGTTTTATGTGGGGCTGGGAAGGTGGCTCAGTGGTAGAGTGCTCACCTTGCATGCATGAGGCCCTGAGTTCGATTCCTCAGCACCACATAAACAAAAAGAAAAAAGCCGGAAGTGGCACTGTGGCTCAAGTGGTAGAGCGCTAACCTTGAGCTGAAGAGTTGAGGGACAGTGCCCAGGCCCAGAGTTCAGGCCCCATGACCGAACCCCTACACACACACACACAAAAAGAGTTTCATGTGTTTTCTTTAATTGTCTTTGAACCAGAATACTCAGATCTCAGCCTCCCAACAGCTAGGATTTACAGGCATGAGCCACCAGTAGGCTAAACTAGGAAGTTTAGTATTCTCCTAAATAGCTCAATATAAAACATAAGGATAACCTGAATAATAAAATAATTATATTCAAGATCAAGCTGTGGCTTTGGTTTTGACTTTTACAGTTTCTCTGTCATTAACAAAAAGTACAAGGAAATATAAAATTAGTAATTAATTCATATTCCTGATGATGGTATTTTTCACTGTATTAAACTTTGTCAAATTATCAACAGCTACCCATTTCCCAAAGAATCCTAGTATTTTCTTCTCTAACCTTCATAGCTGTGAACATATGAAACTAAATAACTGTTTGTTAATGGTAATACTTCATTAAAAGTGTGGAGCATAAAGTACATGGAATTACATTTGTAGACACAAAAAAAAAAAAACAGACGAAGAAATGTCTGAGAATCATTGACCAAATATGAACTGAGTCAGGATCATAGTTAATAAGAATCAGGCCTACCAGGCACCAGTGACTCACACCTGTCACTCTATATACTCAAGAGGCTGAGATCTGAGGATTGAGGTTTGAAGCCCCCTCGGGCAGGAAAGTCATGAGCATATTAGCTCCAATAAACTATGCAAAAAAAGATGGAAGTGGAACTGTGGATCAAACAATACAATGATAGCCTTGAGTAAAAGAAGCTCAGGGACAGTACCCAGGCCCTGAGCCCACGCCCAGGACCAACACCAAAGGAAAAAAAAAAAAAAAAACAGGCCCAAGTAGGACAGTCCATGAGACAGACCTAACATTGGTGTAATTCTAGGAACTGTTGGGTTTTGGGCTGTGCATGGAAAACAAAGAAAAAAATAACCTGGACACTGATATCACAAAGAGGAACATGCTGTTCATTTCAATCTTGCATTTACTTGAAAAGTTACTTATATTCTTATACAGTATTTCCTTTAACAACAATAGTATTTTATAGTACATGAAAATTTAATTTCAAATGTTTGAGGTACAAAGATATCTGATTTAAATAGAGGATAACTTATTTTTAGTTGGAAAAAATGCAATGCCAAACTATTTTACATTTAATAATTTAATTTACATCTATTATAATATTCATGATATATGATAAATACTTAAATCCTATTTGGAAAACTTTCATTGTGAAAAAATTAAAATTTTAACAAAAACGCTTCACATTTTAAAACATGTTCTCATTTTTGAAAGTACACATTAATTTGACAGATACTAAACTAATAAACTCAAAGTTGATCTTTTAAGATCTTAGGATTTGGGCTGGGAAGGTGGCTCAGTGGTAGAGCACTTGCCTTGCATACATGAGGCCCTGGGTTCGATTCCTCAGCACCACATAAGCAAAGAGAAAAAAGCCAGAAGTGGTGCTGTGGCTCAAGTGGTAGAGCGCTAGCCTTGAACTGAAGAGCTGAGGGACAACGCCCAGGCCCAGAGTTCAGGCCCCACGACCGGACCCAAAAAAAAAAAAAAAAAAATCTTAGGATTTTAAACTAGCTTTTTTTTCAGTTTCCAGTGGGAACTTTAGCAACATTTGAAAACATCTGAAAAATTAAAGAATTTCCAAAGATAGCATGGTATGGTTTTCATGGCTGAATGACCATTTAGGCATAGCTAGAGTGTATTTCAAAGATAAGGAAGTACATATTGAAGAATAATGAAATGTTAATTTCTTCCTCTCTGGTTAAGGTGAGAATATTCAAGTATCAATTTTGTTCTTTCCCCATTTAGCATACATCAACTCTAGACATACAGGTAACAACTCTCGAATTATTTATTTTGCCAGCATCTTCTAAGTGGCAGAAGGCAAGATAGTTTTTGATGCCAAGAAAATCTAGGTACCTCCATTTCCAGGTCACAATCAGAGTAATTTTGTTTTATATCTTTCCTATATAGATTAAGTAACTACATTAAGAAAATGTCAACTGCCAGAAAAGGAGACTGAATCTGAGATTTTCCTTTGAAATACCAGGAAGAAAGTCCTATTTTATTAGCTACCACAGTTATGCAACTCAGGACATTGAGCCATCTTCTTTCAGCCAAAGGGCTGGGGTTCTTAAATTTTAACTATACAGGAAAAGACAGAGAATATGTATATTTTGATATATAAGCCAATATTAACAGTGTAAGTTTACTACAAGTTTGGTATAGTAGTAATGCATGCCTATAATCACAGCATTAGAGAGGTTTCAGCAAGAGGATTGAAAGTCAGAAGACAGCCTGGGCTATACAGTAACTATGAATAAATAAGTAAAAGAACTTAGTGCAGGGGCTGGGAAGGTAGCTCAGTGGAAGAGTGCATGCCTTGCAAGCATGAGGCCCTGGGTTCGATTCCTTAGCACCACATAAACAGAAAAAGCCGGAAGAGGCACTGTGGCTCCAGTGTTAGAGCACTATCCTTGAGCTGAAGAGCTGAGGGACAGCGCCCCGACCCAGAGTTCAGGCCCCATGACCGGACCCAAAAAAAAAAAAAAAAAAGAACTCAGTACAATCTTGATAGCTACAGAAAAAATTTTCAGAAATTTAATACTAGCTACATAGTTTATATACAAAAATCTTTTTTAGAGTTTTCTAGAAGTTAATGTAAAACAAACAAGAATAATGAGCCAGGTTCTGGTGGTTCATGCCTATAATCAATCCTAGCTACTCAGGTGACTGACCAAAAGATCAAGTTTCAAAGCCACCTATGAAGGAAAGTCCATAACAATTAACAGCACAGAGCCCTAAGTGGAGCTGTGGCTCAAGTAGTAGAGCTCCAGCCCTGAATGAAAAAAGCTAAGAAACAGCACCCAGGCCCTACCTACTGGCAAAAACAAAACAAAACAAAACAAAAGACAAAAACAAATGAACAAACAGACAAAACAGGTTCAAATATAACTAGTTGAGGAATTTGAACTTTATTGTGAGAAAAAGTAATGGGAAGCTGTGAAGATTTTTAGTCAAGAAAATACCCATGTTTAATAAGGATTATTATTTTTTTTTTATTTTTTTTGGGGTCCGGTCATGGGGCCTGAACTCTGGGCCTGGGTGCTGTCCCTCAGCTCTTCAGCTCAAGGCTAACACTCTACCACTTGAGCCACAGCACCACTTCCGGCTTTTTTCTCTTTGCTTATGTGGTGCTGAGGAATCGAACTCAGGGCCTCAGGCATGCAAGGCAAGCGCTCTGCCACTGAGCCACCTTCCCAGCCCCAGGATTATTTTAGTATATTTCATTGAACTAATTTTTCATTGGTTTTTGTTTGATTGATTTATTTTTGTTTTGCTTTATTCTGAGACGGGACCTTATTATATAGCTCAGGCTGCCTTCAAAATTACAGTCTTTCAGACGTAACCTCCTGAGTACTGAGATTATTATAGGCATATGTCACCAAACCCACCTTGACTTTTGTGTGTGTATGCGTGTGTGTGTGCGTGCGTGCGTGTGTGTGTGTGTGTGTGTGTGTGTGTGTGTGTGTGTGTGCATCCCAGTCCTGGATCTTGAACTTAGGGCCTAGGCACTGCCCTTGAGCTTTTGTGCTTAAAGCTAGAGCTCTACCCATTGCACACAGCTCTACTGCTGGCTTTATTGGTAATTAGTTGGAGATACGAATGTCACAAACTGTACTGCCCAAGCTGGCTTCCAACTGTGATCCTTAGATCTTAGTCTCCTGAGTAATTAGGATTGTAAGCATGAGCCACTAGCCCCTAGCTGGTTTTTTTGCTGTTATGTCCTCAATGCCAATATAATGCCAGGTGCAACAGGTAAACAAACAAAAATGTTTACATGAATTTAGGTAAAGAAGCAATTGCTGACCAATCTCTTTGATGAACAGAGATGTAAAGCTCCTCAATAAAATTTTATCCAGAAGAATCCAGAAACAGGGCTAGGAAGGTGGTAGAGTGCTTGCCTTGCATGCATGAGGCCCTGGGTTTGATTCCTTAGCATCACATAAACAGAAAAAGCCGGAAGTGGCACTATGGCTCAAGTGGTAGAGTGCTAGCCTTAAGCTGAAGGGCTGAGGGACAGTGCCCAGGCCCAGAATTCAGGCCCACGACTGACAAAAAAAAAAAAAAAAAGAATCCAGAAACGTATTTAAAAAAAAATCATATGCTATGATCAAGTAGGCTTCATCCAGGATATGCATGGATGGTTTAACATAAGTAAATCAATAAATATAATCTATTACATCAACAGATCTAAGGTCAAACATGATTATCACCATTGATACAGAAAAGGCTTTTGATAAAATACCACATTCATTCATGTTAAAAGCTCTGGAGAATATAGGAATAGATGGAACATTCCTTAAAACAATAAAAGCCATATATGACACTAATAGCCAATATTGTACTTAACAGGAAAAAACCACAACCAATTCTCCTAAAAACAGGAACAAGACAAGGATGCCCACTTTCTCCACTCCTCTTCAATATAGTTCTAGAATCCTTAGCCAGAGCAATAAGGCAAGAAAACGACATTAAAGAAATCCTCATAGGGAAGGAAGAAGTTAAACATCCCTTTTTGCAGATGACATGATATTATACCTAACGATCCCCAAAACTCCACTCCCAATCTGAGAGCTTATAAACCACTTCAGCAAAGTAGCAGAATACAAAAATAACCCACAAAAATCAGTTGCCTTTCCGTACATCAACAATAAACAACCCCATTCACAATAACCTCAAAAAAAAAAACATCTAGGAATTAACCTAACCAAACATGTAAAGGAACTATTTAGTGAAAACGATAAAAGCCTAAAAGAAAGAAATCACAGAGGACACCAGGAAATGGAAAGACCTTCCATGTTCTTGGATAGGCAGAATTACTATAGTGAAAATGGCCATATAGCCAAAATTGATATACAAATTCAATGCAATTCCCATTAAAATCCCAACGATGTACTTTACTGAAGTAGAGAAAACAATCCAAAAATTCATATAGAACAACAAAAGACCTAGAATAGCCAAAGCAGTTCTAGGCAAAAGAAACAACACAAGAGAGATCACAATACCAGATTTCAAGCCATGATAAAAACGACAGCTTGGTATTGGCACAAGAATAGACCTGAAGACCAATGGAATAGATTAGAAGATTCGGAAATAAAACCACATATTTACAGTCAGCTGATATTTGACAAAGTAGCCAAAGACATACAGTGGAAGAAGCATAGCCTCTTCAACTACTAGTGCTTGAAAATCTGGGCGGCCACATGCAGAAAACTGAAAGTGGACCCTAGCCTATTACCATGTACTAGCACCAACTCCAAATAGACTAAAGACCTTAACATCAAACCTGAAACTCTGAAACTACTGCAGGACAGAGTAGAAGAGACACCTGAACCTATAGGCACAGGCAGGAACTTCCTGAACAGAGTCCCAGCAGGGTCACAACAAATTGGAGAGGGAGGGCTGGGAAGGTGGCTCAATGGTAGAGCACTTGCCTTGCATGCCTGAGGCCCTGGGTTTGATTCCTCAGCATCACATAAGCAGAAGAAAAAAAAAGTCGGAAGTGGCGCTATGGCTCAAGTGGTAGAGTGCTAGCCTTGAGCTGAAGAGCTGAGGGACAGCGCCCAGGCCTAGAGCTCAGGCCCCACGACCGAACTCTCCCCCCCTCCCCCGCCAAAAAAAAAATTGGAGAGAGACTTGACATATGGGACTACCTTAAAATAAAGTTTCTGCACAGCTAAAGACATAGCAACCAAACTAGAAAGACAGCCAACTAATTGGGAAAAAAATATTTACCAGCAATATATCAGACAAGGGCCTAATATCCATTATATACAGGGAACTCAAGAAACTACTCCCTCCCAAATCTAACAACCAATCATTAAATGGGCAATGGCACTAAAGAGAGACTTCTCAGAAGAGATAAAAATGGCAAAGAAACACAGAGGCACTGCTCATCATCCCTGGCTGTAAAGGAAATGCAAATAAAAACAACCCTGAGGTATTACCTTACCCAGTCAGAATGGCCCACATCCTAAATTCAGCCAACAACAAATGCTGGAGGGGATTGCATTGCTGATGGGAATGTACACTAATACAACCACTTTGGAAAGCAGTCTGGAGGTACCTCAGGAAGCTAAATATAGGCTTTCCCTATAACCCAGCCATACCACTCCTAGTCATCTACCCTGAGCAACAGGAACCAGGATACAAGAACACATGCACCTCCATGCAGCACTGTTCACAATAGTCAAGATATGGAAATAACCCAGATGCCCCACTACTAGTGAACAGATCCAAAAACTGTGGTACCTGTATACAATGGAATATTATATAGCCATTAGAAAAGACAAAATAATGACATTTGCAGGGGAATGCATGAAACTAGAAAAAAAAAATTTTTTTTCTTTTTGGTTGGTCGTGGCGCTTGAACCTGGGCCTGGCCTCAGCTCTTCAGCTCAAGGCTTGCACTCTACCACTTAAGCCACAGTGCCACTTCCGATTTTCTGACTGGTTTATTGGAGATAAGAGTCTCATGGACTTTCCTGCTGGGGCTGGCTTTGAACCATGATCCTCAGATCTCAGACTCCTGAGTAGCTAGGATTACAGGCATGAGCCACTGGCACCCGGCAGAAAAAATCATTTTGAGTGAGGTAAGTGAAGGGCAAAGAGACAAATGGCTCATGGTCTCCCTGATACGTGGATGTTAAATCCAAAATGCAAGGAGATATGCCAAAGTAAACAGGACTTGAGAAACAAAGGCCCTCCATTCATTTTGTTGTATCATTACTAAATGACTCCATGTTCTTGACCACATATATGTGCGTGCGTGTGTGTGTGTGTGTGTGTGTGTGTGTGTGTGTGTGTGTGTGTGTGTGTGTGTGTGTGTGTGTGTGTGTGTGTGTACATCTAAGGGAAGTTATGAGAACACTGAATCAGAGCAAAAACATGCAACAGAGAGGCCTAGCAGCAGCACTGAACATTGATGAAAATGAACTTAGCAACTCAAAGACAACAATGGGTGGGAGGGAATGAGAGGGAAAGAGGGAACAACTTACACTAAGCAAAGGGAAAGAAATGTACGTATCACCCAATGTGGAAGAAATAGTTGTAATGTCAAAACTCATAGAAGTCACAAACTTTATAGACCATGATAATGACAATTTGCTTCATGAAGGTTAAAATGTGTTTGACTTTGAGTATCACTATCTTACAATACTGTGAAATTTATGTAACATTATTAAAAAAAAATTACTGTGGGGCTGGGAAGGTGGCTCAGTGGTAGAGTGCTTCCCTTGCATGCATGAGGCCCTGGGTTCAATTCCTCAGCACCACATAAACAGAAAAAGCCGGAAGTGGCGCTGTGGCTCAAGCGGTAGAGTGCTTGCCTTGAGCTGAAGAGCTGAGAGACAGCGCCTGGGCCCAGAGTTCAGGTCCAGGACCAGCAAAAAAAAAAATATTACGGTGGATTTATCCCTAAGATATGTATTCAACTGTTTTTTTTTCTTTCATGCGATTGTTTCTAACACATTTATAAGATTATTTCTTTGTTGCTTTGTATGTCCCTCCCCCATGGTATAACCCCTGCTTTCATTGTATTTGATGTTGGTATAATTTGTGGAGGGGAAGGGTAAAAACAAATCGTTTAAATAGGGATACAGGTGGACCCACTGCAACAATGAGACATACAAGTCATTATGTTGAAAACGAACTTTACAACTTTGGTGGTGGGGGGAGGAGGGTTGGGGGGGTTGGGGGGGGAAAGATGGGATGGGAAGGGGAACAAAGGAGGAGGCTACAATGCTTGATAAGAAATGTACTCACTATCTTGCCCATGTAATTGTAACCCCTCTGTACAGTATTTTCACAAAAAAAAAATTTAAAAAAAAATTACTGTGGAAAGCTCTTCTAAAATGATGGTTGACTTAATACAACTTTAAGAGCAGTAATGGAGATTTTTTTTTATAGGAAAACTGATTTTAATTAGGAATATAAATGGCTCCAATGTAAAAAAAGAAGCAATTGCCTTATTTCCCCCTAAAACTTAGGCAATAACTACCTCCACCACAGCAAAACAAAGTCCTGAAAAAATAAATTTCTTAGACCATTCTAAGAAATATTAAAAAATAATAATTAAGCACTGGTGATCAAAAAAATGTGGGTAATGAGGAAAAATAAAAGTAAAAATGTAGGGGATTTTAGGAATAAGAAGTTATGTGACAAATACAATGTGGTAGGAGAATAAGGACAGACATGTAGATCAACAGAATAGACTTCAGAATTCAAAAATAGCACCCTACATTTATGGTTTTGACAAGAGTGTTGCGTTCAATCAATGGAGAAAGAATACTCTTTCTAATAAATGGTGCTGGATTAACTGAAGAGCCATTTTAAGCTGCACCCTTAACTTACAGCATATACAGATAAAATATTTAAAAGAAAATGAAGTAAATCATTATAATCTATGATTAAGCAATGATTTTTAAGGTACAACACAGGCAATAAAATAAAGACAGATTAAATCATCAAAATTTAAAGAGTTATATATACGTATATATACCTATTTGAAAAGATGCCATTAAAAGGTGAAAAACAAACTACACAATGGAAGAAGATATTTAAATCATATGTTCAACAAGGGTTTGCATCTAGATTATATAAAGAACTCTTGCCAGGTGCTGGTGGCTCATGCCTGTAATCCTAGCTATTCAGGAGACTGAGATCTGGGCAGGAAAGTCTGTGAGACTCTTATCTCCAATAAACCTCTAGAAAACCAGAAGTGGCGCTGTAGCTCAAGTGGTAGAGTGCTCACCTTGAGCTGAAGAACTGAGGGACAGTGCCCAGGCCCAGAGTTCAAGCCCCACAACCGACACACACACAAAAATTCTTTTGCCATAACAAAGAAAAACAATTTCAAAACAGGCAAAGTGTAAGTAAGAAACTATCATAAGGAAATCCCTTTTTACAACTATACACTAGTTTTTTAAAAAAGTCAGTTGGCAGTGGCTCATTCCTGTAATCCTAGCTACTCAGGAGGCTGAGATCTGAGCATCGCGGTTCGAAGCCAGCCCAGGCAGGAAAGTCCGTGAGACTCTTATCTCCAATAAACCACTGGAAAACCAGAAGCGGCGTTGTGGTTCAACTGTCGCAGAGCGCTCGCCTTGAGCTGAAGAGCTGAGGGACAGCGCCCAAGCCGAGAGTTCAAGCCCTACAACTCAAAATAAATAAATAAATAAATAAATAAATAAATAAATAAATAAATAAATAAATAAATAAAAGAGCAAAGTAAATTATCTTATTGGGCCTTTCAATGATTTTCTCTGAGTTTATGAAAAGAAATAACTACACTAAGCCAAACACAAGAGGAAGCAGAAGTTTGATGCTCCTTCAGGTATAAGTTCATAGTAAAAATTTTACATGGCCTGGGTCTTGCATCAAGTCTCAAAGTTTCTAGGTGCTACTTATTGATGCTCAACATCAAATAAGTATGACAGATTTCTCAAAAAAAATTTTTTTTGTCAGTCTTTGTATTTTGCTTTGGAATTGTGACCACTGTGAACAGGAAAGTCCTAAAGAGAGCCTGACTCAACCTACTTAGACAGTGATCATAGAACCTTCACTGTTTCCCCACTACTCAGGAAAAAGACCAGACAGGCTGCTGAATATGCTTAGAGATGAGTTTGACAAGCCTGCACATACACAGCTGTGATGTCTAATTCTCACTTGTATGACAAAATGGAAATAACAACCTATATTTCCAGAAATATTAGCAGGTTTTATATGAATGAACTTACTCTAGAGAATCTCAGTTTCATAAATGCACTCCTCAAAAATTCCATTAGCAATGCTCAATAGTAAATGTACTCATTACCTTACTCATGTAACTATAACCCCTCTGTACAGCATCTTAAGAATAAAAATTTTTTTTTAATTCCATTAGCAGATTTTTTTGTTTTCTTTTGTTTTTCCTGCCCTGGGACTAGAACTCAGGGCCTGGATGCTGTCCCTGAGCTTCTTTTGCTCAAGGCTAGCCCCCTACCACTTAAGCCACAGCACCCCTTCTGGCTCTACCACTTTGAGCCACAGTACCATTTCTGGTTTTATGGTATTTAAATAATTGGAGATAAGAGTCTCAGGAACTTTCCCTGCTTAGGCTGGCTTTGAACTGCAATCCTCAGCTCTTAGGCTCCTGAGTAGCAAGGGTTAGAGGCGTGAGTCATTGGAGCCTGGCAATAACAATTGCTAGCTATATAAAATATAAAGCACTGTTTTACATAAAGTTTACTGAACTGATGAGAGTAGAAACTGCAGAAGAAATATGATTTGTGACTAGAAGACTCTGTAAGACTAGAGACTTGATAACACTAAGAACTTCCTTTCCATTCAAGATTTATATTTAGAGCTTCGGTGTTATATTCTTCTGGGAGAGAACCAAGAAGTGGTTACTAAAAACCAAGTGGTTACTAGAAAACCACTTGGTTACTAGAACCAAGTGGTTACTAGAAAAGAAATCTCATCTTATTCCTAAGATCAGCAGTGCACCGAGAAGCCAACAACATTGTATCTACAGCTCATGAGAGATAAGAAAACCAAACAGAAGGATTGTGTGGTGGTATTTTTTTTTTAATTCCACTTATAATGATAAGAGGGAGTTAAGTAGGAAGATAATGAAAATGGACTAACTTTCTATCATAGCTGGTAGCAAACAGGCTGTATTTTTAAATTAATTCTTTCTATAAATGTCTTCTATGGCAAGGGCTAATTACTTTCTTGAAGAGCTCCTGCTGCCAGAAACAGTTTCTATTCCAAGCAGGGGGGAAAAATTACAGAGCAGGCAACAAATCACCTAAAAGCAAATATTTTTCTTGATGTTTTTCTACCATCCATAGCAGTATGACAAGTCAGATGATATTTCAGTTTTAGGTATTTCTGGTATGCTAATATGGAATAAACTTCCATTTTCCTTGTGGGAAGCAACAAACTACAATTACTGCCCAAACTACTTTCCAGTATGTCTACTAAACCAGTGCATACAATAACTAATATACTATAATAAATATTATCCTTAGTTTCCCCCACAAAATCCACCTTATTCATTTATTCAGCAAATACTTGTTCAATGTGTAAACATTTTTTGGATGATTTTATAAATTTTGAAAAAATGATACATGTTCACTATGCCAAAATTCAAGAAGTTCAAATAAGTGATGTGGGAAAAAAAATCACTGTACTGCTACAATGTTAATATTTCTTTTTGTTTTGTTTTGTTTTTGTAGTCCTAGGGCTTGAACTCAGTGTCTGGGCACTGTCCCTGAGCTTCTTTTTTGCTCAAGGCAGGCACAGTACCACTTGAGCCACAATGCCCCTTCTGGCTTTTTATATTTATGTAGTGCTAAGGAATCTATCCCAGGGCTTCATGTATGCTAGACAAGCACTCTACCACTAAGCCACATTCCCAACCCTAATGTTAATATTTCATAAGAAGCACTACAGGCTGGATGCCTATCTATCTATCCTCTCTAGTCAGGAGGCTAAGGTATGACGATCCTGCCAGGGCAGGACTGTGGGACTCTTATCTCCAATTAACTAGCAAAAAGCCAGAAGTGGAGTTGTGGCTAGCCTTGAGCAAAAAGGTAGGCCTATAATAACAACAACAAAAATATAGATGGTTGAAGAATTCACTGAAAATTCAAGCCAGAATTATAGATTTTAATGTAATAAAGTTAGTTGATATGGTTTCAGATTTTACACTGTAACGTACTCTTCAGGAATTACCATATACCTAGGATCAAAGAAGAATGATCAGGGGGAAAAAAAACTATGAAAATAACTCCTCTTTTTTCCAACTACTTCTGTGTGAGGTTAGATTTTTCTTCATTCAATTCAATCAGTCTTAAACACACAATGAATTGAAGATGGCAACAGATATGAGAATTCAGTTGTCTCTCATATTAAACCAGATAATAAAGAGATTTTCAAAAATATATAACAATTCTACTCTTAATAGTCCTGATGGGGAAATTATATTATTTTTCCAAAGTTAAGTTTATTACTGTTATCAAGCAAGTTGTTTTGTTTCTGAGACAGGGTCCACTATGTTTCCTAGCCTGATCTTAAATTATGATTCTCCTACCTCAAATTCCTAAGTGCTGGTGTACACTACCACACTTGGTAAAATTTGTAACCTTTTTTTTTCTTTTTTGTAGTACTAAGGTCCAACTTGTGTAGGTATTCTATTTCTGAGATATTTCATCTTGTCAATTAATAAATATTTAACATTTTTCTTTTAATTTGTAATTTTTGGGGGGGCGGGGAGAGGGGTCAGTCATGGGGCTTGAACTCACGGCCTGCATGCTGTTCCTGAGCTCTTTTGCTCAAGGCTAGTGCTCTATCACTTTGAGCCACAGCTCTATTTCTGGTTTTCTGGTAGTTTACTGGAGGTAAGAGTCTCACAGACTTTTCTGCCCAGGCTGGCTCTGAACAGCAATCCTCAGATCTCAGCCTCCTAGGTAGCTAGGATTACAAGTGTGACCCACTATCACCTGGCTTTGTAAATTCTTTATATACCATACAGCAACAGATATGAAACATAGTAGCAAGATCTCCTTGAACTCTTCAATAATTTGTAGGGCTGGAAAGGAGTTCTGCAATCACAAAGTGCAAATCTCTTTAAAAACGTAAGATTACAAGAGATTATACCTACTTTTTTCCCACAGATGTCTGAATAAATAAAATATGGAATTATCCAGTTATTCAAAAAGGAATGAAGCTGGGCGCCGGTGGCTCACGCTTGTAATCCTAGCTACTCAGGAGGCTGAGATCTGAGGATCATGGTTCAAAGCCAGCCCAGGCAGGAAAATCTGTGAGACTCTTATCTCCAATAAACCACTTGAAAACTGGAAGTGGCACTGTGGCTCAAGTGGTAGAGTGCTCGCCTTGAGCTGAAGAGCTGAGGGACAGTGCCCAAGCCCAGAGTTCAAGCCCCATGACTGACCAAAAAAAAAAGAAAGAAAGAAAAAGGAGTGAAATTTTGATAAATCCAAAAACATGGAACCTGGAAAAATTATGCTAAGTGAGGCCAGACATAAAAGAAGAATGTATGAGTCCATTTACATGAAGTAATTAAAATAGGCCAATTCAGAGATTTAAAAAAAAACCAACAACAAAGTTTACGAAGGCCAGGAAGAGGAGGAAGTAAGTTATTATTTCCCTGATAGAGTTTCTGTTTCAGATGATAAAATAAATCTGGACATTGATAATAGTGGCAGTTGAAAAACAATGTGAGGGCTGGGAAGGTGGCTCAGTGGTAGAGTGCTTGCCTTGCATGCCTGAGGCCCTGGGTTCTATTCCTCAGCACCAAATAAGCAAAAAGAAAAAAAGCCAGAAGTGGTGCTGTGGCTCAAGTGGTAGAATGCTCGCCTTGAGCTGAAGAGCTGAGGGACAGCGCCCAGGACCAGAGTTCAGGCCCCACGACTAGACCCAAAAAAAAGAAAACCAAAACAATGTGAATGTACTTAATGTCAGTGAACTGTAAATATGAGCATGGTTAAATGGTAAAATTTTATTGTGCATATTTTACTATACTTTTTTGGAGAGGGGAGGTGGATTAGCTTTTTTTTTTGTCTTTTCTTTTTTGGTACTAGGATCAAACCAAGACATTGCACATGCTAGGCAAGTACTGTGACACTTAGCTATATCCAAGCCAACCACAATTTTTCAATGCAAAAAAAATTTAAGCCAAAAGGCTAAAGATTGACGTTCAAAGCCAGCCTAGGCAGGAAAGTCCATGAGACCTTATCACCAATTAACTATCAAAAAAAAAGAAAAGAAAAAAAAACAAAACAGTGGAGCTTTGGCTCAAGTAAAAAGCTCAGGGACAGCACCCAGGCCCTGAGTTCAAACCCCAAGACTAGCACCAAAAAAAATTAAAAAATTAGTTTGAAGCCAGCCCAGGCAAGGAAGTCTATGAGATTATGATCTCCAATAAACTACTCAGAAAAAGCCAGAAGTAGAGCTGTGGCTAAATGGTAGCATGCTAGTCTTGAGCAAAAAGAAGCTCAGGGACAGAGCCTAGGCCCAGAATCCAAATCCCAGGAACTGGGGGCAAGGGTGGGAGAGAATCTCATTAGCCAGAAGAACCAAAAAAGGATGGCTGTTCTCTGAGATTAACTGAACACAACAGAGACTGATTTTCAAACTCCCTTGATCTTAACCTGGTAGTCTCCTACTCAAAAATGCCAAATGTTACAATCTTGAATGCCCAGACAAACTAGAGTGTAGGTAAAGAATATAAAATTAATGCAAGCAAGGAAGATGCATATGAGATGCATAGAGAATAGAAAGTGTCAGCTTACAGTGCTTCTGCAAACTACAAAGGTGTTGCTAAGTGTGGCCACATGGCAATGCTGCTTCTTCAGTTAGCCTGTAAGCCATACATTCTGAATCCCCATGCTCAATGTTGTGCCTTCTGAATTTTTAAGAGGATGTTAATTCAATTTTTCAACATAATTAGTAAGCTGAGTAAAATGGTCCTGAGAGCCCTGAATATTAGTGGCTTGTGCCTTCTACTCCAGGTACATCATTCTTCAAGCTCTGAAAGAAAATGGTAGGAAACAGTACTTCTTAGTTATACAGATCTCAGTTTTTCATGTAAAGCTCCAGTTCTCTGACAGCAAAGCAGGAGGCAACATTCAAGTAATGTAAAACTTTTAAAAAGCCAAGAGTAAACTGAAAAAGCATTTTTAATACCCACATAATACATAAAAAGTTTAAACCTGGCAGTTAAAGTGTTTGTTAAAAGAATCTACCTGGGCTAGGAAGGTGGCTCAGTGATAGAGTGCTTGCCTTGCATGTATGAGGCCCTGGGTTCGATTCCTCAGCACCACTTAAACAGCAAAAGCCGAAAGTGGTGCTGTGGCTGAAGTGGTAGAGCACTAGCCTTGAGCTGAAGAGCTAAGGGATGGCACCCAGGCCCAGAGTTCAGGCCTCATGACCAGCAAAAAATAAAAAAATAAAAAATAAAAAATCTGCCCTACCAATTTTCAAAATGTCACAAACTGAATGAGGCCATGGAAACTGGAGCACATTGGAAGAAAGTATTAAGCAGCTAGAACATTAAAATTTTAGGATTAACTGCAGCATTATTTTCTATAGCTAAGATATGGAACCAACCCAGATGCCCCTCAGTAGATGAAAAGATCGAGAAAATGTGGTATATATACACAATGGAATTCTATGCCTCCATCAGAAAGAATGACCTTGCCCCATTTGTTAGGAAATGGAAAGACTTGGAAAAAATTATATTAAGTGAAGTAAGCCAGGTCCAAAGAAACATAGGTCCCATGGTTTCCCTTATTTGCAATAAATAGTATATGTCTGAGACAAGCAGAAACAGTCAGATAAGTTGATGTTAGGTGAAATGAACCCCAGGGTAAGGACTCAAATGTTTTTTTTTTTCTTTCTGGCTATTGTTTCTAACATATTTATAAGATGATTTCTTTGTTGCTTTGTATGTCCCTCCCCCACAGTATAACCCCTGCTTTTACTGTATTTGATGTCGGTATAATTTGTGGAGGGGAAGGGTAAAAACAAATCGTTTAAATAGGGATACAGGTGGACCACTGCAACAATGAGATGTATAAGTTGTCATGTCAAAAACGAACTTTACAACTTTGGTGGGGGGGAGCGGGGGAGGGGAAGATTGGGTGGAGAGGTGGGGGGGGGAGAATGGGAAGGGGAAACAAAGGAGGCTACAATGCTTGATAAGAAATGTACTCATTATCTTGCCCATGTAATTGTAACCCCTCTGTATAGTATTTTCACAATAAAAAAAAAAAACAAAACTTTAGGATTAAAACTCTTGGAAGCCAACCTGTAGATAGATGATAGGGTACACAATCTCTGTGAGTCTCAATATAGTCATCCTGTTCCCTATGCCACAACATGAACTACCTATTGTAGCATCTTGGATCCATTATCTTGAATCTTAAATGACATTTACAACTTGATTCAAAGGACAAATATGGTTTTAATTGCACATGTTGATTTCTCATATTACAACAGACATTTTGTATTTGAAACTGCCTGCTGCTTGATTAAAATAAATAAAAGAAATACAACAAAAAGGGGGGTAAATCTTCCGACAAAACAATTTTTTACAGTTTGACTTAGATACAGGAGTCAAGAATAATGGAAGACTAAAAGCTTTTTCTTTACTCCCCTCAAAAAAGATTAGAGTAATCTAAAGGTAATCTTTAAGGCAATCCTTTCTCTCACCAAAGAGAGTTAGAATTCTTTCTTCCTTTATTCAGTTAATTTAGTAACAAACAATATATTCTTTTCTAAAAACAGAATACTTCATGTAAGCTTCACTTCCCTATGAAATAGGTATTTTTATCTCCAAGAAGACACAATCCTTAATGTCATGAGGCTGCTTTTCTAATGTTAGAAACAAACATCAAACAATATCAAAATGTACAACTGCATTTATGACCACAGTTAGAATGGAGATGAACAAGGTGCTACTGTGCTGCCTGTGAAGTAACAGTTGTCTTATCTCGGGTAGTTTTTCTGAGGAAATATCTGTAGAGATCAAAGAATCAGCAAGTTTTAATGATAACTGATCTTATTAAGACCTATTGAAGAGAATTATAAGAAGTTAGTGTATGGCTTACATTCCAAGAAGGCCAAATATGGCTATTTGGTTTATGGTCTTTTTTGTTTGTTTGTTCAAGAACAGGACTCAAACTCAGTACCCACTGCTTTTGCTCACTGACTAGTGCTCTACCAACTGAGCCATGTCTCCAAATTCTAGTTTATAACCTTCCAAAAGTCTCAAAGCAGAAGGAAGAACATAATGGAATTTTCAATAAGAGTGTGCAGAAGAGACAACAGGCTAATGTGTTTGAAGCAGGGAGAACCAAGAGAAGCATGCTAAAAGTCGAAGGTATGGCCTTGAAATTCACAGAAGTTTCTAGGTCAGATCAAAAGAAACTGCTGAAGTTAGGGAAGGAGGATATTAAGATTTGTGGATATTTTTAAATCAAAAGAACCTAAAATAAAATGTATTGTCTCACTCCCATCCTGCCACTACCTGCCGGGTTTCCACCACAGGTAATTAATTTCAGCCTTATTGTGTAGTACATTAATTCCAGATATAAATACACAGACATGTCACCAGACTTCTTTCTTATACAGAAGATAGTACGTTATACTAGTGTTACAGTGCTTGATTTTTTAAAAAATTAATGTACTTTTTTGTTATTCACTGTTTTTCAACTTCCTAACATTCCAAGGTTTGTTCCATGGTTTGTTTTACCTGTTCCCTTAAGAATGAGAAGAAGATATACCAATTGTACTATGTTTACAGCTACAGACACTTTTATAAGTAGGATGCTATATCAAACAGCAAATGCATTTTATAATTTTGACAGGGATAGATTCTACACTTCAATCAATAATATATGGAAACAATGTATGAAAAACTGGAGAGCCAAGTAAGTTGACGGGTGTGTACACACACACCAGTACTGAGACTTAAACTCAAGGCCTTGCACTCTTGCTTGGCTGTTTCACTGCAGGCTGGTGCTATACCACTTAAGCCAAACTTCCATTTCCAGCTTTTTGCTGGTTAATTGGAGATAAGAGTATCACTAACTCTTCTGCCCAAGATCTCAGCCTCCTAGCAGCCAGAATTAACAGTTGTGAGGCACTAGAGCCCACCACTTCTCTATTTTTACCAATGTGATAGGCCTAAAACTATTTATTAGTTTTGGGGTTTTTTTTTGTTTGTTTGTTTTGCCAATACTAGGGCTTAAACTCAGGGTCTGGGCATGGTCCTGAGCTTTCTATTCAAGACTAGCACTCTACCACAGGTTTTTTGATGGTTAATTAGAGATAAGAGTCTCACAGAGGGCTGGAAAGGTGGCTCAGTGGTAGAGTGCTTGCCTTGTATGCATGAGGTCCTGGGTTCGATTCCTCAGCACCACATAAGCAAAGAGGAAAAAGCCAGAAGTGGTGCTGAGGCTCAAGTGGTAGAGCGCTAGCCTTGAGCTGAAGAGCTGAGGGACAGCGCCCAGGCCCAGAGTTCAGGCCCCACCACCGGACCCAAAAAAAAAAAAAAAAAAAAGTCTCACAGAGTTCAAACCGCTATCCTCATTTCAGCCTCCTGAGTAGCTAGGATTACAGGTGTGAGCCACCAGTGTCTCACTGTCTTATTAGTTTTAATTTGCATTTCTTTCCTTTAGGTAAGGCTAAGCATCCCAACCTTTCATATAGTTAAGAGTCATTTATACTTCCTTTTCTGTCAGCTATCTATTGATGTGTCCTTTGCTCATTTTTCTGATAGTTACGTATTTGTGTATATGTTCATCTATGATAAAAGTGGCAATTTTTTCCCTCAAGTTTTCTTTCTTTGACTCTGCTTATGGTAATACATAATTTTAAGGGCAAATTTATAAATCTTTTGACTTTAGTATTTTGAGTTGTAATTTTAGTCTTTATAACTCTACAGTGATAATTAAATTCTTCTATAAAAATGTTTTCACGTTTTTATGCTAAAAACTCTGACCCAACTGGAGTTTATCCAAGTATAGGACATCTTATATGGACTTTGTGTTCTCTCTTCCAGATGGCTACAAAACTGTACCAATGTAACTTATTACAGTCTATCCTTACTCATGCTAAGTTGTCATGCCTCCAAAGTTTTGTCAAGTTTTATGTCATGTTTTCACATCTGGAAATATCAGTTTCCAGGTATGGACCCCTTGCTCAAGGTTTTTCTCTAGTTTTCTAGTGTGGGTTTTTTTTTTTAAATTGGGGTCACTTTGTAAATTAAATGTGGGAAAACTGATGCTTTATGATGCTAAAACTTCTTGGTCAAGAACGTGTGTGTGTGTGTGTGTGTGTGTGTGTGTGTGTGTGTGTGTGTGTGTGTGTGTGTGTGTGTGTGTGTGTGTGTGTGTGTGTGTGTGTGTGTGTGTGTGTGTGTGTGTGTGTGTGTGTGTGTGTGTGTGTGTGTGTGTGTGTGTGTGTGTGTGTGTGTTTAAATAGGGTTATTTCTACTTCTATTTTCATATCCTTCGAAAATGTGAGAAGTAGCCTGAGAAGACGACTGAGTGAGGTTAGATCAATATAGATATAACTGGAGAATATGGAAGGGGAAAACAAGAGAGTACAGAATTGAGTATTTCACCACTTATTCACTCAGATAAGACTGCACAGAGGTGAGAAAGGAATGGCCACAAAGTTGGGCTGAAGGGAGATAAATAAATCCATTAGGTTTAGTGATATGGAAATCATAACTGACCTTATTAAGACCTTTTTAAGAACGGTAAGACTAAAAGCCAGTGCATGGCTTATATTCCAATAAGGCCAAATATGGCTATTTGGTTTAAGGCTTTCTAGAAGATAAATTGCCACTCATTTCAGAATATAACTGAATAGTAAGTTTTTCTTTTTTCTTTTTTTTTTTTTTTGCCAGTCATGGGGCCTGAGCTCTGGGCCTGGGCGCTGTCCCTCAGCTCTTCAGCTCAAGGCTAGCACTCTACCACTTGAACCACAGCGCCACTTCTGGCTTTTTCTGCTTATGTGGTGCTGAGGAATTGAACCCAGGGCCTCATGCATCAAGGCAAGCACTCTACCACTGAGCCACCTTCCCAGCCCCTTGAATAGTAAGTTTTTCTTAAAATGAAGTTCAAACATACTCTCAGAAGCAAGTTCTTGAGTAACTCATCAAAAAATGCACAGGCCCAGAAAATTCTGCCAATAGGAGGAAACATCAGGCAGTAGAATAGGAAGTAAAGAGCCAGAGAGAGCCAAAGGAGGGGCACAAAAGGATTTAACTTCAGAAAAGTAAATAGACTCAAATCAAGCACAACAGAAGAATACATAAAACATGTGGCTGCCCAAACTGGAAGCACAAAGCCCAGGTTGCTCAGAAATCCTTACTTCTGCCTCTGGTCAAGATAGTGCTCCTTTCCCCGCTTCTTCCCTCCCTCCTTCTGTTTGATCTCAAAATCCTAATCATGGTTGCTTCTCTGGGTTACAGCTAACAGAGGCCTTTGAGTTTCCTCAGGTAAGAAAATAAGGGTATTCATGGTATCTTTGCCAGTATTAACAAAAGGCATAGCATGAGGATGTAGCAAGAGGGGTTAGGAAACAGAAGGCTCAATAAAACCATGACAAAGCCTTGGTTAGAACCATACTGAGGCTCGATAAGGCCAACAGAGAATGCCCCACCAGAAACTCCAGAAACCTAGGTTGATGATATATGATGGGCATGGGATGGCATTCAAGGAATATAGTAACTGAACCTTTGGTTTACTTGTTTGAAACAGGATCTTACTACATAGTCTACAGTGTCTTCAAACTAGCTCTGTAGCTCAGATTGACCTCTAATTTGTAACTAAACCCTCTAAGTTCTGGGAATACAAGTGTGCACCACTATGCTCAGTCTAATTAAAGATATTATCTGGCTCAGAAAGAAAACTATATGATTTTTACATCATGATTTTTTGTTGTTGTTGGTTGTTGGTCATGGGGATTGAACTATGGGCCTGAGCTCTGTCCCTCAGCTCAAGGCTAGTGCTCTACCACTTGAGCCACAGCACCACTTCCAGTTTTCTGGTGGTTTACTGGAGATAAGAGTTTCACAGCCTTTCCTGTTTTGAACCGAGATCCTCAGATCTCAGCCTCTTGAGTAGCTAGGATTACAGGTGTGAGCCACTGGTGCCCAGCCCACATCATGATTTTACCACTTATAATTGAATCAAATAAAACTAGGAATCTCAAATGGACTTGATTAATGGAACATACACATTTTAATTTTTTTATTTTTTTACTGTTATTATAAAGATGATACACAGAGGGGTTACAGTTACATAGGCATTGTCTACAATTCTTTTTGGACAATGTCATCTACCTCTTCCCTCACTCTCCTAGTTTTCCCTCTCACAAGCTGTATAGTTTATTTTCAACATAGTGTCTAGTGAGTTCTACTGCTGCATCCATTCACACTTTGTCCCTCCATTTTTATGTCCCCCCTTATTCTCCCAAAGACAGATAAATGAACAAACAAGACAAAAAGAAAACAAAACAACACCAAAGAACAAAAACCTGTTATTTCCATTTCCTAGAGTTCATTTAGATAAATCTTATTTTATATGATCAGATGCACATAGGCATTGTACCTTTGTGGAACACATACTTTTTAAAAGTATAGTTTCTGTATATTTCTCCGAAATAAAGAATTTCCATGCCTACCTATGCCATGCCATGCCATGCCAAAACCAATTATTCCCACATGAAAAACCAGACTGATAACTTTCACCTTCCATTTTAACAAGATTTGGGCCAAAAATGAAAAAAATCCTAGCATAAAAAAGTGCATTAGTCCTAGATCCTTTCTGTCTGCTACTATTTTCATTGTTACAGAGTAATGAAAAACACTGGTAGGTGTTCATGAACCAACTCCTTCTGGTTTATAAAAAAGGGTCTATTCTCAGACCAGAGTTGTTATTCTTTGATTGCTAATGATACTAAGCAAGATCAGTAGATTCAATTAAAATCACTGAGGTAAAAGTGGAGGAGACGAAACAACAAGGCGCCTGAAATAGAGAAGACAATGAATAACTCCTTAGTGGAGTTCTGTCTAGAGGACTGGTTATAAATCAAGTTCTATACTATTTTGACAAGCACATACATATTTGGACACACACACATCTCTTGCAAGGCTACACAAAACAAATGCCCACCTAACAAAGTAGTACTCAAAAACACCTAAGTCAACAAGGAAAATTTTTCTCAACAGATAAGTTTAATAGTGCACGGTTCTAAATCATTCTGTAAAACTAATGCCATTGTCTTTAAGTGGTAGAATCATAATATATATTATTTATGTTAACATATTATACACACATACACACACACACACACACACACGGACAGGGGACACTGCACCAGAGATCTTCATTAACTTAGAATCTATTCTCATGTATCAATTCTCTATAAGATGTTATCTCATGAAACAATTAGAGCTAGCTAGTTTTGCAGTTTAATTTATACTCCCTCTTTTTGGAACCAGAAGAAATAAAAGGAAATATTAAGGAAATGTGGTTGTTCTTGGGGGCAATGTTCTTATTTCTTTACAGAATTATAATTGTGCTATTTCTTGCCACAGGAGTAGGGAACAAATCACATATTAGTCCACTATGGTGATACTTTATTTATTTTTCGTAGGAGGAATACATTTTATTCCCATGATAAAATGACAGAACTCTGTTCTCAGGAATGTGCCTAGCCCTTATTTCAAGGGAAAAAAATCATAAACACAATATTCTAAGTTAAATCAGGCAAGATGGGGGACCATGAGCCATGAAATGGGAAACAAACAGGAAAGAGACAGGGCAGAGGCATTTAAAGGTAATAAATATGATAGCAATTGAGAAGATGAACAGTTCGTGTTGTTTATGATTACAGACTGATTATTCCTCTAAGTGCAAAGGCCATCCAATAAGTCATATCCGGGCTGATTTGTTAGCAAGGTACTTTCACCAGATAATAAATTAGAATGTAATTAAAGTGCATTCTGTCTGTTTATCATGGACCAAGATGGCTTAGTATAATTCTCAATTATCTGCATGAATACACAACATGACAGCATAGAGAATAAACCTTCTAGCAAAGGGCAACAAATATCATAGAAGGCTGAAAAAATTACTAGATTTTTTCTAGTTCTTTAAAAAAAACTGTTTCCAATTTTAATAAATTATTATGACTTAAACCCAATTAATTTGGCACTTACTTTGGCACAATAAGTCATAGAGTAGTTCTGAACTCACAAGTCCTCAAATTTCTTAGTTCCTTAGCAATTTGTTAAGAAAAAAACAAGTAAAAAATAACTGGATATCACTAAAAACCTTCATAATGTAGAAAAATTTAAGTATAGAGAAATCAGAAGAATCACAAAGTAAGAAATATCAACATTCAAAGTTAAAAACTTGTGTTTATAAAGAGCAGAGTAGCATAAAGGTGACAGTTTTACTACATAAAGATCTCATTAAGTAAAAATAAGGGGCTCAAGTGAGTGAAAGCAGGAAGCCCTGAGTTCAAGCCCCAATCTCAACAAATATTACTAACAATATAATGTAGCTCATCAAACAAATGAATAAAACACAAGGATAGAGGCATAGTATTCAAATAAATTATGTTTAAGCCAAAGTAACATTTTTCACATAATTAGTAAAAGTCTTTTTAGATGCTAATGGCCAAAACTGGCAAAAACACAGTGACACTTGCACTTCCAAATACCACTAAGAGTGTCACAAATTGGTTAGGACTCTTCAAAAATGCAATCTGCCAATTCAAATTAAACACTATGAAAAATTTTCAAATTTTAGTTCAGCACTTACTCATCATGGAATCTATCTAATAAAAACTGCTTTACACATCGATTAATCAGTAAGAATCTGAAACATAAAAAATCCAACAAGGTAAAGATATGAATACCATAAAATCCAATGTACGATAAAAACACAGAACCAATATTACAAAGCTATTCAAAATGATGATTAATGAGCTTAAGAAGGATAGAATATTGTATGTATGAGAGAGAGTGAAGTTAATCAAAGTACATTATATGTTTGTATGGAAATACTACAATGAAACCTCTTCATATAGTATATTTATGTTAATAAAAATATACAGAAGAAAAAAAGCAAATTGCATTGCGCCACTGTTATACACAAGTAAAAATGTGTTTTAAAGAAAACTGGGAAGAAAATCAGACATGATCATCGTTTTATTATGGTAGTACTGTAAGCCGAATAATTGACTCTTCAAAATGTCCATGCCCATGAAGAAACTAGGGGAAAGTTAAGTAAGGGGTGATATTGTCTACAAGAAGAATGTACGCATCACCTTAATTGTGAAATGGTAACCCATCTATACAACACCTTAATAATAACAATAAAATTATATTTTTTAAAATGTCCCTGTCCATGTCCTGTGAAAGTTGCTTTACTTGGTAAGAGGAACTTTTGTTATTACAGTGCTAGGAAGTGATTGAACCCAGTACCTTAAGCATGCTAGAGAAGCACTCTACTACTTCGCTACACCCTGAGCCCTAACAGGAGAGAAATTTTGCAAAGGTGACTGTGAAGGATTTTGAGATGAGATTATCCTAGATTATCTGGACTGCCCCTATAAAATCACACGGTGAATTTATGACAAGGAAGCAAGTGGGTCAGAGTCAAAGCATATGTGGTGACAGGACAGAGAGTAAAGTGAAGTAGTCAGTGATGGAGTTTGAATTCCTCTAGAAGTAGGAAATAGGAATAAATAGATTCTGCAGTTAGCCTTCAGGAGAATGCATATGTCTTGAATTAGCTCTGAAAGATTCACTTCAGGCTTCTGACCTCCTGCATATAAATTAATAAACTTTTTTTTTTTTTTGTCCGTCGTGGGGCTTGAACTCTGGGCTTGGGCGCTGTCCTTGTGCTCTTCCGCTCAAGGCGAGTGCTCTACCTCTTGAGTCACAGCACCACTTCCAGTTTTCTAGCGGTTTATTGGAGATAAGAGTCTCATGAACTTTCCTGCCTGGGATGGCTTTGAACAGAAATCCTCAGATCTCAGCCTCCTGATTAGCTAGGATTACAGGCGTGAGCCACCAGCACCTGGCTAAATTAATAAACTTCTAATAGTTTGGTCGTATTTTTAAGCCACTGAAATTATGATAATTTGGTATAGCAAAAATAGGAAACAGAAGACTGACCTTCTTAATCTGTGTAATACTTCATATAACTTGTGTTTGTGCGCTCTATTATAAAAGTTTAGCTTGAATTCAAGACTCTACATGAAAACCTACTTGCTACAGAGTTCTCAATCTCAACTGCATGTTAGTATCTAGTAATTCACTTAGGGAGAGAGGGAGCCAGAGAATGAACACCAATGCTATGCCTTCTCCCCCATCCTCTGAGATTGTGATTGAACTGTTGTTCAATTCAAACATCAGTGTTTGTTAAAACTCCCACATGCTAGCATGAGTTTCCCTAACTAAAACAAAAATGTGAATCAACCAAAAACTAGGTGTTTTTTTTTTTAATTCTGCAAATAAAAACACTCAGGGACAATCTGTATTAGCTTAAATTTAGGACTGAGACTTGTGTCCAAGTTTAACTGACACTTCATCAATATAAAAAATTAAAATCACTAACTCAATGTTGTTCAACTGTAGAGTTCAAGACTTTACCCATACAATTCTCCAAGAGAACGGTTCTGATTTAGCTATTACCAAGTATCTATGTTCAAATTAGAGCAATGCACATAATAATTGTGCTTCCTTTACTTTTTTTTTCTAACACCTGATTTTATTTTAAAACTACAAAAATTATGTAAGATTAGTTTTTCAATTTTTGAGTATGTTTTTGAAATAGTATACACTAGCCATACGAAAGAGTCTCTCAAAGTCCTCTGATAATGTGGTCTTTTACTTGTTTTTAAAGTTTCTTGCTTTTGTACTGGCCTAAAATTTGTGATCCTCCTTCTTCAGCATCCTGAGTGCTGGGATTACAGACATGTACAAGCACACATGCTTGATAATATAGGAGGTTTTGGGTTGTTTTGCCTTTTTTTGTTTTGCTTTGTTGTTCTGTTTTTTTGGTGCTAGGGGTCAAACCCCAAGCCTTGTACTTGCTGGGCCCACACTCCACCTCTGACCTAGATCTTATTTTTTGCAATCAGTCTTACTACATACCTTACACCAGGCTAGAGCTCATGATCCTCTGTCTCTGCCTCCCAAAAGCTGAGATTACAGGCATGTAATCTGTAGCTAGATACACTTTATACAATATATCTGTATAGGAAGTGGTACTGTGGCTCAAGTGGTAGAGTACTCGCCTTGATCTGAAGAGCTGAGGGACAGTGTCCAGGCCCAGAGTTCAAGCCCCAAAACTGACAAAAAAAATAAATAAATAACTATATATATATATCTGTATATACTTCATATTATATATGTATATTATATGTGTATGGATATATAAAGTAATTATACCACCAAAAGGCTTGAAAACATGTTTCTAAAAGTCATGTTTCCTCTATTTTCCAAGTAGCAAGTTCATACACTTACAAAAAAAAACCCTTATGCATTGTAGTATGTTTATAAGCAAAACAGAACTTAAGAGTTTTCAAATGTGAGAGTCTACATGATGAGAAATCACTGGCAGTCACATATATCTCTTGGTCAATTCACAGCATCATCTCATATTCTTTCAGCAACAAAATCTACATATGAAAGACAACTATCAACCATGTGTGTCCAAAGATGGATCTCCATAGCAACTGTAACTCTGCCACATGTAGTGTATAAGGCATCAGAGTTAACACTGCATGCACGCAGAGCACTGGTATTATGTAGTGCAGATTGTGGTTGCTGTAGAAACCTAAACCCAAGTCCCTAACAAGTGAAGAAAAGGAAAACATGAGGGTCCTTGAGAAGTTACCCATTTACTCTTTTGCTTTCAAGAAGGAGGATACCATCCTAAACACTCTATAATAGTCTTGCACTGATAGGACTAAAGGAAATTTTCCTACAAAAATGACTTTAAATGACAGAAAGTCTATTTAACATTAGGAACAACTTCCTATTAAAAAAAAAAAAAAACCTCCTTCCCCTTTCGCTACCAAACTGGATGTTTAGAACTTACTCTAACAAAGTACTGTCCCTTTCTCCTAATCACAGCCAGAACCAGTCTCATACAAACAAAATGGAGATAGCCAGCCTTTATCTGATGTATAAAAAATACCCAATTAATGAAATACATTGTGAAATTTCTATATGTGTATATTGTCCAATCAGAGTAAACCTATCTATTTACTCATTTATCATTTCTTTATGAAAACAATGTTAAAATTCCTTATATTGACATATTTAATGTTTAATAATATAGAACAATGAATTATATATATTTGATATATAATATATTATATGTATATACAGTACATTACTAATATATATAGTCACTCTACTATGCAAAAGAACATCAGAATTTCTTTTTGTTCAATAAGAAATAGAATGAGACATTTAGAAAACACACCAACAACCCTACATCCAGGGAAGGAACAGCCCTCCTAAGGAAATATTTTCTTTTTCTTTTTCTTTTTTTTTTTTAATCGGTGATGGGGCCTGAACTCTGGGCCTGAGCACTGTCCCTCAGCTCTTCAGCTCAAGGCTAGCGCTCTACCACTTGAACCACCACTTCTAGCTTTTTCTGCTTATGTGGTGGTGAGGAATCGAACCCAGGGCCTCATGCACGTGAGGCAAGCACTCTACCACTGAGCCACCTTCCCAGCCCAATATTTTATTTTTCAATCAGCCCCAGACATTAGGCAAAAGTTTCAGAAGCTTCAGAAGTGCCTTCATGGTGTATAATAATCTAGATTTGGGGGGAGGGGAAAAAGAGACAGGTGAGGAAAAAATGAGCCAAAGTATGGCAGCCATAATTGGGAAAGCCTTCAAAGGCCCTAGAACATCTGAGAGGGAGAAGGACAACAAGCCTGGAAAGTTCACTTGCCACAAATATAAAAAGCCAGAGCAGATGGGAAGGGGAAACAAGGAGGAGGCAACAATGCTTGATAAGAAATGTACATGTTATCTTGCCCATGTAATTGTAACTCCTCTGTACAGTATTCTCACAATAAAAAATTAATTAATTTTTTTAAAAAGCCAGAGCATTTCACAAAGGACAGCTTAGTCCCCCTCCCAGTCCCTGCTGCCCCTGCTCCAAAATGGGAGAGGAAGCATGGCAATGAAGACTTCAGTCCCTACTCCCCAGTGAGAAAGGCAGCTGACCAAGACTAATTTCAATAACATATTCAAAAATAAGACTAGGAGGATGAGGATTCCCTTTTGCAGCCCCTGCAGAGACTATATTTCTTATAAAGAACCTTGAATATTCATATGTCCTGGGTAACCAAATTCCATTTCTGTTGGATATTGGACAACTTATTTCAGTCTACTCACTTACATGGGAAAGTCTCCTTCCATACTACAATTATAAATGGTGTCAAAGGAAAAGAAATAACTGAAGGCATGGCTCAAATGTCTAGCAAGAACAAGGCTCTGAGCTTAATCTCCAGTACTGCAGAAAAAAAAAACAAACCAACAAACAAACAACCTACAATTTCACCCCTGATATGCCTTGCCAAACAGGGAATCAGGCAGTTTTGTATAAATTCCTCATCTTTACAATACAAATTCAAAAATACTGTAAAAATGGCTTCAAATTAAGCAAAACAGAATACATAAGAATTTCATATTTCGTGCTGGGAAGGTGGCTCAGTGGTAGAGCGCTTGCCTTGCATTCATGAGGCCCTGGGTTCGATTCCTCAGCACCACATAAGCAGAAAAAAAAAGCCAGAAGTGGTGCTGTGGCTCAAGGGGTAGAGTGCTAGCCTTGAGCTGAAGAACTGAGGGACAGTGCCCAGGCCCAGAGTTCAGGCCCCACAACCGGACCCAAAAAAAAAAGAATTTATTATTTCAAGTCGGGCGCCAGTGGCTCATGTCTGTAATCCTCTAGCCACTGAGGAGGCTGAAATCTGAGGATCACGGTTCAAAGCCAGCCCAGGCAAGGAAAGTCCATGAGACTCTTATCTCCAATAAACCACTACAAAACTGGAAGTGGCGCTGTGGCTCAAGTGGTAGAGCTCTCACCTTGAGCTGAGGAGCTGAGGGATAACACCAAGCCCAGAGTTCAAGCCCCACGACCAACAAGAAAAAAAATTTCATATTTCATACAGAAGCTCTTTCTCAAATTTCCTGTGAGTCATTAAAGAATTTAAGATCAACCTCATCCCTACTGGAGGCAATTAGCATTAAAGTAAAATATCTGTAAAGAGAAGACATGGCCTGACCATTGCATCTGACCCAGAAACAGATGCATCTAGGTTGCCATCTTACTATAACTGTCAAACTAATAATGTGGTTTTTGTAGATGACAGGTATATTCAATATATTAAACCTATAGACTTTACATTTTCTTAATATTTTAAGATTCCTTTAAAAAGAAAACTCTGTTAATTTAACCTCTTGTTTTCTTATGCTGGTCCTGGGGCTTGAACTCAGGGCCTAAATGTTGACCAGGAGCTTTTCTGCTCAATGCCACTGTTCTACTACTTAAGCCACAGCTCCATGTCCAGCTTTTTTTTTTCATGTCCAGCTTTTTGTGTTTAATTGGAGATGAGAGAATCTCACACTCTTTTCTTACCTTTCAAATAGTGATCCTCATATCTCAACCTCCTCAGTAGCTAGGGTTACAGGTGTGAGCCACCAGCACCCAGCTTGATGAGTATTTGTTCTCAAATTCTAATTAAATTTATGATACTATAACAATAACTTCTTTTCACACTATATATTATAGTTAAAATTTTGTCACAGGGGCTGGGAAGGTGGCTCAGTGGTAGAGCGCTTGCCTTGCATGCTCGAGGCCCTGGGTTTGATTCCTCAGCACCACATAAGCAGAAAAAAAAAGCCGGAAGTGGTGCTGTGGCTCAAGTGGTAGAGTGCTGCTAGCCTTGAGCTGAAGAGCTGAGGGACAGCGCCCAGGCCCAGAGTTCAGGCCCCACGACTGGACCCAAAAAAAAACAAACAAAAAATTGTCACATTCTGAATGCTCACAGTACGTTCCTGCACAGTGGCTAGCAAGTTTCCTCCCATAATTGTAATCAATTCTGCTATAATTTAAGTGCATTTTCTCTTGCTTTGTCTTCAGGAAATGTTGATTCCTATCTTCAATTCAGTAAGAATAATATGTAAGATGAATACCTTAGTCTAATTAAAGTAGCAACTAAGGCAAAGATTAAGTAAAGGACCTTTTGGTTAGTAAAAGCTTTACTACAATGAAGGATTTCTGTGGCAAATATATAGGCAATAGGAAATACATTTAAATTATAGGCCCAACACAAAGGAGTCAGTTAGCTCAGTTAACTGAAACAACTCAAATGGTGATGGAGAACATATCCCATCTCTAGAGGAAGCCATTGTAACTTGATACCAGCGGACCAAGGTCACGAGGAAACCAACGCAGTAATGTCATAACTCCACATGTTTTGGAAAGACAGACATTATTTGGAAGGATGAGCAAAAGAGATATAAGGAACATAGAGAGAGAGGGAATGTTTAACAAAAGTGTTGACACTTAAGCAGAGCTTACCAAGTATGAATGTAGAAGGTTGTTTCCTGTGGCTTCAGCTTAAGGTGGAAAGCGAAGACAGAAAAAGCAGCTAGAGAAGAAGCCATATGAAAGCTGAACTTTATCATACAGAACATGGAAGCTTCTGAAAAGTTTAATAGGGTTCCACATCACAGAAAAGGATTATTATCTATCTTTAGAACAGATAAAGAGGCAGGAACCTTGTTTTTTTAATCCAGAAAGTTAGACTAGGGGCTGGGAAGGTGGCTCAGTGGTAGAGCGCTTGCCTTACATGCATGAGGCCCTGGGTTCCATTCCTCAGCACCACATAAGCAAAAAGAAAAAAGTTGGAAGTGGCGCTGTGGCTCAAGTGATAGAGTGCTAGCCTTGAGCTGAAGACCTGAGGGACAGCGCCCAAGCCCAGAGTTCAGGCCCCACGACCCGACCCAAAAACAAAAACAGAAAGTTAGACTAGGCAGTACTACCTCCAAACACTCCCTTAGGTCTGTAACCATTGAGACATCTAAGTCCTGGCATCCTTCCATTATCAGCAGTGGCTCCCTAAGCAGATAGCAACCAAATATAAAGAAAGGAAGATTTTTCTTAGAGCTATCATCCCCCTAAAATGTTTCCCCTTCATTATTGACAAAGATTTTTTTTAAGTGCTCCTATCTTATTCATTGCTAAAATGACTTAGCTTTTACATAATCTCATAACATATATTACCCTCACTCACCTAAGAGATTCTTAGTCTGGGTTTTTTGTTGTGGTTTTTTTTTAACGCAACCATTGTAGCACTTATATTGAACTTCTTTCTTCAGAACAAGAGTTTTTTTAGAAAAAAAATTCTAATAAATTCAGGGCCACAGACTAACCAGTCCCCTTTCAACTTCCTATCTCATTAGTTGAGCCAATTTTACTTGAAATTCATTAATGAAAATACAATCAACTCTAATGCAAAATTAATCTATATTTTGCTTCAGGAAATATGATTGCTTCTATCAAGGATACTTCCCGTTGTCTAATTAGGGAAGAGGAAAGAAACTTACTTGGGCTCTGTTACCTAAACCTTTCTTTCAATGAGCTTCACAAGAAGATATATTTCATAAGATAAGACACTATTCCAATTTTGTCTAATGAGCAAACTGTAGCTCTAAGTAGTTAACTTGTCCAAATAGCAGATAGTTAATGACCGAGCAGGGCTGCGGGTAGACCTGTCTGCTTCCCAAATTGTTCTTTCCATTATGCCACCTAATTTTAACTGCTATTTCTAGTCATGATCACAATACTTAGCTTCTATTATACACTACAGCCTTCCTTCAAATCTTCAATACTTTTGTGCAATACTAAAACTATCTTTCAGAAAACTAGAGGGGGATGACTAACCTAAGATCACAGACAAATGAGTAGGCACAGAAAATAGCTAATATTTATGAAGCACTTAAGCCAATCATGCTATAATTTGTAATCCTCATTACAATTCTGAGAGACAGGTAGTAATAGTACCATCTCTTTTACAAATCATGAATTAAGACTCAAAGAATTCCACAGCATACACAGCTAGAAAATAGCAGCACTGACATTAAAATTTGGAGACTGATAGGTTCACAGTCCATATTCACGTTTTGTTCTGATGGTATTGGGTTTTGGAACACCTCCTCATGCAGGCCTCATGCAGGCAGGGTACTACTTGCAACCCTCTTTGCTTTAGTGATTTTTTTCAAGTAAAGTCTCATGGTTTTTTTCCCCCAGGGCTTGCCTCTGACCATGATCCTCACACTATGCCTCCTCATGGCTGGATGACATCACCACCACATCCAGCTTGTTGGATGAGATGGATTCTTGCTAACTTTTTGCCTGGACTAACCCTGCACTGTGATCTTCCTCTTCTTTGCCCCCCAAGTAGCTGGGATCAGAGACATGAGACATCATGCACAGCCAAGACAATGCTGTCATCTACAATATCATATAGTGGGTTTTTTTTCCTCCAGTATAATTAAATTAAAATAACAAAAATCTGCCTGCATTCCCAAACCCACTGTTGAATGAAAGTAGTAGAAGCAACTAATAGGTGACAAGGATATATCTACTAGGAATTCAAAAGAAAATTTTAATTGGATAATGGATACAGAGAAGTCAGAAACATATTAGGATCATCAAAATCCTCGGATTGTTCTCTCTGGATCAAGCAACATTATTTTGCCCACTATTTAACTAAAAACTCTTGCTTTTTAAAAAAATCAAAATAAAAAAAACTCATTCTATTAAATAGTAAAATTACCCAAGATGGGAAAGCTACGTTCATTGTTTTCTTTGATCGATACTGTATTTTGGGAAGTTGAGACAGTACTAGGGTTTCAAATCAGGAGCTTCACACTTACTAGGCAGGCATTCTACTTGATCAACACCACCAGTTTCTTTATGCTCTGGTTATTTTTGAGATAGGGTCTCACTTTATGATGACCAGGCTGACTTGGACTATGAACCCACTATCTGTGCTTCCCACCATATTTAGTGTGACAGGCGTGTGCCACCATACCCAGCTACTAGTTGAGATGGGTCTCATGAATTATCTGCTCAGACTGGATTAGTAAGCCACCATACATAGCTGTGCAGGCATAGTTTTAATTTTTTTTTAAGTTAAATTATAATGCTAGGACCAGTAACAGCAACTTTTTTTTTTTTTTTTGGTCCATTATGGGGCTTGAACTCTGGGCCTGGGCACTGTCCTTCAGCTCTTCAGCTCAAGGCAAGCTCTACCATCTGAGCTACAGCACCACTTCCAATTTTTTGGTGGTTTATTGGAAATAAGAGTCTCCAGCCTTTCCTGCCTGGGCTGGCTTTGAACTGCGATCCTCAGATCTCAACCTCCTGAGTAGTTAGGATTATAGGTGTGAGCCACCAGCACCTGGCTAAATGTGGGGGTGGGGTGGTTTTTTTTTTAACAGCAACTTTTAGATGTTATTTCTGGAGCTACTTTCTAGGTAGTTAAAAATTAAACTAGGTATACTCTACTGTCATAGAGTCATGCTTTTTTCTTTTTGGCAATACTGGGAGTTGAATTCACAGCCTCATACTTGCTCACCACCCCACAATCCTCTGGCTTTTAGTTTATGTTTTAGATGGGGTCTCCCACTTTTGTACATAGTATCCATCTATCTCTGGGATTACAGACATGGACTATCACATCTAGTTCCTATGATGCCTGTTCCTAATCATGGTCACTACAGAATACAAATTCTGTGAGAAAATAAAAAGAATCCTTAAAGCAAATGAAGTAACACTGCAAAGAGATTCTGGGAGAAGATCAATTTTTAAAGCTTTTTTTTTTTTTTTTTGGTTGGTCATGGGGCTTGAACTTGGGGCCTGAGCACTGTCTCTGAGCTCTTTTGCTCAAGGCTAGTGCTCCACCACTGTGTGCCACAGCACCACTTCTGGTTTTCTGGTGGTTTACTGGAGATAAGAGACTCATGGACTTTCCTGCCTAGGCTGGCTTTGAACAGCAATCTTCAGACCTCAGCCTCTTGAATAGCTAGGATTACGGTGTAAGCCACTAGCACCTGGCTAAAGCTATTTGGGGGGGGGGGCTGAACTCTGGGCCTGGGCACTGTCCCTCAGCTCTTCAGCTCAAGGCTAGTGCTCTACCACTTGGGCCACAGCGCCACTTCCGGCTTTTTTCTTATGTGGTGCTGAGGAATCGAACCCAGGGCCTCGAGCATGCAAGACAAGTACTCTACCACTGAGCCACCTTCCCAGCCCTAGCTAAAGCTATTTTTAAGCATGTGTTAAAATGAAGTTATGGTACACAAAATACAGAAAAAGAAAGGAAGAAAGAAAGGAAGGGAGGGACAGACCTGGCAATGAACTTTCTTTGGTAGGCCATAGAATGAGAGGTGAGTGCAGCTGTACTGTACAAACTGTAGACGTATCTTCTAATAAGCATTCGGACAGCAACAGCTAGCTAAGCGTTAATGGCTAGTACTATTTTTTAAACAAGTGTAGAATAGCTATTTTGGAAAAAACAAAAACAAAAGACCAACTAATAAGCCTCCAAGGTATTTGTATAAAAGAGTAAACTCTGAATCCTATACAACAATAAACGACAATTATGTAATGCACTGTTGATGAAAACAACTGACAGTAGTACTGAGCAAGATGAGAACAAAAATGTATCTGAATCTACCTAACTTGTCAGTATCCTATTCACAAAGAGTTAAAAGCACAATCAACTCATTGAGCTCAGAATTAAAACCATAAATTAGTTAGTACTCTCCATCCTTCAGGAACATAGAGACCCTTTTAAAGTTTTAACATCTGGGAGCTACGTCACTGCACTGGACATAGAAGAAAAAGAACTAAGCAACCCAAAGACAGCAATGGGAAGGGAGGAATGAGAGGGAAAGAGGGAACAGCTTACACTAAGCAAAAGGAAAGAAATGTAAACATCACCTGATGTGGAAGAAATAATTGTATTGTCAAAGCTCATACAATTCACAAACTTTATGGACCATGATAAAGACAATTTGCCTTGTGAAGGTTAAAATGTGTTTGTGACTTTAACTAAATATCACTATTCCACAATAATGTGAAATATGTGAAATTCATGTAACCACCTAATCTCAATTTAAAAAAAAAAAGAAGCCATCCTACTCAGGAGGCTGAGTTCTGAGGATCATGGTTCAAAGCCACGCCTGGTAACAAAGTCCATGAGACTCTTATCTCCAATAAACCACTCAGAAAACCCAAAGTGGTGCTGTGGCTCAAGTTCAGCTGAAGAGCTGAGGGACAGCAACTAGGCCCAAAGTTCAAGCCCCACGACTAACCAAAAAAAAAAAAAAAAAAGTGAGAGAAGGGATGGGTTAGGAACAATGGGTGACAATGTTGTCGATACCTTGTATTCATATACTGTTTTGTAGAATGGGAACTTCTTTGTACAACTATTTAAAAATAAAAAAAAAATTTTGTGGGGGTCCAGTCGTGGGGCCTGAACTCTGGGCCTGGGCACTGTCCCTCAGCTCTTCAGCTCAAGGCTAGCGCTCTACCACTTGAGCCACAGCGCCACTTCTGGCTTTTTTCTTTTTGCTTATGTGGTGCTGAGGAATCGAACCCAGGGCCTCGAGCATGCAAGGCAAGCGCTCTACCACTGAGCCACCTTCCCAGCCCCAAGATAAAAATTTTTTTTAAGTTTAAAAAAAAGAAACTGCTACAAAAAAAGAATTAATGTAAAATCCAATAGTAAAGATCTATTTTCTTGTTAACTTTGTTACTATGCTTTGAAAGACTAAAAATGTTCATTGTGTATGCAATGTTACATTGTGTCATAAATTTTGTGACTTAAAGTGGAATGCTTGAGTTTTTTTTTCCTTATCTTACGTATTTTGGCTGATATAATAATTGTTGAAAAATCTTCATGAGAAAATCATGGGAATAACTTATTTTTGAAATGTTACAACTCAGTGAGTTATAGACTTCATCTACAACCAAATTGGGCTTCATATATCACTAAGAACTATGCTCATAGCCTGCAGTCCTAGCTACTCAGGCTGAGATATGAGGATCAGGATTGGAAGCCAGCTTGGGCAGCTGAATCCAAGAGACTCACCTCCAATAGCTAGCAATAAAGCTAGAATGGAAAGTCTGACTCATGTGGAAAAACACCAGGTTTAAGGTAAAAGTACAAGAGTGTAAAGCCTGATTTCAAGTGCTTAGTATAAGCTAAAAACAATTTAATAATTCACTGGATTCATATACTGTTCTGTCAAATTATGTTTGATATACGTAACAGTCAAGATTAGAAGCCTAGATACTTAGTATCATTTACTTTAACATATGTCAGAAACATATAGTAGGGTATTCTGCATGTGGTAGCTGTGATACGAAATTGTGTTATACAACAAGATACATGCGCTAAATATATCCATCTTTTTTAATATCTATGAAACTTGAATATTAAGAAAATAGGAAAGACAGTATTGTAAGCAACACTTATGCTTGTAGCATTATTTAAGTGATACTTTAACCTGTCACATGATATGTTTAAACCCTCAAGATTTGGGCATAAATGTTATGTTCTTTTCTGTATATATCTCAATAAAAAGTTTTAAATTGGAAAAAAAAAGATCTGGGGGCTAAAGAGATAGCTCAGTGGTACCATGCTTGGCTAGTAAACTCAAGGCCCTAGTTTTGATCCCCAGCCGCACAAAACACCAACAATAAGTTTAAAATTCATTTATTCAGTACTGCTTTAACCAGTTTTTACTAAAATATTTAAATATATATAAACAAAAATTATAAATTGTACAGTAATAGTTATTATACAACTAACAATAGTAGAAGTACAAGCTGAAAAACAAACTTCTCAAATTGACATTGACTTACTGTGACAAATGAAGATACTTAACAAACAAAATTGCTATCACCAATATGAAGCTATTGCTAACTCCCTTGGCACCAGTCCTTTGGAATTAGGGAAAAAAGCCTGCAAGCAGAATACATTCTCTCCCATTCTGCCCTATTTAAATGTATGAACCCATTATTCATACAACATATTGCTCTTATATCTCATGGCTAAATCTAGAAGATCCTCTTTTCACCCCTCACACAGAAATAGCTTGGTGAGGGCCACATCACAGTCCCCATGATGACTTCAGTGGCTCTACCTCCTAGTGCTAAAAAATTGATTCAAGGAACTGCCACTGAATGGGCTCCCTGAAACCAAGAAGTAATGGGAAGGGTTTGGAGTAAAGTTGAGTCCAGGTTGTAGCAGTTACTTGCCAGAAACAAAGTGAGATGAATGTGGGTTATCAGGAATCTTTATGCTTTGTTTTAAGAAGCACAATCCCTGTCTATACCTAAATGATCTGAACTCAAGAATTCAAATCAACAGACAGTCCACTATTGAATATCCGATTTTATTTTTTAAGTGATTTAAATAATCAAAATAACTCCAGATACAGTAAACTGGTCTAAGACACTAGAGCATGGGTGAGGAATGACAGTCCACAGACTATAGAATACCCACAAAATCATTTAGTACCTGACTAGACAGACATGTATGTGTTTCATCAGCCACAGGCAGTTGTATGCTTGTATTGATAATTTTGTATGGCTCCAGAATGATGTTGTAGGGGCTGGGAAGGTGGCTCATCAGTAGATTGCTTGCCTCGCATGCATGAGGCCCTGAGTTCGATTCCTCAGCACCACATAAGCAGAAAAAGCCAGCACTGTGGCTTAAGTGGTAGAGCGCTAGCCTTGAGCTAAAGAGCTGAGGGACAGCACCCAAGCCCAGAGTTTGAGCCCCATGATCGGAAAACAAAACAAAACAAAACAACAAAGAATGATGTTGTAATATCCAAATGATCCTTAGTATAAAAAAGGTTCCCCACCCCTGCACTAGAGAGTCATGAATTTAAAAAACCCTGAATTTTCTTAATAGAGACTCAGAAATAAAACAAATCAAAGAAAGGTTAGACAAATGGGATTGCATGAAATAGCAGAGCTTATGCATGGCAAAGGACATAGCTAGCAAAATCAATAGAAAGCCCACGGATTGGGAGAAGATCTTCACTAGCTATACAATGGACAAGGGTTTCATAGCTAAAATATACCTGGAACTCAAAAATTTAAATCCCCCAACAACAAATCCTCAAAGAAACAACTGCCCAATAAATTAGTGGGCTAAAGACTTAATGAGAAATTTCTCTGAAGATGAAAGAAGGATGGCCAATCGACACATGAAGAAATGCTCAACCTCTCTAGCCATAAAAGAAATGCAAATCAAAACAACACTGAGATACTACCTCACCCCAGCTATCATCAAGAACTCTAATAACAACAGATGCTGGAGGGGATGTGGACAGAAGGAAACCTTACTACATTGTCGGTGGGAGTGTAAACCTGTTCAATCACTTTGGAAAGTAGTATGAAGGTTCCTCAAAAGACTCCACATAGAGCTCCCCTATGACCCAGCAATCCCACTTTTGGGCATTTACCCAAATGTTCACAAACAAGACCACATTAAAGCTACCAGCACAACTATGTTTATTGCAGCATTATTTACCATAGCTAAGACATGGAACCAACCCAGATGCCCCTCAATACATGAATGGATCAAGAAAATGTGGTATATATACACAATGGAATTCTATGCCTCCATCAGAAAGAATGACATTGCCCCATTTGTTAGGAAATGGAAAGACTTGGAAAAAATTATATTAAGTGAAGGAAGCCAGGCCCAAAGAAACATAGGTCCCATGGTTTCCCTTATTTGCAATAACTAGTATATGTCTGAGACAAGCAGAAAAGGTCAGATAAGTTGACCTTAGGTGAAATGAACCCCAAGATAAGTATTCAAATGTTTTTTTCTTTCATGCAATTGTTTCTAACATATCTATAAGATTATTTCTTTGTTGCTTTGTATGTCCATCCCCGATGGTATAACCCCTGCTCTCATTGTATTTGATGTTGGTATAATCTGTGGAGGGGAAGGGCAAAAACAAATCATTTAAATAGGGATACAGGTGGACCCACTGCAACAATGAGATGTACAAGTGCTTATGTCGAAAAACGAACTTTACAACTTTGGGGGGTGGGGGTGGGAAGGGGAAACAAAGGAGGAGGCAACAATGCTTGATAAGAAATGTACTCATTATCTTGCCCATGCAATTGTAACCCCTCTGTACAGTATTTTCACAATAAAAAAAGAAAAATTTATATTAAAAAACAATAAATAAAATTTAAAAACCCTGAATGAAGTTCCCTGATAATCTCTTTTGGAACTATATATCTCTTTTTAAAGTATTTTCCCAAATGGATCTCAAGCCATTTACCCAGATAATCATGAGAGAAAGAAAGGAAGAGATAGAGAAAGAGGGAGGGAGGGAGGGAAGTAAGCAGGAAGGAGGGAGGGAGGGCAGGTAGGCAGGCAGGCAGAAAGAGTGGGGAGGGAGGGAGAAAGGGAGGAAAAAAGAAAGGATGAAAGAAAGAGAAAAGAAATGAAGGAAGGAAATATTCAATCTTCTTAATTATTAGAAGCTGGATTTATACTAATGTTAATTCTTAGGAAATAATACCACAGGCTCATCGGCTGGACTGAGGATTTATAAGAGTTTTGTACATGAGATGGAATTCGAATTCAACTTCTTACAACAGACTTCATGAGAGCCCATACACATATCCTATATTTCAGAAATTCCTAAGTACTGTCAGAATCCCCACAGAGGCACTCTAATTCAACAGGAAGGACTATTATGTCAAAAAAAAGAAAAAAAGTAGAAGCTGATCTTTCTTTATCAAAATCATTGTCTTTCTAAAGAAAAGATGAAATGCTGTTCTGCTACAAAGGCATAACAGATTGAGTGGGACACATGCTGCTTAAAGAAGCAAAGTGTAAATGACTTCCTTCCTCCCCCAATTCTCTTACTGGACAATTTAAAATATATTTTTTTCTATTCTTGAGTTTGAACTCAGGGCTTTGAGCTAAATTCAAACAGTAGAGTGTCTACCATTTGAACCATACTGCCAGCCCTTAAAAGATGATTTAGCCTAAAATGATGTCACACTGACTCTGAAAACCCCACAGAAACATAATATACTCCATAAGGTTTTGAAACCCGTGTCCATTTCAGTAAGCAGCTCAAGTAACATTTTTCTGTTGAGAAACAGCTCCCAGGTTGCTACTAGACTTCAGTGAAAACTGAAGAGAACATTCATGAAGTGACCATGAAGTCTTGACAGGCATTATTAGTCCTTTTTTGGGGGGGAGGGGTGGGGAGGAGTAGTATTGAGATTTGAACTCTAGGCCTTGAATTTTATCTCTTTGAGCCAACCCTACTTTTTCCCATGCAAGGCTGGCACTGTATATATCTGTATATATATCTGTATATCTATACAGATGTTTATACATATATGTGTATACACACAAACACAATCACATGCACACACACGCACGCACATGCACACACACAAACATACACAAATGAGGAAACTAAGGCACAGAGAGTTTAAGTAAACTGCCTGAGATCATCACATAGCTTGGCTGTGTAGAGCCAGGATGTAAACCTAAGGTTCACATTAATCAATCCAGCAAGGCTTTGATTCCAGAGCTCTTGCTCACTATACTTTCTCTCATGAATTACTGGATGGCAGCAACTGTTTCTTATTCTTGTTTGTACACCCCATGCCCAGAGCACCTCAAATATTTGTGGAATGAATTAAAATTTATAATTTTCTCCTAGTCATCCAAGAAAAAGGTTTTTTTTATAAATAATGTAGGGTTTCAGTCCATAATTACAGAACTGAATCTAGAAAGGGTCTTTCATACACATGAAAGAGACTAAATTTAAATTTCTAATAATAAAGTCAAGGATATCTGAAGAATTTTACCATGTAAAAAGAACAACTAAGGTTTTTCAGGTAGCCAAGTAACTGGTGAACTCAGAAACAAGAAGTCTCTACTAAGGATTTAATCTTTTCTAAGAGAAAAGACAAAATGTCACAATTTGTCTACTATTACTATACACTAAAGAAATGACATCTATCTAAATCTTAGAGGGCAAAGAGTTTTAAAGGCAAAAGCAAAAAGCCAGATCTGTGAAAAGTCATCAATGAAAATAAATAAAGCCACATTACTCAAGGTAATCAGCAATGTTTAAACAACGAACATTTGATCACTACATGTATGGAAAAATGTTAGTTGTTGCAGTGATGGTGGTTCATATCTATTATCCTAGCTACTCAGAAGGCTGAAATCTGAGGATCTAGGTTCAAAGCCAGCATGGGCAGGACACTCATCTCTAATTACTAGAAAAAACTGGAAGTGGAGATATGGCTCAAAGTGGTTGAGTGCTAGCCTTGAGCAAAAGAGCTCAGGCACAGCACCCAGGCCCTAAGTTAAAGCCATAACAAATAATAACAACAACAAAAGGTATTAGTTGTCATCTTTTAAACAATTAAGTACCTTCCCTATGATATTAAATGCATTTACATTCTTGAAAGTAGGTAGTATATGAAGTTATAAAAGCTAAAAATTCTTAAATTTTAATGATTTATACAGAAAATTAAATGATTAAATTTAAAAAGCATTACCCAAAAGTGGGTAACTATATTGCCTTAGGGAGGCAATAAACGAAAACAGACAGCACAAGCTCTATTGGTCGAGGGGCAGGGTTGATATACTGTGGCTGCCTTCGGCTTCTGCACAGTATACTATGTATACCAAAATGCTTGCACCACCCTACACACCACTGTCCTGCTCAGACAGGTCCACATTCCCTCCTCCAAAGCCCTGAACCAAATGTCTTTCAGAATGCAAACCTTTTCGAACTTTAGTAAGTTGCTTTTAACCCAACACTCCAACAGGAACTGGGGCAGTACCTTGTACTCAAACTCATTAACATTTCTGCAGCAAAATGCATGAATATTCAATTCACATTCAGTAGGATAAATAAAGACTATAAATAGTCTCACAACCATTCAGGTCAGATTTGTAAGTGTGAAGAAATACATTCTGTTTTTTTCTGAGCTTCAGAATTTTTAAATTTGGAAAAAAAATAGTCTATATTGTATTACTATACTGCGTTCAATCTGTTTAAAACGTCTTCATTTAATAATTAAAAGAGGCTTTCTTGCCTGCACATTCAGGTACAACACTAATTTCTAAATTAAGTCTAGTATTAGCAATAGAACTGGAAACTACCCAGTTAAATTCCTTATGTCACTGTGAGGAAACCAATGCCCAGAGAGATGGGATGACTTTCCTGGGGCCACACAGTATTTATCTTCAGAGATAAAACTGGAGCATACAGGTCTCTGGTCTCTCAAGCTATTTCTCTCTTTCCTTCTCCTCTTCCTGTCTCTCCTCTCTGCTCTACCTACTCAATTTGAAGTGCTACATTTTAAATTTCAAAATAATGAAATAGTTACATATAGAAAGCTGCAAAAAACACGTGCACCTCCATGTTTATTGCAGCACTGTTCACAACAGCTAGGATATGGAAACAACCCAGATGCCCCACCACAGATGAATGGATCCAAAAATTGTGGTATCTATACACAATGGAATATTATGCAGCCATTAGAAATGACAAAATAATGGCATTTGCAGGGAAATGGATGGAGCTAGAAGGAATCATGTTGAGCGAGATAAGCTAAGAGCAAAGAGACAAACGGTACATGGTAAGTGGATAAGTGGATGCTAAGTGGGTGCTAAGTGGATGCTAAATCCAAAATGTTAGGTGATACGACAAAACTAACAGGACTGAAGAAACAAAGAACTCCCACTCATCTGGTAGAACCACTACTAAATATCCCCATGCTGCTGATCACATGTATGGTGTATAACATGTGTACACCTATATATGTTATAGACTGTGATAGACAATTTGCTCCAGGAAAGTTAGAATGAACTTGTGACTTTCAATGAGCATCATTATTCCACAATACTGTGAAATTCGGGAAATTATGTAATCACTTAATCACAATCAAAAAAAAAAAAAAAAAAAAGAACCTCGGGGAAGGTAGGGAGGGAAAGGATGGTAGGGGGAAAACAATGGAGGGGGTAACAATGCTCAATAGGAAGTGTACTCATTACCTTACTCATGTAACTGTAACCCTCTGTATAGTATCTTTACAATAAAAAAAAAAGACAAAAAAAAAAGAAAGCTGCAAAAATTACATACAATGTTAGCTATCCTCCACACAGCTCCACCCAATTGTGGTTAAAATTTTAGCTAAGAATACAATACCAAAGGGGGGAAAATGACTTGATACATTAATGTTAACTAAACTACAGCCCTTACTTATTTTTTTAGCACTTTGTTTCATTTCACATTCACTTACATCTGTAACTGTATGTAGTTCTATGCAATTTTATTTCTTGTCCACATATAATTAGCATCATAAAGATTCCAAACTGCTCCATCACAATACAGATCTTTGAATTGCTTTCTCCTCCTGAAACCCACCTTGTCCCTGACTCCAGAAATCACTAATTGGTTCTCTATCTGTACAGTTTTGGCATTTTGAAAACAAAATATATATTGAATGGATGGAATCATACACTAGATAAAGTGTATCATACATTTGCAAGACGGTGCTTTGTCTAGGAAATGTTTACCTTTCTTTAGGTTCTGAAGATGTTCATTTGTGTTTTCTTCTAAAAGTTCTGGTCTTCTATTTCTATACTTTATATTTATGCTAAAACCATTTCAAACCAATTTCACAATGATAAATTTACACTTCATTTTTTTTAAGTTACGCTTGAAACTTTTTTTGGGGTGGGACTTTGATGTCTTAATGTTCTAGCCCCATTTGTTGAAAAGACTATCCTCATACTGAATAAACATTAAGGTATATTTATCTTGATATATGTCTGAATTTTCTGTTCTGACATTGATAGGTATATCTGTGTCTCTGCTCCTGTCACACCATTTTGATTAATGTTACGATATACTAAGAATTCATAGACGAAATGGTTCTTCCTTTTTTATCTTTTCCCCCATCTCTAACATTTTGGCTATTCTAGCTATATTCATGCTACTCATTTTATTGCTTTTAATATCATTCATACACCTAGTAGAAATATAACTACCTGGGAGAGAAGAGAAAAGAATTATGAAGGAAGAAGTAATACATCACATTACTCTAAAATATTATTCCTGAGCTGGATGCCCATGTCTCACGCCTGTAATTTTAGCTACTCAGGTGGTTGAGATCTGAGGACCACAATTTGAAGCCAGCCTGAGCTGAAAAGTCTCAGTGAGACTCTTACCTTCAAATTTACCAGAAACCTGGAAGTGGTGCTGTGGCTCAAAGTGGTAGAGTGCTAGCCTTGAGCAAAGAGCTCAAGGACAGCACCCACGCTCTAAGTTCAAGTCCCACAACTGATCAAAGAAAAAAACATTTACCCTTCAGTGAAGTCCCAAGTTTTCTATGAAAGGTTCTTTATTATTTTAGACCAAGTCATTAGCAAGTAATTTTCTTCTTTCTGTTAGAGACTTGTAACTATATTTGTGTTTAACAGAATATCAATTACAAAAAACAGGGTCCATGTTTCAGATTTTTTATATTCATAAATTTCAATAAACTTGCAATTGAGGATCTAATTGTTTTACAACAGAGATATCCTAGAAAATCTCAAACAAGGTTAAAATTACCAATTGCTATGTTGCTCCCAGTACTTAACCAAATCTCAAGAGTTTTTTATTTGCTGTGGATTCTAACTTGAATGGTTTTAAGAGTGTACTACTTCTAGACTCTTTTTCCCTTTCCTCAATAGAGTAGCTTTGGTAAAGAAAAGAAAGTAGTGAATAATAAATGGCAGTAATTTCCTTTTTCCCCTCCTAGTATTTGCCAAAACAATATAATTCACCTAATATGGTTAACTATAAACATACAATATAGTTCAAGGGTTAGGATACTGATTGGAGAAAAAAATAATAAAGACCATGTCCAATTTCATAAGACCTTGACTATTCCAGCTACTGGGAGTCTCTTTGATCCTTGACTACCACATGCTGAGAATATCTTCATTATCAATGATTTGCTAACAGGACTTCAACATATTAGTGTACAGTATGTGAAGTAATGCTACTTAATCCATACTTTTAGCTCTAATTTACAATAACCATAGCCTGCCTTAAAAGAATACAGTATGTTTATATGTGTCACATAGGGCCTAGGGATGTAGACTAGTTGTAGAATGCTTGCCTATCATGCACAAGGCCCAGGGTTCAATTCCCTGCAGTGAACAAAAAAAAAAAAAAGGGTATGTAAAGTTTCTTTGCTCACTGACTGCCTATGAGTTCAGATCACTTAATTTGCAGCACACTATCATAGTAAATCAATAAGATACATGCATATTAGCGCTCACTTATAAAATACAATTTATATAGGATACCATTACAACTTGGCTAAAATTTGCTATTTGATTTGTTCTGCTCCAACTCTTTCAGTAGTACTATGGGACTACTAGGCAGGTAGTCTTCAGTCAGGAAAGTTTCAGAGCCATTAGTATCACATTTCTTTTTTTCCCATTTAAACACACCTCACTCAGATAATAGTACTACTTTTCACCTGGTGTATCTGACAACTTCAAAAGGGATCCTTTCAAAGCCTTTGTTAGATGCTCTAGTAACTAAGTAGATGAATTGCAATTTTTTTACTGTGACATTAATAATTTTTTTAGCTCTACTCGCTTCCCTTCAGTATTTTATTAAAGACATTACAATACTCAATATACTACAATAATACAACCCCCATTATTGACACCATTATTCCTACCACACAAAAAAGAAACCTCCTTCTTGATTAGCAAACATTCAGAAACTTCTGCCTAGCACCAGTGGCACATGCCTGTAATCCTAACTACTCAAGAGACTGAGATCTGGATGATCTCAGCTCAAGGCCAGGCAGTAAAGTCTGTTAGACAGGATCTTAAAAATTATCAGCAAAAAGTAGGTCTGGAGACAAGGTAAAGTTAACAGCCAAGCAAGTAAGCACAGCAAGCACAAGGCCCTGAGTTCAAACCCTAGTACCACCATAACAAAATAGAAAAAACCTTTCTGATGCTAATGTCACAAGAACATATATATGGAGTAGCCTGAACTAAAGCTTGGAAAAGATCCATGTCACAAGAACAACGAGTAATTTGAGAGTGTAAACTGGTATTACTACTTTAGAAAACAATTTGCATTATCTTCTAAAGATGAATATGTGTTTACCCAACAATTATACTTCCATATTTATATTTAAGATATATACAACCACAAACACATAAACTGATTCATAGCAGCACTTTTTATAGCATCAAAAAATGCAAACAACCAAATACCAATTAAAAGAGAATGAGGTATATTCATACAATAAAATTTCACACACCAGTGCAAAACTAATGACACACCATTAAATACACCTATGGATTAATCTCAGAAACAATGATGAGGGAAAAAAGTAACTAAATCACACAAAGCCATATGCAATAAACTACATGTTTTTAAATTTAAACAAAAGGAGCAAAATAGCATGCTATTATTTAGAGAAACACAGGAAATCTTAAAAAGGAAAATTAAGCTAGGCGCTGGAGGCTCACGCTGTAATTCTAGCTACTCAGGAGGCTGAGATCTGAGGATCAAGGTTCAAAGCCAGCCCGGACAGGAAAGACCGTGAGACTCCTATCTCCAATAAACCACTAGAAAACCAGAAGTGGCGCTGTAGCTCAAGCAGCAGAGTGCTCGCCTTGAGCTGAAGAGCTGAGGGACAGCATCCAGGCCCAGAGTTCAAGCCCCACAACCGACCAAAAAAAAAAAAAAAAGGAAAATTTTAAAACTCAGCATAATGGAGATCAGGGAGATAAACTGGGGATTACCAGGGATTAGGAAGCATCAATAAGATTGGCAAAATTACAGTTGTTAGAATGGGTATTAGAACAGATTCATTTATTTCATTATTAAGCTTGAAAACATATACATACATACATGATTAGCCTACATAAATTATGTCTCTATGTGTTTTCTGAGTACATATCACATAACAATTTCTGAAGAACATTCCATCTACCATACAAGTTTAGATCAATCATAAAATCCCACTGACATGGTAGTAATGCCTACAGTCCCAGCTACAGGGGAGGTAGAGATCATAAGCATAACAGAGGCCTGCCTGGGCAAAAAGTTAACAAGACCTCTTCTCAATCATTAAACTGGGAAGAGTAGCATACTCTTGTCATCCAGCTATGAAGCAATCTGTACATAGGAGAATCTTGGTCTGAGGCCTACCCCATGTAGCATGAGATTCTATCTGAAAAATAAAGCAAGAAAGGGCTTGGATCTTGGCTCAAGTGATGGAACCTAGCATGTGACCTTAAGTTGAAATTCCAGTATAAAAATTTTTTTTAAAAAGGAGGAAAGGAGAAAAAGGAGGGAGAAACAAAAGAAGAAATAAAATCACCTTGTTATTGCTATTTAGTGACTTCTATAATAAGAAATGACAGCTATTTTCTCACACACAGAAAAAAGAAACAAGGTAAGAGAAGTGGGTGTGGTTAAAAGTACAAGAGGAAGAGGGGGGACCAAGATGGCGATGGGGCAGTAGGGAAACGCCACAGCTCTCTCCAACCCAAAAGAGAGTTCGAGTTCCAACGCTTAATCTCCCCAAGAGACCAACAACAACAAAAAGACGAACACTCAGAGAAAAACCAGAGGTGGAAAATAACAAAAAAAGAAAGAGAGGAAAAGAAGAATTTCAGAACAAAGAAAAGCGAAGACCCCTCCCCCAACCTTTACTGGCCATGCAGCAGTGCGCCAAGCCGCCAGCCAGCCGGCCCGGCGGGGGCTGCCGGAGCCCCAGAGACACAGGGGGCCGCTTGCAGATCACCAGGTACCGGATCGCCAGGAACAAAGCAGATCACCAGGTACCGGATCGCCAGGAACAAAGAAACCTACCAGCTGGGAGTCTCCACGAGGATCACACCCCCACCCCTCACTCTCCACCGGAGCAGAGAGGCTCCATCCCGCCAAAGCCGCCCGGCACCAGCAGCGCGACAAAGGGACCTGTTGGCAGACCACCCGACCGATCGCGATCTCAACGACCCGGCGGGGGCCGCCCGGGTCCCAGAGGCACAGGGGGCTGCCTGCAGATCACCCGCGCAGAAGTCGCCTGAGGCACCGGCGTCAGACCCACCAGATTTCTACAACCCACGAAGAAACCGCCTGAGCGTGGACACTTTTGACCCGACAGCTTCAACAGAGGCAGAGACAGAAAAGAATCACACAGAGCCACCACCGCCCAACTCAGCCCGCAACCACCCCAACTGAATTCGGATTGCAACAACAACTGATGACCTACACCACACAGAAACAACCAGCTCCAGGGTGAGTACCCCACAGGGGACAGTGTATCCCTCAAGGGAGACCAGAGCTGGAGGGAATCCCCAGACCCTGACCTAGACTGCCTACCCCAACACCCGGACCACAGGACCCACTAAAACTGGGAACTGTTCAAGAGCTCCACCAGCCCGTGGAGCACACTCTGCTGGCCAGGCTAGAGCAAGAGTGCCCCTGGAAGGGAGCTTAAATGCCCAAGCCAGGAACAGCGCCCCTGGGTCAAGACTACCAACAGTACAAGAAATTTGAACTGTGTCCCCCAGGCTGCATAACCTAGGTGGTATACACTTCAGCACAGGCCTAACGAGCGCGCTCCAGGCTGGGGCCGGAACCAGGCCCGGGGATCCGGCGCCTGAACAACACAACCAACTCCTCCCAACTGAAGTAAAAAGCTGAGCATACGCCTCAACAGAGGGGAGAAAATCAGGAAACAACACTCCCCGGGAAGCATGCCTGTGACAACAAAAGACCTGGAGGCTCAGGACAAGAGAAGCCCAAACCCCACCAAAACTCCACCCATATACCCTAGGCTGGGAATTGGGCAACACAGGCTGCCAGCACCTGATAGTAAGCAGGAGCTCAGGCTGTTAAGGTGGCTCAGCAATAGAGTGATAGTCTTGGATGTATGAGGCCCTGGATCTGATTCCTCAGCATCACAAAAGCAAAAAGGGTCAGAAGTGGTGCTGTGGCTCAAATGGTAGGGTGCCAGCCTTGAGCTGAAGAGCTGAGGGACAGCACCCAAACCTAGAGTTCAAGCCCACAACCAGCCCAAAACAAACAAACAAAAACACATCAGGAGCCCATAGCAGACTCCAGTATTTGGGAGAGTGCATCCAGAGCATCTGATCTTCCCAAGAGCACCGGCAGGAGCAAACACAAGCAGTCTAGGCTGCTCAACCCTTCCAAAGGCGGGAATTGCCAGCAATCTACAGCAGAGAGCTGAAAATCCTAAGTAAGTCAGAATAGTAGCTGGAAATAGGCTCCCAACAGAACCCAGATCAGGCACAGACTCTCTCTACCAATACAGAATCAGCAACCAAGCAAAGACAGACACACCAAAACAAAATTGAAGAGCAGTCTCCTGAACCCCCATGCGAAAATCACAGAGAAAAATCACAAGGTTTACCACCACCCAGGACAGCAAGCTCACCCCAAAAGCCAGCAGCCACGCAGGGGAGAGCCCCAGTGGGAGCAAAGCAGGAATGGAAGACAAAAGCTACATTCAAGGGTTGCTGGAGGCAATGACTCAAGAAATAAAGCGAGAAATTGATCAGAAATTGAAAGAGCACAAGGATGAACTATCAAAAGAGATACAGGATATCAAACAAGAGTTGGATGCAAAAATAGAAGCTGCACAAACCTCAGTAAGAAGTGAGATAAACGCCAAATTAGAAGTAATGCATACCTCATTGAGAGGCGAGATCAGTACTCTGAGAACCAACATTGAATCCATAAAGGGATCCATTTCCTCCATGCAAACCACAATAGAAGCCACGGTCAACAGAGTGAATGAAATGGAAGGTAGAGTGTCAGATACAGAAGACAGAATACACCAACTGGACCAAAAAGTGACAGATATGGAAAAATCACTCAAATTAAACCAAAGGGAAATTCAAGAGCAAGCAGATAATGCCAAGAAATTTAACCTTCGCATAATCGGAGTGGACGAAGGTGAGGAATTCCAGAGCAAGGGAATGCAACACCTATTTAACAAGATAATCAATGAAAATTTTCCCCACCTCAAAAACGACCATCTTAACTACATCACAGAAGCTTATCAAACACCCAACAAGCAAGATCCCAGGAGAAACACTTCTAGACACATTATAGTAAAAATGATAGATCTGAATAATAAGGAAACAATCCTGCATGCAGCAAAAATGAAGAAGGAGCTATACTACAACGGGAAAAAAATTAGAATCACTGCAGATCTCTCCACACAAACAATGAATGCAAGAAAAGCCTGGGAAAGCACCATACGAGCCCTGAGAGCCAATAACTGCCAACCCAGACTAATATACCCGGCAAAGCTAGCATTCACATTCGATGGAGAACTGAAAACTTTTAATAGCAAAGAAAAACTAAATGAATACATAAACATTAAGCCAGCATTATGAAGAATTCTAAGAGGGGGGACACAACCTGAAGAAAGCAACCAGGAACGCCCCAAACAGGCGTTACTCAAAGTCTAACTGAGCAAGCACAGGAGGAAAGGAAAGAAGAAAAACTTAGGAAAACGGAATGGCAGGGACAACAATGCATCTCTCTATACTTTCTCTTAATATAAATGGGCTGAATTCGCCAATTAAAAGAAAACAAACTGAGGACTGGATCAGAAAACAAGACCCATCCATCTGTTGCCTTCAGGAGACCACCTCTCAGCCAAACAAACTCAGAGTGAAGGGGTGGAAAAGGATCTACCAATCAAATGCCCCCAGTAAGAAAGCAGGTGTAGGTATCCTGATATCTGACAAAATAAACTTTTCATTAAAATCAGTACAGAAAGACAAGGACGGACACTACATATTAATAAAGGGAACAATCCAAGAGGAGGATATAACCATCATCAACTTATATGCCCCAAATATTGGTGCACCCAGATATGTCAAACAAATGCTCTCAAACTAACAGAATAAAATAGATCCCAATACGATAATACTAGGAGACTTTAACACACCACTCTCACCAAAGGACAGGTCTACCAACCAGAGGATTGGCAAAGAAGCTACCGAATTAAGAGAGGCCATACTTCAAGCGGAATTAACTGACATCTACCGAGTATTTCACCCTAAAACAACACAGTACACATTCTTCTCAGCAGCTCACGGAACTTTCTCCAAAATAGACCATATCATAGTTCATGCAAGGAACTTAAGCAAATACAAAGGGATCGACATAATCCCCTGTATCCTATCTGACCACAGTGGAATCAAGCTAGCTCTCAATAACAAAGCATATCGCAGAAATTTCTCTAATACATGGAAATTGAACAGCACACTCTTAACAATGCCTGGGTAACAGAAGAGATCAGAGAAGAAATAAAGCATTTCCTACAACTCAATGAAAATGAAAACACCTCACAAAGAAACTTGTGGGACACAGCAAAAGCAGTCCTGAGGGGCAAATTTATTGCCCTCAGTGCCCACATCAAGAGAATGGAGACAGACCAAGTAAATAATCTCATGTTGCAATTAAAACAGCTAGAAAAACAAGAAAAAATGGGACCTAAAGCTACTAGACGAAGCCAGATAACCAAATTAAGAGCAGAGCTTAACCAATTAGAAAATCAGAAAACCATAACCAAAATAAACCAAACAAAAAGCTGGTTCTTTGAAAAAATAAACAAAATTGATGACCCGTTGGCTAGATTAATTAAAAAAAGAAGAGAGGAAACCCATATTAATAGGATTAGGGATGCCACGGGAAACATCGCAACACGTACCCAAGATATCCAAACAATTCTAACAGACTACTTTCAAAAGCTATACTCTCTAAAGGAAGAAAATCGGGCAGAAATGGATGCATTTTTAGAGAAATACAAGTTGCCCAAACTGAGCAAAGAAGAAGTTAACCAATTAAATAAGCCAATATCCTATAATGAGATACAGGAAGCTATCAAAAGTCTTCCAACAAAAAAAAAGCCCAGGACCAGATGGATTCACAGCAGAATTCTATAAGACCTTTAAACAAGAACTAATACCCATACTCCTCAAGCTCTTCAGAGAAACAGAGAAGGAGGGAGCTATCCCAAACTCATTCTATGAAGCCAATATCACACTCATCCCCAAACCAGGCAAAGACCCAACCAAAAAGGAGAATTACAGGCCAATTTCCTTGATGAACACAGATGCAAAGATCCTTAACAAGATTCTAGCTAACAGAATCCAGAAACACATAAAAAAAATAATACACTATGACCAGGTAGGCTTCATCCCAGAGACACAGGGATGGTTTAACATATGTAAGTCAATAAATGTAATCCAACATATCAACAGAACTAAGGTCAAGAATCACATGATTCAGTGCCCAGGCCCAGAGTTCAAGCCCCACGACCGACAAAAAAAAAAAAAAAAAAAAAGAATCACATGATTATCGCCACAGATGCAGAAAAGGCCTTTGATAAAATTCAACATTCATTCATGCTAAAAGCTCTGGAGAAAATAGGAATAGAAGGAACATTTCTAAAAACAATAAAAGCCATTTATGACAGACCAATAGCCAATATTATACTTAATGGGGAAAAGCTACAACAATTCTCCTAAAATCAGGAACAAGGCAAGGATGCCCACTGTCTCCACTCCTCTTCAATATAGTCCTAGAACCCTTAGCCAGGGCAATAAGGCAAGAAAAAGACATTAAAGGGATCCGCATAGGGAAAGAAGAAGTTAAACTATCCCTTTTTGCAGACGACATGATACTATACCTCCACGATCCCAAAAACTCCATCCCCAAACTCTTAGAAATCATAAATCACTTCAGCAAAATAGCAGGATACAAAATAAACCCACAAAAATCAGTTGCCTTCCTATATACTGATAATGTACAGGAAGAGAGGGAAATAAAGGGAGCAACCCCATTCACAATAACCTCCCAAAAAATAAAATATTTAGGAATTAATCTAACCAAAGATGTAAAAGAACTATTTAATGAGAACTATAAAAAGTTAAAGAAAGAAATTGCAGAAGACACTAGGAAATGGAAAGACCTCCCATGCTCCTGGATAGGCCGACTTAATATAGTAAGTATGGTAATACTTCCAAAACTAATACACAAATTCAATGCAATTCCTATTAAAATCCCAATGACGTACATCACTGAAATACAGAAACCAGTCCAAAAATTCATATGGAACAACAAAAGACCTAGAATAGCCAAAACAATTCTAGGGGATAAAAACAATATGGGAGGGCTATCCATGCCGAACTTCAAACTCTACTACAGAGCTATAATAACAAAGACAGCATGGTACTCGCACAAAAACAGACCCGAAGACCAATGGAACAGAATAGAAGATCCAGAAATAAATCCACAGGCCTACAGCCAGCTGATATTCGACAAAGGAGCCAAAGACATACAATGGAAGAAACACAGCCTCTTCAACCGCTGGTGCTGGGAAAACTGGGCAGCCACATGCAGAAAACTAAAAGTGGACCCCAGCCTATCACCATGCACCAACATCAACTCAAAATGGATTAAAGACCTTAACATTAAACCTGAATCTCTGAAACTACTGCAGGACAGAATAGGAGAGACACTTGAACTAATAAGCACAGGAAGGAGCTTCCTGAACAGAGTCCCAGGGTCACAACAAGTTGGAGAGAGTCTCGACAAATGGGACTACCTTAAAATAAAAAGCTTCTGCACAGCTAAAGCTATCGCAACCAAGCTAGAAAGACAACCAACTAATTGGGAAAAAATATTTACCAGCAATATATCAGACAAGGGGTTAACATCCTGTATATACAGGGAACTCAAGAAACTAATCCCTCCCAAACCAAACAAACCAATTACTAAATGGGCAAGGGAACTAAAGAGGGACTTCTCAAATGAAGAAATAAAAATGGCAAAGAAACACATGAGGAAATGTTCATCATCCCTGGTGGTGAAGGAAATGCAAATAAAGACAACCCTGAGATACCACCTTACCCCAGTCAGAATGTCCCACATCCACAAAACAGCCAACGACAAATGCTGGAGGGGATGTGGAGAAAGAGGAACCCTATTACACTGCTGGTAGGAATGTACACTTATACAACCACTTTGGAAAGCAGTCTGGAGGGTCCTAGAAAGCTAAAGATTGACCTCCCTTACGACCCAGTCATACCACTTCTAGGCATCTACCCTGAACAACAGGAACCAATATACAAGGACACGTGCACCTCCACGTTTATTGCAGCACTGTTCACAATAGCTAGGATATGGAAACAACCTAGATGCCCCACCACAGATGAATGGATCCAAAAATTGTGGTATCTATATACAATGGAATATTATGCAGCCATCAGAAATGACAAAATAATGGCATTTGCAGGGAAATGGATGGAGCTAGAAGGAATCATGTTGAGCAAGGTAAGCCAAGAAAGAAGAGACAAACGGTACATGGTCTCCCTGATAAGTGGATGCTAAATCCAAAATGTTAGGTGATACGACAAAACTAACAGGACTGAAGAAACAAAGAACTCCCACTCATCTGGTTGAACCACGACTAAATATCCCCATGCTGCTGATCACATATATGGTATATAACATGTGAGCACCGTTATATATTACAGACTGTGATAGACAATTTGCTCCAGGAAAGTTAGAATGAACTTGTGACTTTAAATGAGCATCATTATTCCACAATACTGTGAATTTCCGGAAATTATGTAATCACTTAATCAAAATCAAAAAAAAAAAAAAAAAGAACTTCGGGGAAGGGAGGGAGGGATGGGATGGTAGGGGGAAAACAATGGAGGGGGTAACAATGTACAAGAGGAAGTGTACTCATTACCTCACTCATGTAACTGTAACCCTCTGTATAGTATCTTTACAATAAAAAAAAAAATAACCAGCAAAAAAAAAAAAAAAAAGTACAAAAGGAGGAATCTTTGACACAAATGATACCTTAGGGCACATAATTTTTTTGAAGGGTGGAACTGTCCTAGGTATTTAAGTCAGGGCCAACTGGCCAAATGATCCTTTGTGAATATCAAAAATGTCTCTATACCTTGTCAAGTGTCCCTTGGAGGGCAAAAATTGAGAACCACTACTCTAGTTATAAAGCCAAGAAGAGATATGGAAATTCCTGATCGGAGAACGAGTAACAACACATAACTAAATACAACACTGATCCTAGTTTGGATCCTGTACTAGAAAGTGAAAAATACCAAAAGGACATTATTAGGACAATTAATAAAATAAATGATGAAAGTATTGTATCAATACTGAATGTACTTAAGTTGAAAACCAAACTATAGTTATGCAAAAGAATGTGTCAGAAATGCATAGGTATTTAGGTATAAAGGATCATGATAAATGTAATCTTCCCTTCAATTAATCACAGAAATATATAGTTATATACAATAGACATCATAAATCACATACCATATATATTTTATAATATATTCTATATATCATATACAATATATTATGTATTATTATATACCATATATTATAAAATATATATGTATATGATATATGACACATCAAATATTATGTATCATATAGTTATATACATACATGAATAGTGTGTGAGTATAACAGGTGAATCTGACTAATGGGTACATAGTGTATTTATTTGTACTGTATTTATTCTTGCAACTTTTCTGTATCTTTGGAATTAATTACAAATTAAATGACATGGGTTGTTAAAAAGGTTCTATCCCGGCTCCTGTGTCTAATACCTTGCTACAGGAGGCTGAGATTTGAGGACTGAGGTTTGAAGCAGTTGGGACAGGAAAGCTAGGGAGACTCCATCTCCAAGTAGCCAGCAAAAAAAAAAAAAAAAAATGAACTGGAAGTATGGCTCAAGCCAGAACTGAAGCCCTGAGTTTGAGTTCCCTGATATTACATCAAAAAATAAATAAAAAAGTTCTAAAAACTCTAATGGCAGGTTTCACAGCAGTAGTCCAGGATAAAGTAATAAAAATCCCAAAAAGAACATAGTCAATTGGAAAGAGCTGTCTACTTTCAGCCAATCGCTTCCTCTCCGTATTGTTTCTGGAGATAACTTCTACGGAAAATTAATCTATTACATTTGTTTAAAGGCCATTTCTGGAGAGCGACGCAAACTGACACCCCTGCGTGATTTTTCTACCTCAAATCCCTGAAAGTCTCTTCATCCTCAACAGTGAAGTGATATCGCGAAAAGGGGTATTTCAAGAGTTTCTCCTAAGATAACCATTGATCCACCCCGTGGAGGAAGCAAGTTAAGAAAAGAAAGACCCGTCAGAGCACACAAGGAATGGACAGTGTCAATGGACCAATCTGAGCCAATCTGAGCAAGGTACCTGAGGTGTGCAGGCCCAGAAAAAGGACTGGGGGGGAGGGGGGGAGGACGGGGTCGGGGTCGGCTCACCTGGCCGTGGTGAGCAGGGGGTGCCGAGTCCCCACCAGCTTCCGCACCTGCATGGCGATGTTGCTGAGCTCGTCGCTGAGCAGGCAGCGGAGGCTCATGAAGGACGTGGGGTAGCCCACAATCTTCTCCGCCTCCGACACCACCTGGCTCCAGTGAGCCGGGGACTTGGTGCACCGACCACGCCAAGAGCCAACCGAGGACAGCGTGTCGAGGGGCCGAGCCCAGCACCGGCGACGCGGGGGGCCCGAGGCCCCGAGAGCGCGGGGCCAACGCGAAAGCAGCCGCCCAGGGTTCATGACCGGAGTCGCGCGTGAGGAGGGCGCGGGGGACGGGCCAGGAACCCGAGGGCGTCCCGAGACAGCGCGGGAAAACTAACCAGGGACTTGAGGCTCCCGACCCTAGAAATGCGCTGGGATTTCGGGAACCGTGACCAGAAATGAACTTTTGCTGTTTGGGGGTGGACCGCAGCTCAGCGCCGCCTCCGGCCACCTGAAGCAGACACCACTAACATTGCAACGACCGGCATGGGGGACGCCATATTGGAGGTGTGAAATACGGCCTGTCGTAAAGCTGAAGGGCAGGCTGCGGAGAGGCAAAGCACGAGCTTTGCTTTACGGCTCCGTCGAGACCGGCACGTAGGGGCGAGGCTCTGGGAGTCCCGGAAGGCGCGCGTGCGGGCGGTGTCCACGTCTGCTGAGGCCGGGGTCGCGGTGTGGACACAATGACGTCATCCTCCCCCCCCCCCCCCCCCCGCCTGGAGTCAGGGGCGTCAGAGCCTCTCAGGAGCGCACACCAGGGGGGCGTACTTAAGTATTTGGGTGGTGTTTGCCGAGGTCTCTTCCGGATCTCACCACTGGCGGGTGTCCGCTGCCAGCGTCAGGTAGTGTCGATGCCATGCGGTCCTCCCGGGCTGCGTGCTGTGCGAGCCGTGGGCCACGATCACGGGGGATGCGAAGACGGACAGTGCGGCCGAGCTCTAGGCCCTCGGCGTTCGGCTGTGCGGAAGCCGACAAGGCGTGGCCCGACGAGGAGGGGTCCTCGTTCCTAGAACGTCTCCCATCGTGGTTGCGATCTCTGGCATCCTCTCAGATTCTGACCGTCTCCCGTGCATTTCCTCACTAGGGTGGGGAGGAGATGCTACGAATGTTGTTTATCCCCTACCTCTCCTCCTACTCTGCCGTTTTGTACCGGTACCAGGATTTGAACTCAGAACCTGGGTCCTATCCCTTAGCATTTTTCATTCAAGGCTAGCGCTCTACCACTAGAGTTACAGCTCCACTTCTGGCTTTTTCTCGGGGGTTTGGGGGGTGATTAGTAAGAGCCTTAGGGACATTTTTTTGCCCAGGAGGCTTCAAGTCGTGAACCTCGGATCTCAGCCTCTTATTAGTAGCCAGGATTACAGTCTTGAGTCACCAGTCCCCAGCTCGCCTCTTTTTCATTCCTTTTTATATCTGACTCGGCATTTAGGATTTAGAACTGACCACTGGCCTGATCTACTTCATCATGTATCTTCGCAGTTTGTAAGAGCAAACCGATGACAGGCAGGTTGAATAAATATTTAAGGCCACATTGGGCAAGAATGAACAGAATTCATCCAGAACTTTTTTTTTCCTTTCTTTTTTAACCCTGGGGTTTGAACCTGGGTCTAGTACATGCTAGTCAAGTGCTGTGCCGTGTAGGGCCCATGAAATCATTAGATCTATGACAGACATGTATTTTTTTTGGGGGGGGACTCCAGGAGGGATCTGCCAGTATTGATAGTTTTGTATGCCCAAAAATGACGTTGTAAACATACAAATGGCCTTCACCCCTGAAGGTAATAGGCTACCAATAATATTTTTCCTCAGTAAGAGGAAGTCATCTGTGTGATTGTTTAAATAATGCTACCTTTTCTTCTAGTATGTCTAGTGTCTTGTCCCTTTATTAACAAGTGTAAAACACTTGTTAATAATAAAGATATAGTACCTACTTCTTTGGGGGGAGTAGTGGTAATCAGCATTGAATTTAGCAACCCCTCCCCTTCTAGGAAAACACAACCAGTTCAATCTCCAGTCCCTTCCCTCCTTTATTGTGAAAATGCTGTACAGAGGAGTTACAATTACATAGGCAAGATAATGAGTACATTTCTTATCAAGCATTGTAGCCTCCTTCTTTGTTTCCCCTTCCCATACCATCCTTTTCCCGGCCCCTCCACCCAATCCTCCCCCACCCACCAAAGTTATAAAGTTCGTTTTCAACATAACGACTTGTACATCTCTTTGCAGTCCCTCCTTTTTATACTCAGAGTTTCTTAAACGTTCTTCAGCTTTGAAAATCCTTCCTAATTCTTGCTTCAATATTTTAAAATTAGCATCATACACAATCATAGGCTAGATTTTTTAAGCCACATATAAAAATTGGGACTTAAAATGGGGCAAATTGAGGGGGAATTAAAAAAAGTTTTTCTCTACAAAAGTTTAGCTTCAGCTTCTCTTTGCAAATTTCCCCTGTGATTTAAAATTGTATACAAATTTAAGTTAGAGCTAGGCACCAGTGGCTCATTCCTGTTATCCTACACAAGAGGTTCAAAGCCAGCTCCAGCAGGAGAGCCCATCAGACTCCTCCAATAAACTACCAAAGAAGCCAGAAGGGAAGCTGTAGCTTAAATTACAAAAGTTATAACCTTAAAGATAGGCATTGGTGGCTGACACATATAATCCTAGCTACTCAGGAGGCTGAGATTGGAGAATCACAGTTCAAAAGCCAGCTTCAAAAGGCACCTGGGGCTGGAAAGTCTATGAGACTCTTTTCTCCTATTAACCACCAGAAAACCCGGAAGTGGCGCTTTGACTCAAGTGATAGAGCACTCACCTTGAGCTGAAGAGCTCAGGGACAGCGCCCAGGCCCAGAGTTCAAACCCCATGACCAACCAAAAAAAAAAAAAAAAAAAAGTGCTAACCTTGAGTAAAAGAAGCTTGGGAGCAGTGCTAGGCCCTGAGTTCAACCCCCAGAACTGGTGTGTGCACACACACAATTTAATTTGCATATAGCATCCTAAGGCTATTCTTCATGCTTAAGATATAAAAAGTTTCTGCCCTAAAAGTATATGAAGCCTGAAGTTTGAAAATAATTCCTGTAAAAGAGATAGACGGCTGGCAATAAAATTCAAATCTTACTAGATGGAAATGAATGTGGAGAGTAGGATACCTTACCGTTCCAAAAAGTTCCAAGACCTGAGCTTCTGGATGATCCAAGGTGAAAGAAGTCATGAAAAGCAAAGAGATGAAATCTGAATATGATATATTGTGTACCTAATGCTGTTTCTTCTGAATCAAGGTATCTTCAGAGTAACTTTTCATGAAATTACCTTTACAATTCAGAGCATGTGTTTTAATTTCTCCACAAAAGCCGAGTGCATTATTCTCTGGTCATACTCTATTAACCAAGTTTTTTATTATTCATGGGACTTTTGGTCCCATTTAGCTTTAAATAATCAGTACTTAGCTTTACACTTACACTTTAAAGATTACATTATACCTAATGAAAAACGGTTTTTAGAAGATTAAAATAGCATCTGTTCTTCAGTCTTCGAGATAAGTATGTAATTCCTTAAGTCTTCATGATTAAAAGAATGTCCAAAATGTTAGCAACTTTTAAAGGAGCAGGGAGAGTGTCCGTGAATCTGCCCTTTACCACCAATAATAGTTCTTTTAAGGAAGTAAGTGAATGTATGCAAAACAGTATAAATGCATCAGTTCCCAACTTCTTCATTATTGACATTTTAGACCATATAGTTTTTTGTGAGAGGAAAGAGAGTTTGTCCTGATTAGTTTAAGATACTTAGCAACATCCCTGACTTCTACTCACTAGATTCTGGAAGTACCTCTCCAAAATTATAACAACCAAAGTACATCTCTAGACCTTCCCAAATGTGTTTCTCTTGAGGGTAAAATGATTTGGTAGAATATGGAAATGTTAAAAAAAAAAAAAAAGTTCATCCTTGACATTTACTCCTACAAAACAGCAAAAGAAGACCTGAGCATAAGCAGCCATACGGGATTGTAATCATTCCACAATATGTGGAAACCTCTAGCCTCACACAGCTACTTTACTTTTAACACTGGGGCTATTCCAGAGACAGCATGACGACAAAAGCTAGATGTTCCTCCTCCAATTTTCATAGAATCCTTTCTCAGTAAGTGGGTTCCACTTACCTATCTTTCTACATTCTACTGGCCTTAGAAGTGAGGTGATATTTGATGACCTTTTCTTTGGCCAGAAACCCAAGACAACTTTTGGAAATACAAGGTTAGGTGAATGGAAATAGAGGCTCTGTAGCCACCCTCCTCTTACCTCCTTTAACACAATCACCTCTTGTTCATCCTGAGAGAGTTCTTCCTAGAGTAGATGAAAGCATCCTTGTATACCTTGAGGGGAGAATGATAAAGACAAGTGATCAGACTAGCAAAAATCCACAAAGTTGGCCTCCTACTTGGTTAACAGGCTGTGGGGTTCAGAATGACCTATGTTGCCATTGAGAATATAAAATGGTACACAGTACCTGAGAAAAGCCATTTGAACACTGTTTGCTAATAAAATCACATACACATTTGCCTTTTGACCCAGAAATACTAATTCTAGGAAATTATTCCAAAATATCTTTATAATAGCAAGAGATTAGAAACACTAAACCACAAGGAAAAGACTAGTTGAATCAGCTTGGATAGAGCCACATAAGACATATTATGCAACTGTGCAATTTTAAAATGAGGGTCATCTCTACCTAATGGAGAGTGGTCTCTATGACATGCTATCAAAAAAATGCAGAATGCATACTAGTTATGCACAGGAAGAAACAGGTAGAGATTAACATGGAAAATAGACTATTCTAAATAAATCAGCCTATGTAGGGTTTTGTGGTTTTGTTTTTTCAGTACTAGAATTTGAACTCAGAGCTTTGCCCTTGCTAGACAGGAACTCTACTGCTAAGCCGTGCTTCCAGCCATTTATTTTTGCCCTGCTTATTTTTAGATAAAATCTCACTTCTTTGCCCAACCTCACAATTGAGCCAACATCTGCTTTCTACCATACCCCACTATTGGTTGAGAAGGGTCTTACACGTAAATCTAGGCAGGCCTCCAGTCATCACATCACAATCTTAGATTCCCAACTTTTTAGGATTATAGGGCTGAGCAACTGGCTCCAGGCTTTTGATTTTAGAATCATATATATTTTATATAGTCAAAGTGATTTTAAATCTAAGAGAAAAATGCAATCCCTAAAATTGGAAAATTGAAGCAAATGAACAAACTTTATATTAAGTTGGTGGAATAACCATGCCAAATAAATAAATGATGTTTTTATGTATTAAGAAAATGTTCACCTTGAGCTGAAGAGCTGAGGGACAGTGCCCAGGCCCAGAGTTCAAGCCCCACATCCAACCAAAAAAAAAAAAAAAAACAAGAAAATGTTTTCAGGGCTGGGAAGGTGGCTCAGTGTTAGAGCGCTTGCCTTGCATGCCTGAGGCCCTGGGTTGGATTCCTCAGTACCACATAAGGAGAAAGAAAAAAGCCGGAAGTGGTGCTGTGGCTCAAGTGATAGAGCGCTAGCCTTGAGCTGAAGAGCTGAGGTACAGCGCCCAGGCCCAGGGTTCAGGCCCCACAACCGGGCCCCCCCCCAAAAAAAGAAAATGTTTTCAAATGCTCTTCCCTCTTGTCTCCCCCCAACTCTTCTTGTTTATCCATATGGACATCCTGGATGTACATACATGTATTTCCTTTATAAACACAACTGACATACATAAAAGAGAAAATATGTTTTTACTGTTCATTCAGTACATTCTAAGGATAAATAGGTCTACCTGAGATCTTAATTATTTTCAATAGTCAAAAGACTCATAAGACTGCTAGAAGAAATATAGGTGTTATCACTGTCAAATTATCCTAAATGTTATACATAAAAATAAAGGTTACAGTTGTTAGGAACAATGATTTTTTTCAGAGAAGTAGAATCAATATGAATTAAAGTTGAATTATAAATAGTCTAGCTTATGATTTTTCAGAAACTGTTCTTGTATCTCAGTAAGAAAAGTTGTACATTCATTGGGGGAATTTACTTGCTGTTTACCATGAAAAGGCCAAAACATAATGTCAACCATATAGTATAAGGACCTTTAGCATTATATTGTACTTTTAATACATCATTTCCTATGAAAAGGAGAAAGATTTTTTGTAGGAATTTCACAGCTCAAGCTGTGTGATGAACTTAGAATACCCTTGTGGTGCTGAAAATGAAGGAAACTATTGAATTCTATAATCTAACAGGACTATCAAAGGTACAAAGGAGTCAACATAAAGGAGTTCTCGTCAGCTGAAGAAAGGCTAATCTGAACATTAAAAGAAGAAATACAACTGATTAAAATTCATTGGTTGCATGTAAACCCATGAATCCATTATTAGATGTAAATAGGGCAATATCTGAACATTTTCAGTGGAATGAAAGAATTGAACATTCATCCTGCTTTTCCTGTATGAGTTGTATTTAGTGGAGTCTTAGCCTGGCTTACCCCTGAAAACTGAATCTGAGACAAGGGCTTATTTTTTAGGTAGTTGATTTTAGATGGTGATCTCAGGAAACAGTAGTGGATGACTAAGGAAAGTGAAATAAGGAAAATCAATACAAGGGTATTCTGGAATTAGTAATCACTATAGGCAATGAGCACTGGGGCTATGTGGAATACAATTCATAATTGTCAGCTTGATGCAAAAAGAGAACAGTTGTTTACCTGCTCCCACACACCTTTAAGCTATCTCATGTCAGTGCCAAGCAGATATCCCACTCCTATATCATCAGGGGGAATGGGGAAGGAGCTAGAAAGTGATATGCATGTAATGTATATGAAGAGAGGTTCTTTTGGGTTACCTGCAAGAATCAGGTTGGTGCAGTAATGGCTGTACTAAAAAGTAGGTGATGATATGAAATAGGCAACAAATCTCTTCAAATGCATAAATCAAATTGCCTAGGTCAATGAGGAAACATTCTTTAAAAATATAATTCCATTGAGTGAAAAGAGGATATGGTTAGGAAATAACCATTTTGTAATTTCTAAAGAACTACTTGACTCAGGCAACAGTCACCCATTAATGAAAAAGAAACTGCACTGGAGGCCTCAGACTGACAGATCCTCTAATGCTACTCAATCTCAGCATTACTAAAAGGGAGAAGACATCCACATGCACCTCCTAATGTGATGCATTATAAATATATAATGCCACCTAAAAAACTTTTAGCCAAAATAGTTGAATCTAAATCTCCTCAAGTCTTTAGGATTAACTTCCAATTTTATACAAATGAAGTAGGTTAAAGAACAAGTGAAAAAAAATTTAAAAAAAGAAAAAAAAAAAGAACAAGTGAAATGCCAACACAAGAAGGCCAGCCAGTCAATTCTGTGGAATCTTCTATAAGCTAGCAGCCTGGGTTTCTTCAAGCAGACAAAGGCATAAAAAGAGAGTAAAGAGACCTCTTCTCATTGTGAGGTATTATGAGTAAAGCCAAACCAAATATAAGTTGTTAACCTATAATCCTCATTCAACTATTAAAAATAAGCTTTGAGACATAATTTTAATATGTTTGATATATGAGCTATTGCAAAGTAGTTATCCATTTGTGTGTATAAATCTATAAGATTCAATATCAATGTCAATATTTATTTGTTGGTTGGCTGGTTGGTTGGTTGTGGGGCTTGAGCTCAGGGCTTGGGCACTGTCCCTGAGCTCTTTTGCTCAAGGCTAGCACTCTACCACTTTGAACCACAGCTCTACTCCCTGTTTCCTGGTTGTTAAATGGAGATGAGAGTCTCACAGACTTCCATGGCTTTGAACCATGATCCTTAGATATCAGCCTTTTGAATAGCTAGGTTTATAGGCGTGAGCTACCAGCATCTGGCAACTGTCAATATTTTTTAATGATGTCTACTAAAGTATATAGAAATAAAATAAACACAATGTCAGAAATTTGATGTAAAATAGGAAGAAAAAATAGATTAACAAGCTAAAACCTAAAAGTTTGGTCATTATGGGTAAATGGTGTTTATTATGCAATTTTATGTTTTAATTTATTTATCTATCATCAATTCATTTATTTATGTGATTCTAGGGATTGAACTCAAAGCTTGAATAACAGGTATTTTTTTCAAATTATTCCCCTCTTCATGGGGGTATGACTATACCATGCGTCATCCATTCACTATTTGTGTTCCTTCCAGATTTGTTTCCATTACAATAGTGCTGTCACAAACACATTTACAACTGCATCCAGGTGCACATGGTGAAAGATTATACATAGCATTGAAATTACTGGGCTGTGGGGTATATGAATATTTGACTTTGATAGATTATGCCAAACGACATTCCCAGTGGCTCTGCCAATGTACACTCCTCTAGCAATTTATGAGAATCACTTTTGATCACATGCTCTCAATTTTTTATATTGTCAGATCTGAACATTTCCAACAGGTATAAAATGCCATCTCATGGATCTACATCTCTCTTAGCACTCGCGAGATTGTTGAATGCACTTTTTATCTTGCATATGAGTCTGAAGGGGATATGGAAAGTTCTATAAAACCACAACTCTTCATTATAATTTTGCTCTTTGGTTTTATTTTTACTTCTTGCTTTTTGAGTAGCTTCTCAAATTCACAATAGTCCTCTCTTGCATTTTGTTCCAATGTTCTTAGTGTTTGACCTCAGAACAACCGTATTTAGGGAAGAAATGGACCAAGACCTATTCTCCTTTTTCTGGTTCTTCTCCCTATAGGGCAGCAGTGTGGAATTGACTAGCAGCTCTGCTAGTCAATTTCACACTAGGATTAGCTCAACAGGAGAAGTTGGTCTTTTTTTCCAAGGCACTATTTTCTTTTAGAAACTTGGGGGAAAAAAATCTTCTGAGGTTTTTACTTGAACATAGGCAGTATTATGAAAGGCCAGACATCTAGGTTTTACAGCTTCTGTCCTGAAGAAAAACAGTCATAAGCTCATCATTTCATCCCTCTGAGTTTAAAGTTATTCATCTGTAAAACAAAAATAGTTGGAATTCTTGGGTTCATTTAAGTGCCAACATGTTTTTAATTCCATGAGCAAAATAAGCCAGTAGATTTTCTACATGTCTTTACTCTCACCAGACCCCACTCCTCATCACACACTAACCTAATTGATCTTGGCATTAATATAGGTTAAAATTTGGGATCTACAAAGAGAATTTCAGAGAGGACCCTATCATCATTTACTCATTTTGTTTGACACTGTATCCCAAGCACTCAATACTGAGAACAGGCACCACACAAATATTTCTTGGTTAGTTGAATGACTAATAGATAAATTAGCTAGGTGTTTACTCCATTCTCATCCTTACTGACACACTCAAATTTAGAAGTTATTAGAATTATATCTTATGCATGAGATGATCAGGAAGCAAATAATCAAGAGAATGTCTCCTCAGTAAAATCCAGCTAGCTCTCCATTGCTGCCAAAACACTTCTTAGGAAAATAGTCATTAATAAAACCCTCAGGGTTTGAGTAACAGGTAACAGTATTTGTCAAGTACTCCTCCTATCCTTGGGCGTACTGGGGCTTGAACTTAGGGCTTCATGGCTGGTACTCTACCAGTTCCTGATTTTTGCTTGTTAACTGAAGATAAGAGTCTCCCATGTATTTATGTGCATGAGTCTCAAGGCTTTAAACCTTGATCCTCAGATCTCATCTTCCTGAGTAGCTGGGATTACAGGTGTCAGCCAACAATGCCCACATTGGGCTGGAATTCTAACATGTAGCCAGGTTTAAAAAACTACTGTAGAAAAATTACAATCTAGTCTTTTTTTAATTAATTTTTTATTTTATTTTTTTTTTGGGGGGGGGAGGTCTGGTCGTGGGGCCTGAACTCTGGGCCTGGGTGCTGTCCCTCAGCTCTTCAGCTCAAGGCTAGTGCTCTACCACTTGAGCCACAGCACCACTTCTGGGTTTTTTCTTTTTGCTTATGTGGTGCTGAGGAATCGAACCCAGGGCCTCATGCATGCAAGGCAAGCGCTCTACCACTGAGCCACCTTCCCAGCCCCACAATCTAGTCTTATTTCTTTTCTTTCTTGATCTCTCTATCTCTGTGTGTCTCTTCTTTCATTTCCTTGAATTCTGGCAAATGATGATAATTCTGTATGAAGAAGTCATTTGTTGTATATAATGCACATATAGATAATAATAAGTAAATGGGAGCCTATACATGTAACAAATACATCGATTACATATGTAGAAATACAAATTATAGCATCATCAAGGCATTGTATCACTAACTTACAGCCTGTAGCAAAAAAATATAAAACCCCTAAATTACCTATCTCTTGTCTGTATTAAATGCTGTTTTCCTCTAAAAATGGGGAAATATTTATTTAAGGATAGATATATCAAAAGATGAACAAACATTAATGTAGATGACCTGTTAATCCTATGGAATCCTTTTTTCCAACTTATTGGAAAACTCAATATTGCCTTTTTGTTTATAAATTCAAGGACCAATCCAGTTAAATAAATCCATTTGAATTTGGATGTAGACTCATCCTAATTCCATTCTAGAAATAGAAAAAAAAACGCCTAAATTAAAGTAATTATATTCAAAGGCTATTATGATGTAGCCCATAGGCTAATTAACATTTAAAAACTCTCCCTCCCTGCTCCCCCCACCAGGCACCAGTGTCTCATGCCTGCGATCCTAGCTACTCAGGAGACTGGGATCTGGGAATCTCAGTTCAAAGCCAGCCTGAGTAGGTTAATCTTCAATTAACCACCAAAAAAGCCAAAAGTGGGGCTGTGGCTCAAGTGATAAAGCACTAACCTTGAGCAAAACTGCTCTGGGACAGCTCCCATGCCCTGAATTCAAGCCCTGCACAAAAACAAGCAAACAAAACCCAAAACTTTTTTCAGATAAAACTATATATAAAAAAAGAAAGGGAATATATTATTAACCTTGGCAATATAGAAACAGTGGTATCAATTTTACGGGCTGCTAAGGATTTTGCTAAGGATCTTCTGAGCAAATCAGGTGATTAGGGCACATCATGATTCTATTCTACAATCAAACTTTCCCAGAGGCTAACATCTACATAAGAGATGTCATTCTCAGCGACTACAGTATCAGAGTTGTTTCTCAAAATTGTCCTGGTTTAAATCACTCAGAAGAGTGTACTCTTATGTCTTCGGTTCTTTGAAATCATGCCATAAACAAACATCTGTAATAAATATGTAAGAACATTATAGGGTGGGTATGACTATGATGAGAGTAATAGGTTTGAAGTGCATGACAAAATAAAAGGATGATGTTGATGTCAAAAGCAGTAAGAATTGCTTTGCTTTTCTGACAATAAAAGAGACCAAGTTTCCAAAGTCTAAACAAAGAATAACTTTACAAAAATTACTCTTTCCATGAATAGTGACAGAGCTCAGTGATTAAGAAATCAGACACAGGAACCAGATGCCTTGTGTTTGAATTCCAGCTTTGGTATTAACCACAAGTACAACATTGGGAAAATTCTATAAATTCTTACTACTATAGTTTGCTTATTTGTAAAATGTGAAAAACAATAATGCCTATATCAATGGGTAATTCTTAAAATTAGTATGAACTCATAAATATAAGGTACTTAGAGAAGTGCCTAGCACCTAGTAACTTTATAACATCTCTCATCATTCTCCATTATTTAAAGGAAGTATGTTCTAACTACAAACCAAGTGGTTTTACATGATCATTATTACTATTATTATTATTATTATTATCTTCAAGTAGTTGAGGCCTGGGTACTGTCCCTGAGCTCTTTTACTCAATGCTAATGCTCTACCACGTTGAGCCACAATGCCACTTCCAGTTTTTGAGTGGTTAATTAGAGCTAAGTCTCATGGGGACTTTTCTTTCTTCTTCTTTTTTTGGTCAGTCGTGGGGCCTGAACTCTGGGCCTGGGTGCTATCCCTTGAGCTCTTCAGCTCAAGGCTAGCACTCTACCACTTGAGCCACAGCACCACTTCCAGCTTTTTTCTGCTTATGTGGTACTGAAGAATCAAAGCCAGAGCCTCATCCATGCAAGACAAGCATTCTACCACTAAGCCACCTTCCCAGCCCTCATGGGGACTTTTCTTCCCTGGCTTATTTTGAATTGCATTCTTCAGGTCTCAGCCTCCTGAGTAGCTAGGATTACAGGCGTGAGTCACCAGTATCGGGCCTTTAATTTTATTTTTAAAAGAAATCTATTCATTATTGAAGATACCTTGATGTGTGTGTGTGAAACAGGTTTATTATAAATTTTTAATATCCATCTTATAATTTCACAAATCAAGTTATGCAAAATTGTACCATAAATAACAATCTATATGCCTGTTAGTTGTTTTCATCCACAATACATCTGTTGTAACCCTGAGAGTAACCCTGAGATTCAGGAACATAAGCCAATTGAAGACATCTTTTAAATTACATTTTCCATGGTGTTTTTCACTTTTTAAAAAACCTTGTAAATTGTTATTATAAAGGTGATGAACAGAGGGGTTGTGGTTACATAAGTCAGGTAATGAGTCCATTTCTTCTGGGACACTGTCACCTCTTCCCTCATACTCTCCCAGTTTTTCCCTCCCATCCCCACCATGAAAATGTAGTTCACTTTCAGCATAGTGTCAAATGAGCACCACTGCTGCATTTGTTCATCCTTTGTTCCTCCATTTTTGTGCTTCCCTTTACACTCCCAAAGACATATAAAAACAAACAAGACAAAAAGAAAAGAAAATGAAAATTGCAACAAGGAAAGAAACCTCTTGTTTCCATTTCCTGCAGTTCATTTCAATAAATACTATTTTGTATGATCAGATGCACACAGGCATTGTGCTTTTGTGTTCCTCTCCTAAGAGTATATTCCTTTGGTCTCACTGTGTGTGGATGCCTAGAGTCCTGTGTAGTTTGTTTTTCACTTTTTAAACTTTATACAATGAGCCCTTTTTGTACTGGTTACCCCATTTCAGCAATTAACATTTAACATTAACAATTAACAATGCTGGAATGTTTTGAAGCAATTCTCAAGTACAAATAACAAAATTTTGTCTATAAATATTTCAGAATTTATCAGAAATAAAGACTTCTTTATAAAGAACAAGTAACTCCATAACAATTCCACCTAAAATTTTTTTTACCAAAAATTTTAATGGTCTCAGAAATATCTTTACATAGTTGACTTATTTAAATCAAGAGCCAGTGACTCATGCCTGTAATTCTATCTACTAAGGAACCCAAAGCCAGCCCAAGTAGGAAAGTCCATGAGACTCCTATGGTTAATTAACCACCAAAAATCCTAACATGGAGCTGTGGCTAGAGTGCTAGCCTTGATTGAAAAAAAAAAAAAGGGAAAACCCAAAAAAAGCCCAGCGACAGTATCCAAGCCCTGAGTTCAGACTCCAAGGTATGCACGAGTGAACCTGCACACACACACACACACACACACACACACACACACACACACACACACACACACACACACACTGTAAACATTTTGCTTTATATTATAGAAGCTATTACAGCTATTATACTAGCTATAAAAAGAAGTGACTACAGCTGCAACATGACACTGAAATCATTGTAATAATAGAATGAGCTAAAATGAGAAATGGAAGTCTCACAGTAGGTCTATAAACTGACTTGAGATTCTGTTACATATATCAGATTCTTTGGCTCCAGAAGAAAGAAAAAAATAATCTTTATAAAGTGGCTGTGTTGTAAGAAGCAGAAGGAGTTCAACCAATAGTGTATCTGTGGGCATTGCAAGATCCTGGAGCTGATGAATGTGGCCAGAATGTCTGTCTTTAAATGTCTTCTGGGTGTGGAGGCTGCTGCCCATAAGCCAACACCGTCCTTGCTCTTTCTTAAAAGTATTTCCTAAGGACTTGTGTGTGACAATTGTACCTCCATTCTCAGAATTCTTTTTTTTCTTACTGGGTCACTTGCATACCCCTTAAAGCCTGGACCTAATGTTTTTATTAGGCATCATTGTCTTAAATGTTGATTTAACAAGACTTCTAATACAGCCCCTAAGTGTTTCTACAAAGAGATACTTTATAGATTACTCATAATTACTGGAACAAGATTTTTTTTTCTCTCAAAGTAGGTGGATAGGAAATAAGTAACAGAGATAGTATTTAAGCAGATAAAATGTTAGTATGTTTGTATGAGGGGATTCTAAAAATAAATGAACCCACATCCTGTGGATTCCTGCAATATGCCCTTTTATAGCTAATGAGAAAAAGTCTTCATTGATCAGAATCTCAAATTAGGGTTTTATCTTGTCTACTTCTTTTTGCTCAGCACTGATTTATTACAAAATTATCACTATTTCTTTTTTTTGGCAATTTCTTCTAGAGCCTTTCTATGCCTTCATTTCTTCACCTGTAAAATGGGCACAAAAACCTACATCCATTAATATATTTGATTATATCTCTGTAGATATCCATTTCTATCTCCCTTGAGGTAGAATATTAATTCTTATCACTATTGGTCTTTGTCATAGAATTCAGATAGAAGTGAAAGTACTTCCAGTTGCTTTCCTCCACTTCTGTTAGTACCAGGAGAAGAAGATACCTCAGGTAGCGGTTTGTAGGATCAGAGACAGGTGGAACAGACCTGAACCCAACACACACCCTGGAGTCAGATCTGATTCTGCCCACAACCTCAGGAAGAGCTAGGTAGCAGAGCTCAGCTTAGTTCATACAAACCTCGTTGCTTGTAGATTTATAAAAAATAATTATTGCTGTAACTTTTTGTTTCCTGAGTAATGTGTTGCAAAGCTATTTATTTATTTGTTTAATTAGTGGTGTTCAGTTTGAACTTGGTGGAAGCAACTCTACCACTCGAGCAACTCCACCAGCCCTTTTCGTATGGCTAGTTTTTGAGATGTTGTCTTGATTTATGCTCAAGTTTGGCTGTCTGTGATCCTCCAATTTGTGCTTCCCTGCATCTCTGGGAGATAAGCACATGCCTCTAAGTCCAGCAGTTGGTTGAAATGAAGACTGATGAACTTGTTTTTTTTCCTCAGGATGCCTTGAATCACCATCTCACTTCCAAGTAGCTTGAATTATAGGCTTGAGCCACCACATTGAACTATCAAGCTTTATTTTATTTAATTTTCTTTATTTTGGGGGGTGATATTGGGGTTTACACTCAGGGATTTCTACTTGCTAGGATAGGTACTCTACTACTTAAGCCACATCTTCAGTCCATTTTTCTCCGGTGTTTTGTTTTTGAGATAGTGTCACACTTTCGGCCTAGGCTAGCTTGAACTGCAATCTTCTTAGTTATACAACCTACAGTCTCTGGGATGACAGGCATGTACTACCACACCAGCTATTTTTGGTGGTGGTGTTGAGACAGGGTCTTGTAAGTTTTTTTTCTTGCACAGGAGAGCCTTATCCTACTCAGCCTCCCATGTATATGGGATGACAAGTATATGCCACAGAGCCCAGTTATTTGTTGAGATGGAGACTCTTGAATGTTTTGCCCAAGTTGGTCTCAAACCACTATCCTCCTGATCTCTGCCTCCCAAGTATCTAGAATTATAAGTGTGAGCCAACAGTAGCAAGCTGTTACAAAGCTTTATGACAGAAAAATAAATAAAATTATTGTGAAGTACAAAATGAGATAATTTATGAAAATTATGTAGTATAGTATGAGGTATATAGTCAATTTTCTGCTCAGTTATGTTTAATATTATTGTTGCATATCCTTATTTCTATTTTACTTTGGTAAGTAAAAATTATGCATTATGATAAATTAATAACACAGTTTAGACCATCCCCAGTGAGCAAGGCCCTCACTAGCTTCCACAGAGCTCTTGTCCTGACACTAGGTGGTATTTGATCTGGTAGATGTTTACATCTCTCTTTAGGTGTCAGTTCCTGGGCTTTCACCCCTTCCAACCTTCATCCTATTCAGTCTCTTATTTAGCTTGAGGATATGAAAACCTAGTTGACAAGGATGCGCTCATACATTTTATCTGATGTTTACTCCAGTAGTTACTGTCACTTTTGCTATATTGATTTTCTGGTTTCCCCAAATAGGTCAACAGAGTATGGAAAGTGTATGTGTGTATGAAAGAGAGAGAGGAGGAGAGGAAAGAACAGTCCAAGAAGTCCTTTGGGATATAAAAAAATTATATGAGTAGCTGGACACCAGTGGCTCATGTCTGTAATTCTAGCTACTCAGGGGGCTGAGATCTGAAGATCATGGTTCAAAGCCAGCACAGGCAGAAAGGTCTATGAGACTCTTCAATTAACCACCAAAATGCCAAAAGTGAAGGTGTGGATCAAGTGGTAGAGAGCTAGACTGAGAGGGGTTAAAAAATAGCTCAGGGACAGTGCCCAGGCAATGACACACATACGTACAAAAATCCTATGTGTTAGTAGAAGAGTGGGTTAGATGAGATGTAATGAAAAGTCACAGCAAAACTTTCTCATAGGCTTGAACTTTATTTCCTTTATATTTTTAGTTTCCATTTCAGTTATACCTGAGCTGCACTGTTGTATGCAATATGTTAAAAGGGATATGTACTTACCAAGAAAAAAATCTCATTATAAATATCATCATCTTGTCTGTAACATAGGATAACAATATTGTCTGTAACAATATTGGGCATGAGATATATCTAATACTGAAACATAACTTGTTATTGATTTTCTTTTTTGTCTGTCATGGGGCTTGAACTCTGGGCCGGCCCACTGTCCCTGAGCTCTTTGGCTCAAGGCTAGCATTCTACCACTTGAGCTACAGCACCACTTCCACTTTTCTGGTGGTTAATTGGCAATAAGAGTCTCACAGACCTTCCTGCCCAGGCAGGAACTGCAATCGTCAGATCTCAGCCTCCTGAGTAGCTAGGATTACAGGCATGCTATTGTTCACATTTCAACATCTCTAAAATCAAGGTTCAACTTACCTTGTAGTTAAACTACATGTAGTAGTTTAATTGTCATCATGTTTGATGTAGTTATCAATATCTCAGTGACTTTCAATGACATCTATTTTTCATACACTTTATGCAAGGACTGTGGGTTGACCCTGGCTCCAATAGCTTATTCTGGGGTTGATTTTGGCTGGGCGGAGCTTAGCTCTGCACAGCTGCATATGTTATTCTAGAACCCAGGTGGAAGGACTAGCCACAATCTGGGACTGTTTTGGGAAGGAGCAAAAGCTGATTTAAACCTTGCAAACACATGTAAAGCTGCTTGGATGTGGTCATTGTCACATTCAATTGGTAAAAGCAAGTCACATGGCCAGGCTTGGCAATGGAGTGCAGATGTGGGCTCTACCCACTGCAAGGCTGGGAAAGGCTGGGAAAGAAGACTGAAATTGGGAACAATAGCAAAATCCATTATGGCAGCCTTTTCCTTTTCTCATGGTACACAAAACAATGGTGTGTTTCACAATAGTTGGCATGTGAGAATCAAAGTAATAAACTATATCGGGGTTTAAGAGAATCTGTTCTGTAGACACAATATTTTTGTTTCTTTTTAAAAGTTGCATTTTAAAGACTATAAGCACAGATTAGCTTGGGGTGTTTGTGTGTGTGTGTGTGTGTGTGTGTGTGTGTGTGTGTTTTCTCCTTCAAGTAGAACACTTGATAATAGAGATAAAAGAGACTTTTTGGCATATGTTAATCCTTGGTTCAGTCATTACTGTTATCTATGTATGTAAAGGAGGCTGAATTATGGGTAAGAACTAAGTTCTTTGCGTCCTCAGTTATAAATTCATTAATTTGTTTATTCACACAACAGAGACTTACAGAATATCTGCTATGTGAATCTACTTTGTTGGTATTGGAAATTCAGCAGGAAATAAAGCAGCAAGATTTTTGATCTTATGATTTTTTTGTTGTTGTTGTTGGTGTGGGGCCTGAACTCTGGGCCTGGACACTGTCCCTCAGCTCTTCAGCTCAAGGCTAGTGCTCTACCACTTGAGCCACAGTGCCACTTCTGCTTTTTCTACTTATGTGGTGCTGAGGAAATGAACCCAGGGCCTCATGCATGCAAGGCAAGCACTCTGCCACTGAGTCACCTTCCCAGCCCCGATCTTATGAATATTATACTGGCCAGAACTGTATCATTTGTTGTATGTAGCTGAAAAGGAAGTTAGGAAATATAATAATTAGCTTGACTTAATGTAACTGGATAAACTCTCCTGACTCAATTTCTTTTTTTTTTAATTTTATTTTATTTTATTTGAGAACATACTGTACAGAGGGGCTACAATTACATGGGCAGGATAATGCATACATTTCTTACCTAGCATTGGAGCCTCCTCCTTTGTTTACCCTTCACCTCCCTTCCCAGCCTCCCCCCTCCCCCCCACCCAGTTATACCCCCCTCTCCCCCCCACACCGACATTGTAAAGCTGGTTTTGACATGACATTTTGTACTTCTCATTGTTGCAACAGGTCCACCTGAATCCTTAAACGACTTGTTTGTCCCCATCTCCTCCACATGTTATACTGACATCAAATATAGTGAAAGCGGGGGTTACACTGTGGGGGAGGGACATACAAAGCAACAAAGAAATAATCTTATAAATGCGTTAGAAACACATGCATGAAAGAAACGAAAACATTAAAATACATATTTAAGGGTTAATTTTCCTAACATCACATTATCTGACCTTTTCCGCTTGACTCATACCTATACTAGATATTGCAAATAAGGGAAACCATGGGACCTATGCTTCTTTGGGCCTGGCTTACTTCACTTAATATAATTTTTTCCAAACCTTTCCATTTCCTAACAAATGGGGAAATGTCATTCTTTCTGATGGAGGCATAGAATTCCATTGTGTATCCTGACTCAATTTCTAATTTAACCAAGAAAGAGAGACAGGGACAGAGATATAGACAAGACAGAGAGTTGTTAGGTGCTAGCAAATACTCTTTCACAAAGTAAGTGGTAAACTTAGGAAGCTAGACAGAATCCTGACCATGTAGGGCCTAGCAGGCCTTTGATTATATTAAAGTAAGTATACAGTTATCTATTATTGCTTTATAAGTTTTTCCTCAAATCTAGATGCTTAAAAATTAATATTTATTTCCTCATTGTTTCCATGGGTCATAAAATTGGGAAATGTGGTGGGGTAGGTTCTCTCGGGCCTTTGAAGTTAAATCATTGGTCAAGCTATTGGCTGAGGCTGAGGAGATGGATGGGGAGAAAGGGTGTGAGTATGTGATGCTTCAGTTCCTTCCATATGCATCTCTCCAGTGGCTTAAGTGCCCTCAAGACATGGCAGCTGACCACCTCTGAGTAAGTGATCCACAAAAGAGAGAAGGAGGGAAGAAACCCAGTTTTCTTTCTTTCTCCTAACTTGTACATCATGTAATTTCTTAGAAGCCAGTCACTAATATAGCCCATCAAAGGGAAGGTTTTACTTTTTTAAGGGAAGAATATTATGAACTTATTGACGATTTATTATGAATTTACTATGGCCTGTATAATATCCATAAGAATATTATGAACTTACTTTAGAACCATCATGGCATGATATTAAACCATTAGAACAAAACAATCTGTTTTGTATCTGAAATAGTTGTTTTAGCTGCTTTGTGGAAAATGTATTGCACAGGGGCAAAAATGGAAACAGGGAGCCCAGATAGGTGACTGTTTTTAAGTTTCATCAATTAATTGATGTGTTTAGGGCTAGAGAAATGTATTCCACTTTGCAAAGTGGAGTTGGAGAGAAGTGGTCAGAGTCAGGGTACGTCTCAGAGATAGAGCAGAAAGGACATATTATTGATCTTGTGTTATTGAGTATCATTTTCCTTTTCTTTCTTCTTAGCATACATTAGCTTACAAGGGGGATTTCACGGTGTCTTTTCTATGCATGTACACAATGTATTCTAACCAATACACCACCTCTCACACCTCTTGCCTCCTTCCTAATACAATTCTAGGAGGTTCCATTGTTCTGTTTTCATACTTGCAACAATTTATTTAGGCTGTTTTTGTTGCTGGGTGTTTTTATTTTTGTTTTTTGGAGTTTTTTTGCATCCTCCATGGCAGTGCTTTCTCAAATTGGTTTATTATCAGGAGCCCTGGGGAATTTTAAAAATATAGATTACTTATATTCATTTCCAGACAATCTACTTCAATAGGTCTAGGGTGGGGAGGTGATCAATCAAAATTGGAAACAAATATTCCATGAGCTAATACAAATGTAATTATTGTTTTGCATTTGCAAAATGAGATGTTATTATGCAGTGAACTCCAATATTCAATATATTAATTTATTCAACCTCCATATTCAAATAATTCTTATAGATTTCATCAATAAGGAGTCTGGGCAAAAAAACCAAAAATCTCAATGACTTCTGTATTAGTCTAAACATTTATTTATTACCTTGTGGACTATTGCAAACCCTTTCTTTTTGTGTTGGTCCTGGGGCTGAAACTCTGGGCCTGAGCTTTTTTGTGCTCAAAGCTAGTTCTCTACCTTTAGAGCCACAGCTCAACTTCCTGCTTTTTAGGTAGTTAATTGAGATAAGAGTCTCATGGACTTTCTCTGGCAGGCTGGCTTGAAACCGTAATCCTCAGATCTCAGCCTCCAAGTAGCTAGGATTATAGCTAGGATTACCGGCATGAGCCACCAGCTCCCAGATGCAAACCCTTTTATGTAATTTCCTGCTTCTTATCTGTTCTGCACTTTCCCTGTTGTCAGGTTGATCTTATCTCACGTTCTGTGATGAGATCTTATTTATTTATCTTTATTTTATTGTATTTATTTGTTTTTGTCCTGGTGGGATCAAAACAGCCCTTTATGCATCCATCCCTCACTGCTGTATTTTAAGACTCATTGGGTTCCATGGACTTCCAGAAATAGTGCATTCATGTTCTTTAAGATGGGATTTGAGGCCATTCACAGTCAGAATGGGATGACCTGATAATCCCCTTTCATGTGTTCATCATATGCACACTGAATTATTCACTCTTCCCTGTGTACTTTTACACCTTGATATTTTTCTTCATTTTATTCCTCCTGCCTAAAATGTTCCTTCTCTTCTCTTCCTCACCTGGCAATCTCTTACTCATCATTCTTCAAATCCCAACTCAATTGGTCACCACCTCTAGTCCTCTCTCAGAACCAGTCATATTTTTTAAATTCCCATCTTACTTTTGAAATACTTTTATTACTTATGTTCACATTCAGAGTGCCTGATCCTGTGTTTATATTTAGTGGGATCCAAATAACATACTCATTGAAATGAACAGAAGCTGAGCAAACACAACAGAAGTTTGGTTAATGAAGTGTGCACAGAGCACATGCCCTGGGATTTATATACAGTCAGCCTAGTCCATAGGCTCTGTACTTTATAACCCCATGTGATAGTATTAATAATTCTGATTATTGCAAAACCTTCACAATCCAAATATGTTATTAAGAATTTCACTGGCAGCCTCTGAAATATAAAGGTTTGTAGATCTTTTTTAAAAGGCTTAATCACAACCAGTTAGAAATGAAAAGTTAACGAGAACATTTCATTCCCTAAACATCCTAATTAATTGATGATTAGCATATGGATTTCCAAATTTGCCTTTTAAAGTTTGCACTTAGAAATTGCAAATATGTCTATTAGGAAGCATTTCTAGGTCAGTAGAGTTTGATTTGTAATATTTAATGTTTGCATAATTCAGCCTTGGCCTGACTTTTCAAATGTATTCACAGACCTACATTTACTTTTCTAGTGGAATGATTTGCTATAAAGTGACTACAGTGGATAGTCTGGGAAGATTCTATAATATTCTCTTGGGTCCTTAGTTGGTTGAGTCTAGTTGGGTTTTAGGACTTCACATTCCTCTGTGGAATCCAAACAGTTCAAATCTCACTCTCTCTCATATTGTTGCATATAGATCAAAGCTCCAGATATCTGGCAATAAACCCTCTCACCCAGGCTGTGTCTCTGAAATGAAGGAATGGCCTCTGGGGTGGCTTGTTGGGCAACATAGTATGTCTAGTGGTGGTTCCTAGGAAGTGAGGGGCTGCAGTAGCAGAAATGGCAACCCCTTGAATACAGTCTTCATGAGCCTCTCAGTGCCTGCTTATTTCCTAAGCTTGCTCTCCCAATCACCTGGAGTCTACAGACTCCCTAAGCCTTATCTTCCCATTAAAAAACTACATTTATTTGTAATTGGCACACCGTTACTGACCATATTTAGGAGCTTCAGTGTGATATTTCAGTACATGCACACAGAAGGTAATAATCAGATCAGAATTAGCATATCCATCACTTCAGATATTTATCATTTCTTGTATCCTCTCTATTAGCTATACTGGGCTTCTCAATTAATTGTCAAACACTGTTATCACACTGTGCTATATGTCAAACATGAGAAGTTATTCTTGTACCTGTGTTTGTATATCTTCCTCCCCACCCCCAGCTCTAGTAAACACTATTCTATCCTCTATTTGAGATGAACTTTTTAGATCCCAACTGTGAGTAAGAGCACACAGTATTTGTCTTTGCATATCAGACTTATTCCAATCAACATTATGTCCTTTGGGCCAATCCATGTTGCTGTAAATGTCAGAATTTCCTTTTTTTTTTTTTTTTGCGGGGGGAGGTTGGTCGTGGGGCTTGAACTCAGGCCTGGGTGCTATCTCTGAGCTCTTCAGCTCAAGGTGAGTGCTCTACCACTTCAGTCACAGCACCACTCTCAGTTTTCTGGTGATTAGTTGGAGATAAGAGTCGCATGGGCTTTCCTGCCTGGGCTGGCTTTGAACTGCAATCCTCAGATCTCAGACTCCTGAGTAGCCAGAATTACAGGCATGAGCCTGTAAACTTGGCCAGAACTTCACTTTTTATGACTGAAGGCTATTTTGTTGTATATGTACTACATTTTCTTTATTCTTCACCACCTAGATCGAGTTCTTATCTGGATATTACAAATAGTGGTACAACAAATATGAATACAGATATCTCACATAGTGGTTTTAGTTCCTTTAATATATGCTCAGTGGTGGGGTAGTCCCAGCTTTATTTATTTATTTAGTTACTTGACAACATTATTATTGCAAAATTCCTGACCAGTACCGTTAGTACTACAAGGGAGCAGAGAGAGAGAATACTAGACTTTGGAGGAGGGTTCTTGGCCATTTAGTAGGTGTGTATCCTCTTGCAAATCCATCATCTCTTTTTTAAATAATTTCATGTTTATTCATTCCATCATCTCTTTAACTCCTCATTTTTCATCTGTAAATTGGAACTATAGCAATAACTGTGTTATAGTCGTTGTGCAGAGTGAATAAGGCAATCCCTACAAAGTACTCAGCTCAGTCCTGGTGTTTAAAAAAGCATTTGATAAATAGTAAATTATTATTACTGAAACTCTACATAATTGATCCTGTACTCTATGGCTCACCACATGAAAAGAACACCCAATGCATATTCTGTGTTGTGTTGTATTCTCCAGGCTGGGTTTTGTTTTTGTTTTGTGTTGTCTTCCAGTTTAAGACTCCAGCACTTTTCTCTACTGTTCACCCTAAGATTTTTATTCAGGGCACATCCTCCAGGCCATTGAAGCTGAATTTCCTTTCTCTGATTGTCCATCTGTTCTCCTTCACCTCTAGGACACAGACAGGAGATCAGCATCACGTGAAAGGACAAAACTTGTAGGAAGAATCTTTTTGCATCTGGTATACACACATAATAGCTTTAATGTAATTTTAAAAACATAAATATACAGCCTGTATCTCACAACTTATTATTGTATCTTTAATCTATCTACATTGCTTTTGATGGATCTTTCTTCCACTGAAATATATAATGTCTTCTTATAGTTAAATTGCAGAATCTTTTCCACTCAACTTCCTCCCTCTGGGATGTAATAAAGAGACAACTTATGGCCCAACAGCACATTGGAGACAAATTTTCTGTGACAGAAAAATGGTTTTTACTACATGTAACATTTCTCAAAGGAGGTAGGTCAAAACATAGATATCAATCCTCTGTACCCATTTACAGAATACCATATTTGGTTGTAGAATATTAAAATGCAGTATCTTATTTTGAAAGGTTGAATATTTTATAATGGCTGCTTTGATTTCTATAACAGCCATGTATAAATTATAATAAGGAAGAAATTATTTACCACTTCTGCCATGTTAAAGGGCTGAGAAGAGATGAGCAATGGTGTAGTACAGGACATCTACTTGTGCAGGTATTGGCAAACCCAGGGCTTTTCTGCTTGATCTACTTCTTCCTAGTGGACCCAGTGTTCAGCACTTTGCCTAAGGTGGGAAATGGGGAACATTAATTCTCTCAAGGGTAGTTGTGAGAAATGATTGACATAATGTGTGCAAAACATTTGGCTCCTGGAAGAAACTCAGTACTCAATAATCAATACTTTAGCTCAGCACAGGATTGTGAGAGATTTTATAATTTCAATAGCATCTGATTGTATATATGAAGGAAATAATACTACTGGAAGTCTACAAAGACAACTTCATTAGTGGCTATCATAAAAGCAGGCAATGGTATTTCAAGATAACTCAGATATTAAGTTAAGGTTTCTATTCACCAGAATTTTATTTTGCAGTGCTTAAGTTTAACTGACAGCCTTGCACACATGAGGTAAGCACTCTAACTTAACCCTGACACCTACCTACCCCATGTGTGGCAATCTATAGTGAAGCTCCAAAGGCTCAGAACATAGCCCAGGGGTACAGTGCTTGCCTAGCATGGGCAAGGAGTTGAGTTTTATTCCCAGCACTCTTAAGAAAACAAAAATAGAGTGAGGCTCTTTCCTGTGTCTAAATTCCTTTCCTCATCTGCTGCTTCTTTTTCTCAACCTTGTAGAATTTTGATCTCTTTCTGGATTGGGGAATTCCTTCCTTCCTTCCTTCCTTCCTTCCTTCCTTCCTTCCTTCCTTCCTTCCTTCTTTCTTTTTTTCTTTTTTTCTTGTGGGTCATGGGGCTTGAACTCCTAGCTTGTATGCTGTCCCTCAGCTCTTCAAAGATAGGCTCTGCTGCTTGAGCCGCAGTGCCACTTCCGGTTTTCTAGTGGTTTATTGGAGATAAGAGTGTCATGTGGACTGTCCTGCCTGGGCTGGCTTTGAACCATGATCCTCAGATCTCAGCCTCCTGAGTAGCTAGGATTACAGGCGTGAGCCACCAGTGTGCGATGGGACATTTCTTTTATCATTTCCTTTTCAACATCTACTAGACTTCACAATCTAGACTTCACAATCTGAATTTTTCATCTAGCAGGAATCTAGGATTATCAAACCTCAGTGAAAAAAAGGTTTCTCTTAAACTATTGTCTCTACCTTGGATTATACTGAAGTGGGGAGATCAGACCTGACCAATGTGGCCACATGGTGGATGGTAGGGTCTGGTATCTTGTCTCCCTGATGGGGAAGGTGAAGCCTCCTCCTCCAGGTGATGGGCTGCCTGAATCTCTGGAGGCAGGGCTAAGCACTTGGATGATAGGTTACTAAACCTGTCAGTCCAGTGCCTAGGACTCTGGTTTCCTGTGACACTGCCCCCCCTGACCTGACCCTATTTAGGCTAGAACCAGCTCAGGCACCATTATACTATCCTATATGTCTCTGTGTTCATGAACTGTCTCCTGCCTCCTGGCTCTTCTCTAGTCACCTTGGCATCCCACTTCAGCTCTCCATTGGAGCTGAATTGGTTTGTTGGCATCGTTTCATTCTTTCTTTCTTCTCTGGCCTTCATGGATTAGTTTCCTAACAGTGTTAAATGTATTTGCTGGCTGCTGGTCTTTGAGATAGGAGTCCACCATGCAGTCACTGGCCTTTTAATAAAGACTCCTATTTAATCTTTAAAAATGTGGCTTCTGTTTTCTTTACCTACAACAATACAAGTCAGTTTAAAACTTAAAAGTCATGGACAACTCACGTTTATCTGTGAGTTTCTTTGATAATATCCTTATCCTTAAGCAATGGATGCCAAAGTCTAATTTGAAGGAAAGAATGCATGGATTAGGAAGGAATTAGTAGGTATAAACAAAACAAAATACTGTTTAGTATATCAAAATATTATATTACCACAAAGGGGAGCTGCCCTACACCTAGTCTTTGATCTAATTTCTTCTCAGTTGGCTGACCTAAATTATTTTCTAGTCATGGCTTGACAGACTGATTGTACAAATGGATAATGGCCAGACCACATATGACAATAGAACTTACACCTGTGAGCTGCATCAAAAAGCCAGAAAAGTCAAACCACTATCTCTGGCTGCCACAAGAACATCAGAAGAGTTCAGACTCGATCTTTATCTTTGTCTCTCCTTCCTTCCTTTCTTCCTTCCTTCCTTCCTTCCTTCCTTCCTTCCTTCCTTCCTTCCTTCCTTCCTTCCTTCCTTCCTTCCTTCCTTCCTTCTTTCCTTCTTCTCTCCCTTCTTCCCTCCCTCCCCCTTTCTTTCTTTTCTTTTCTTTTCTTTTGGTACTGGGGTTTAAACTCAAAACCTAACACTTGCTAGGCAGGTATTCTGTCATTTGGGGCATGCTTCCAGCCCTTTTTGCTTTAGGTTATTTTTTAAGCTAACCTCCAAGTGTGATACTCTTTTTATTGTCTCTCAAGTAGCTGGGATTACAGGTGCAAGGCACCAAGCTCTTCTGGACTTGGTTAGCTTTACAGTTTTTTATTATTCATTCTTCTAATTCATTACCAACCAGAAAAAACTACATATATGCCAAACCAATCATGTAGGATGGCCTACTTCTAATCAGCTTACCATTTGATTAGCCTTCTCTAGTTTCTCTATGCCAAACAGAATACACTTGAAATATTTTTTCTACCATGAAGCTTTCCTACTCCCATACCTGCCTTTGAATTTCTGCCAAGTACAAGTGGCAGTGGCTGACTCTCTTGCTCTAAATAAATAACCTTTGTTCTCACTGAGTAGTCTTCACATTTATTTTCCCAGGCTTACCACTTGGGCATTGAGATATTTGGAGTAAATACTCTAATTTGTTTTCTGCTTTGATGGATAAGAATTAAAAATCCTAACTTTCCATTTTTCCTTGAATTTATAGGTGCTGGTAGGTTTGCTTCAATAAGTAGGGGTGGAATATTCTTGCAAGTATATATGAATGTTTATCTTTGTAAATGAAAGTTATCTGACTGTATTGTACATGCATTTGAAGATGGTTATTCCTCATATGTCAGATTTTCTTTAATTGACATGTATCTGTATTAGTCTGCACATATCAATCTAAAGCTAGCGCAAAGTACTGATGATCTTCAGAAGAGCAGATAATGCATACTTGTTTATAGAAACCTGTGCTGCTTGATTTGCAAATCACTACAACAGACTATGTGGTCATCACAAAATTATTAATAGAAATTAAAATTCTTATCTCACAAATGAAGAAATTATAGGTGACATATTTGATGCTTCCCTAAAATAATGAAGTCCCTCATATAGACTTTAAGGTCTATAAAATGTTATATGTCTAAAGTCTATAAGATGCTACTATTGACTAGAAGTTCCTTTCATCTCTGTGACATAGGGAATTTCCCCCTTCCCAGTCTATTGGCATGGTTGTAGTCTTTTGGGGGAGCTTGGTTCTGGGCCTGAACTCAGGGCCTGGGGACCATCCATAAACTGTTTTTGCTCAAGGCTAGCACTCTCCTACTTTGAGCCACAGCTTCCACTTCTGCTCTTTAGGTGGTAAATTGAGGATAAGAGTCTCACAGACTTTCCTGCCTGAGCTGATTTCAAACCTCAATCCTCAGATCTCAGCCTCCTGAGTAGCTAGAATTACAGGCATGAGCCACCAGCACCTGGCTTAGATGTGGCTATAATCTTTACCTAGGGGGAGAAAGTATCCCTGGAGCAGCAAGAAGAGGTGTGACCTGAATCATTGGCAAGTGACCCACAAATGTAAATACTAGACAGAAGGAAACTTGGGTCTTTCCATGCAAAGCAGGTGTCTTTCCACTCTGTACTTGTCAACAATGATCTTAAAATGAAACCTGGTCCTTTACAGATTCCATATCATCTGGCTTTACGTTCCTGCCACTATTCCTACCACTTTCTCCATGCTCTGCACTATAGATATCTTTCAAGTTCTCAGATATGCTGAGCATACCCATTCTTCAGCAACTTTAACATTGTGACCCAAACATTTTCTCCAGGGTTCTAACATCTCTATAAAGTGGTTGCTATTTCAGTCAAATTTTTCTTCATAGAAATCTCTTTAGACCATTTTTGCTACAGCAACCACCTTCTTCTGTCCTTATGTTGTATCTGTATCACATTGTTCTTTCATTCTTTCTTTTTTGTTAGTTTGGGCACTGTCCCTGAGCTCTTTTGTTCAAGGCTAGTGCCTCCATCATTTTGAGCCACAGCACCACTTTTGGTTTTTCTGGTAGTTGGAGATAAGAGTCTCATAGACTTGCCTGCCCAGAATGACTTTGAACTGCAATCTTCAGATCTTAGCCTCCTGAATAGCAAGGATTACAAATAAGCATAAGCCACTGGTGCCCGACTACATTTTTCTTTTATGTCACCTATCTGGATTTCAAATTCTCCTCTCTGTTATTTCTTCATTTGTTCACTGTCTGGGCTACATACTTGGTGAGATGTGGGAACTTGCCTGCCATGTTTGCTGCTGGATTCCAAGCATCCAGAAAGTGCCTGGGCCCTCAACATATATTTATAAATGAATAAATCATAAGTCCCAGCTGAAAAATCACATAAAGTTATGTACTCATTCTCCAGAAAAAAATATGCAATGAAAGTTTTGTACATAATTTCAGGAGGTTTCAAACCCTTAGAAGCCCAACTATTGCTCCCCAATTAAAGCCCCTGCATTAGTTATGCTGTTTCTGTCCTTTTGAAGTTCATTCTAGAATTTTGTTTTTTTTGCAATTAGATACAAGCATAGATTTTGAAAGCATGTTTTAGAAGTGGAATATAGACCAGGTGCCAGTGGCTCACACCTGTAATCCTACTTACTTATGAGGCTAAGATCTGAGGTTCATAGCTCAAAGCCAGCCCAGGCAGGAAAATCCATGAGACTCCCAGGCCCAGAGTTCAAGCCCCATGACTGACCAAAAAAAAAAAAAAAGTGGAATATAAGGAGTTACAAGCCAATTACTGCACAGATGTCTGATATATTGATGGCTTCTAGTGACCTATTTCAAGGGACTGAAAATGGCTTTGGTGGGAACTTTAAATTCTTCGCTAGTTCTCCTCTCCTTTGTGGGACTTGGAAAGATAAATTTCCCAGCTTCCCATGGAGTTGATGAGGTCTTTGTAACTAATTCTAGACAACAGATTAAAGATAGAGATGGCAAATGTGACCCACCAAGTTGGAACATGTGATTGCCAATGAGGTTTTCCTGGGCTTTGTCATCTCCTGGGGTAATGATTATGGAATTATGCTGGTATAGTATAGAAGTGCACTACCGAGCCATAAAATGGAAGCTAGGCCACTCTAGAGAGTCACAGAGATCCTTAGCTGACTGTGTTTGAGCAGGAATTAGGGACCTTTGTTGTTTTAAGTCTCTGAGCTTTTCCTAAGACTTGTTATTTCAGCACAACCCAATAAAACCTAATACACCACTGATGGGGAAATATGCTGTGAATTTATATACCATTGGGAGGAGAGATGTATTTGATATGATAAGAATTCAATGTAAGATGCATCTTAATTTCAGATATGTTAAAATGTGAAATGTGGGCCTCAGATTAAATAACATACAGATTGTTAAAGAAATTCACTAAATCAGATTAGCATACTGTTAAGAGCTCCAAAGCTGGAGTTGGGCAGGAAGTTATGAATTCAAGTCTTAGTACTTACTGGCATGTGTTTTAGTAACTTGTGTAATCTTTAGCTTCTTTATCTTTGAAATGGGGATAATTAACATGACCTCAAAGGATTTTGTGAATACTAAGTGAGATAATTCCTATGTGTTCAGCATAGAAATATATTTTTAAAAATTTTAACTTTTTCTTGTTATTATAAAGGTGATATACAGAGGGGTTACGTAAGTCAGATAATTAGTGCATTTCTTTTGGGACAATGTCACCCCTTCCCTTGCTTTCTCCCCATTTTCCCTTCCTGTCCCCACCCACAAGTTGTATAGTTCACTTTCAACACAATGCCTAGTGAATTACTATTACTGCATTTGTTCCTCCATTTTATGTGTGCTTTAATTCTGAACTTTGGCTAGATCTCAGAACTTGTTCAAGATGAACACTAATTTCAGATGATATACAAGAAAATATTCTATTTATTTATTTATTTATTTATTCATTCATTCATTCATTTGTTTTGCTGGTCCTGGGGCTTGAACGCTGGGCTTGGCATTGTCCATGAGCTTCTTTGACTCAAGGCTAGCACTCTACCTCTTGAGTCACAGTGCCATTTTAGGCTTTTTTTTTTCTGAGTAGTTGATTAGAAATAAGAGTCTAAATAGACTTTTTCCTGCCCAGGCTGGATTTGAACCATGATCCTCAGATCTCAGTCTCCTGAGTAGCTAGGATTACAGGCATGAGCCACTGGCAACTGGCAGGAAAATATTTTTAGAGTGCACTAATTAATTCTTGGAGATAACAGAGAGACAGATCCAAAGGGGATCTGGTCAAAAGAGATCACCCCAGAGACTTCCCATCTATTTTCTGATAAGTTTTCTAGGTGAATCAAAAGGCTAAAATGATCATCAAGAGCAGTCTTGAAGAATATATATTCATATATATTCATATATATGAACAATCCTTGTGCTGCATCTTGGTGACTGGCAGGGGTAATGAAAGGAAAATTAAGGGCAAATTTTGTACATTCAGAACTTAGGGTGTATATTGTGTGTGTGTGAGAGAGAGAGCTAGATGGATGAGGATGGAGAGGAGAGGGAAGGGAAGAGTGGTAGAGAAAAGATGAGTGGGAGAGAGGAAGAATGAGCCGGGTCATAAGGGTAAGTCACTGTAGCAGAGTGTGGCTCTTCCGCAACGTATTTATGTATGGTTCCTGCCTATGTGGCACAATATTCTTACAGACTATGAACACTATTTTGCTTGAAATTTCAAATTCATAAAGTACCAACTTTTAATAAAACTGTCTTCATCTGTAGTTCATTTGAAAGAATTTAGCCATTGACACTGCAACAATCCTACTTCTGAAGTCCATTCTACAACTAAAGTTTGCCTCATATATGCTTAGTTTCCTTGTCACTAAGGATAAGCATTCTGTGTCCAAATACAACCTTTTTACCTCAATTTTCTGGAGAAGATGTATTTGCAAAGGAACAGGTGGCTGATTAATACATTTTAAAAATTAAATTCCTAAATGCCCGCACTGTTTTCTTTAGTCAGCTTCTCCAAAGGAAGTGTAGCTGCTTCAGCATATAACTCTGGGCTATAGTTCATATTCTCTGTTTACTTTATTCTTGTGAAACTGTATCCTAAGATTTGGGTATATAACTTGTTATTTGATATCAGCTGAACAACAGTGAACCAATTGTAATAGTGGTGGCACCAAAAGAAACAGAGGGACTTCCATGTTTCTAAAAGAAAAAACAAAAGCAAAACTTCCCCCCACTCCCACAATACACCACAAAAGCCCTTTCGTTTTGGTTCAGTTAACAACGTATCTTTCTACAGTTTAAAATATTCATAAATCCAAAAAGTTTTCTATTTCCCCAAGTCTAAGGGGAAAAACCTACTCCAACTCACATATTATTTGTCAAATGTTTTAGGATGAATTTAGCTTTAAAAGCCCAAGGTTCCTTTCTCTCTCCCTCCCAGCAGTTACCTTAAGGGACACACTCCTCATCCCCCGCCCAATGGCCGCTGTCCCCCCAAGGGGATCAAGAGAGGAGGTGTAGTGATGCAAACAGGTTTGGGCTTGGCTTCACAGCCATGCAGCCCACGTGGCTCATCGTGGGTGTTCCCAAGTCACCGCGGGCTGTGACACGGCTCGCTCGGAGGATTTACGGAGCTCTATCCCGTATACCTCCACTCCAGATGCTACCGGGAAATCGCTGTTCTTTAAAGTACTCCAAAGTCTTCATCCTATTCTCTTGATTCTTCTACATCTCTGCTTGCTTACAGCCCCAGGGATTTTTAACTTTCCTGGACGCAAGAGTTTCTCACCGACTCGGTGCTGGCGCGAGCGGGCTCCGCTTAGGCCTCCTGGATTGCCTGGGATGTACACCGCCACGCAGAGCGGGGTGCGGCTTCTTCTCGCTCCCCTGGTACCGGGAAAGGAAGAAAAGAGGCAAGAGGAGGTGCTCAGCCTTTCTGAGGACACTCCCAAAGGAGTTGGGCATATATGCAAACAGAATGATGCTAAGATGCAAACCAGGCAACGTGGAGGTGCTAAGCCCTCTCGACCACGCTCTCAAATACCCCTAATTGACATTTAAGAAACGAACAACGCTAAAACGCAAATTGGGCAATGTGGTCCCCCCCTGAGCCTCATCTGACAGGCCGAACTGAGGTTTTAGGGGAAAGCTTACTCATCCCTCCCCCATACACACACTGAATTCATTCTTTGAAAAAAAATGTGTAATTTTAAGTTCCACCGCTGTCATAATGAACACTCCACAGTAACTGGCAGTGGAACAATGGACACCCCCATATCACATTGTGTCAGGTAATTACAAAGTGCCGCGGCGCGGGAAAGCTGGGCTAGGAGCTTCAATGGTGCCCTGCAGCGTGCGGGAGCGCTCGGTGCCGCGGCTCTCGCCCAAGCTTCAAGACCAGGTTCGTGCCAATGTTTCAATCCAGACCGAGGGACGGATGCAACCGGACCTTGGCCCCGGGCGTGGATCGAGGGGACTCGCACTGCTCCGGAACGCGGGTCGTGGGGAGAGTGGAATCGGGTGGGGAGAAGGTCCCGCCGGGCGTGGCGAGGGCCCCCGACTCCTGGGGAAGGGATCTCCGCGGGACCCTGCGCTCCCAGCAGCACCCACCCACTACGTCCCCTCGTTCGGGTTAAGGCTAGGGCACCTTCATAAGGGGGCGCGCGGGGTCACGCGGTAAAGATGTTACTTGTAGCGGGACATCCGTGTGTGCGGAAGCTAAGGGGAGGAGGGGGGAGGAGAGAGGGAAAGAGAGAAACAGAAGGGTGGGGGGGAGCAGACGCAGGCTGAAGGCCGAGATGTCCTACTTCTAAGTCATTCTTTCCAAGGCAAGCGCTTTCCGGCTGAGCAGTGGAAGGGCGCGCCTCTTTAAAGGCCACCCAGACAGGTCGCGGACCTCTCCTAAGGGGGTTCCAGCCTCGGGGCGCTCGGCTGTGGCCCCAGGATGGGGACATATCCTGACAGCTGAGGGTTGGGTCAAACCTGTGGTTTCCTTCTCCCGAGCCTCTGGCGCTGCAGTCGGAGGCGGCGAGCGCAGCCGGCCGTCCCTGCAGCGGCCCTCTCGCGTGGCGCCCTCGCGTCCCCGCGCCCTTTCATGGCTCGACCTACTCCCTTCACCTCCCATTCATTTTTCCTTTAGCCGCGACTAGGACTGGCTCTAAAGCCAACTCCAACCGCTCCCCCCCTACCACCCGAAGCCCACATCCCGGAGTTCAGGAGAAAGGGCCGGGGTCGGAGCCGGCGGCGACAGCGACGCACGGGAGACGTCGCGGAGAGGTGGTGGCCGCGAGGGGCGCCGCGAACCGCCGTTGCCCGCCGCGGATGAGCAGGCGGCCGAGAGCAGCCCCCGGAGCCGCGCAGCATCCGCGTACCCAGTGACGGTGGAAGCCACGCCCTCTCGGGAGCGGGGGGCTGTGCTAGCCCCCCCACCTCCCCCGTTCCCGTCCTGCTCCTCCCCCTCCCCCCTCCCCGCGCCGGCCCCCGGCCCGCCCCCGGCTCGGCTCGCGGGAGGCGCTGGGCGCCGGGGCTGGCGCGCTCTGCCGGGCGCACACACACATCCACGCACGCACGCCCAGAGCAGCTCTCTCCTCGTTGAGCCCGCGTTCCCCTCGTCCATGCAGACGGACAGAGCGACGGAAGATGGCTGACGACTCCGTGGGGCCCCGAGGATGCAGCCCGGCGGCAGCAGCGGCGGCGGCGGCGGCGGGAGCGGCAGCAGCGGCGGCGGCGGCGGCGCGGGCAGCGGCGGCAGCGGCGGTGTTGGCGGCGGCGGCGGCGGCGGCAGCAGGAGCCGGAGCGGCGGCGGCGGCATCCCCGAGACTCCCCGAGCTACCTTTCCCTCTGACAGCCACTGACGGTCTCCGCCGCTAGAAGAGACCCCGCGTCTCCAGCGCCCGCCTCTCCCCCTCCCTCCCGGCCCGGCCCGGCCCCGCCAGCACCGCTACCTCCGCCAGCTTTGCCACCATCAGCACCACCTCCACCACCGCCACCACTACCACCACCACCACCACCACCACCGCCACCGCCGGCGGCGGCAGCAGCCATTTCATCTCCACAGAAACCAGACACAAAAACATGGCAGAAATGGAGAAAGAAGGGAGACCTCCGGAAAATAAAAGGAGCAGGAAACCGGCTCACCCAGTGAAAAGGGAGATCAATGAGGAAATGAAGGTATTTTTGGACCTCGGGGGTTGGGAAGACCGAGCTCTTTCTTCCGTCCGCTCCTTCTGGGCTGTTGTGCGGATTTGGGGGGATCCAGGGGCGCGCTTGTCAGTTTCTCTGGGATGCCCGGAACGCCTCGGCTCCTCCTCCAGGTGCAGAGCAGAAGCCAACTCGCGGGTTGCTTCCCCGAAATGTGCCAAGCTCAGATTTGATGAGGGCGGGGGCGGGGGGGGGTAGGGAGAGACCACATACTACTTAACGGTACAAACCCCGGGTCGGCACAGATTTGTTTCAGGGACGGGGCCCCAGGGGCTCCAGTGGTGGCTGGGCATGACGGACAGGCTTTCCCAGGGTAAAACCATCCTTCGGACCCTTCCAAAGTTGAGAGCCGCCCGGCCGAGGCACCTCGGGGAGAGCTCGATGCCACCCCCTCTCCCTAGTACATCTGCCTGCTTGGTGATGTCGCTTCGTCCCAAGTCGCCAAGGGTGACCGTGTAGCGGTTGTCAGTGCCCGCTCTGTGGCGGCCTGGGCGGCGCGGGTCTGGGACGGTCCTGCCCGCCCGGATCGCCCCGCCCGCGCCCGCCTGGGTGCTCTGCTGTCTCCACCCGAGCGCGTGTCTCTGCCCGCCCCGCTTCCTGGGTCAGCACCCCCCTCCCACACCCGCCCACGGTCCCGCTGAACGCTCGATTTTCGTCGGAGGGGCGGCCTTCGCCAGCGCTTGCCCATTGTTCAGGAAGGCCGGCCCGGAGTCCGCTCAGCCGGCCGAGGCCGGGCTCCCGGCCAGGCCAGCGGTGCCCCAGAGGTGGCGAGCGCAGCGGCCTCGCGCGCCAGCTGTGCGTGTTTGGAAGCGATTGCCCAAGAGCACCCCGCTTACCTCCCCTTGTCGCCCCCACTCCTTTATTAGATTCTGCGAAGTTGCGAGGGTTAGCCTGGGCGATGATTTTATTCTCTGTTGATTTCACAGGTTTCTCTTGATTTTTATTTTGTCCATTTTTCTTTTGTCGAGTTGAAAAAAGTAGCGGGTTTTCTGTCTTCTCGGTGTTCCTCATCTTCTGAATACAACCCGCGGGCTGCTAGGTGATCGTGTCAGGTTTGGTGAAGTTTCTACTGGAAAGACAAACTGGATTTTAAAACGCCATGCTACTAGGTCATTTTTTTTTTTTAAACTGCGTTTTAACGTCGTCTTGGTTAGGACAAGCATATTCTGTGACGGTGCCTCGTATGAAGCTCACACTTAAAAGGGGACAGATGGGTGTACACCCGTTTTTGTGTACCTGGGTGCATATGCTTAGCCTTACCTTCCGCCTAGAAATGTCAGTAGCATGCTAATTTTTGGAATTCGAGTTTGTATTTCGGGGTGAGAAACTTCTTCAAGCATAAGGTGCAGGATGGAGCCAAAAGAGAAATAAGGAAGATTTGCTTGGAAATTAATGCCAGTCACTGTAATGGAAACCACCATTGATTTAAAAAAAAAAAAACCCAAAACCAACCAAAAGACTAGTAAAAAGTTGTTTTCTTTCCACGAGGGTGGAATTCAGTCTACAATAACCAGTTTCCCTCACTTGCCCTTCCTTCCCTCCAGTCCGGCATTTACAGATTACTTTTCCATGTCATTTTAAATTGAGGGTATAGGAGAAGAGGAGAGAGGTGAAGGCCACTAGGAAATCACAGCATGCACTGGCCCTTTAAAACACCGCCTAATGTGATCTATATGGATGGCAGCTTTTAAGTTTCATAGGTTCTAGAATTACAAATTAGCTAATTTTAATCAAAACATGTGAAATGTTATCCCGGCTGGATATAATGGCTGACTGTGCTCCATGCTTGGGGCTCGTGTTGTTGACTTTGGCTGCAGGCAGTACTCCGCGGTTTGGGAGATAGTTGTCCTTCTACAGTATAACAGATGTTTGTCTGAACTGGTGAGGAAGAAACAAAAACAACATTGTATGAAGGGGAAAAATTACACAATTTTTAGCCAATGCTGCGGGACTAAGTATGGAATTAACCTTGGTGTGCAGAATTTCCTCTTGAAAAAAAATGTTATATTTTTCTTCCAAATCACCACTTACTATTTGAAGTTTTAATCCTCATCATTTCGATGCAGTGTAGCATTAAACAAGAAGTTTTATACAGGAAATAATTCAATTGCCTATAGGTTCGGTATTTCTCTCTGGGTTAGAACAATGTGAGAGACCCCTGGCCAGAATTTTCAGTCATGTTCCTGCACATGATGCCAATGTGTCTAGTGCAACTGTTTTGTAGGCAGTCCTCTAATATAATAGCACCAAGAATCCTTATTTAAAGTGTTTCCTCAAAGTCCAAAGGGTTATTTTAAGCTCATTAATATTTTTCTGCTTTTGATATTAATAATTACAGACACAAAACTCCTCCCTTCACTTCATGCTATTATTACCCTTCCATGTCCCTGAACATGAAGTGTAGGGTAACATAACAAGTTGGTTACCCTGTATAAAAATGTGTGCAACAAAATGTCACCCTGAGTACAATGTAGCCTTGTGCAGCTTCCTATCGGTGCCGCTGGAACTGCCTGGCTGTGTTTGCCTTCATCTGAACGGCTTTCATCTGGACCAGTGTAAACTAAGCCCTGGTAAGTAATCACTGCCCAGCAGAAAGAAAGGAATGTATACAGCTAGCGAGGCCTAAGCTGTAAAAACGGAAATCTGAGCCCCCACGTCGGATCACATATCAAGGCTTGAAGGTAGGGGAAATGAAAGGGGAAAAGAGGAGAGAGGGAATGGAAAAGTCAGCCTGGGAAGTGAAGGATCAGGAGGAGGCCTCCCTTAGGGAGATTTGGCTCAGGGATTAGGGAATTTTATCATGGTGTACAGTGACCTACTCAGGTTTCAACACTGGTTGGATCCAGTTGCTTCTCTGTGAGCTGAAAGAAAAAACACTGGAGTGTATGTGATTTTTTTTTCCCCTTGTGGTAACAGAAAGGACATTGGTACAAGTATCTATTTTAAGTACAGCAAAGGCAAAGCACTGAGAATGAGCAACAAATTTGCTTCATCTCAGATACTTCCTTCAAGATTTCCTAATTGAGATAGTCACATATTTATGTAAAAGGTGGTTGGAGAAGACATACTGGCTGAAGTTTAGCTGACATCAGTAATGGCATTGGAGATTGTCTTCATGTGGCTGGGAGCTAATGTTGGTTGCTGTTTCACTAGATCAGATATTGAGTTACATTTTCGTTATCACTGGTATAATGTACATGGCAGTTGTAACAAATTTAAATTTGATACAATATAATTTTGTGTGTGGAAAGTACATGACTTGGCATAGCTTGCTTCTGGTATACTCCAGTGACAGTATCTTGAAGTAGAAATATTTGTCTCTTTATGACCTTTACACTGTCTCTTAATCTTTCCTACTTTTCTGATTTTTGATTAAAAAAACATTGTTTTGTTGTGTTGACACAACACAGTAGAGAGGATTTTAAAACATCCAATGGCAATGTAATTTACATTTTGACAATTTTTGGTTTCTATAAAAAAATTTTGTCAGTTATGGGGCTTGAACTCTGGGCCTGGGCACTGTCCTTGAGCTCTTCAGCTCAAGGCTAGCACTCTACCACTTGAGCCACAGTTCCACTTCCTGTTTTTGGTTTCTAAAGTGAATATTGGGATTTAATCTACTGTGGTGTATGTCCTTGCTATACTGTTAGCATACATGTGTCATAATAAATGTATATCACAGAGGAATCCCATCATATGGAAGGGTTAGTTTCATGAGTTCTTCTAGAACATGGTAGACATAATATACAAACTAGTTTGTGTTAGTGAATGTGTAAACGTATGTTCAAGCATAAATGCTAGTTGCATTTAAGGATATGTAGTTTGCACCCAAAGATCTTAGTGAACTGTCATCAGTATATCCTGAACAATACAACTCAAAAAGTGTAAAGTGTGAATAGAGATAATGAGTCAGGTTTTTATCTTTTTAAACTCTGACAAAGCTAATGTGATCGGATCAACTACACTGTCCTGGAAACTTTCCTAAACAAACCATAATTAATGTACTTATAATATTTGGCTTCTTTATCAACTACTAAACTACAGGATAGTCTATGCTAACTGTCACAGAGTCTTACCTTTACTAGAGGAAGTTTCTGTCTACAGATATTCTCAGTAAGTAATTTGTACCTAAATTTATGCTTTGGTCCTGTTGCCTGCAGTTTGAGGCAGGCACATCTGGTAAAGTTTAGTAGGAAACTTACCACAAGATTTTCTAGTTTGGTCTACTGATGGTCTCCATTTGGCATTAAAAATGACCTATGTCAATTGCATAGACAATAAGGCAACTGCAGTGAGTTAAGTAGCTTGATGTTTAAAAAGAATTAGAGAAAACAGAGTGAGAATTGTAAAATTCAACATATTTAAGATTGAAATGATCTCATTATTTAATCAGTTATATTTTAAGATTTGCTGCTGAAATGCTACCCTGTTATGTTTGTTAAATGCATCAAGGAACTTAAAAAACAGGCCTGGAAGCACATCCCACTGAGACATTCACAAATTGTATCAGACCTTTCTTGCTGAATGACAGCTTCAGGTGCAAAACATGACAGGGTTAGGGGCTAATAAAATCAGGACAAGGACCTTGCTCTTTGGCAGCAGGTATGGGATGTTCCTGTGCCCTTGTCATTGCCATCCATTGTCCAGCTCAGGCTAAACCCATAAGAGACAGTCCTGAGAGGACTTGGAGAGCTATGCATTGTGCTCTATTCCATCAGAGGTTTCTGGGTAGACTCTCTTTCACCATCTGTGAGCCTCTGATTCTGATGTACCGTAGAGCACCATTCTCTCTCACAGGTTCCAGAGACAAGGAAATGGAAAGGAACCTCTCCACTTCCTACCAAATCTGAAATAAACATTTGAACTAGAAGAAAATGAGTCTGACAGACTCGTTCCCTTCTGCGTTTCCTGCCTCTGTGCTTGCCAAGACTGCTCTGAGGAGCCAAGCCCTACTCTGCTTGTGTGAAAGACAGACTTATAGAAACCAAGAGGTAACAGAGTTTTAAACTGAAAGTCAAAATCAGGGCCTCAAAAAGGAGCACTGAGGGTTTGTTGGTGGCTCTCTAAAAAGGAGACTCCCAAGAAAAGATTATCTTGCTAGTATGACCAAAGTTTTTATAGCTTGAAGTCTTCTGAGAAATGTCTCTTCATTGTCTGTCATTATCATCTTCTCCTTCTCTTTCTACTTCTCCTCCTTCTTTTCCTCCTTTTCCTTCTCCTCTTCCTCCTTCCTTCTTTTCTCCTTCTCTCTTCTCCTTCTCCTTCTTCTTCTCCTTCACCTCCTTCTTTTGTGTCAGTTCTGGGGTTTGAATTCATGGCCTGGATGCTATCCCTGAGCTTTTTTTTGTTCAAGACTAGCACTCTACCATTTGAGCCACCCCTCTAATTCTGGCATTTTTAGTGGTTAATTGTAGATAAGACTTTTCTGTCCAGGTCGGCTTCAAACCACAATCCTTGTATCCCAGCCTCTAGTAATTAGGATGAGCCACTGGTACAAGGCAGACTTGTATTCTTAAGCTAATAAAATTAGTGAATATTTTCCTGAAAGGGAAAGGGTAGAAGGGAGGAAAATAGAATACTTTATCTTGGTAGTGTCACTTGAAACATAAACAGACTTGAATGCTTGTGCCACGTGAGATTTGCTGAATGTATACTTTAGGATCTGTAGACTGATGGGAGTTAATGTCTCTTATATAACTAAGAGACCAGTGGAATTCTGAACAGCTTTAAGGGCAGCAGTGATGACAGGAAAACTATGTCTTGGTAATTTTTAGGGCAGTGCTGCAGCTGTGAAAGGACACAGCTGCACGCAGCTGTACACCTGCCATTCCTGCCATAGTGTTGGCTCAGCCTAGGACCCTTAATTTCATATTATTCCTTTGACTCCTTTAGGACAGTTGATGTCTTGGCAGTAGATTAAAATGTGGGCATATGATTGTGTGCTCTGTATCACAAGATTTTTTAAAATTAGAAGCACATGATTTTGATTTCCTAGGCCAGTTAGATAGCCATTGAGTTTGGAATCTATCACTCAAAACAATACTTTTTCAGGTCTGTTCCAGTTGGGGATTGGTGGTATACTGTATCCTCTGCTTTTTGTCCTGCATTAAAATCTTTGTGTTATAGCTGATGAAAATGCTATAAAGTGACCCAAAACTCAACACTGTGATCATCTGCAAGGGCTTTCAAGCTAGACAGTCATAGGTAAAAATGGCAGGCCCAAAGCATAAACTCGGCCAATCTAGGCCCCCCCTTATTATTTCATGCATGCAGGGTGATGACCTCCTAATGGGTCATTTTTCGGGACTGGCTTATTCTACTTGTATACCATCTGATTTAGTGGGAACATGAATGTGGAAGTACTTTGTAATCTGTGAAGGCCTCTTCAAATATTTCTCTTGCAGTCTCTAAATTTTACTTCATGATCTTTTTCTTGGCATAACCATAAAACAAAATTGGTCTACTGGGTCTGTGTTAAAGGAGAAAACTTAGACGTAGCACTGGGCCAGGCCTAGGAGCAGAGCTGGAAACTGACTTCTTACCAAGTTCAGTTGTTAGCTTTACTTTGGGACTTGAACAAGGCTCTGCCTCTCTTCTGCATATTTCCTTTCTTATTGCTCTTTGTGAGTCCAATAAAGCTTCATAGAGGTTTGCTCCGGAATTAGAATGCATGGACATGACAAAGCAGAGAAAAAAATTAAAATAAAATAACTACCATTCCATTATTCATAACAAGCATAGATGCTAGTAGTTTTTTCTTCCTCCTACCTTGTGAATTGTTCACAGGAGTTTCCTTTCTGTTTGAAAGTATTTCTTATGTTTTCTACATGTTGGATAGTACATGTCAGAATGTTTTGAAGTTAAATAACATAACTGACAGATTTTTTGTATTGTCATTATAATTGTGAGTATGACTGATGTAGCAGAGACTATGTTAATTTTTAATTAAAACTTGCTTCTTATTTTTACAAAGGTATACACAAACATGACATAAATAGCAGAATAAGCAATAGTAATAACAGAAAGAAAAACAAAGACCATAATTTTCCCACTCAGAAGCACTTAGGGTCAATACTCTGATGTATGTCTTTCCTTGTCCTTTTCTATGTATAACACACAGTTTTAAAAAACAAAAATCATCTCATACCTAACTTTTCTTTTAAAACCTATTATTGTTAATAGTTTTCCATAGCACTAATTTTTTTAATCTTCAGCATAAATTTTAGTGAAGAAAGAGTATTCTATTATATGACTAAGCTATATATGTATATATATATATATATATATATATATATATATATATATATATATTTTGTCCATCATGGGGCTTGAACTCTGGGCCTGGGTGCTGTCCCTCAGCTCTTCAGCTCAAGGCTAGGGCTCTACCACTAGAGCCACAGCACCACTTCTGGCTTTCTCTGCTTATGTGGTACTGAGGCATCGAATTCAGGACCTCATACATGCAAGGCAAGCACTCTACCACTGAGCCACCTTCCCAGCCCCTAAATTGTAATTTATTTAACCGAGTTCCTATTGTTTGGCATTAGATAGTTTGTTTCTAAGAAAACACCAAGATAGATATTCCTGTACATGTGTATTTCTGTACTTACTTCCTTAGGATAGTTCCTCAAATTGCCAAGAAATAAAGTTGCTGAGTCAAATGGTATGTAAATTTCGTAGAATCTTAATGCGTTGAGTCATATTACCTTTGCTAAAAGTCATATCAACTTCTCAGTAGTATGCCAGAACTCACTGATGTTACTTATGATACTTTTTAAAGTTTTCATATATTTATTGTTGGAACAAGGTTTTTCTGAATTTCATTAGCCATTTCTCTGTATTTATACATTTTTTTTTGTATTTGTGAATATATCTGAATGAATTAGCATATCTGTAGAGTACATTCTAACTGTTAGATGTTATGCTAGGTAAGTCTTAAAATGAAATAGGAGATGGATGCTACTCAGGAGGCTGAGATTTGAAGATCATGGTTCAATGCCAATCAGGAAGGAATGTCTGTGAGACTCTTATTTGCAGTTGACCAGCAAAAGGCTGGAAGTAGAGCTATGACTCAAGTGGTAAGAGCTAACCTTGAGAGAGAAAACAAACCAAAAACCCAACTCAGGACAGTGCCTAGTCCTTGAGTTTAAAACACAAAAAACAAAAAGCAAAAAAGAGAAATGAAAAATTTTTATCCTTAAGTAATGCACAGTATATTTGGGTAGATGTTGTTGCCATACTTTATTTACAAGAACTGCCACTTGGAGTAAAAATGGGAATTACGTTTATGGGAAGAGGAAGGGAAAACTTTCCCTCATTTAAGTAAATGATTGGGAGCTCCTTGAATATTTCTTACTTCCCTGGATAAGACACAAGTTTGCAAACATATTGACATTAAGTTTTTCAAGGTCTGGTACTTACCTATCTTATAATAGCTTTTTGATATTTTCATGATAAATAAAATTCCCAGTCCTTTTCAAGGCCTTGAAATATTTTTGTTTTAAAGGTATTTTCTGAATTGTTGCTATTTTAACTGTGCTTAAAATCAACCATTATTTCTCTGGTGAAATGTTCATTTAAAAATAGCTTAGATTAGGCCAGCTGCTGGTAGCTTACACCCGTAATCCTAGCTACTCAGGAGGGTAAGAGCTGAAGATTGAGTTTCAAAACCAGCCCAAGCAGGAAAGTCCATGAGACTTGTTGTTGCTGGTTATAGGACTTGAACTCAGGACCTGGGTGCTATCTCTGAGTTTTTCTGCTCAATGCTCATGTTCTACCAATTTGAGTACCGCTCCACTTGCAGTTTTCTGTTGTTTAAATGGAGATAAGAGACTCTCATAGTCTTCTTACCTGGGCTGGCTTCGAACAATGATCCTCAGATCTTAGCATCCTGAGTAGGTAGGATTAGAGGCATGAACCATCAGTGTTCAACTGTTCATGAGACTTTTTGTAGTTGTTGTTGTTGTTATTGTCTGCTGTGGGGTTTGAACTCACAGCCTGGGGGCTGTCCTTGAGCTCTTTTTGCTCAAGGCTAGCTTTCAACTACTTTGAACCATTGTGCTACTTCTGGTTTTCTGGTGGTTAATTGGAGATAAGAGTTCAAACCCAGGGGCTGGGAAGTTGGTTCAGTGGTAGAATGCTTGCCTTGCATGCATGAGGCCCTGGGTTCGATTCCTCAGCACCACGACCAGACCCCCCCCCCCAAAAAAAAAGAGTTCAGAACCACCAAAAAAAAAAAAAAAAAAAAAAAAAAAGGAGGAGAAAGAGGGAGAAATAAAGAAAAGAAGAGAGGATAAGGAAAGAAAAGAAACAATCCCAAAAGGGGCTTTTCTGCCCAAGCTGACTTTGAACTGCCATCCTCAAATCTCAGCTTCCTGAGTACCTAGGATTACAGGTATGAGACACCAGCACCATGAGAGTCTTATTTCCAATAAACTACACAGAAAAAGCCACAAGTGGTGTTGTGGCTCTAGTCACAAGTGACGTTGTGGCTCCAGTGATAGAGGGCTAGCTTTGAGCAAAAGAAGCTCAAAGATAGTGCCCAGGCCCTGAAGCCCCAGGACAGGCACACAATTTTTTTTTTAAGTTGATCTTTGACATTTGTATGGTACTACCAATTGAATAAGCAGGTTGTCTAAGGAATGTCCTGTTAATCAAGATGTAACAAAATTAAGTTTTGCTGGTATGGAAAGAACACAGGAAAAGTGAAGAAATAGTCAATTTTCACTTCTGCATATCTGTCTTTGATTGATTGATTGGAACAGAGCAAGCTTTCAGGCTAAATGTTAAGATTGTGGTCTTTTGTAGGAAGCACAGAAGAGAAAGAAATGGAAGAGGTTGAGGAAAAGGTAGGGGACTAGGTAATTACAAGTACAAAGTAATTAGAATTAGCTATGATGTCAAAAAGTTGCAAAATGAAAGTCAGTTTTATTTTATAACTCAAGGCATCTAACATATAAGAGTTGCTGAGCAGGTCATCTACCATTTGAGCCATGTCTCCAGCCCCTTTTTGGGTTGTTTCTTTTCTTTCTTTTTCCTCCCTTACTCTCTTCTTTTCTCCCTCTTCCCCTCCCTCTCTCTCTCCCTCCCTTCTTCTCTCTCTTCCCCCTCTCCCTCCCTCCCTCCCTCCCTCCTTCCTTCCTTCCTTCCTTCCTTCCTTCCTTCCTTCCTTCCTTCCTTCCTTCCTTCCTCCCAGCCTCCCTCCCTCCCTCCTTCCCTTCCTTCCTTCCTTCCTTCCTTCCTTCCTTCCTTCCTTCTTTCCTTCCTTCCTTTCTCTTTTTCTCTTTCTTTTCTTTCCTTCTTCCCCTTCCCTCCCTCCTTCCCTCCATCTCCTTCCTTCCTTCCTTCCTTCCTTTCATTCTTTCTTTTGTTCTTTCTTTCGTTCTTTCTTTCCTTGTGGTACTGGGGTTTGAACTCAGGGTCCTACACCTGCTCAGCTTACTTGCTTACAGATGGCACTCTATTACTTGAGCTACTACAACTCCAGTCCTGCCTTTTTTGTTGTTATTTTGGAGACTGAGTCTCACAAACATTTCTACTCTGGGTGGCTTTGAATTTGATCCTCTGGATCTCATCCTCTTGAGTAGCTAGTATTTGGAATATAAGCTTGAGCCACTGCATTTGGCAAAGATTTAATGCCAATTCTGAATTTTGATCATTCCTTCCTTAATAATAACAATAATAATAGGGGACCAATGATCAAATCTAAAAATAAGCAAAGTTTCAAAATAGGAAATGTGAAGTCTCTCTTAGAAGTCTCTCTCTCTCTGATATTGACATCTTGTAGTATGACTTCTTTGCAAATCTTTGGTATGAGGAAGTTACTTGTTTAGAGTTACTGACACATTGGCTTGTACTGAATTTATAATAGAAAAAAAGATAATTATTTTAGTTATGACTTGTCTCGAAGAATACGCAATGCCTATCTTTTTTTTTTTTTTTTTTTTTTTTTGTCAGTCATGGGGCTTGAACTCTGGGCTTGGGCACTGTCCCTGCACTCTTCAGCTCAAGGCAAGCATTCTACTGCTTGAGCCACAGCGCCACTTCTGGTTTTCTAGTGGTTTATTGGAGATAGGAGTCTTACTGCCTGGGCTGGCTTTGAACGGTGATTCTCAGATCTCAGCCTCCTGAGTAGCTAGGATTACAGGCGTGAGCCACTGGCGCTCGGCTGCAATGACTATCTCTTACCTTCTTGATGCTCTTATTTTGTAAAATGAGGATGCTATCTAGGTGACTACATCCCTAACACATAAGATTACTGGAGGAACAAGAGAATTAAAGGATGTGGATGTACTGCAAGTGCTTTAAGAGTATTAGATATTATCATTATAATTTTATTGACCTGTTTTCCAAACCCAAATTGGACCACAAGATATGAGAGGATTTTTGTGTCACTTCCAATGGCAAGAGGCAGTCTCCAAGATGTAATTTGGATGCCAAAATATTGCAATTTCTAGCACATTTTGGTGTTTTATAGGAGCAATGATAAGGTATTTGAAATAATGACTCCTCAGTAAAATTCATGATGTGTGATCACTATAAATTTTGAAATTTCATTGTAAAAGTTACTTCATTTTTCATATAAATAGAAGTTCATAGAATCCTAAAGGTGGGAGGAACTTTAAACAATTTTTTTTTGTTTCAGTTTCTTGTCCTAACTCTTAAGGAGAAATGCATGAAGATACCCCTTGGCATAGTAGCTTGTCTTATTTGATTTTATTTTACTTATTTGTAGGACTTAAAATCAGGGTCTTATACTCTTTCTTAGCTTTTTCCACTCAAGGCTAGTGCTTTACTACTGAGCCCCACTTCTACTTCTGGCTTTTTGCCGGTTAACGAGAATTCAGAGATTTTTCTGCCCAGGCTGCTTCAAATCTTTATCCTGGGATCTCAGAATCCTGAATAGCTAGAATTATAGGCATGAGCCACCAGTGCCAGGCTAATAGCTTCTGTTATTACTGAGCATTTTTACCTTAAAAGTGTTTCTGGATTTTAACTCATTGCTTTTTCTTCACTTAAAAAAATAAACAAAAATGTAAGAAAGGAATAACTTTTAAGTATAAAATTATTTTTGGGCTCACATTAATCAAGATGATTGTACTCATAAACTGATACATTGATATTTGTAAAACTACTTAAAGGTAATAAAATAAACAATATAACTATGAGATAGATAAAATAAGATATGATTATTGATGTCAAGACTAGCACAGTGACATGAAGGTGTCAACAACTTCCCTCCTTCAAGGAGCTGCAAGAGATTCTCACAGGTGAAAACTCAGGTAAGGATGCAGAAGTTGCCTCCAGCATTCAAGAGGCTTCATTGTGTAATGGAAGGTAGGTGGTGGTTAAGAAGTCAGGTTGTACCTCGAGGTATTTGATCTATTTGGAATTGATTCTGGTGCAGAGTGATATATAAGAATCTAACTTAAATTTTCTACATGTATATAGCCAATTCTTCCAGCACCATTTGTTGAAGAGGCTGCCTTTCTTCCATCTGATAATTTTGGCTCCCTTATCAAAGATTAGGTGGCCTTAGGTCTGTGGGCTCATGTGTGGGTCTTCAGTTCTCTTCCATTGGTCCTCAGGCCTGCTCCTATGCCAGTAACAAGCTGTTTTTTATAACTATAGCTTTATAATAGTGTTTGAACTTTGGTATTGCTATACCACTGTTCTTCCCGCTAAGGATTGTTTTTGCTATTCGGGGTCTTCTATTTCATTAAAGAATGTTGTTGAGATATTAATAGGTATTGCATTGAATTTGTAGATAGCTTTGGGCAGTATTGCCATTTTCACCATGTTAGTTCTCCCAATCTAGGAGCATGGGAGGTTTTCCCACTTCCTTAAATCTGCTTTAATTTCATTTTTTAAGTTTTCATCATAGAGGTAAAAATATTACAGGAAGGGATAGGGGATATGCTAGGGGTCCTCAGCACAAGTTGAAACTTCCTAAATAAAGATCCAGAAACACAATACCTTAAAGAAAGGCTAGATAAATGGGATCACATTAAACTGCAGAGCTTCTGCATGGCAAAGGACATAGCTAGCAAGATAAATAGAAAGCCCACAGACTGCTAAGATATTCACTAATTATACAACAGACAAGGGTGTCATATACTTAGGGCTAAAAAAATTAACCCTTCCAATAACAAATCTACAAAGAAACAACCACCCCACTAATAAGTGGACTAAAGAATTAAAAAGAGACTTCTTTGGAGAGGAAATAAGAATGGCCAACAGACACGGAAAGAAATGTTCAACATTGCTAGCCATAAAGAAATGCATATCAAAACCATATTGAGATTCCACCTTACTCCAGTTAAAATGGTTATTATTAAGAAAACAAATAATAACAGATGCTGGTGGGGATGTGGCCAGAAGGGAAGACTATTACACTGTTGGTGGGAATGTAAACTGATTCAACCACTCTGGAAAGCAGTATGGAGGTTCCACAAAAGACTAAACATATAACTCCTCTATGATCCAGCAATTCCACTCCTGGACATTTATGCAAATGATCACAAGCAAGGCCACACTAAAGCTACCAGCACAACTATGTTCATTGCAACATTATTTACCATAGCTAAGATATGGAACCAACCCAGATGCCCCTCAATAGATGAATGGATTAAGAAAATGTGGTATATATACACAATGGAATTTTATGCTTCTATCAGAAAGAATGACATCACCCCCTTTTGTAAGGAAATGGAAAGTTTGGGGAAAAAAATCATATTAAGTGAAGTAAGCCAAACCCAAAGAAACATAGGCTCTATGGTTTCCCTCATTTGGTTTTTTTTTGTTGTTGTTGTTTTGTATTTTTTTTTTGGTCGGTCGTGGGGCCTGAGCTCTGGGCCTGGGCACTATCCCTCAGCTCTTCAGCTCAAGGCTAGCACTCTACCACTTGAGCTACAGCACCACTTCCAGCTTTTTTCTGCTTATGTGGTACTGAGGAATCGAACCCAGGGCCTCATACATGCAATGCAAGCACTCTACCACTGAGCCACCTTCCCAGCCCTGTTTCCCTCATTTGTAATAATTAGTATATGCCTAGGATAGTCCTTGCAGAGAATCATAATAGCTCAATAGCTATATACATATGACCATACAAAATGATGCTAATTGAAATGAACTCCAAGACATGGAAACAACAGGTCTTTTTTTGTTGTTGTTGACTTTGTTGTTGCCAATGTACTATATTTAGTTCTTCTTATTTTATTTATTTTTTATTTTTCCATTGGTTTATCCCTGTCATTCACTGTCTTTGATTCTGGTACCGTGTGTCTTGTATATACATGTATCTGATTTGGGGAAGGGAAGGGGAATAACAAATACTGAAAGAAGGACAAAGGGTGACCCATTGCAACAACAACACTCACAAGACACTATGTGGGAAATGAACTTTACAACTCTGGGGGTTGGGGTGAGGGGGTGGGGGAGGAGTAGGGTAGGGGGAGAGGAAAAGTGGGGGAGGGAAGGGATAGTGGGAGAAAAAGGAGTGGGTAACAATGTTCGACAAGAAATGTACTCATTACCGTACGCATATAACTGTAACGCTTCTGTACAGCATCTTTACAATAAAAATAAATACATAAATAAAAAGCAGTGATATGAAAAAAATCAGGTTATGAAATTCTTTGTGCAAGAAGCTGACACTTGTGTAGATTGAATAAAGTTTACTCTTTAAAAAAAACTTTTAAATTTAAGAAGTAATATATAAAATGCTTGAATTGTTGGAGCCAGGTGCTGGTGGTTCATACTTGCAATTCTAGCTATTTAGGAGGCTGAGATCTGAGGATTGTAGTTTGAAGCCAGTCTGGACAGGAAAGTCCATGAGACTCTGATTTTCAGTTAACTACCAAAGAGTCTAAAGTGGAGCTGTGGATCAAGTGGTAGAGCACTAGCCTTGAGCAAAAACAAAGGGCTCAGTGACAGTGCCCAGGGACGTGTACACACACACACACACACACACACACACACACACACACACACACACACACACACACACACACTGTAGTTCTTTACCAGAAAGACTTGAAACTTTTATAGACTGTAAACAGTGAATTTGCATTTTCTAGGACATAGTATAGTTCTTAAATAATACTATAAAAATCTATTTCATTGCTTGAGTTTTATGCCATAATGAGCCCATAAGATATATGCCATCAGACTCTATTTAGAAAAATTTAAAATTTAATTATTCCTTGAGTTTCTTTGGTTTCTTAATATAATATAGTGTATATGACAGATGTTATAGCCTTTCATTTTGTACCCATATTACAGCAAACTTTGGCATTTGCTTTCTTTCTTCATGAAAGGTTTAAGACTTGTGCCTTTATAAACCTCTTGTTTTCTGCATTTGCAGTCACATATTAAAATGGTAAAGTGTTTATTTTAAATGACAAGAAACAAAATGTTTTAAAGTTTTTTCCCCTGACACATAGTAACTCAGCATGCATGGCATAAATCAAATTCATATTGATTGCTCCATGAAGCCTCTGAATTTTCAGCAGAAACTATAAAATAAACTGATCAGTTAAGATACCCAAATGGTATGAATTTGGTGTTAATGATTCAGTTGAGGTTTCAGTTTTTCTTCAAGTATCTGAGAATTCTGGATCTCGTCCTAGAGTTGATTCTGAGAGGATGAATGAATTTGCAGCTGGACTAAGACAAGGCTGGAAGGTTGCTTTATGAGTTATACATCTGTAAACTTTGTGTGACTTCAGAAGTTAGATCTAGAGAAAGTTGGTGTTGGGATAGGAATAATATACAAAACATGTAGCAGGCAGAGGTTACTATGTAAAAGATTATCTCTCTTGTTAGCAGAGTTCTTTTAGAGATTGGGGCAAGATAGCACATTGACCAAAAGGATGGCTTGCACTTGGCTTTTTGTTTGTTTGTTTGTTTTTGTTGGCTGTGGGGTTGAACTCTGGATATGGGCGCTGTCCCTGAGCTCTTTTGCTCAAATTTGCTCAAAGTTAGTGTTCTACCACTTTGAGCCACAGCACCACTTGTGGATTTCTGGTGGTTAATTGGGAGGTAGGAGTCTCACAGATTTTCCTACTGGGGCTGGCTTTGAATCGTGATTCTCAGATCTCAACCTGCTGAATAGCTAGGATTACAGGCATGAGCCACCAGTACCTGGCACACTTGGCTTTTAAATGCTGTTGGGAATTGTTTTATCTATGCAACATAAGCTTCACCCTTGGAGATTTCTACTGCCAGACCACTGAAAGAGGATCTCAATTTGTGCGCTTTGTGTCATTCTGTAGTCAGGCACTGAGCAGAGTGAAAGAAATCAGGTATTAGCAGAGAGTGATGCCTCATTAAAGGGATCACTTTTGATTGAGTAGAGCAGCATTTAGCCCAGTCCTCCTTAGTGGTATTCCTGAAGTCACTGAGCTTATTTTTCCTATTAATCATATCATCTGTGAGCATTCATGAATGCCTATTTAATGCGGACATGACCAGTCATCAGAGAGAATACATGCCTCACTAAAGCATGATATAGCTGACTTGGCCTTGTAGATGGTAACACTGAATCAATCTATCTGGATTTTTAAAAAGTTTGCTAGTATACTATACCAACACAGATTGACCCAGTTGTTTCTTAGATCTTACACAGGCAGTAAAGCAAAAATAAAACAAAACCTAAATAAACAAATAAATAAATAGCATCCTGTGGGTGGTTTAAAATGCCAGGTTTCTTTTGTGGAGCCAGTAGTGCAATATCATTTATTGATTTATTGATTTATTGATTTGCAATCCTTGCTGAAATTTAAAGTCATGAAATTCAAGAAAACATGGGACTCAACACATTGAGTCTGTGCACACTTTGGCCTATAGACTTTCTGCTTTGTTTCAGGTATATAGATTATACATCCCAGTGTACTTCAGAAATAACATGTTCTAAGAAGAAGAATAAAAGGTTCTCTGAGCCACAGAGATGGTTAGAATATATAGTTTTCCTAGTTCAAGCTAGGAGGTTCATGGCACCCTGCTGGACAAGTTAAGGCACACTGGAGCATAACTGTGATGAGATCAGTAATACACACAGGACTATATTTTGCTCCCAGATAAGTTAATAAAAATGGTCCCTGGGTATAAGGTATCCAATCTGTTCAACTATACCTATCCCTTTAAAACTTTGATATCTATAATAACAGTAATAATATCCCACATTTATAGTTCATAAAGTGATTTCATGCATTATCCAAAATTTGGACTGGCTCGGAATGTTAAAAGACAATCATAGTGACCTTGTAAAATTAATAAAGCATTTAAACATTAATTAAGAATATTTTTACAAAGGGAAAAATTGGAAGGGGAAACTTGTAACCTATTCAGCTTTCTATATGGGGTAGTGGTTGTCAAGTGATGAATTATTTTTCTTTGTTGAAATTTTGCTTTGTCAGAGATGAGAAGTCATGTTAATAAATAACACCTGAATCAGATAATAAGTCTAATCTGAAATACAAAATAATTGTTTACATTTTCAAAATTTTTTCTTAGCTATTTTTATGCTTTTCCTTTCAGTATTTTTGTTAGCGTGGGAAACAGGTTTTGCAGAAGAATATGCTAAAATAAGACTTTTTATTTGCAAGGAAAACTGGCAAATATCTTGTACTTATTATCTTTAAATTGTAAATCTCTGAAGACTTGTGATAATTGGACGAGTCATTCTGTGATTTAAATGCGTTGAATTTTGAACATGATTTGTAAAATGAGCACTCCTCTAGGGAAAGCGGGACAGGGATAGCACTAAATGGAATTCTTTTAAAATAATTATTGATTATAGAAGTAAGTTGTAGTTTATGCTTCTCTTTCAGAATTTTGCAGAAAATACCATGAATGAACTCCTTGGCTGGTATGGCTATGATAAGGTTGAATTAAAAGATGGTGAAGATATAGAATTCAGGAGCTATCCTACAGATGGGGAGAGCCGGCAGCACATTTCTGTTCTCAAAGGTAATGACATTCAATGTCCCTTTGTTAGTGCAAAGTAGGATTAACTATCTCAGCCTTCCAGAATTGATTTACTTTTGGACTCATTTTGTTGACTATGCCTGTGAGTTTGTTTGTTTGTTTGTTTTGTTGGTTGTGGGGTCTGAACTATGGGCCTGGGTGCTGTCCCTCAGCTCTTCAGCTCAAGGCTAGTGCTCTAGTACTTGAGCCACAGCTCCACTTCTGGCTTTTTCTGCTTATGTGGTGCTAAGGAATTGAACCCAGGGCCTCATGTATGCAAGCCAAACACTCTACCACTGAGCCACCTTCCCAGCCTCTGTGGTTGGTTTAAATGTATATTCTACACAATATAAGAGGACAACATAAACAAAAATATACATAACTTCATCTCCTTCCAACAGTGAAAAAACTAAACGGAGGCTTAGAACCTTAAATATGGTGATCTGCCCATAAGTTTATAAAAAGAGACAAATACTGCTGACCCCCAGTTTCCTTTGTCTTTTTTGCATATGATCAACTGCTGGGAGCTGGGATTTTCTGTTAGGTGCCAATGGTAGGTGTGCATTTTCAGAAAGAGTCACTGTTGTTTGGGTGACCCTTCTCCCTTGATTTAGGGTAAGAATTCCAAAGCCCTATTTACATTTAGTACTTGAAGTTTTCACTCTTTCCCTACCACCAAACCCTTCAGTAGGGTAAGAGGAGAAAGAGAGTAGTAGATTAGACCTTGTACTTTCCTATAAGAGTATTTATGAAAGCCCAGCTAAAGAGTGGTACATAAAGAGGAATGACAGAATAGAATTTATACTGATTCTACTAGTAGACAGCATTCTCTGATATCTAATGCAAAAGCTTGTATGACTACTGAATTAATGAACCTAAATTTGAAATGAACATTTGTTTGGAAGCGAAAAGAGAAGGAACATGTGAAAAAGCAGTTCATTTGAGGAATTTTAATAAAATGTGGGTAAAACTAATTGTGCATCATCATTGGCAATTTGTTCAGTATTTATATTACATCCAAATTTATTGGCACAATACCTGCTCAAGCATTTTGTTTCCAGACTTTAAGATAGCACTTTCCCCCCCTTATATATGCAGCAAAATGTAAATGAGCTGTCCTGCAGGCATGTGGAACTGGATGTACATGACAGATTTTATGTTAAGTTTGCTATGACATTGAACACATCATGCTAGGAAAATAGTATAATCAATCTCACTGTAACTAAAAATGCAAGTCACGAGTGTATATTCTATAAACTAATAACATAGGTAATTATCTTTGGCTCTGGGGAACATGGAAAGAATGACTGCTATGTTTTTTGTGGTTGAGGCTTTTTTTTTTGGGCGATCATTTGCTTATAAGGATACTATGCACAAAGGTTTCTTTATTTTCATTTTCAATAATTTTTAGTGGGCTTTATCAATACCTAGTGAATGGCAGTTTTCTTCTAGGTCATCATCTTTGCTTATATTATAGTCTGAGTTTGTAATACAGTGGGAGTTACAATGCCGGGGTGCATTCTTCAGACTTTTCTCCTGGAAGCTAGGAAGTGATTTTTACTGTATATTACTTATACATGGAAAAGGTTAATTGCCTTTTAATTTTTTTTATGGAAATATAGTGTTAAAATTCCTCACCATGATTCAGCTTGGATATTAGCTATCATAGTGGAGCAAATTATAAAGGAATTCATTGGAAAGTGTTGACAACAAGACCAGAAAGTTCCAGAACTGACTATGGAGTTCTGGTAAGATGTTTAAAGGTTTACAAGGATTTTTTTTTCCAGTAGACAATCATTTCACTCAAGGAAATGAGGAAAAATCTTCAGTCTGATAAGTAAGCTATTTTGTCATATGTCATATAATTTTGTTTTCTCTTACAGAAAATTCTTTGCCAAAACCAAAATTACCTGAGGACAGTGTTATTTCACCATACAATATAAGCACAAGCTATTCAGGGCTTGCCACTGGAAATGGACTCAGTGACTCACCCGCAGGGTCAAAGGATCATGGCAATGTGCCTATTATTGTACCTTTAATTCCGCCACCTTTCATAAAGCCACCAGCAGGTAAGCACCACTGGGGTTCCCATTGATGATGATTCCTAGACAGCTATTTTAACTGTCTTATTAATAACTATTACAACTTAGATAAAGAATGTTTTAAGAATTCTGTAGATAAGAGATATCATGGTAGATATTATTTAAAATATTACTGTTATTGTTGGGAAAATTCTCTCTCTGTTAATACTTAGGCTTTCAAATAACTGTAAACCTTTTCTATTACCAGCTTGCAAAAATTATTTCCTTCTCTGAAGTCATTCTTCTTCTTTCTGAAAACAAGGAAATATTTCTGTTGTTTTTTTTAAAAAAACAAGTATATATGATGGCTGGTTAGCAAGAGAAGAAGGTAACTGTGGTTGAGCTGGGTGGTACATATGGAGGGCATGGTCTCCTGGGGTTTCTGAGAAAAGGAGTAATTTTGTACAAGGACATGTGGCATGCATGTTCCTCAACATGTTTTTCTTTAAATCCATTCAAGAAACAATTTACATTATGCATCATCTCCACAGAGTTCTTTCTAATTCCTGGAAAGCTGTCCTTGAGAACTTAAAAAAGATGGAGATCTGAATTCCAATTGCATGAAAATGTAATCAGTTCTTTTATATTTCCAGAAAATTAGATGGCACTGTGTTAGATCTAGATGGCAATAGGTTCTGAGCATATAATATTGTAAGCTAGGTTATGGTACATTTCACACAGAGGGAAAAGTTAACATTGTTGTCTCTGCATGCTGTAAAATGTTGGAATTGTAAAAGGATGCTTAATTGTGATTACAATAATAATACTTATTTTAGCATATTAAAGCAAATGCTTACTTATAAGGAAAGATAGGTATTTGATTATGTTTCTATCAACAGTGAAGACCTATACAGAAAAAGTTCCTGGTTTGTATTATATGTGTGTGTGTGTGTGTGTGTGTATGGATGTTATAATATAGATATGCTTACATTGTATTCTAAGTCTGATACTTTCCTTCATACTTGTAGCCACATTTTCTTCTTGTCCTACTACATTTAAAAAATAAAAATTTCCTTTCACACTAAAGGTTTTACATGTATTAAAGTCACTTATAATTGTATTTTTCTACTAAATACTAAAGTAATTGGTGTATCATATAAAGTTTGCCTTATTAGTGCCTCTATTATTTATTTTGTGATACAGAGAGGCCCAAATTTATCTCTAAAAGAGCAAAGATATCTTTTGCATAGGTCAACTTGGGCAAAAATGTAGCTGAGTTTGTAAATGTAGAATTTATGTTTAACTGTGTGTTCTGGGGCTTAGGTAAAGAGTGATGATGAGCAGGAATTTAAGGTAGTATGACCAAGTAGTAGACCAGAAAGACTGGGTGTCAATCCAGGTTTTGTCACATACCAGTTCTGAACATCAATGCTCCTCATTTGTTTTCTGAAATGTAAAATGGGGGTCACAGACCTGCTTTATAGGGCTGTTGGAAGTGAGATGAGGAAATGTATGTAAAGCCCCTCACATAATACCTGCCATGTAGCAAGCACCATACTTCTTTTTCCTCTTTTCAGTCCTAATTCTGCCCTAGAGTTATCAGGTATATAATTTGTGCATAAAAAAGTGTGCATCCAAATGCAAATTCATCTCTAAGATTTATTTGAGCAAAGCAAACAGCTTTAGAAATTAGCATAGCTGAAGCTAACGTGAGTTTGGCATGCCAAAAAACCTGCCCTGGTGTTTCCTGCTGAGCCAGCCACATAGAATTCAAGCACACAGCTCCTATTTAACTCTAATTCCACATCAGATCAGGAAATAAATAGGCAAAAGGATAGAGGCCAAAAATCGAGCTTTGGAAGTCTTAACTGTAGGAACCCAGAGGAATTAGAAGCCAGAGTAACCGAATACCAGTGGTTTTATGCTGTCTTCTGTGGAACTCCAAGGCACTCATCTGTGGAAAACAAAATGTAGGAAAGGACGTCTTTAATTTTCTGTATCTGCTCAAAACTTTGACTCTTTCTACCATGAGGTTTCATATGACAAGACAAAGACAGAAAAGTTTTCTGCTTTCTAGGCACTTTTAACAGAGAGATAAATTCTGGTTTAGTCATGCATCTAGGACAGAGGGCAGATAGTACTTGGGGCTTTGCAGGCCATACGATCGCTAATGAAGCTACAGAACTCTGTTGCTGTAGTATGATGGCAACCATACATAGTGCATAAACCAATGGGTGTGACTGTCTTACAATCAAACCTTACTCACACAAAAGGCAGCTGCAGGGTTTTACCCACAGCTTTCTGATGCTTGTGCTAGGATAAGGTTATCTGAGTCTTATGGTAAAAGGAAGGTGACTAGAGCTTCAAAGTCAGGCATTTGACTTAGTAAGGTGTCCTGTGATGCCCCAAGAAGAAGCTAAGAAAAAAATAAGGGCAAAGTAAGAGTGCTTTGGTACAGCAATATTGGTTGAATGATTGACTGAAGTTAAATTCTTATTCTACACATTAGTTAAATGATTTACTGAGGAAATGTTACTGTTTTGTTTGCTTTATTGTTCATTGAGAAAATACAAGTGTTTTGTCTGGAGTGATGCCAAATTGTCTGACCTTGACCACAGCTTCCTTGACAGTAAAGTGAGGATTCCGTTGCTCTTACTCTTTGTGGATAAGTCATTATCAAAAGTTTTCATTAATTAATCATTTTAACTGTTCCTTTGCTAAAACTTCAACAGTTGTTCTCAAGGCCAACGAATTGTACATTTCTTGTCAATTTTCCTGTCTTATATGGGGTAATGTGTGTTCTTTAAGGGAACTAATAAAGGGCACAGTGGCCAGAAGTTAATGTTCTGCTAATCAGCTCCTAGATAATTTACAACTATATCTTTGTTAATGTCTTCCTCTCAGGAAAGGAAAGATGAGGATTATGTGTATGCTTTGCATTCTTATGTTAAAGCCCAAATTATTCCTGTTGTACTGCAAGCTATGTGAACATGCTAGTAATAATTCCTTATGTTTGTGTGACATTCTTTATAGTTTTTGAAACTCATTGCATTCTTTACTTCAGTCTTGGGAAATTATCATTAATGAACTGAAATTCAAGAACTAAAGTTCTTAAGGTCATACAGCTTCTAAGTACTTGAGTTAGGACTACTACTAAAGTCTTCTGACTCCAAATCCAATATTCTTTTGATATAAAGTTGCCTTTTTAGCATACTCCTACAAAACTTTCCTAGACTATCAGAATAATAATGCTTATTAACATACTACTTCCAGGTTCCCTGGTGACAAGGAGGTATAGTTTCTTCCTGAAAAAGCTTTTTTTGTTGTTTTGTTTGTTTTTTGTTTTGGTGCCAATTCTGGGGCTTGAACTCTGAGTCTAGGCACTGTCCCTGAGCCTCTTTGTGCTGTAGTCTTTGTGCTCTAGTATTTGAGCCGCAGCACCACCTTCAGCTTTTTCTGAGTAGTTTATTGGAGATGAGTCTCATGGACTTTCCTGCTAGGGCTGGCCTCAAACCGTGATCCTCAGACCTCAGCCTCCCAAGTAGTAGGATTATAAGCATGAATCACTGGCACCCAGCCTAAAAAATATTTTTGAAAGACCACATCATTACGAGATTTGATGAGTCCTTTGCTAACTTTATGAACCTGTTAGTCTGATGGTGGTAAAATCCTAGCTTGGTTTTTAAGTCCTTATCGTCATTTGACAACAGCTTTTTTTGTAGAGTACAAACATTCCATCTGGTCAGGCACTGGTGCTACATGTGCTCATAGCAGGCTCACCACTGGATCCCATTCATGGCTTGGCTGCTGGTGGGCCCAGTGGAATACTTGTGACTGGGAACACAGTGATAACACATTTGCTTCTTTTGCACAGCTGCATACAGAAGTGTGGGTGTAGCTGGGCCTAGGGAACTGCTTTTTTGGTCTTACTACCCATTTTTACTGGAGAAGGGAAGTTCCCTGTGTTTTGATGCTTACCACAGAACTGACCCAGCTTTGGCCTTGTATGTTTGTGTTCATCTTCCTAGACTAAGCTGCCCTTCCCTCCCCTCTGTCCCCCTAGATGGCCTCTTGAGCCTTGGTGTACCATCTGTGACATCATAGGTATTACTATGGTAATAGACTTGTTATGAACACAGGATAATAGCCCTGACTTTGCTTTGCTTTCCCCCCACATTTGGTGAAGGGAATTACCCTGATCTTTAAATAATAACCACAGGCTTTTCTGCAGACTGGAGGCAGTGATTAGAATAAGCAGCAGAGAAGCCATTTAAAAACTGTTACAAGAATATTAGAAAATAATAAAAGCATTGACCAACTCTGGTGCAAATATACCTTTACTCTTTTAGTTCAAAATATGAAAATTTTCTCTAATTTTCAAAAACTGAAGTAGAAAAAAATATTAGGAAGAATTTTGAGTGTTCAATATTGTCACCTTTCTGTAATTCCTTTCATACTAGAGTTTGTGTGTGGGTGTGGGTGTGGCTGTGCGTGTACGCAAGCTTGTCCTGGGCATTGAACTTAAGGCTACTCTACCACTTTAAGTCACAGCACCATTTCTGGCTTTTTGGTAGTTAATTGGAGATAAGAGTCCTAAGGGCTTGGATCCACCACCCTCAGATCTCAGCCTCCTGAATAGTTAGGATTATAGACATGAGCCACCAGAAACTGGCTATATTAGAGATTTTTTAATATAAGTTTGGCCCTTTAGCACTTTGGAGAGCATTGTGTCTAGAAAGGGTATCAGATAACATATAGTATGATCATGCTATATACTAAGTCTCCACTAAAACACTTGTGCCTGCCTGCTCTCTTGAGGTTTGATGATGGAAGCAAAGCATTTGAAGTAGATTTCTGAATAAAGGCATTTTTACCAAGACCTTGTAATGATATTTAGCACCTTATAAGTGTCATATTAGCACTTGGCTCCACTCGCAGGATGTTAGTCTTCTGCAGTGGTTGGGAAGGTTTGGCATTCCCTACCTTGCTGACCTCTAGCCAAAGGAATCAGGATAGGAGCTTATGGCCCAGTTACAGACAACAGTAGGAAAATTTTCTCCCAATCTCAGGCTTGTTCTGTAACATTTTACTCCCAACAATTAAAAAAAATCCAGTGAAACTATTGGTGCAATTATTTTTGTTCACAAAGGAAGGCTGAAGCAAAAATTTGTAGTTAAAGCTTCACTACTGCAGGAAACCTTGTGTATTTAAGAAACCATGTTGTAGATAGAAGTCTTCTGACAGGTTTCCCCAGAGTCTTACAGCTTGCCTGTTCTGAGTCCAGAATCCCTGTAAATTCCTGAATACTTTAAAATGAAATGAAATGTGTAAAAAAAGGAAGAAATGTACTTCTCTTGATGCATTTATATGGCAGTTTTGAATAAAATGCCTTTTACCACAAATGAAATTCTTATTCCTCACCATGTTCCCAAGGGTAGGGTAAGATATGGGGCTATCCACATGGTGCACATGGATTGTGTGGAGGAGGAAGATGAGAGCAATCTCCTTAGACCAGTTTGATTTCCTGTGTGCAGAAATATTTTGCCTTTCTTTGAAAACAATGACCATTTCCTGTCCTCCAGAATGGTTTGCACTCAGCTTTCCCAATTTGTGTTCAGGCATAGTCATGGAAATATGATCTATTTTTTCAGGCAAATCTTGAAATTCCTTAGGGGTTATAAGAACTGGGCTCCAAGGAACAATTAGCTTAACTGAGAATATGGAAACATCCACATGATATGCTAAGCCCTATGTATATAGAGGACTAACCCGCAGTTAATAAGCATGTTACATTTTGGCTCTTATAATTCTTACATGGAGTTGTTACTTGCAAGGAACTGGGAATCTGAATGTGGTTTGCATTATGGTCATTATTTATTTTATCTGTTATTCAATATTCTTGGAGCTTGCATATGAATGATGTATTCCAAACAGCCATTGAAAAAACAAGACTTAATCAAAATTACTTTGGCACTTATTTATTTGTCCAACTCAGAATATGATTATTAAATAAAATTACCTAGAGTTAATAGGATTTGGATGACTTCTATTTATGCACCAGATACATTTCTCAAAAAAAAAAAAGAGAAAAGAAAAGAGGCTCAGTGAACTCTTAGTTTTCCAAATCACTTAGGATAGCGATAGGAGGAATTATGATGAATGGCAGGAAAAGGAGTAGATAATAACATGAAACAATCTCATCTTACTTAATACTTGAATAATTATTATGGGCCAGGCATTGTGCTCATAGGCTATATCATTTAATTTTCACAACAACTCTTTGAGGATGCTGTTATTAACCCTATTTTACTATGGGGGAAACTGAAAAAGAGAAAGTAAGCAGTTGGCTGAGGGCATATAAATGATAAGTAGCAGAACTGATATTGGATCCATTGTGTTTGACATATTCACAACCTATAGATTATCCAAAACACATCAGTCTTTCAGTCCATTAGTTATTTACTGAATGTTTTTATGCTGTAGTAATAATATGATTGTATATCATCTCTGACTACAAGAACTTTAAATGTAGTTGCCATAAAATCAGGATCATTCAAGTATGACTTTGGACTGCGTAACTTTATCTGCATTTGGAGTGTGAAAGATAGGAGTAAAAAGGCTATTGAAGAAGAGTAGCAGAAAGTCCCTAGACAGATAATCAAGAACTGTACAACTGAGGCACTATACAGGCCTAACTACTCAAGAAGGTAAGATCTGAGGGCCATAGTTGGAAACTAGCTTAGGCAGAATATCTCCGAGACTCTTATCTCTAATTAACTAGCAAAAATACTAAACTGGAGTCATGGCTCAAGTGGTAGAGCATTAGCTATGAACAAGCAAACCAAGGAACAGTGCAAGATCCTGAGTTCAAATCCCTGAATGGGGGAGGGGGAATCTTTTGACTTTCATTGTGACAAAAAAAAAGACACTAAATGGAATCTAAAAATTTTGGCTGCTATGATATAGGATGTCCTACTTCATCTTTCCTTATATAATCAAAGGTTCTGTAAGATAAATTTGAGCATGTTTGATTTTTCTTAATTCTAAAAGGAAGGCATAATTTGAATAATGTGATGGAAAGACTGATAGAGCATTAACCAAGAATTACTAACCTAGGCTGCTAAGGACACTATTCTGCTTGTTGCCTGTATAATCTGGGATTAGAATCTTCCATCCTGTCTACATAGTGATGTAGTTCATTTTGGCAATCTATAGTTTATATTAATGAAATCCTGATTTTGTGACTTGTAAGTTACCTGATTTTATTATTTGGAAGGGTATATTATAGTATGCTTTAATATGAACTTGTTAATTGATTGAATAATTTAAAGCAAATTTACCTATGTGTGCAATTACAGCTGTAAAAATCCTGGTAGAAGATTTCTGTCACTTAGAATAACTTCTTTTTTTCTTTGTTGGTCATGGGTCTTGAACTTGGGGCTGGGGCACTGTCCATGAGCATTTTTGCTACTTTGAACCACAGCACCACTTCTAATTTCCTAATGGTTAATTGGAGATAAGAGTCTCATAGACTTTCCTGCCTGGGCTGGCTTTGAACCTTGATCCTCAGATCTCAGCCTCCTGAGTAGGTAGGATCACAGGTGTGAACCATCAGCACCCAGATAATTATTGTTAATTTTTTCTCTGAACAAGTGAGTGACTTGAAATGATGGATCTAACTTTTTAAAAAGATAAAATGAAAAATTTATATTTCTAAATAACATGTGAATAAATAAAAAATACTACTTCAGATCTAATCATTTTTATTTACCCATAACTAATGATGACTGGAAGTAATTCTTAGAATTTCTGCCAGAGAAAAAAAATGTTATTTTTAATCCAGCCTACCAAACCAGGTACTAAAAGAAATAGAAATAGAAAACATAAGTAGTTGGTCCTACATCAACTAAAAACATAGCAAAACAGGAAAACAATTAAATAAAACTTAGAAAAACTATTGTAGAAAATAGAAAAAGAAGAAACATTTCTGCTCGTTTTATGATCCAGTCATAATATTGATTACAATACATGCCAAGGGCATTGTAAGTAAAGAAAATGATAATTTAATTGGGTTACATTAAATTGAAAATTGTTCATCATGAATGCTGATGTAAAAACTCCTAAGTAAAACTATAATAAACCCAGGCTAGTTAAAATGGTAATAAAGCATAACTAATTTGGATTTTTTCTAGGAATGCAAGGTTGGTTTAGTTTATATTTCAAATATCTGTCATTATAATTTGTCATATTAACAGAACGATGTTAAAAAACCCTATAAATCTTCTTAATAGATGCAGAAAAATAATTTGACAGCATTTACTGTAATAGATGATTAAAAACTGTTGGTAAAATAAGAATAAACTAGAACATCCTTAATTTGACAAGAGATATCTACCAAAAAGCTCCAGCAGATATACTTCATGAGGAAAAATGGAAAGCTTTCCCCTTGAAATCAAGTATGAGATAAAGGTAACCACTTCTTCCACTTGTATTCAGTTTTGTACTGGATTCCACAGTAAATGCAGTAAGGCAATATAAAGCTAGAAGAAAGATTTTAAAAGTAAGGACATCATTATTTGTATAACTCCCATAACCTGAATCTATAAGTAAACTATTACAATTGATGAGCGTTTATTTAGGTCTTTAAACACAAGCCATACCCTCAGATCAATTATACTTTTATATACAAGCTACAAACAATTAAAAATACAAAATACTATTTAAAATAGTGTCAAATACCGAGGAAAAAAATCTAACAGAATATTTTGCAGACTAGAGACTGAATATTTAAGAGGCAGATTCTTTCTAAATTGATCTAAATGTTTAATTCTGAAAAAAATCACTCAACAATACACAGATATTCTATGGCGAGAGTCCAGAAGCAAATATAAACAGTTTATTGATATTACAAAGATATTAAACAACTAAAATTTATTTTCTTGTAGTTCTGGAGATTAGAAGTCCAAGACTAAAGTCTTAGCAGAACTTGTGTGCGGTGAGGGCTTTCTGTTTGGGTTGGAGATGATTGCCTTCTTGCTCTGTCTTCCTCTGTGTGTGTGTGAGTGTGTGTGAGTGTGTGTGTGAGTGTGTGTGTGTGTGTGTGAGAGAGAGAGAGAAAGAGAGAGAGAGAGAGAGAGAGAGAGAGAGAGAGAGAGAGAGAGAGAGAAAGAGAGAGAGAGAGAGAGAGAGAGAGAGATTCTTTCCTTTTTGGCTTTGGGCCTCATGCTTGCTAGGTAAGTACTCTACCACTTACCTCTTGAGCCAAGACCTAACCCTTTTGGCCTTAACTATTTTTCTGGATAGAGTTTGTCATTGTTGCTTGGGGTTAGCCTTGACCTTGATCCTTTATCCACATCACCATTGTAGCTGAGATTATAGGTATGTGCCACCATTCATGACTCTTATCTGTTGTCTGTTCTTGTAAGGGCCTCTGGTCCCAGTGTGAGAGCCCTACTCTCAGGACCTCATCAAATCATTATCTCTTAAAAATCCCCTTTCCAAATATCAGCACATTAGGGGCCAGGGCCACAACATCAGAAATTTAGGTGACACAAACATTTAGTATGTGACAGCAAACATGACACTGTAAGTAGTAATGATGACAGGGAAACATTTTCAATAAATGTGCTTATAGAAAAGAATATATATTGGTCCTGTACTTGACATTGTTCACAAAAGTCAATTCTAAATGTATGTGAGCTTCTAGATGAGAACCCAGGGGAATTGATTCATGATTGTGGGTAGGCCACTCTTTCTTAAACTGTGAATGAAAGCTCTCATCATAAAGACTCTATTAAAATGAAGCATTTCCATTAAAAGCTGTCTTTCAACCCAGGTATGGTGGTCCATGCTAAAGCAAGAGAACTAGGAGTTCAAGTTCAGCCTGGTTTATTTATTGAGACTTTATCTCAAATATTTCTTTGTCTGAAAGAATAGAAAGAACAATCACTGTGTGGGAGATGATGCTTGTAACACATATTATAGCAAAGGTCTCATTAAAAAAATATAAAATCAGCTGTGCATGGTGGCTCACGCCTGTAATCCTACCTACTAAGAAGGCTGAGATCTGAGGATCGCAGTTAAAAGCCAGCTGGGGAAGGAAAGTATGTGAGACTCTCTCCAGTTAACCATCAGAAAACCGGAAGTGACATTGTAGCTCAAGAGGTAGAACAGTAGCCTTGAGCTGAAGAGCTGAGGGACAGTACCCAGGCCCAGAGTTTAGGCCCCACAACCAACAAATATGAATATATATATGTATATATATGTATATATATATATATATATATATAATCTATTATAAATTTAAAAAAACCAAAACCACCAATAGGAAAATGAGCAAGAAAATCTAAACACTTCACACACACAAAATAATCTAAAGGGTCAATGAACAAGTTAAAAAGGTACAATTTCACTAATAATTAGGGCTATCAAATTTAAAATCAGAATGAGACAACAATTCACACATTAGAATTACTGAAATGGAAAGGTCTGACGCTCCAAGGGCTGAGAAGGACATAAAGCAAATAAGATTCTTATGCATTGCTGATAAAGTGCAAATCAATCTAATTACTCCTCAGAGTTAACTGGCAGTATCTATTAATGCTGGGCACTCATATACACTATCATAGGTTGATATGTACTCAAAGCAAACTGAGCATTTGCACAAGAATATTTGTAGTAGCTTATGTTTGTAATAGTGAAAAACTAGAAACAACTCAAACATTCACCAGCAATAGTTAATGTAACCTCCTATGGTCCCTCATGTGGCCTGAGGTGGGTGACTGTGAGTCTTGAAGGGGAATGTGAAGTTGTGTGTGTGTCATATATGCATAAGTTAAGTAGAAAGCTAGTCCCTTTTTCTCAAAAAGATTTTTTATCTCAAAAAATGTTAAGAATGCCTGAATTAGAGACCCATAGTTTATAATTTAAGCTACTAAGCCCCAGAATGTAATTTTGTCATTCTTATCCTTCTGAACTTGAGTAGAATCCCAGAATCTCATCATTTCCCATTAGTGTGGAATTACCATCTAGCTAAATACAATGAATTATGATGAATCATTAAGTTATAGCAACAAGGCTTGTATTTCCCATGGTGTTCTACTTGAGAGAGACCTTGATATGGTGCCAAGTGGAGAGAAACTGAGGGTGTGTGACAAAAGTAGAATGCAGATACTTCTACACCTGGGGTTCTTATTGGGTTAACTTTGCTCCCCCAGGAAACATTTGGTAGAGTTCATTTGTTTTTGTGCCACAAGTAGAAAAGGGAGTGTTACTGGTATCTAGTGGACAGAGTCCAGGGATTCTGATGCCCAGGACAGCCCACCACAAATTGTCTAGCCAGAATACCAGCAGTGCTATGCTTGAGAAATTGTGCTCTACAGTGATAACAGCACTGTGCATGAGATACCTTTGTGTACCCCTCCAAATCCTTGGCTCCATCTCCTACTCTAGGTTCTACCATAGTACTTTCACTGGTTTGGACATGTGCAGTCTGAAAACACCTTGCCACAGTTGTGTGGCTATGTCTTTAGTTTCCCTGCTGTAAAGCTTTTCTCACTTAGTAATATGGGCATCCCATGTGGACATTTGTTAAAACTGGATTGATAGAGGATGAGAGCTAATGATCAATTCATCCTTCTTTTGTTCCTGGGAAGACAGTTAAGACCTATATTCTATTGACTCCAAAGAATTGTAGGTGTGGTAGAATATTGGTCTCCCTTAGCAGTGGCCAACTCAGTAGCACATGCTTTTGCTGGTTCTTCCTCTTCTCCAGGTTCGCTCCCTTTGCCCTTCACTCTTACATGCTTATGTCTTTGTCTCAGATTCCGTTTTCTGGGACACTCAGGATAAAAATACCATAAGTATGGAAACTCACAGAAAAACACCAGTAGTTAATGGAAGAGAATTTTTTTAAAATAAGTTTTTTATTGTAAAAATACTGTACAGAGGGGTTACAGTTACATGAGCAAGGTAATGAGTACATTTCTTTCTTTCTTTTTTTTTTCTTTCTTTCTTTTTTTTGGGTCTGAACTCTGGGCCTGGGTGCTGTCCATCAGCTCTTCAGCTCAAGGCTAGCACTCTACCACTTGAGCCACAGCGCCACTTTCAGCTTTTTTCTTTTTGCTTATGTGGTGCTGAGGAATCGAACCCAGGGCCTCATGCATGCAAGGCAAGCACTCTACCACTGAGCCACCTTCCCAGCCCCAATGAGTACATTATTTATCAAGCATTGTTGCCTTCTCCTTCTTTGTTTTTCCTCTACCATCCCTTTCCTCCCATTCCCCCCCCCGCCCCCGCCTAAATTGTAAAGTTCGTTTTTTCAACATAGCGTTTTGTACATCTCATTGTTGCAGTGGGTCAACCTGTATCCCTATTGAAACACTTTGTTTTTTCCCTTCCCTTCCCCAAATTATACCAACATCAAATACAGTGAAAACGGGTTATGCTGTTGGGGAGGGACATAGAAAGCAAAAAAATATCACATGGTACCTTATAAATATGTTAGAAACAATAGCAAGCAAGAAAAACCACTCGTGACCTTATCTTGGGGTTTATTTTGCTTAACATCATCTTATCTGGCCTTTTCTACTTGTTCCAGACATGTACTAGTTATTGAAAATAAGGAAAACCATGGGACCTATGTTTCTTTGGGCCTGGCTTACCTCACTTAATATAATTTTTTCCAGGTCTTTCCATTTCCTAACAAATGGGGCGATGTCATTCTTTCTGATGGAAGCATGGAATTCCAGTGTGTGTGTGTGTGTGTGTGTGTGTGTGTGTGTGTGTGTGTGTGTGTGTGTGTGTGTGTGTGTGTGTGTGTGTGTGTGTGTGTATCACATTCTCTTGATCCATTCATCTACTGAGGGGCATCTGGGTTGGTTCCATATCTTGGCTATGGTAAATAATGCTGCAATAAACTTAGTTGTGCTGGTAGCTTTAGTATGCTCTTGTTTGTGATCCTTTTTATTGCCTTTTCCATTCAAAGTTCAGAATTAATGTATAACAAAAGCAAATAAGAGCACTGGATTATTGGTGGTGCAAATATTGCTGTGCTCAAAAAGGACTAATTCCCAAATTGTCCAAGCATCCAAAGAATTTTCTATGTCCTTTGCCATGCAGAAGCTCTGCAATTTCATGCAATCCCATTTGTCCAACCTTTCTTTGATTTGTTGTGTTTCTGGGTCTCTATTAAGAAAATTTCGGCCTGTGCCAAGGATAGGGAAATGAACCCTACGATATGTATTTAAATGTTTTTTTTCTTTCATGCGATTGTTTCTAACATATTTATAAGATTATTTCTTTGTTGCTTTGTATGTCCCTCCCCATGGTATAACCCCTGCTTTCACTGTATTTGATGTTGTTATAATTTGTGGAGGGGAAAGGAAAAAACAAATCGTTTAAATAGGGATACAATGAGACATACAAGTCCTTATGTCGAAAGCGAACTTTACAACTTTGGTGTGGGGGAGGAGAGGAGGGCTAGGTGGGTGGGCAGAGGGAGGAAGGGATGGGAAGGGGAAACAAAGGAGGAGGCTACAATGCTTGATAAGAAATGTACTCATTACCTTGCCCATGTAATTGTAACCCCTCTGTACAGTATTTTCACAATTTAAAAAAAAAAGAATTTTCTAATAAGCCTCTTATAGTAAGGGTAAGGGCCAATTGTGGCCATACAGAAGGAGACAGATTAAGTGAGGGATTTAAGATAAAGAAGAAAGGAGGAGCCAATATGCTATTCTTATACTTCTTTAAATGGATTTTGTTATTTCAGAAATTCAGGATCCTAGAGTTTTATTTAGAAGGAACACACAAGCACATCTAGCGGAACACTCTTTTTTACAGATGATAAAATGATATATAGAGAGGCTAAATGATTTCAAATCCCTCAGTTGCATTAATTGTGGACCCAGGAGCAGAACTACTCACTTTAGAAGTGAAAATACCATGTTATCATGCATTCTAAATGACACGGTGACTCCTTAGAAAGTCTGAGGCTCTTCTTACCATTATCTGAACTTTTTTTGGGGGGGGGGTTATGATCTAGTTAGGATGATGCTTTTTGCATACCATGTTCAAGTCACCAAGGACTAAGATGCTAAAAGGAAGTAGGAGGAAATATCAGCTGTGCCTTCGTTTGCTTGTTAGAGGATGCTCGCATTTCTGGAAATTCTTGTTATTCTAGGGATATTCCGAATGCTGACTTTTCAAAGTTGCTGTTAAATTAAGCTGACTTAGTTTGTGGACTTGGCCAAGGAGAGTGGAAATAATAACCCTTTTCTGTTCTGGAGCCTTTCACTGGTACTTCCCTCCAAAACAACTTTGTTCTGAGTGATTACCAAAGATGGTGCCCCCAACTTTCTCCTTCTATCTCACCCTCATTATCCATCCACCCAAGATACACTTAGTAAGGTTGCTGACTATTCTCTTACTTAGGCTGAGACCTCAGGTCATGTTTTATCCTAGTGAGCAAGGTAAATGTGATTCCTTTCTATCTGCCTAACAGTCTGCTTGGCCTCAACCACATTAAACATATAAATAAGTAAATAAATTTAAGTATGAAAGTGTGCCGTGAGATTCCTTCAGTTTTGGAAACAGGGAAGGCCTCTCTGGGATAAAGTTTAAGGTATAATAAAAGGAATTAATTGCTCAAGAATTTAGGGGTGGTAGGTTAGGAAGCAGAACATGTAAAGACTCTTGAGTCAAGGAACCCCAGAGCATAGATAGGTTAAGAAGCTTATCTGAGGCCATACAATCCATGGAGATCATGGCAAGGAGTTTCACCTTCTTTTTGAGGGCAATGGATGTCAATACCAAAGGGTTTTGCATGGGCGGTAGTTTATGTGATTAAGTTTATGTTTGGGATTCCTTGGGTGCAGTGTGAAAGGAATAAACTGACAGAAGTATTTTTGGAGGCCATGGATAATATGGGCAAGAGGTTTTGGTGATTTTACTGGGATGGAGAGCAACAAACTCAGTGAATTATTGCTATTCCTAGAACACTGCGTGGCACAAAAACAGACTTGGTAACCACTGAGTGAATGAGTGAGTATATTATAAAAATATTTAAGAAGACCAATGATTATTCAGTATAAGGTTAAGAGGAAGGAAAGAGCCAGGTAGAATACCAGAATACCAGTAGATTACTGGGTAGAATATAAAAGCTTGGTACTTGAATGGAAAACAAGGTGAAGGGACCTGATTATGGAGAAGAGTGTGTATGTAGCTTTGGACATGAGCTGCTAAGATGTTTGGGAGGCAATTAGACATAGTAGCTCATGAGCTACTATGAGAATTTACTCTTGCTCAGTGTTCCAGCCAGTTCATCTTGGCTCTTTTAACAATGGTTTTCTTGCTCTAAGATTCTATACAAGGCAGCTTGACCCTTCAGTCCTAATATACTGCCATTTGTACTTCTTTGGAGATGGTGTACCTTGAAGCAGGACAGTGGCTCAGAATTGCTTTCCTAGCAGCAATGGACTTATTGTCATACTTTTTTTTTCTTAAAAAACTGGACTCTCTTGTTCATAATCATGACAGGTTCAGTAGTGAATAAAGCCATCATTACATCATCATTATCCCAGATCATTTAGATCAGATCCAAGGCTCAGGAATGGGGACAGATTTTTATTTAGCTTCTTGTCTGTGGCAGCCACCCAGTGAATATGACTTATTTAGTCTGTTAAGAGCAGTATTACAGGGGCTGGGAAGTTGGCTCAGTGGTAGAGCGCTTGCCTTGCATGCCTGAGGCCCTGGGTTCGATTCCTCAGCATCACATAAGCAAAAAGAAAAAAGCCGGAAGTGGCGCTGTGGCTCAAGTGGTAGGGCACTAGCCTTGAGCTAAAGAGCTGAGGGACAGTGCTCAGGCCCAGAGTTCAGGCCCCACAACCGACCAAAAAAAAAAAAAAAAGAGCAGTATTACATACATCCTTTTGCCTTCTTATTGATTTGTGCCATTTTTCTCCATTTTTACAGGCAACGGTTGCCTGGCTCGGTATTTGCTGCATATAGCATGATGGGACTTTGTGACCGTGGGTGTCTTTGGTGTCTTTGGTCACTCTGGTGTCAGTCATTATGCCCAGCACTGACCACATGGCTGTCTTTCTGCCAGTGCAGACAAAAAAGGATGTTTCTGGCAACTGAAGATTCAATTCTGGGCAAAAGAGGAGAAACCTTCTTGATAATTAATGACCCAAATGGAAATGTTTTTGCCTTAGTGTAAATGTAGGGCAGTAGAGCAGTGAGTCCCAGTGAGACTTCTTCAGAAGTTCAGTCTTAGGAAGTCCCTCTGAAAAGACATGCTCCTGGTCAAATATGTGAAATTTAGAACATCTTATCTCCTTCTTAAAAGGTCCTTAATTATTTATTGGTGGAACCAAAATGTCCTGCAAGAAAAAGCCTGTTGTTCAACTTTGTTTAGCCTGGTGTTTTCTCAACGTATTTAGCCATGGGGCTTAAAAAAATACAGACATTTAAGTACCTCATGTGCTTAGTGCTTTGTGGAATGTACTTTGGGAAATATTGCCTGTCGAATTTATTGTAAAGTTCAACCTTTCCCCTTTCTATTCAAGTTTGTTAGGGTGAATGCATAGAAAGACAGCTTCTCTAGAGCAAAGAAGAGAGAAGCAGAGACCTAGTGGTCGAGGAGACTTATAGAAGGAGCCCCACTCACTGGCTAGTCCATTCAATTATGTGGAGATTTTCAAATTCATTTTAGGAAGCCAGAGCCACTTATACTTAGTAGTGTCATGTTAAAGAATCCTAGTTTATGATATTCATAAATATGATATTCTTATGCTATTCATAAGAGAATTGCACATTGAGTATCCTTCAGAAATGCTTGAGACCAAAAATGTTTTAGAGTTTTTTCAGATTTGGTTATATTTGCATATAAATAATATGGTATCTTAAAAGTGAAGCCAGAGGGGCTGGGAAGGTGGCTCAGTGGTAGAGCGCTTGCCTTGCATGCATGAGGCCCTGGGTTCGATTCCTCAGCACCACATAAGCAAAAAGAAAAAAGCCAGAAGTGGCAACTGTGGCTCAAGTGGTAGAGCACTAGCCTTGAGCTGAAGAGCTGAGGGACAGTGCCCAGGCCCAGAGTTCAGGCCCCAGGACCGGACCCAAAAAAAAAAAAGTGAAACCAGAGTCTAGAATGAAATACATTTATATTTAACATATATTCATAAATGGAACGTAATTTTATACCACAGTTTTATTATACTTGTGTTTTAGTTGTGACCTCAGGGAATTTTGGATCATATTGTTTCTCAGAAAGTTTCAGATCTTAGACATTTTGGATTTGAGGCTTTCATATTAGGGATGTTTAACTTACATACTATTTTGTGAATTTATAGTTTATCCTTTTATTTCCCTTCTTTGTTTGGATTCTGGGATGGTGTCTAGATAGAAACTTCATTTTGTCTAAATTTGATTCCAGTGTCATTTTCTCCAAGAACTCACTGAACTTGTCTCTGATCTGTTTTGTCAAGAAAGACAGGAAGATAAATTCTAATTCAAATTATTTCTGGATCACCTTTATCCTCACATATTTATAATTGTCTTAGACTGTCTTGTTCATTTCTATTGTCATTCTGTAGGGTCAGGACCTTATCCCATTTGCTTTGAATCAATTATACTAATTAATTAGTTAACTTATCTATACATTTATTTATTCAGCATGGGTTGTCACTGAACACATAGGTTGAATGAGACCCAGATCCTATTCCTATGTTGCTTTTGGTGATTTCTAGACATAGGGCTAGATTTCAGTCATTTAGAATTCTGATCCATCCCTTTGGAGTGATGTGCCTCAACACATTTATAATCTTGTGTTGTCCTATTGAGGAATATTCATTAGTCTTATGTAACCTACTCAATAAAAATGCACCTCCTTCCTCCCGATCGTGAAATGATATTCAGTAAATGTCTTGCTCAGATCCTATTGGCATACACTTTTCTATCTTTATTGCAAGCAGAACCATGTGCTATTCTAGTTAAAATCTCGAACCAGTTACCTAGTGCAAGGACCTGTGTATAAATATTTGGTTATTATTTCTGGAATTATACTCTTGGTATCTCTATATTGACATAGAATAATACGTTAACAATTAAAGATTGGCTTCAAAAGTTTAATTAGAAAACTAAAAATTTAAATTGTATTCTTTTCTCTAATGTTGGGTCATAAATGCTCATTTCTTCGCAACCAACTTTTAGTTTATTTATAGACATTAGATTTTGGAACAAATACTACAATATTTAGGGGGCTGTGAGTTACTTACTTGCTTGAAATTGCTTCAAGCCTATATTTCATAGAAAATTAGGGATATTTTAGGAACTACAAAGACTCATGTGGTTGTACAGATCTTTATCATTTAATTATAGCTATCTTTTTAATGAGAAATAGTGCAATAATATTTTATTATTTCAGATTCTACCATTTCAGAATTTTTGATAGTTACCATGATGGAAGACATTTTTAGTTGTTACTCTGATACTCCTGAAAGAGCAAACTTCTCAGGAAGATCTACCCATGTGTGGATTGCTAATGTAATAATTACAAAGAAATCTCATCTATTAATTACAGAATATCTAGCAGTGCAGTGATATATTTGGCAACATCTTTTCAGCTATTAATTTGAGTCAAGTACTTTTTAAAAACGAATAACTGTAAGGTTTTGTTAATTATAATGACTTTACTTTTAATTGGAGTTAGTGAGATCTAACTAGTTCCTGGATTGTTCCTCAAATTCAGGGTGGTTCCATAGATGTCACCTATAGGGGGGAAATGGTTAAAGAGTCAGGTGCCTAGACAACAGAATTCTCTAGACTGCACACAGCAGACACTTACCTTTTCTATGACTCTGCTTGGCAGCAATTCTAAGAAAGGTTTATTTGGATACAGGAAAGTATAAACCTTCTCCCATTTGATCCTCACCACAGCTGTAATTAGGGTGGGCAGTATTATTCTGGAGTGACTTCCTGAATCTCCCAATTAGAATGTCAATATTAATAAGAGGCAAAGATTTATATGATATGAAGAGAAAACTGAGTACAGAATGAATACTATTGCCCCTTAACTCATGCCTATCTCCATATCTCTATGCTCAGCCATACTGTCAAGAAGTAGTCACCCAAGTTCGCAAAACAGTGTACTAATATTTTTTTTTTTTTTTTTTTTTTTTTTTTTTTTTGTCGGTCGTGGGGCTTGAACTCTGGGCCTGGGCGTTGTCCCTTAGCTCTTCAGCTCAAGGCGAGCGCTCTACCACTTGAGCTACAGCGCCACTTGCGGTTTTCTGGTGGTTTTATTGGAGATAGGAGTCTCACGGTCTCTCCTGCCCGGGCTGGCTTTGAACCGTGATCCTCAGATCTCAGCCTCCTGAGTAGCTAGGATTACAGGCGTGAGCCACCAGCGCCCGGCTAATATTTATTTTTTTAAAAGTCACATCCTTTAGACTTTCCTAAGTGGATCTGCTATTGGTTTTCTTTTCCAGCAACCCCTAGCTTTATGCTGTACTTCCCTACCCATCCAATGTCATTTTGCTTTATATTCACTCAAATGGCACTGAGAATTGTTGACATTGTTGTGCATTGTGATCAGATAGTGTCCACTTTGGTATCATTGACTTCCCTCAGGGTCCTTCTGACTCTAGACATTAGCTCACTAGTTACCAGAGGCCTCTTATACTCTGCTTTCTCATTGAAAACTTTTTCTTCAGGAAGAATCACTCATTCTAACATAGAAATCATTATTTTTTAAATACGTTTTGTGCATACTTACTTTCAGAAATTTGGATTTTAATGGAATATAAGAGATAACTGCTGGGCGCTGATGGCTCATACCTGTAAACCTAGCTACTTAGGAGGCTGAGATCTGAGGATCATGGTTCAAAACCAGCCTGGGCAGAAAGGTCTATGAGTATCCTACCTCCAATTAACCACTACAGTGCTGGAAGTGATGCTGTGGCTAAAGTGGTAGAGAACTAGTCTTGAGCCTCAAAACACAAGAACAGGGGCTGGGAAGGTGGCTCAGTGGTAGAGCGCTTGCCTTGCATGCCTGATGCCCTGGGTTCGATTCCTCAGCACCATATAAGCAAAAAGAAAAAAGCCGGAAGTGGCGCTGTGGCTCAAGTGGTAGGGCGCTAACCTTGAGCTGAAGAGCTGAGGGGCAGCGCCCAGGCCCAGAGTTCAGGCCCACGACCGGACCCAAAAAAAAAAACAAAACAAAACACAAGAACAGTACCCAGGCCCTGAGTTCAAGCCTTTGGTTTTGCATACATGTATGCATGTGCATGTGCATACACACACATGCACACACACACACACACACGCACACACACACACACACACACACACACACACACACACACACACACACACACACAACCAAAGAAAATGATTCTCTTATGGTAGAATTTAATCTTAATGAGCAATTGAGGGAGAGCAATGTAGGTGATCTCCAACTTCATCTACATAGAAAACATTCATGTTCTCTAGTGATTTGCTCCCTCTTTTTAATAAAAAATGTATTGTTAAGGTGATTACAGAGGTGGTTATAATTACATAAGTAAGAGAGTACATTCATGTCTCGCTTGTTACCCCTTTCCTTGTTGTTCTCCCTCTTACCCTACCCCCTATATACCTCCCCGCAAGTTGTACAGATCATTTCCAACAGATTGTCTTGTGAGTATCACTGTTGTATGGGTTCCCCCTTTGCCCTTTGTCTCACCATTTTGTTGTTCCCCTTCCCTTCCCTAGTTTCCCCCCTCTTAAAGAGGGCAGGAACTGCGTGCAGTGGCACATACCTATTATTCCAGGTACTCAGGAGGATAATGAGTGGTTCAAGGCTATGTCCTAACTTTCACAAGGCACCCCATCCCAACTAATAAATCTGCTGTAGTGACATGGATTTGTAATCTCGTATACACAGGAAGCATAGGTAAGATTACATCCTAGGTCAGTGCTAGCAAAAATGTAACTATGCCCCTAATAACTAAATAAATGAATAAATAATAAAAGATTGAAAGTGTGACTCAGTGGTAGGCAGCCAATCTACCAAGTGGAAGGCCCTGAGTTCAAATACCAGTTCTACAAATAAAACACACTGAAACAACTAGCCTTTGGTTAGCATAATTACTGTCCGAGATCCAAATAGTACTCATTCTGTTTTTATCATTTTACATTTAAGTAGCACTGGCTTGTGCAAGTTCAGGTGGGATGTTTATAGTAGGTCCATTTTTCATAGTTAAAGAATTAAGGCTTATGCCATGGGACTTTATTTTTTTGAAAACCAGTCAACAACTATACATAACTGTCTTGTCAAAGGCATATTGACCTTTTTGATTTCAATTTCCTTGGTCTACTGGCATGTGACTGAACAGTGAGCTTTGTAAATAGCAGAATCTGTGATGGCTTTTAGCCCTTTTCATGAAGGCAAGTTCTGTAGATGGTATGTAAACTCATACACTTAGAATCCCTTGTCTTTTAAGAGTCAGTGGCCAAAAGCTTGACTCTGGGGTTAGATATCTGGCCTTGGTTTGTACTTGCTGAGTTGGAGCATATTACCTCTAAACTCACTTTTCCACCTGATCCTGGGGATAACATTAGCACCTGTCTGCTTGTGATTAAGGTTAAATGATAGTGAATAACAATAATGTTTATGTGGCTGGCACCCACTAATAACTAAATAATGGCCAGCTATGATGATTTTCCTTTTAGTTCAGTGGTCCAACTTTACTCCAGATTGCCTTGTGTGTTCACCTCAAGAACACAGGGAATTTACAGAAAATCCTGGAGGTTTCTGTAGAGATTTCTAAGTTGGACTGCCTTAATATCTGGAAATGAATTAATCCAAGAAGGAATTTCTTTCTTTGCAGAAGGACTGCAAAGAAGCAAGATTAATCTCTACCTTCTTGCCCGTCTTCCAGATGACGTCTTTTTGCTTTTTTCAAATTTCAATTAATTAATTTTATTTTGGGTCTGTTTGTAGTATTAGAGACTGAGCCTGGGGTCTGCTAAGTAAACTCTCTACTACTGACCTATCTTCCCAACCCCTTTATTATGTTCAGTTTAACTGTCCTAACAAACAGACTGACAGAATGCTGCTCAGGCTATCCTTTCATTTCATGACATTGGAAAGATACAGGAGTGTCCTGAGACTGCTTTGTAACTTGTCTCAAATATATTTCAGGTCCTGCCTGTTCTGGGCAAAGTGGCATCAACTTCATGGTGCTTATCTTATATTAGCCAGGGGCAAAACAATCCCATGTTTATCCCAGCATGGCTTTTGATCTGTGCCTTTGCCTGGTTCATGCCTTGGACACACATGTAAAAGAAAAATAAAAAAATAAAAAAAAATATTTCAGGTCATGAAATGATCTAGATGTGTGCGTTCTAGGAACTGATAACATCACCAACAATTCTTTCAGAATTCCCCCAGTCTTAGACTCCCATGACGATTGTAATTAAACTTAGAATTTAATTGCTTCAGATCCATTAAGGCTTTCCTGATATTTTGGGGGCTGTGGTCAAATAAGTTGTATGTTTATAGATGCTATTCAAATGCTCCAAAATCACTGACCAATAGCCATCCTTATTTTAAAAATTCACCAGATAAGACAGTTTCTCAGGCACCTTCAGCAAGACATACCAGAAATACTTGATCTCTATTCTATAATAAACACAATTTTGATTTCATTTCAGAGTAATTAATCTGGACCTTTCCTTCTGCAGTATAAAATAGAAAAATATTCTGTAGTTCTTTGAACATTGCAGTAGAAAGAAAATGCTCTAAAAATTCTGCTTAATTAAATCCTAAAAAAGTGGTACAAACTTTACATGATTAATTGAAACATGCATATTTTGACTGGTGCATATTTGTATCATAGCATATGGAAATTTTATTGTATTATGTTAATGGATTTGGGAATGCTATTTAATGATATAAATATTTTTCATTTGTTGTTACATTCAGTATGAAAAACACACAGGCCATAAGATGATATAATGTAAAACTGTATGTCCTTCTTGAGATAATCTGAAGGTTGTAATGGCATAGACCTTTAGCCTAAACAAAGATAGTAGATCAGCACATCAAGTTTGAAAAGCTAAATTGCCAGGGTTTTCTATCTTGCCAGTAAGAGGCATGCATATTATTACCAGGTTTCAGTTAAGAATAAGAGAAGATGGGGCTGGGAAGGTGGCTCATTGGTAGAGCGCTTGCCTTGCATGCATGAAGCCCTGGGTTTGATTCCTCAGTACCACATAAAGCAAAAAAAAAAAAAAAAAAAAAAAAAAGCCGGAGTGGCGCTGTGGCTCAAGTGGTAGAGCGCTAGCCTTGAGCTGAAGAGCTGAGGGACAGCACCCAGGCCCAGAGTTCAGGCCCAAAGTTCAGACCCCACGACCTGACCAAAAAAAAAAAAAAAAAACAAAACAAAAGAATAAGAGACGATGTAGTTGAACTTACTCCTTTGGCTTTAATTTTTTATGAAAAGTTTAGTTGTCTAGGGACAGTAATATTAAAATATGGGGTACTCTGCCTTACCCAGTGGCAGAATTTGAGTTGTATTTTGGTGGCTGACAGAATTTGACCATATAAAAGGTTTAGATGATCACAATTATCTTCTAGTTTCTTAAGTATAATATTAATATAAATGACTTATAAAACTAGAACATATGAGATACCTGAAAATGCTTTCTCTTGAACTTTTGAAATACTCACTTTATCAATCTGTTTTTTCTGGGGGGGGGGGGAATTAGCTATTGATAAGTTTGATGGCAGAAAAGGAGAAATGTAATGAAGTTTTCCAAAATGTGTGTCTGTATGAACTAGGACTGTATGAAAAAATGGATGGGAATGCTGATTTGTGCTGTCATTTTAAGACTTTCACCAACTAAAGGACACAATTCTTTTGCCACATCTTTCCATATTGTTCCTTTGCAGTAAGAATGATTTATATGACTGTTGTGCTTTAAAATTCTACTCCTTTTTTCTTCATTTGTTCCGTTTACTTATTAGGACTGTTGTAAGAAAGTATCCTTGCATCTTTTTAAAAAGTGACAAGTGGCCTGGTGATGATGGCATAGAGCTTGAGAAGCTAAGAGATGCCCTTTGGCCCAAGTGTCCACCCCCCAGGCCTTCTAAGAACTTTGTTTCTACCCTTTCTCATCTCAGTTTTAGTCTTTCATAGGCAAACCATCTAGGACCAGAAACATCTCATGTTTTGTTTCCCCAGCCAGACTCTAAAGGAAGAATCGATGGGGAGAATTTAATACAGGTTGTCTATGGTCCCTTGGGAAGTGGGGCCTTATTAAACTGTGAGACCAAATGATTTTCCCCATAATTTTTTTAACAGATTTCACCAGAGTCAAGGTTACTGCCACTGGCTCATTTGGGAGAGTTTTACTTTATCATCTTTTTTTTAAGGCAAATAACAGAAACTGTTAGGGCTAGTTAGTTTAGTAATGATGGACAATTATTTTAAACTATGCTGTTTCTAATCTGATTTAAGAAAAACTCCAACATACTCTAAGATAGAGTATTAGAGCTTTGGCAATATCATGTAAAATAACTATAGGTTCTGTACTAGAAATCATACAAAATATAAATAAAAGCTTTCTTTCATTGCAACAGTTATTAATACAGTAATTGCTTTATATTTGAATCCCTATAATGACTTTGTTTAAAGGAAGTTATGTCATAAAAATGCCTAATATTGAAGGTAATTTTACAGTTATTGGATAATAATAGATCAAAATATATAATTTATGAAATAGGAAAAGCCATTAAAATGACAGTATGTATTCCACTAATGTAAAGAAAGTGCTGCATATAGTTCTGTGTGGTGCTACTCAGGAGGAAAGAGCCATATCACTGCATTACAAATTAGTTTGCTTCTAATTTTGCAGGCTGATGACCATACTGCCTCAAACCAAATCTTTTCCCTGGAAATGGAGTGATTGCATGACAGACTCTATGAACCATGAATATGTCAACAACTCATGGACCAGGCCTTGCTTAGCAATTAGTCTTTGGGGGATTTATTCAGAAATCAGGCAACACTAAATCAGAGCTTGTTGGGAATTTTGTGATTACCATTCATGTCTGGAGCATGAATCTGGATTCGAACAAAAACAAATCTGTAAAGGAAGAAAAGCTGTGATTAATAGTGGCAACACATGAATGTGCACACACTCACATGCACACACGCACACACGCGCGCGCACGCGCACACACACACACACACACACAGAGGCTAGAGAACACTAAAGATACAGCACATCCCCAGAAGACAGCAAGAAAATACTTCTTTCTCCTAAAGGAGGCCAATGCTTCCCTAACTCCAGCCATTTAAACATTACCATCCCAATTTTGTCATAACTCCTTACTGCCTGCAGTCTGATTTACTCAATGTATTTTATTAACTGATTTTCTTTGAAAACCCACTTTTGTTTTAAATAGTAATGAGTATGATATTATGGTCATTATGATATCATTGTGCCTATTAAATTTGTTGTCCTCGCGTACAGAGGAAATGACAGGCACTACTTTAAATATTAGAAATATTATCTTACCATCTAAAATCACTTTGCATACTAGCTGGGAAAAACCCTCAGTCTGGCTGAGAATGATCTGACACCCTCATTCTCATTACTATCCCTCCACCCAGGGACCTGGAACCACATCACATGCTGGGGAATTGAAATCAGGCCTGTTCTCCCTGTAGATACCCAACACTGGAAGGCTGCTTCAAAGGAGACTGCTCAGGAAGCCAGGCTTGCCCCTTTCAATGACCAGAATCAGCCACTCACAAATTTCTTTCTTAGTCTACACACATGTCTGGGGAATCATTATATTGTAAGATAAACAGCTTTCCATATCACTATATAGCAGTAGGGAAGGTGTCAGTGAAGGCCAGCCTGCTGTCAAGATTCACATGAGTTTGTAGGTTAGCACTTGAGAGACTGTCCCACCTGGTACAGATCTGGTAGAACTTCAGCAGGCCCTTTGAAGAAAAGGGCCATTTATTTTACAAGTTGCATTGCTTTATTCCTGGGGCATCTTTAATCACGCCCATTGAAACTAGGCTGAGACATCCTAGGATCACTTGTGGCTTTGCAGTCATGCTGTGTTTTTGTTTATTTGTTTTGTTTTTAAATCGTAGGAACCTAAGTAAATAAGTAAACGAGGGAGGGAAGGAAGGAACCAAGGAAGGAAAAAAGGAAAGAAAGTTAAAAGTGTGAGAAAGGACAGAAACAAATGAAAAAGAACTTGGCCTTCTCCAGCCCCTCTTTCCCCAAAGAGCTGGCTATCCATTTCGTCTAAAAAATGGTGAGGTCTGGAAACTTCAATCAGACCCTGGGAGCTCTGAGATTCAGGATGTGTCTAAGTTTAAAGGGATGTTTGCTTCTGATATGAACATTTTTCTTATACTTTTATTATAGAAGATGATGTGTCAAATGTACAAATAATGTGTGCCTGGTGCCAGAAAGTGGGAATCAAGCGCTATTCCCTGAGTATGGGGAGCGAGGTGAAAAGCTTCTGCAGCGAGAAGTGCTTTGCGGCCTGCCGGCGAGCCTACTTCAAAAGGAACAAGGTAAGCCCAACTTAGAGGCCACGTGGCCACCTGCCGCGTGCGCATGCGCCTCCTAGCCAATAGCCTGAGATGCTGGGCCCTTTCACGTGTGCATTTGTCCTCTTGTTCTGTCGGTTTCCTCCTCTGTCATGCTTAACCTTTTGGAATTAAGGAATCCTTTTCTAACGAGTAACCTGTTCTTCTGCTTCTCTTGGCTTGTGTTTGAATTCTGAGAGGGTGAGTGAATCCGGGGAGGACACCAGGATCACAGCTATGTCCCTATCAAGAGATGCCTTTCCAGCAGGACAGGGCACACTTAAGAGCCCACGGGAGCGAAGTGGCAGATCTGTCTTGTAAGAGCCAAAACACTAGCAGCAGAAGCCTGGTTAGAAAGCTTTATTCCCCCTACGTTTAATTCTTGTTCTCAGTGGGAATATTGCTGCTGCTCTTTCCAAAGCCTGCTTCACAAATTTTAGTTAAGAAAAATGCCAAATTAAAAAAAAAATCAAATCTCGAATAATGTGGACATTATGAAGATGTCAGCTAACATATACTACACGGCTAGACATTTGTGAGAAGCCTGGTGGGGAAACACAGGAACAGCCATAATTATAGAATTGTTTTCTTTTGTTTTAAGTTATCCTAGCTCTGAAAATGTCCTTTTTGAATAGTATTAGTCACCGTTGGTGAAAAGTGGGATGTATGCTGTTTTTCAGTCACACACACACGTGCACACAGACACAGACACACACACGCACACACACACATGCCACACATACACCCCTAAATTTTTAGATCTCAAAGAACTGTTATAGCATTTTGCCACCAAATACTAAAGTAAATTGCTAGTGCTTGGTTACTTTTCATTGATCTGTAAAACATCCTTAATTCATAAATCCATGCACATTTTGCTAAGCATTTCCATTTCAATAATACAAGATCCAAATTTATCTTTTCATGAAGTAAACACTTACTATTTTAAAGTCTCATATTTGCGGTCTTGAAAATGCTAATCATGGTCTCACTACTTTGCAAGAAGCACTGTTGCAGTAAATTATTTCCTGCAAATTTGGGTCACATTCATCCTGCCAAAAACCATAATGCCAAAAGAATTAGGCTGCAGAATTCAGCGGGGTGGAATTTTAGTAGCAGTCTCAAAGAATTAGACTCATAATCTTCACCGGAACAGGGAGGCAAGTAAGGAAATGGTTTCTGGAATTCTTTGAGGACAGGCAATCGCTCACTTTCCCTCAGGAAGGGCCAGTGAGGCTGGGGAGAGGTTGGGAAAAAGTGACACAAGAGAGACACGTTTTGTTTTAATATGGGGGGATTAAAATGATCTCCAAGACCCTGAGGCTTCCATTTTGAATGCTGAACACAGGGCTAACAATCCCAGGAGTGGGTCTAGAGCTTTCTTCTTCAAAGCCCTCCTTACCACAACAAAATAGTTTGCATTCCATCACAGAAGATGGCTATAGAACAGGGCTTTTTGTCTTTCTATAATACGGAAGGGTTAAGGGTCTGAATCTTGATGGGCTGCCTGTAGTGAATAAAATCAAGCAAGATACATTTGTCACAACCCTGTCAGTATATATTACAATTTGCAAAATGATTTTACTTTGTAGTAAGCTTTTGAAGAAAGGCACTTCATACCATTTGGAAAGACAGTCTAGAATATGATATAATATGTAGACTTTAAAATGTCATTATAAAGTTTAAGGTCAAACTGAATTTAAACTTCCATAGTATGTACTTTTGAAAAATGGACAACTGGGAGCCAGGTTAAGACATAGTATTTGGAATACTTACAATAGGTAAAATCAACAGTGGGAGGAGGGATGTCAAATTTTACTTTCTGCCAGGAGCTACTGGGGTAGGTCTTTGGCCTTTTGCAAAAACTAGGAGTTTCAAATGTTTTCTGTTAAGCCGGTGGCTGCCTGCTTTTCTGTCGCTCATTAGTACACATACAATACCTATCTTCTCTGTCATCTTCACTCTTATTTTTACATTCCAGCACTTGCCATGCTATGCCTGTTCATTTTCTTTTCAAATAGAGAAATAAGCTTGTCACATCACCTGCTGTATTCTTTATTTTTTAATTTTATGAGTGCCCATCTCAGAAACAATATTATATTGCATTACAATAAACATGTACAGCTGCTGCATTTCTGTTAACTGATAGTATTTTGTGGTCATTTCATTTAAGGCTTAGATTTCTTAATGGCTCATATTAGACCAGCCTCTACCCTGCCATTACTAAGAACTGCAGTAATAAGCTCCAAAGTGTTCCCACTGAAGACAATAACAAATAGTTACTTCTTTTCTTGTATCATTTAACAAAGTCCTTAGTCCTCATCATTATAGTTGTGGTCTTAATCTTGGCAAAAAGGAAACATTCTTCTCTATAACAAGCCTTTTTTCCTTGTTAAATTTTGTAGTTTTAAATATTGAAACTAGATAGATTATAGAGTAAATGGTACCTGTGCAGAATAGAATTTTATTTTAGGTATAGTGTAGACTTTTAAAACCATGTAAAATTAACTATGCTGCAAATTATGCTTGTAATGGCAGCCATTTGTTGCTGGATAGCATGCTGGGTTCTAAAAATGGTCTCTACGTTGAACCCCAATTGCATGCATAACTTTACAAAGGAAAATCCTAGTAGAAAAGGTAGCTAATTAGGAGTAGCATTCCACTGACCTCTCTTTTGTGTCTAAGCAACACCTGCATTTGTGAATATACATGGGACAGCTGTGCCTGTGGTACTGCACTTTCCCATCACAGAGATTTGGGTAGAGAGGCAGACATTGCTTTGCTACAAACAACAACAACAACAACAACACACACACACACAAAAACAAGTGAACAACAACAACAACAAAAACCAAGGACAAAAAATAGTCCATCTCACAAAATGAAGATCCATTGAAATGAACTGTTTAAATTTTATTTCTTTCTGAAGCCTTCCTTCTGTTGAATGGAATAGGCTGAAAATGTCACATCTCTCACAAACCCTGGCACTATGAAGTAAGGTATGAGCAATGGAAGCCAGGCTAACCCCTTATAGCATGTAGGATGTATTTCTTAAACTGAATTTAAATTTCTGCTTAAGAGACATTTGGATTGCTACAAGTACATAGGCATTTTGCAAACTGATTCTGCTAAAAACTGCTGGGAGAGACCTGTGAGTCACAGCTGTATTCATAAGGAATCTAACTAACTACAAGTTTACACATTTCAGGATGTTGCTCTGAGAAATGTATAGTGGTAATGCATAATATATGGCAGAGTCCTGATTTCCATAAGGCTCACTTGCTGGCTCAAAAGTTTTGAACCAGAGTCTGTGGAGGGGGAAAGCTTATGAAATGTATGAGCATTGGGTGAACAATGGGATATCAATCTCATTATTTGAGACACCAGAGGATTTTCAGGGGACTTATTCTTTTCACAGGCCCCTTTTGAGACATTTTTATGACCTGCTGTACCTGTACCTTTTTAAGGTACAGAAAGACCTAAGAACACCTTTAACTCACTGGTTAGCCTTCCTAGGAGTTAGAAAGTTGCAAGGCCTTAGCAGTTTTGCAAGAGTTGCAGAACTGCCCAAATCTTTTGACACTAATTTTACTTTGCACAATATAGGTGTTGAAGATATACTCTGTAACTATTATCTCTTTAAAATGAGAGTAACAATTCCACAAATACTCATTTCCACCTAGACTGTATTTGATCTTTTTCCATTTGCATAGGAAAGATCCTGTTGTCTAAACTAATATCCAGAACTCAAACAGGTAGTCAAAAACAAGCAAAATGGCCAACATAGGCAAGGAAAAGGATGATTATTTTCATACCTAAAGTTTGTAATGTTCTGAAGATGAATAGCATTGATTACTTAGGAATAAACACAAATTCCTAGGAGCATCAACATTTTGCTTCCCCATCCTATTATAAATAGAAGTACATCTTCATATTACAACATTGCTATTCCCAGTAGACGATGTAGAAATTACTTACAGGGATATACACAGATGTGGATATGAGTGTTTATTTCAAAAAAGAGGATTATATAGACAGAAACATTTGCAAAGGATGCTTTCCAAATAATTGAAATAATCACAGATATTCAAGAGGAAAATGTTGTATTATAATAAGCATTTCTTTTACTGTCCAACTATATTCTGGAAATAGCAATCTTTTATTTAGAGATCTCTTTTGGAAGATCTCATTGCTAATTATTATGTATTTTCATGATAGTTGGAATTATATTTTACTTAGACATAGAGTATTTGTCTTTTGATTAAACTTGGATATATTCTAGGTAAGATTTCTTGGTTTCAAACTTAATTATAGAATATAGTGGTGCAAAAAAAAAAGCAACAATTAGCATGTAATTCAGTGATTAACCTGTCTACTTTTTTCCCTTTAAACACCTATAAGATTTAATTTGCAAAATAGCTATCATTCATGAAGGTTGGAGAGGGCATTAAGAAATTACTTGCAATTAATGTCTTCTGATTACCTGAAGTTCAGGCCTCAGGCTTACTTTGTTAGTTGCTTGTACATATTCTTCATCCACAAGTAAATGAGGCCAGTGGGCCCAGGGTCCTCTTGCTTTTATTGGGTGCCAGCAAGCCTGGTGGGTCTGTCTACTTAAACCTTGGCCTGCAGGATGGTGGCCTTAACTCTGCAGTGTCTGTTGGAACAGTGATGTAGGCCTGCTCAAGGCCTTGCATATGATGTGGTCTTCTTATCCCAAGGCTTTAGTTTGCAGGTCAGTGGCTGAGTTCCCGCCAGACATGGCAAACCGGGGTGTCCTTAGGAAGCTCTGGGAAAAGAACAACAAACCAAACTGTTTTCTTGTTATCTCATATTTTGACATATGGAATGGAATATTGTTGGGCTTCTGTGAGAGTCTGTGGAAAGCAATAGCAGAGGAGGAAAAATGTTAGCTCTGGGAAATGCATTGGGAATGGGGAAAGTGAAGGAAAGTTCTGACTGGTGAAGTAAGGTGTAGGTCAGCTTCAAGTATAAAACACAGACTCTTGAGGAAAGCCAGTGAGAGCTATACTTCTGCAGGTGGGTGGAACTCACTGTGTAGGAAGCCATCAGACATTAGGGTATGCGAGCTTCATATTTATACAAACATTTGAATACTATTTGAGGAATACTGATCTAACTTACCTGGAACACAAACAGAATGGGGCAGATGGGTTTGTACTAAAAGAAAGTATTAGCAGACACTTCCATTTTTTTTGTTTTGTTTTTTTAATGCCCTTCATTTGGGGAAATTGTACAGTATGTGTGCATGGGAGCAGAGAGGTAATTCTAATCTGTTACCCAGAATGTGTGTTATTAGATATTTTAAATTGAAAGGGAGGAAATGATCAAAAGTCTAACTACCTGCCAGTCCCATTGTGTGTCCAAGATTTCTTTCCAATGAGTGGAAGGAATGTAGGAAGACTTTCATTGATCAGAATCCAGTCATTTGAGGATCAATACACAGGCCTATGGCCATGTATGCTGGAATGTTAATTTCAGACACAGTAAATCTCTAGGCATCCTGGTGATAGCTAATGCTATTCACTTAAATCAACTTTTTCTCATCTGAACTGCCGGTAATTATCCAATCCATCTGAGAGGCACGATCCCTTTTAACATTAACCACAGTGTCAGATTGCATCAGCGACATTGTGTCCTGGTGACTGCTGCTGCTACAGAGTGATGAATGTTCAGGTTTGGGGTCCATAGTCTAACTGTCTATGTGGGCAGCCCACAGTTCAGTAAACAAATGATTGGGAAGGGATCTATTTATTTGAGTTGAACATTCTTCCTTATTGATTCTGTCACTTGCATTGCCAAATTTCTCACCTTGCCTCTAACATTGTTCAGTATGAAGAGTGAGCATTAAAAGAATGATCTCAAGGGTTGTTTTCATATGCTCATTCCAGGCTGTAGTCAGCACTGAGTTACTCTTGTGCCTGACTTAAAAAGGAAGGCACTATGATATCTTATTAATAACCAGAAAAGGGAGAGGATTTGAGGAGTTTTGGATGAGCTGTCCAGAGAAAACAAAAGAAAATGATTATGCATTTTTCTGGGATTGATGAGTGATACTCTGTTAATTCAAGCTGTGTTTAACATGTTGAATATCCAAATAAGTGCATGCAGTAGAGGTCAGGTAGCTTGCCTTGATTAATGGATTGAGTCCAAAATCTCTCTTATACACATCTGAGATGTCTGGTTCTAAAACCTAGTACATGCAAGAGGGCTATAGACAGCAGATCCAGGCTATAAGCATACCTGCCATTAATTTTTAGTTTTCCACTTTTTCAATACCCCTGGACAGATTTTGTACACATAAGTGAAAGTATCAACTGGAGAAGCCACATTTACTTCTTTGTTCTTTGCACTATTTGCGCTTAGTTTGTATTATCACAAATTGGGAAGGAACAAAGAAAACCTTGCTGCAGAGTACAGTTGAATTTCTGCCTCAGTAGTTTGTAAATTCCAGAAATTCCCTGTTACAATTTACTTGTAGGGTGGCTGTGCACACAGTGGAGTCTAATGTTTGCTGACAGAATGGCTTTGGAGTTACAAGCATCAGTCTGTTGCATTCTCTGTAAACATAGGCTTTGGGCCAAGACTGGGTACAGCAGTAAGCCCAAGACGGCAGATCAATCATTAATCCATAAAAGATGCTTGGACTCTGCTGCCATGTACTGAGCACTCTAGTTAAATGAAACTCCTGTAGTCTTTAGCAAAGATAGAAATAATCAATGGATGGGGTTGGAAGTCTGTATCCTGTATTCACAACCTCCCAAAATTTGTGTTGTCTCATAACAGAGGGCTAGCGTGATTCAGGCTCTGGGACTCATCAAGTCTGTGTTGATACTTGCTTAATGTTTGAAAACTTAAGTTTGACCCAAAGGATAACATGGTTTTAGTAGTGATACTTCTATGAAGACTATTTTTAAGCTATGGCATGTTATTCAAAGCAAGGTTTCCTTCAGGAATTACATTTATCCTAACATATGATAGCTTTTGCAACTCACCTCATGCTGAAAAGTAAATAAGAGAATAAGAGAATTAAATCCTCTCATGATTAAGTCCTTAAAAATGTCAAATTACATAGGGTTGGAGAGCCCTGATTAATGCTTCCATGTTAAAATATTCCTCATTAGTTTTCTATGGTAAGGGTTAACCACTCTATTAAAAATTCAGATATTAATGTATTTTCTGCTTAATTCATCTTCAAATAGAGGAAATATAGTTAGTAGATATGAATTCTTTTTACTTCCAAATGTGCTTTGGAAACATAGTGAATTATGAGAGAGATTTGGAGACATGAAGGAGAATTCCTTTATCAGTATGCTAAAAAGTATTTAAAAGTATTTAATTGCTTTTAATTGTAGAAAACAACTGCTTTGACTTTGAAATGGTTATTTTTCCACAGAAATAGTAGAATTTATGATATAAATGAAAGATTTTGCATCCAATTGAATCCCACAAATGTACATTTTCTTTTAAAATATTAAAATTATTTTAAAAATTACCTATGTTTTAATTTCTTAATGTTTAACTTTCTTAATTAGCTAATTAGCATTAAGAGCTAGATTCTACTACCATAAGCATATTTGGGGGACTCAGTTGGTATAGGAGTTCTGCAGTAAAATTTTCCTAAACAGGCCTCTTGCCAAATACTCTGTGAGAACATGGTGATTCCTATGTGGATCCAATAAATGTTATCTTATTGTATAGTCTATCTTTACATTTTAAAGTAGCTGCTCAAAGGAGTTTCACTTCAACATGTCAGTTTATGAGTACAGTGTATCCTGATCATTGTCACCCTTTTACAGAGTCCATCTTGATAGAAAAATGTTCATTTAAAATGTGGTAAGTAGTTTTATGACCACATATTCAATTTTCTTTTCTAAGGTTCTTTGAAGGCTCTGATACCTCCTGTGATCACCTGTATGTTCTGTATTTGTACTGTCAATATGAAAGACAAGAGAAATTTACCTGTTTTAGCCAAGTTTTTAAAAAGAAAACTATCTTAGATGGGTGCTGGTGGTTCACCACTGTAGTCCTTGGTACTCAGGAACCTGTGATCTAGAGGACCATGTTTTAGAAGCCATCCCAGGCAGAAAAGTCCATGAGACTCTTTTTCCAAAATAATTAGCAGAGTAGGACTGGAGACATGGCTCAAGTATTAAAGCACCAGCTAAACAAGCAAGCCAAGTGAACATGAGGCTCTGAGTAGGGCCCAATCATGGAGAGGTGAAAATTTAGATATCATAATAAGCTGATGGCAGCTACTGGAAGTTGTTATGCAAAGTGGTGAAATTACATGGTATTTATTGTTTATTGGACTTACTTTAAGAGAGTAAAACATTTAAGATCCTGCATATAAAGTAGATTTGCACAGTAAGAAAGATGTCAGAATTCCCATCAAAGTTAGGTGTGTCTGGTAATAGAAAAGTAAAAATACCTTATTCTCTGAATTATTTATTAGTAGTTATGAACATTTTCTCAGTAGCAAAAGCATGGTGAACCAATTTAGTGCTTCTCTCTCTCTCTCTTTTCAATAAGAGAAGGTTATGGAATGAGAAGAAAGGAACCAAGGTAGATATTGTTGGTTAAATATTTCAACAGTGATTTTTTTCTATAGCATAGATAGGGCCTGTCTATCCCTATCCCTAGTAGGGAGGTTGAGCATTAAAAGCAAACTTCACTTCGAACACAGCTTTTGTGTAGGAGACCTATCACATCTATAGGTCTTTTCAAGCTCTTAGAGATAGCACGCTGAAAAGGCAATGGTATCTTTGAAGGATCCGTATTTGGGCAGAAAGGTTGATTTGAAGTTTTTGTTACCTGAAAGTAAGTCATAGTTTGATAGTTACTTATAAAGTGTATCAAAATTTTGAATGCAAGTAACAGAATGGTCAACTCAAACTGGCTCAAATAATAAAAGACATTTTTTTCTCTTATGGACTTACAAGGTCCTGAGTTAATATATACTTAGGGGTAGTACTGTGGTGCCATTTCTTTCTATCTTTGTATAGTGTTGGCTGTGTTCCAAGGCAAGCTTCCTAAAGGTTCATAGGGTGGCTTGTTAGAGTAGTCAAGGTGATATGCTTCCTTGGTCAGATCTGAAGGAATAAGTGCTTTTGTCCTAGCATGTCAGAAAATAGTCTTGGAATTGATCCTTATTGTCTGTGCTTATATCTCATATTTATGCTTGAATGTGGGACTGCGATCAAGGCAATATAATGTTCTCATTATTTTGAGCCAATGAGGACTTCCCTCTGATGTTATTGTTGACCTCATTTTCCTCTAAATCCTATGGGCTTCATGGGGAAGGGGAACTACGAGAATTAAAGTCTGGGAACTATTGAAAAAAGGATATGATAAGAGTGATAGCTGATGATAGGTACAGGCAAAATCTCATTTTGGAAAAAAGAGAGGTGATCTCAAGTTGAATTCTTTACACAATGAATGTATCATGCCTATCCTTATTATGTAGAACTAATCTGGAATCCAAGTGTAGATTGAAAGATAGAAATGAACTTAGCACTTATTCTAGGCTGCTTAGTTGAGCTACTTCTTCTACTAGCTGTTTGAGAAACCCAATTTTTAGAATGTTGGCTCTAGTACCAGGAGATACGTGACTGACTACTGATACTAGACTAGTTTTGACGCTGTCTACTCTTTTTGGACTATAGGATATTGGACTATATAGAACCGAAACAATTTGTGGTTAGATATTAGATATCTCTATCTATGGATAATAACAATGGTACAGTTGAAACTTGTTGCCTGCCTATATGTACTTTTTTGTATTATTAGTTTTTGTTATTACCATTTTTTGATGTTATTATAAAGGTGATATATGGAGGGTTACAGTTACATAAGTCAAGAATACATTTCTTTTTGGACAATGCTACCCCTTCCTTGGCTCTCCTGGTATTTCCTTCTATATGTACTTTCATTCACGTAAATAGCCTGGGAGAGATTGGTCAAGGACCATATTGGACAGTAAAAGGCAAACACTTTGGACTAGATGTTTGACAAGATGAGACTGTTATTATCCATCAAGAGCTCACTGCCTCATCCACAGAAATCCTCTATTCTATAGCTGGAAACAATGTGCTAAGCAGAGGGGAAAGAACTGTGATTTACTCTGAAGCTGAATGTCAAGCTCAGGTGGCCAAAAGAAAAACAACCAATTTTGAAAGTCGCTGCTTTCACAATATTAATTAATCTATGTATTTATTCAACCAATATTTGTTGAACAGCTACTATGAGTCAGGAACTGTGGCAGTCACTGGATTTAGAGTTGCTAACAACAACCTGTTTCCTGCCCTCATGAAGCTTACAGTCTGTTTTGGGGACATATATTCAAACATATATATTAACAGAGGGAAGCTGGTACTAAGTCAAGTGCTATGATGGTATAGGCCCATTGTCAGGAGAGTTCCAACCAGGGGGTTTGACTAATCAGAAGGTCTGGAAGTTTCTCTGGGGAAGGTGCACTAAATCTAAGATCTGAAGGATCAAGAACTGTTAAGTAAGGAAAGAAGGAAGGGAGGCTTACTGGATTGAGGGCACAGACGAGTGATTTCTAATTCTGGCATTGATTTATCTTCTTCACTAATTTCAAGGTTTTGTAAAAAAGTAGCACTTTGCTTTCAAATAAGAAAAAAATTGAGCAAATAAAGTATTTCCCCAAGTCATAGCTCCGTTTACCCATTTGTCTGGAAATTCATTTATTTTTACCTTCTCTTGGGGATTGTTGCTTGTCTGTTGGCCTCTCATCCCTGACTTTTTACTCAGCTCCATGGATCATGATGTTAGCACATTAATGCTAATTCATTTCAAGTAGTATATTAACAGCTCATAACTCTTAAAGGTAGGAACACTTTGTAAAGAAATAATAAAAACAATAACAGTAAGAGCTCAAGTGTTTTCAATGATCAAAAAAGCAACAGGGACCACAGAGAAAATATGGGCTAAAATGCTTTGATTTGAGAGAGAATAGTATGCAGTAATTACTGTCTGACAAATGTGGTTTTTGAAGGAAAAACAAAACCTCATAGCACATGCTCAGCCTTCCTTCCCCATGGGGTATAGAGAAGGGAAGTCTTTTTTTTCACATTTAGAGAGAGCTATAGAGCTGTATTAATATTCATATAAGGGTAGACAGGAAGTTTGGCTATGATGCTTTCCAGGATAGAGAAATGCTGACTGCCATTCAGGTCCCTGGACCAGATAACTGTGATCACATGGCAACAGCACAGCAAGTCTACAGGCAAGATGACGGGGCAATTCTCGTGGCAGTATGGTGTGGTGGGAAGGTACAGATTCTCCTTGCTTTCTTTGTATTCTTTGTTTCAGTCTGGTATCTAATTTTAGTGCCCAGGAACATATAGACAACTATGTAGGTATGTATTAAATAAACAGGCAAGACGTAATTGAGATGTTATCTCCCTGAGAGATAACATCTTCTCCCTGGGAGAAGTGCATGTAAATATTTTAATTTAATTTAATTTTATATTTTATTTTTGGTTCTGGTCCTGGGGCTTTTGAACTAAGGGCATGGGTGCTGTTCCTAAGGCTAGTGCTCAAGGCTAGTGTTATGTCACTTGAGCCATAGCTTCTACTTTTGGCTTTTTGGATAAGAGTCTCATGGACTTTTCTGCCTGGGCTGGCTCTGAACCACGATCCTTAGATCTCAGATTCCTGAGTGGCTAGGATTACAGGCGTGAGCCATCAGTATTCAATGGCAAATGGATATTCTAAATCAGAGTTGCCTACACAGCTCTTCAGGATGCCAGTTGGAAGATCTAGCCCCTACTAAGTAGCCACACCTGCACCTGCCTCAGGTGGCTATGAGCCTAGTAGGTACTTCCAGTTCAGCTGGAGGTGGCAGCCCCTCTCCAGTTCCAGTAGCTCCTGAAACCACACGTAGTGGCAGTCGTTTCCAAAAGAGGCTGATTTTAAAACTGTGATGAAAATGGCTAACAGCAGGCTGAAGGTTAAAGTAAAAAACTTAAAAACCATAAAATCTGCCTGGAGGCTATTTAAGCAAACTGTTTTAGAGGCACAGATGGTTCATATACCTCTGAGCCAAAAACAAAAAGTAAAAAGAGGACAGTAAAGCTGGTGTGATTAAGCAGACAAGTATGAAAGTTTTATTAGTGCTAAAAAAGCATCCTTTAGAAAAGTGAAAAATCTGTCTCAGAAAACTCAGAAGATATATTAAAGACCAATGGGAAGTGCAGAGGGCAAACAGATGACATTTCCAAAAGCAAGCAGAGCTGGATGCTGGTGGCTCATGCCTGTAATCCTAGCTACTCAGGAGGCTGAGATCTGAGAATTTCAGTTTAAAGCCAGCCCCAGCAGGAAAGTCCATGAGACTCTTATCTCCAATTAACCACCAGAAAACTGCAAGTGGTGCTGTGGCTCTAGTGGTAGAGTGCTTGCCTTGAGCTGAAGAGCTGAGGAACAGCACTCAGGCCCAGAGTTCAAGCCCCACAATGGACAGAAAGAAAAAAAAGCAAGTAGAAATAGAGAAGCCAATGTCTTCATGTGCATTGGCTATCAGAAGGCTATCTCCCTTCTATTGTGTTTTGATGTCAAACAGGTTTTTTTGAGATATGTGCAAATTTCAACAGTGATTTGAGTCTTCAAGAAATACCAGCTAAAGCCAGTCTAAAAAGATGAAGTGCCATAGAGGATCCCAAGTGTGTGTCAGAAATAAATGCTGCTGACATATTGTTCAAAATAGTAAGCATACCTGAGACCTGAGAAATAATTGGGATAGAGAATATTTAGCTTCTTTGGAGGTACCCGAGAACACATGGTGGATTCAGTCCTCCAAAGATGCTTACCTGCTTTGCCTGCACAAAGCATCTGAGATTGGTGAGCTTCTATTAGAATCATTTTGAGAAAACCCAAGCTCTGGAGAATGACAGGACAGGACAGCGATCACCATTTGAGAAACAACAGCACTTGTGTCTTGAGTGAACATGAAATATAAGCCCAAATAAAAAATGGCCAAATGTAGCCTTGTGAAAAGTAAGGTAAGTTGTTTGGATTTTCAGAAGTCCAAGTAATTCATTTAGAGTTTGGCTAATTTCCTCCACAGAGGCCTTGAGGAAAATAAACAGCTGAAGACAAGGAATAAAGCCTTTCCTTGGGTTAAGAAACTGAGTAAGGGGTAGATGATATTCCTCATAGTACAGATAAATTGATAGTGTACCATCTCAAGGGCATATGTTTTGAGTAGTCTTTCTTAATGTACTGATTACTTATTTGGAAATAAATTTATAGGAAAGATAGGACTATACTACTTTCTCTAAGTTGCTTTCATTTGAAGAATCTGACCTCCCCAATATATAAGGAGCTAACCTGCTCTGTGTTATAAATATAATGTAACCTGACACCAGATACAATTCCATTCAGTTAGCTGTCAACTATCACAAGAAAGTAGAAAGTTTTAACATTCATACTCTGTCAGCATCTCCAGAAACAGGAATGTGGTCTAGTTTGTAGGGAGCACATTGTGTTGCCTGCCTAGAATTTTTTTTAAAGCAACTTTTAAATGCTTGACTACATTAAAAATGTTTAAAAATGGGCTAAAAAGTATGTCAAACAAAATGGTGGTAATCAAGATACATCCTTTTTTTTAAACAGGAAACACGTAATTCATTCTTTAACTTGCTTTTTATAAAGGATTAATGCTAGACTTTATAAGAGTTGACATTGGGTAATAAATATATTTTAATTAAACTTCAAGCTTATACAAATATGGGAAACAAAGGGTTGCAAACACACAAAAGAACCAACGATAAAACAAAAGACCTGGTCAAGATAAATGTTTTTTAAGTGTGCCCTGTCTATTACATTCAGTGGGTAACCTTTGCAGTTGACCACCTCAGAGAAAAAGACCAGGTCAAACTCTGTGGCAGATGGTTTAACGTACAGTGCATATATTAATTCACAGAGGCAGCCCTGGAAATGCAAGCGAGTTGCATCATGGATAGCAGTTTCATGCTGTTCCTGCTCTTGAAGTTAAGATATTCAGATGTCATGCTTCGGGGTTCAAGTTCATGAATTTCTGGGTAGGGAAAATATTTTCCCTTTGTATTTGTCAGCTTTCCATCTGTATTACAAATACCTGAGCTAATCATTTTATAATGAAGAGAGGTTTATCCTGGCTCACCACTTCCCAATAGCACCACCCTGGGCACTACACCTCTAACACCTTAGCCTTGTGGGGGAAACATTTGTACTGCACAGTGGATGAGAGATGATGTCTACTATTTCAGGTGAATAGAAGAGAGAGAAGGTAGGCTCACATCCCAGGTCCATGACTTACTTTTGGTTAAGGTGGTCCCATTGAGAGAGAACACTAAGTAATTTGTGACACAGATTTGAAGAAGGTGGACATCACTGCTGTATGGAACTTCAAAACACATTTCAAGTCAATTCTGACTTAAAAGAAAAATCCCCAATCTTATGCTCTTTGGCACCAGAAAGAGTCTTGTATCAATGAAATCATTTTTAGTTTCCTTAAAAAAGAAAAACTTCAGATGATTAATTACAAAGAGACGCACTACCAAATTCTAGCACAGAACTCATAGAAATTATTTAGATATATGATATATTGAAGTTTAAATCAAGACCATCAGAATTAACTGCAAATTCAGAAAGAATGGGACAAAAAGTTTAGATGCCTTCGCTTAGAATGGTATTAGCATTCAATATGAGGGAAGAAGAAAATTAAATGCACAAAAGTAAATGAAGATGGAGCTGGAGTTAACATTTCCATCTCCCACGGGCACAACTCCCTCTCTTATTCGACCTTCTTTGCTCACTTTCTTTACATATCTTCTTCAGTGATCTAGCACATAGTAAATAAATTTAATTTAATCCTTTATGATCATGTAATTCTGCTCTAGATAAGGAGATATTTGATATTTTTAGAGCCAAATATTTCTTAAATGTTTGGCCAATGGCTACTAAAAGTGATACAGACTCCAAATTCTTTTTCTTTATGTTTGTGGGAAGAAGGACTGATATATTGAATAAAATGTCTGCCACAGTGAGGCCACCATCCCCTGTTCCCTAATCAAGGGCCTGTCAATGATTTCCATGGCCGTGTTGTTGCACTAAACCAGCTATGGAGGGATGGGCTCTCCCTGGAAAGCCCACTTTGGGGGACTCTATTCTCCATTCCTAGAGAGGGTTAGGAAAATTGGTTGCCTCTATTTAGGGTAATCCCTTTTGGATTCAAAGGCTAGAATGACCAGCTAGAGATAATTGCTAGGCAGAGTCAGGAATAGTTTGGCCCACACTCTTTGACTCGAGCTAAGCTACTGGAATATGTGGAGGAGAAAGGGCTGGAGAGAAAACGGAGGATGCAGTTATATGTACAGATCAGTATCTTTGTAATAAATATATGACTCAGCTGTTCATTGGTATTTCCAGAGGTTAGGATTGTCCCAGGGATGAGTGCTGTGGAGTTATGAAATCTGTGTTGTTTCTGCTTGAAGAATGTCTGTCTGGGACTGGAGATGTGACTCAAGTGGTCAAGTGCTAGCCATAATGAAGTAAGTTATGTGAAAGTATGAAGCACTTAGTTCAAGCCCCAGTACCAATGTGGGCATCTACAAATACATGCATATGTGTGTGCATACTTACACATACAAGCACATTTCAAAAATTTCTGCCTATTCTTTTAAGAATGTCTCTGCTTATGGGGAAGTTGACCTCCTGCCCTACTTTTATTCACTTACTCATTTGTTCAGCAAGCATGGAACATTCACAGCTTGCCAATCATACAAAGGGATGCGTCTTTGTAGGGATTCAAAGTTGAATAAGGAGGGAGGCTTGCCTCTAAGGCTCCTATAGTTGAATAGGAGAGTCCTACAAGTAAATGGTAGGATGTGAGGCATGTTGCAACATGTGTATGTGAGCAGAACCAAGGACTTGACTTACCTGGACCTGGTTGACTTTCCCAGCCCAGGGGACCAGGCCCTAGGTATCAGTGAATGCATGCTGAGTTGGAGACCAAAATGTAAATTTGGGAAATGTGCTGGGTATATGAAAGCTAAGGACAACAAGGCCCAAAAATGGAAGTGAGTTAAGAATGAGGACCTCATAAGTCACACCTTAAAAAAATGTAAAATGCTTAGTGTAATTTCTGCATTGCATTTTAACATTTTGAAGCATTTTAAACTTTATAGGAATACTTGAAACAATGTAACATGACTTTAAAAGTGATTTTGACATCATTTTGTCTTTGGATAGTTTTATGAACAAACCTGCAAGGACTAAAGGAGGCAGAAGTAGAGAGATTGACAGGTAGGGCTTAGGGTTATAGAAATGCTGAGGCCAGTGGACTCTGAAGATTTTAATGCCTGCTGTTAAAATGTAAAGTGATACGAGAGCACTTCAACTTCTTTCTGCTATGGATGAGAAAAACTGTGGTCCTAAAAAGAAGGTGACTTTCGGGGATCATTCACTCAGTTAGTGAGGGACACATACATAACAGATGCATCAGCTCTGATGAGTGCTCTCAGTTCAGAAGAGAAGGAGAATTGTAATTAAGATTGCATGAACAGTACAGAAATCCCAGTCTTCTGGGATTATAACTGTTTAGTAACTGTACATATGAACTTTATAAAATGGCTCAGTATGTCATTTTTCAAAACTTTTATTTACCATGAACATGTAGTAAGAAATTCATTTTGCTTTGTAATTTTGTATACATGCATGCATGTATACTTACATTCTCTTTCATTGATTCTAAGTTACTTTGATGCTGGCATTTTCTTGGTTTTGCCAGACAGTGTTAACAGATTTTCACACAGTGATGTCATAACTATAACCTGGCTAACAAGAATATAAAATGTATCATGATTTCATAAGTGCTAAAATGGGAGAAATGTTTGAGTTTTGGAACACAAAAAATAGGGCATATCTATTAAAACTGAAAACGTTCGATGAGATAATACTGACTTTTCTATGTAATGTACTGTTTTGTTGTATTTCATTAAAAGTTGCTGAATGGTACTCTCTAATAGGTCAACACCTATTTTTAAAATACTAGCTAAAGAGACTTATTGGTTATGAGATGTCATTGTGGACAATTAATTCTCATTATTGGGTTGTCCTTGGTCTTAACTGTAATCTCACCATGTTAATTAAGTCAAGGTGTTATTGATTATTCTAAACTTACATTATGCACTCTCTTAATAGAATCATCTCTATCCTCTAAAATATCAAAGGCTGCTTCTTTATTTATTTAAAAAAAAAGACTGGTCTTGATGGATCAACAGAAAAGAGAATGCTCTAATTTGAAAATGTGTTATGTCAAGCTCTTATCAAGTGATAATGAAACAAAGAAAGGCAGAGATGACTTAGTGAGGAGGGGGAAAAGGTAAGAAAAACTGTGGGGGTGGAGGAACATCAAATAGTGAGGTAGAGCAGCTTTCCAAACAGCTTCATACTGTGGTTCTGACCTTGGAGCCAAAGATGGTGAAGAACTGAATGAATGGATAGACCATCACTATGTTTGCACTGGACTTCTTTATGCCACAGTCAAATAAAAAGAAATGCTCAACCTCTCTAGCCATAAAAGAAATGCAAATCAAAACAACATTGAGATACCACCTCACCCCAGTTAGAATGGCTATAATCAAGAACTCTAATAACAACAGATGCTGGAGGGGATGTGGCCAGAAGGGAACCTTACTGCATTGTTGGTGGGAGTGTAAACTTGTTCAACCACTTTGGAAAGCAGTATGGAGGTTCCTCAAAAGACTACACATAGAGCTCTCCTATGACCCAGCAATCCCACTTCTGGGCATTTACCCAAATGATCACAAACAAGACCATACTAAAGCTACCAGCACGACTATGTTTATTGCAGCATTATTTACCATAGCTAAGATATGGAACCAACCCAGATGCCCCTCAGTAGATGAATGGATCAAGAAAATGTGGTATATATACACAATAGAATTCTATGCCTCCATCAGAAAGAATGACATTGCCCCATTTGTTAGGAAATGGAAGGACTTGGAAAAAATTATATTAAGTGAAGTAAGCCAGGCTCAAAGAAACACAGGTCCCATGGTTTCCCTTATTTGCAACAACTAGTATATGTCTGAGTCAAGCAGAAAAGGTCAGATAAGTTGATGTTAGGGAAATAAACCCTAAGATATGTATTCAAATGTTTTTTTCTTTCATGTGATTGTTCCTAACGTATTTATAAGATGATTTCTTTGTTGCTTTCTATGTCCCTCCCCCATGGTATAACCCCTGCTTTCACTGTATTTGATGTTGGTATAATTTGTGGAGGAGAAGGGCAAAAACAAATCGTTAAAACAGGGATACACGTGGAGCCATTACAACAATAAGATGTACAAGTCTTTATGTGGAAAAACGAACTTTACAACTTTGGTGAGGGGGAGGGGAATAGGAGGATTCGGTGGGGTGGGCGGGTTGAGGGGGAGGATGGGAAGGGATGGGAAGGGGAAACAAAGGAGGAGGCTATAATGCTTGATAAGAAATGTACTTACTCATTATCTTGCCCATGTAACTGTAACCCCTCTGTACAGTATTTTCACAAAAAAAAAAAAAATCCTAGGGCCTGTGCTGCTCATAATGGCCTCAGGCTCATCCTCTCCAAGTATTGGCCAACATCAGGGGAGTTGTTTGTGGGGATGGGGATGGGGTAACTTGTCTAGCAAAGAGGAAGAATGGATGACTATTTTAAACTGAGATGGTAAAGAAATGATAGTGCAAAGCTTTCACACTTCAATAATTGGATTCTCAAAGCCACATTAGAGGTTGGATAGATAGATAGAGTTATAACCCCATATAGGCAATTGTCTGAGGTAGCGGTTCTCATCATTTTGTTTGAATTATGGCCTTCTTTGATAATCTGTAAAACGTGTCAGATTGGCCCTTTTCTTAAGGGAATAGATGTGTAGAAGAAATTTTACAGATAATTTCATGGGGCTTATGGACTTTGTGAAATCCGTTTATGAACTCTCTGGAGTTTAGACTTTGCATCCTAGTGGGAAAACTTGGCTCCTTATCGGCTTTTGTATAAACAGGCTCTTTTTTCCTTACACCAGAAAGACACAATGGAAGGTCTTCTGACCTTTGTGGCCTGGAGTAAAGGGTTGGAGCAGGTACAGGTGAGCTCTATTTCTGTCAATATGAGAGAAAGCTGGTCAAGACCAGGGAAGGAAGGAATGGAGGTGTTACTGGTACAGCTTGGTGTCCCGGGCATATTTTCAGAGTAACCATCCATTAATAAAACTTACAGGATTAGGAAAATGATGATGATGGATTAGGATGAATGATGGGTGATGTTCATACCTGTGTAGGACTTCTGAAGCAAATGACACCCCTTTTCAGCAGTTGGTTCAGTTTTAGACATTCACTTCTTGAAATGGGTGGTATTAAAGTCACAAAACTGGTGATGTTATGGAGAGAATTCTTCCTTTAGCATTACAGAGACATAATGGAGAAGAGTGGGAAGCTCCCTGTCTTAGTAAGATGTTGGATTAAGTAATGCTTGCTGCCTGAATGTCCTGTCAGATGCATTGTAATGCTTAACAGGACTCTTTGCCACCTCTGAAAGGAATTTAAACTGTCAGCCCATTAAATGTTCATCTCTAATGTGAAGATTTCAGATGAAGCCAATTTAGCCTAATTTACCAGGACATCTCTTCTTGTCTGGGAGAGCTGGTAAGGGAAGTAGGGGTGGCATCCATTGGAGCTGCTGCTTTGCAGGCATCTGGAACACATAGGCTGCAGAATGGCTACTCTGGGGTCTTGTGGCATCTGTCACAGAAAGCAGCACCACTGTCTTGCTGCCTCCCACCCTTTCTCTGGAAAAAAAGCATCACTTGTGCCATCATTCCAATAGACCTGAGTTTCTGGATGGTTCAAGCATTAGCAGTTCTTTCTGTATTGTGTCAAGATAGGGTGGGTGGTGAGAAACTATTGTTCTGAGAGCCTGAGCTGCAGATAGAATGGCTCACTCAAGTACAGCAACATCTTTGTGTTGCGGTTAGTGAATTTACTTCTTACTTTTTCTTTTTCAATCCCTTCTGAGGAAAATCTGTGATTACATTTTTTTTCTTTGCACAGGTGCTAGCATGCATTGCGCAAACACAAACATATCCCAGTTCATGAGAAAATTTGGAAGTCATTTTCCTTCCATCTGTTTGAAGTAGACTGTGCTCTAAAACTGGCCATCCACCCACTCATTCTCCCACGCACCTTCTCAGTGACAAGGACGAGATGGCATTGTAAATGAGTAAAGAAAAAAAAAAAGATAAACCCTGCAAGGCATTCAAACGGATGGCTTATTAGTATCATTTGGACAGCCATGAATAACACATGACAGCTTCGGGGCTGCAGATTATTTGCTGAAGAGTATCCTTAATTTTCCTTCTCCCCATCCCAATGTCTTTTTAGAAGAGACTTCTCTCTATTAAATTCTCATTTCCTTGCTGAATCTGGATATTCTTTGATCACAGATTATTTTCATGTGTCCACAGTGAGTTCTTGCCCCCACAGGTAGGTAAGCAGTGTTCCTTCAAAAAGGAAGGTTTTTCAGAGGATGGTGCAGCTGTATGCGCTCCGCACTCACTCAGACAATCAGAGGCCCAGCAGGGCACCTTCCAAGCGCAGCTGCACAGCTCTCCTCGCTGCTCTCCAAGGCTCTGCGCCCTACATGCGGATTCCAAGCTACATTTAACACAATTGCCCATCAGCACTTAGGAAGCAGTTACCACAGAAACCCAGCAGAGACCAATTAGTCACATGATTAAATTAATTAAAATAACCCAGGGCATCTGCCATCTTGCTTCTTCCTGCTACAGATAGCGCATGACCCAGACAGAACTGCAATTGGTTAGCAATCCTGTTGTGTCTTCTAATCCTAGAATTGTCTTCTTACTGTGAAAGGGAGTTCTCCTGATTTGCTTTGCTTTTCTTAAGAAAACTATCCTTCCTCTATAAGCCAGGCAGTATCAAATTTACAAAACACGAGATTTAATAAACAGTAACATTTGTCATGTTGAGGGTAAGAGAATTTGCAATCATTTTCCTATTGTACCAAGGAAGACTTTTGGGGCCTTTTAATGAGGACTTTAACAATGCATGCCAGAAAGTGCTCTATAATATGCATTTACACTTGACCCGAGAGTTCTGTGACAAGTTGCAGAAACCAGACCACAGCTTTCCTTGTTAAAGTAATAGGGATGTTACAATAGGGCCTGGGCAGCCTGTGTTAGAAGATGGTCTTGAGTAAGGATGGTGTCTAATGAGCCCAGTCAGTGGTTGGTCATTTATAAAAGGCAGAAATGCACACTCTGTAGCTAACCCAGTAAATCAAGGCATTGTCCTTGATATGCTGAATGACCTAATGATGGCCTCTCCCAAATCTCCATGTAGTAAAAGGTTTTCTATTATCCCAGAGCCTTCTTCTACACACATATACAAATCAGCCTACCTGGAATCTCATAATGCACATAGCAGCAGGATTTCTATCATCTTAGACATGTTTTGGAGACTCCTCTAATCCATCACACCTGAGATCTTGAAAACGACTGAATGTAATTTGGAGCTATCACAGGAGGTAATGGTATGGTTTCCCAATGCTCTTTCTTCGTGAATTGCCTTGGCAAAATGGCATGAATTAATTATATATCTAGAGCACTTTAATTTGTGCCTAACAAAGCAAGTGGCACAAGCTCGTCGATAAGCCTTAACTTTGAGACGGGAAAAATCATATAAGAGGTAGCATGTAAATAATCAGACTAGACAGACCTTTCAGCAGCTGTAGACATTGAACTTGTTTGAACCTTCTTCCTGGGTGAGACAGAGCCTAGTCAGACCTTAGAACTGATGTGTCTAGCTGGAAATCTGAAAATCAGAAGACTGATAAAAGAGAGCCATGTGGTAATTTACAAAACTGTTGCTCTACATAATATATAAGTCTCTTGGCCATCCTTCTTTCTTCTTCAGAGAAGCTTCTCTTTAAGTCTTTCGCCCATTTATTTATTGGGCAGTTGTTTCTTTGAGGATTTGTTGTTGGGTGGTTTAATTTTTTGAGTTCCAAGTATATTTTAGATATGAGACCCTTGTCCGTTGTATGGCTAGTAAAGATCTTCTCCCAATCGGTGGGCTTTCTATTGATCTTGCTAGCTATGTCATTTGCCCTGCAGAAGCTCTGCAACCGTATGCAATCCCATTTGTCCAACCTTTCTTTGATTTGTTGTGCTTCCGGGTCTCTATTCAGAAAATTTGTTCAACATCCCTAGCCATAAAAGAAATGCAAATCAAAACAACATTGAGATATCACCTCACTCCAGTTAGAACAGCAAAAATCAAGAACTCTAACAACAACAGATGCTGGAGGGGATGTGGACAGAAAGGAACCTTACTTCATTGTTGGTGGGAATGTAAACTTGTTCAACCACTTTGGAAAGCAGTATGGAGGTTCCTCAAAAGACTTCACATAGATCTCCCCTATGATCCAGCAATCCCACTTTTGGGCATTTACCCAAATGTTTACAAACAAGACCACACTAAAGCTACCAGCACAACTATGTTTATTGCAGCATTATTTACCATAGCTAAGATATGGAACCAACCCAGATGCCCCTCAGTAGATGAATGGATCAAGAAAATGTGGTATATATACACAATGGAATTCTATGCCTCCATCAGAAAGAATGACATTTCCCCATTTGTTAGGAAATGGAAAGGCTTGGAAAAAATTATATTAAGTGAAGTAAGCCAGGCCCAAAGAAGCATAGGTCCCATGGTTTCCCTTATTTGCAATATCTAGTATAGGTATGAGTCAAGCAGAAAAGGTCAGATAATGTGATGTTAGGAAAATGAACCCTTAAATATGTATTTTAATGTTTTCGTTTCTTTCATGCATATGTTTCTAACGCATTTATAAGATTATTTCTTTGTTGCTTTGTATGTCCCTCCCCCACAGTGTAACCCCCGTTTTCACTATATTTGATGTCAGTATAACATGTGGAGGAGATGGGGGCAAACAAGTCGTTTAAGGATTCAGGTGGACCTGTTGCAACAATGAGAAGTACAAAATGTCATGTCAAAAACAGCATTACAATGTCGGTGGGGGGGCGGGAGGGGGGTATAATTGGGTGGGGGGAGGGGGGAGGCTGGGAAGGGAGGTGAAGGGTAAACAAAGGAGGAGGCTGCAATGCTTGGTAAGAAATGTATGCATTATCCTGCCCATGTAATTGTAGCCCCTCTGTACAGTATGTTCTCAAATAAAATAAAATAATATTAAAAAAAATATAAGTCTCAAAGGAAATTGATAACGTCATCAATAACAGCAGTAAAAATGTACATTTAAATCATAATTTATAATTTATAAGGCATTCATAGGTCTCCAGATTTCAAATAATCCTCTCCAATCTTTACCAACACTTTTATACATTCATTTTGTTAGTACAGTGACTACTTTGTGAATGAAATAGACATACTATGTATACAAAACAGTTAAAACTAAAGGATAGAAAATATATTTCATATTTTAGCATTTTTCCTTTGAGATAAATAGAAAATGAAAACATAAAACTTCATGTGCATAAGTAATTAAAGTAATTAAAAGTAATTAAAGTAATTAAAGACGTGATTTTTAAAGCAAGTATATAGTATACACACACACACACACACACACACACACACACACAGGTCTAAATATTAGTGCTTCTGTGAACAATGGGCTTGCTTTGTCTAAGCAGGAATCTATTTCTGCCACAGGAATAGCAGTTTTTGCTCAAAATACTAAAATACATTGAAGACATAGTCATTTGAAAAGAGTTAATGGCTACTCTTTTGAGAGAGGCCAAATGAACCACAAATTAAAATGTATCTGACATACTTTAGTTGCATATCAGTCTTGGTTAAAAGAAGCCAAACATTTGAAAATTATTATAGAAGTTTTCAGTAGATGGACATTGAGTGCAAAGTAGGTGGACTTCAAACAGATTTCACTGCATTTGGTGTGAGTTTGTGTAGATAACACTTGATTAGTCACAGATTGAATTTTATACCAACACAGGACATTGCTCATCACCATCCTCATTCAAAATTGTAGCGCTTGAGAGAGCCTTGAGTTGGCTGAGGCTGGTTATGGAGGGGATTTTTGATTGTGCATGTTCCATTGCTGTTTCTAGGTTATCCTTTGTCTTGTGTGTCATTGCAACTCTTCCCATTCGTTTTTATTAAGGAGGATCAGCAAAAGATTACTGTGCAATTTGTGAATAAGTTCTCATTTCCATATTGTGTTGACATTCATTGCATCTAGACAAAAATGAAAAATTTAAACATTTTAGACTCATGTTCCTGATTAATAAGATCAATCCTCACATACTTCGGAGACTAACACATAGGAAAAAAATTACCAAATTAAATTCCACAAAACTGGTGACTAGAAGAAATACTTGCTGGCTGTATTTATTTTCAGCTTCATTTGACCTTCCTGACAATTTTAGAACTGAGTACTTATTGACATGCTGAAACTGTTGATGAAATTCACTTCAGATGAGAGAAAAAGAAATACTTTAGAAATGAACTTTCTGTTTTCTTAAAGATCTAGTTGTGGGGCTGGGAAGGTGGCTCAGTGGTAGAGTGCTTGCCTTGCATGCATGAGGCCCTGGGTTCGATTCCTCAGCACCACATAAGCAAAAAGAAAAAAGCTGGAAGTGGCACTGTGGCTCAAGTGGTAGAGCGCTAGCCTTGAGCTGAAGAGCTGAGGGACAGCCCCCAGGCCCAGAGTTCAGGCCCTACAACCGGACTCCTCCCTCCCCCCCCCACCAAAAAAAAAGGATCTAGTTGTTTTATAGCAAAGGCATAGGGCAGCTTGTGGCAATCCATAGTATCTTTAATACAAGTTCTTCCTAGAATAAATTAATAAATGACATAGAGTTAATGAGTAAAGCTGCAGAAAATCATGCCTAGTGTGTTAGTTCTAGCATGCTAATTCATAGCACAGAGGGAAGCAAAAGAATATTTTAAAGTTACTCTAGTGATATTGGAATTTGATTCCATGTTACTTTACTCACCAAGTAGCTATTTCGATTAACAGCTCCATTACTCTATGAACTCAACTGCTTCTTTCCACAGCAAATGATTCTATTGACATAATATGCTTTATGGATATTTATTTTTCCATTTTGTGTTTACCATTATAAAAACCCCATGAAATAGTATTTTTTGTTCTTGTTCACTGTCATAGTCCCATTGTTGAAAGCTGCATACACTATACAAAGAAATTCTTGATAAATATTCATTGAATGAATGAAAATACTAGGTTCAAGCCAAATGAGGAAATGAATAAAAGAGGCCTGGCTTTTTAAAAAAATAAGATTTGTTATTGTGAAAATACTGTACAGAGGGGTTACAATCACATGAGCAAGGTAATGAGTACATTTCTTATCAAGCATTATTGCGTCCTCCTTTGTTTTTCCCCTAGCATCCCTTCCCTCCCATTTCTACAACTACATCCCACCCCCACCCATGCCCCCTTGCGTAAATTGTAAAGTTCATTTTTCGACATAGCGTCTTGTACATCTTGTGCATCTTGTACATCTCATTGTTCCAGTGGGTCAATTTGTTTTTTCCCTGCCACTCCCCAAATTATATTAACATCAAATACAGTGAAAACGGGTTATACGGTGGGGGAGGGACATACAAAGCAAGCAAAAAAATCACACGGTACCTTATAAATATGTTAGAAACAATAGCAAGAAAGGAAAAAACCCTTGTGTCCTTATCTTGGGTTCATTTCGCTTAACATCATCTTGTCTGACCTTTTCTGATTGTCTCAGATATATACTAGTTATTGCAAATAAGGGAAACCATGGGACCTATGTTTCTTTGAGCCTGGCTTACTTCACTTAAAATAATTTTTACCAAGTCTTTCCATTTCCTAACAAATGGGGCAATGTCATTCTTTCTGATGGAGGCATAGAATTCCATTGGGTACATATACCACATTTTCTTTTTTCTTTTTTTTTTATTGTGAGAATACCGTACAGAGGAGTTACAATTACATGGGCAAGATAACAAGTACATTTTTTATCAAGCATTGTTGCCTCCTCTTTGTTTCCCCTTCCCATCCCTTCCCACCCTCCCCCCACCTTCCCCCACCCAATCCTCCCCCCCCCCAAAGTTGTAAAGGTCGTTTTACAACATAACGACTTGTACATCTCATTGTTGTAATGGGTCCACCTGTATCCCTGTTTTAACGATTTGTTTTTGCCCTTCCCCTCCACAAATTATACCAACATCAAATACAGTGAAAGCAGGGGTTATACCATGGGGGAGGGACATAGAAAGCAACAAAGAAATCATCTTATAAATATGCTAGAAACAATCACATGAAAGAAAAAACATTTGAATACATATCTTAGGGTTTATTTCCCTAACATCAACTTATCTGACCTGCTTGACTCAGACATATACTAGTTGTTGCAAATAAGGGAAACCATGGGACCTATGTTTCTTTGAGCCTGGCTTACTTCACTTAATATAATTTTTTCCAAGTCTTTCCATTTCCTAACAAATGGGGCAAGGTCATTCTTTCTGATGGAGGCATAGAATTCTATTGTGTATATATACCACATTTTCTTGATCCATTCATCTACTGAGAGGCATCTGGGTTGGTTCCATATCTTAGCTATGGTAAATAATGCTGCAATAAACATAGTTGTGCTGGTAGCTTTAGTATGGTCTTGTTTGTGATCATTTGGGAAATGCCCAAAAGTGGGATTGCTGGGTCATAGGGGAGCTCTATGTGTAGTCTTTTGAGGAACCTCCATACTACTTTCCAAAGTGGTTGAACAAGTTTACACTCTCACCAACAATGCAATAGGGTTCCCTTCTGTCCACATCCCCTCTAGCATCTGTTGTTATTAGAGTTCTTGATTATAGCCATTCTAACTGGGGTGAGGTGGTATCTCAATGTTGTTTTGATTTGCATTTCTTTTATGGCTAGAGAAGTTGAGCATTTCTTCATGTGTCTATTGGCCATTCTTATTTTCTCTTCAGAGAAGTTTCTCTGTAAGTCTTTAGCCCACTTATTTATTGGGCATTTGTTTCTTTGAGGATTTGTCGTTGGGGATTTATTTATTTTTTTTATTAAAAAAATTTTTTGGTCGGTAGTGGGGCTTGAACTCTGGGCTTGGGTGCTGTCCCTGCGCTCTTCAGGTCAAGATGAGTGCTCTACCGCTTGAGCCACAGTTCCACTTCCTGGTTTCTAGTGGTTTATTAAAGAGTCTCACGGACTTTCCTGCCTGGGCTGGCTTTGAACTGTGATCCTCAGATCTCAGCCTCCTGAGTAACTAGGATTACAGGGGTGAGCCACTGGTACCCGGAGGGATTTATTTTTTTGAGTTCCAGGTATATTTTAGATATGAGACCCTTGTCTGTTATATGGCTAGTGAACATTTCCCAATCTGTGGGCTTTCTATTGATCTTGCTAGCTATGTCCTTTGCCATGCAGAAGCTCTACAACTTCATTTGTCCAACCTTACTTTGATTTGTTGTGTTTCTGGGTCTCTATTAAGAAAATTCCGGCCTATGGCCAGGAGACTTAGGGGTTCTCCTATTCTGTCCAGTAATGTTTTCAGGGTATTTGCTTTGACTCCAACGTCTTTGATCCATTTGGAGTTGATTCTGGTGCAGGGTGATATATAAGGATCTAGCTTTAGTTTCCTACAAGTGAGTAACCAATTTTGCCAGCACCATTTACTGAAGAGGCTGTCTTTCTTCCATTCTATTTTTTTTAGCTCCCTTATCGAAGATTAGGTGAGTATAGGTTTTTTTTCTAGGTTTTCCATTCTATTCCATTGGTCCCATGGTCTCTTCTTGTGCCAATACCAAGCTGTTTTGATTACCATGGCTTGGTAGTAGAGTTTGAAATTTGGTATTGATATTCCTCCAGGACTGTTCTTTCTGTTAAGGATCGTTTTTTGCTATTCGGGGTCTTTTATTGTTCCATATGAATTTTTGGATTGCCTCTTCTATTTCCTTGAAGAATGAGGTTGGAATATTAATAGGTATCACATTGAATTTGTAGATAGCCTTGGGAAGTATTGCCATTTTCACGATGTTGATCCTTCCAATCCAGGAGCATAAGCCTGGCTTTTTGAAATGGATCACTAAAAGGAATATTAATTTGTTTGTCAAATGAGATAGATGTTTTAAGTTAGCTTATCATGTAGTAGATAACCTCATTTATACCAAATGTGGGTTTATCTTTTGAACCTGGGAATCCACACAGCAAATAAGGGGTCTGAAAAGTAAAAACTACACTAGTAAAAACTACATAATTTCTTTTTTTTTTATTATACAGATATTTTAGCATAAAGACTCTAAATGGACCAGAGATTTTAAAGTTAAGATTGAATTTTACTTTAAGATAATAAAAACAGTTGAACAATGAGAAGAAGAGGAGTTATTAAAATAAATCAAGAACTATAATGTGTGCATAATCCTGTCTGAAGTACTGAGATCCTCAATCAGATTAAGGTTTTTTAATCTCCTGATCACCCATCTACACAGCTTTGTCACTGAATCACTGGGTTATACTGAATCTTTGTAGATTAACTAATTAGTCTTCTGGGTTTGCAGGAGGAGGAATAATTATCATAATCTCAACCATTCAGTGGTATTGTCCTATGAAATCTCTCTTTTTTTAATTGTATGAGAGAATGAATTTGAATGACGTTTGGGTGACACAAATCTGATTATTTTCCTTTAATACCATCCACGTGTGGTTTGAACCTCACAGCAAATGAACTCTAGTTCATTCATTCTAGTTTAGAGATTTCTCTAAACTAGAAATCTCAGGCTTTAGTCATTCAATGCGTTTGTGCTATGTGTCTATCTCTCCCTTTAAAAGGAACTGTGGATGTGCGTTGCCCATCACTGTTTTAAACCTAATTGGGTAAGGAGCATCAGTGGGGAAGGGGCTGTCTCATGCCCCAGTGCATATCAGATGGAACCCAGAAAAGGTCAAAAATGGCTAATTCAAAATGACCTTTTTACTGTAGAAACAATGCTATGTGTCCAGAAGAACCTTTCATGATTTTTCTCTAGACTAATGTGGTCCCTACTTGCTTAGTAGGGCTCTGATTTTACTTTACCTATCTGTTTTTTTAAAAAGGATTTTAGGAGCCTCAACTAAGATCCTCCATCCCAATTGGTATATAGATGGACTATATGCTGTGTCTCCTGTTTAGATTCTTGAGGTAAAGGTAGGATTAGCCAAGGAAAGATTTGAGGATTTTCCTAGAGATCTACCTTACAGGACAATGTAGAGCCAAGGTGTCAGATTAGCCAAGAGTGACTCTGGCATCCTGTCTGCCTCCCTTCCAGGAGCTACCCTCCACTCACTCCACAGTTCTTTCCTCAAGTTCTTGGCTTTCTTTTCCAAATACTTGGACTCAAGAGCCTTCCTGACCCCAAATAGTAGCTTTTTAGCACCTTACCTACTCACCTATGGATATTCACATTTCAATCTACTAGACACTGGATTAAATGCTTCATGTTGTTTAAACTTCATAATGTCCTGATGAAAAAGTTATTAGCCTCCCCATTTCATATTGCACATAGCTTAATGGAGACTCAGAGATGTTCAATAATTTACTTAAGTCAGACAGGCTGTGATGAGTAGGCTGGGGATAGACTCAGGTCTCTTCTGAGTATCCCTGCACCAGACTGAAAAGTGATTGTCCTGGCCACTGAGAGTAGCTCGGTCTTATATAGCCCCCACTCTATTCTTCTCAGCACTCTGCCTCTTATTAACACAGCCTAAATCCCTGCCAAAATTTTTTATTCCCTTCTTGTCTTTCCTTCCTTCCTTTTTTTTCAGTTCTGAGGCTTTGAACTCAAGACATTGATCTATATCTCTTGGGCCACACTACTAGTCCCTTTTTGGGTCAGTTATTTTTGAGAGAGGGTCTTGTGTATGCCCAAACTGGCCTTGCCTGGCCTGTGATCCTTCTATTTTTGCTTTCCTTTGTTACTAGGATAACTGGTGCATGCCACAGTACCAAGCCATTGTTCTTTCTCTGTAGCTTAGGATGACAGATATGTGCCACTACAGCCCCATTGATCAAGATAGAGTCTCACAAACATTTTTTTTCTTGTCTAAGCGGGCATCAGGCCAGGTTTCCTTGATTCCTATCTCTTAACTAGCTAGATTGATAGGCTTGAATCAACATGCCCAGCTCCTTCCTTTCTTTTTCTGTGGTACTGGGGAAATGGACCCAGGGCATCACACGTGCTAAGTAAGTATTTTATCACTGAGCCTTGCCCCCATCCCTTAGTTCTGAGAGATTTAGAAATGCATGCTTCTAGTTGGGAAGCAACAGCAAGACCCATGTCAATAATATACTTACTTTTATTTTCATAACCACTTCTGAGGCTTTCTCTTAGGGAAAGGTCTATCTCCGGGAGAATATCTAACCCATCAAGGTAAGATGGCAATTAAATCTATGTGGAATCTAATCATATCCAAGTCAAGCTATTCAGAACCTGTCAATGTGATGGTTTGGGTCACATTTGGAGGGCACTCAAGATAGTAGAAGTGTAAGTAGATGTTTCTTCTTAGTTTGAAACATGGCAACTAAATTTTTTTGCTGGAAAATATTACAGAAAGGGAAGCAAAGAACATATAATTCATGGGTTTATTTAAATAATTTTTTTTCTGTGCATGGCAGTACATACCTGAAATCTAGTACTGAGGAGGCAGAAACAGGATAATGAATCCAACCTGGGCAATATAGCAAGATCCTGTCTCAAAAATAAATAAATAAATAAACAAAACAAAAAAAATCCCAATGGTAACAACAAAAAGATAAGCTATAGGTTTTAGTATTATCTAGAGAGAAATTAAGAGGCAAGAAATTTTCAGCCAGATAAGCACATAATTTCTACAACCATATTCTTTTAATGGACACTATTTTCCATACCCTATTGTTTCCTTAGATGTTTGGTAGCAGTGTTAACAGTGTTCCGAAAACCCTTGTCTGATTGAAGAGGCCATCTCTATGAACTTGAGGCAGGAAGTTGCTCTGGGCTGGGCTGGGCCACTTCCTTGGAAAAAGGCTGTTTCTCTTTCCTTCTTCTGAGCTGGTGCAGAACTGCCTGGTGGGAGGCTCTGTGTATAATGAAGGAGCTTGGCTGGTCAGATTCCTTGTCAGGTTAAGAAGTCCTTTGTTTCTGTTTAGTTTTCTGAAACAAGACAAATTATGATATTTTCTGTTAATTTCTTTCCTTAATGAGTTTCATTAAAATCAAAGCTTCCGGAAGACTGAGCCTTGACAGCTGTCTAAGGGCTGTTTCATTTTCTGGGGGCTGCTTAGACTGAATAATTATTACAGCTTGATAGTTTAAAAAGAAGTAAGAACAACAGAGAGAAATAGATCCCTTCAATGGTGTGTCATACATTTCTGTTTCTTCTTCGTCTGGGATTTCTGTGCTATTCAAAAGAGATCATTAAAATCGTGTAATCTTTTGACTGAAATGTTACAAAATCATTACACACTTGCCTATTAATGGCTCCTGGTTCTTAAATACGGAATTTCATATAATGATGGTACACTAAACGGAAGCCTTTTAGAGGTTAATTAAAAAAATATTGTCTTCAGATGCTAGCAAGTCATTGGATACATGGTGCTATGAGACTATGACAACAGTATATTTTTGATGAGTTGTTTGGTGAGCTTATCCACCTGTCTTCTCCAAATACTTTTTATATTTGTAATAATAAAAGATTTTAAAATCACAACTTGAAGTTTATATTTCATGGTACAGATGAGTGTTCTTATTTGAAGGCAAATATGTGTGTGTCCCATATCTATCTATCTATCTATCTATCTATCTATCTATCTATCTATCTATCTATCTATCTATCTATATCTATCTATATCTATATATCTATATATATCCATTCTGTCGCCCCCAGTACAAAGTGTGACTGTGACATATTGGGATATTGAGATGCCTTGAAGAAGGAATTGTACATTCTGAGATGATTTACCTGAGGGAGAAGCCTAAAACATTCAGAAGGAAAATAAAATAGCATAAAATTATGGAAAAAATGTATCAAACACGGTGCATACTGCTCTTTGTGAGATGACATAATGACTCAGGCTACTCAGGAAGGACAAAATGAAGGGGGAAGTAGGCAAAGTAAATGGGGTAAAAATCTTGATAATTTTTAATGCTGAGTGATGAGAATTTGCGAATTCACTAGTATCTCTGCTTTTCCATATATTTTTAAAATTCATAATAAAAATTTAAGAGTGGTTAAGTGTTAATAGAAGATTTATATGCAAGAATATAAAAATAAGAATAATTTATCATAAGAGTTTGATGAACCAAACAATTGATGGTTTAAAACAATTTCACAAGAAAGCTTTACGTGATTTGAGGAAAAAACTTGTCATTAGGAAATTTATGTATGTGATGATTTTTTAACAGTAAATATACACCCTAAGGAAACACAACTTTTAGTCATTCTGACCATTCTGACTTTCTCAGCAGATATAAATTGATTGATTTGGGAGAAATTAAACTGGACAAACATTCTAACTTTAGGATAGAATTTCTAGGAACAGATCAAAAATTTCACAAAGGGGGAACCATTGTAAAAATCAGTTTAGTAGCTCAAAGTAATATATAGATAGCACAGAAATAACTGCAGAATAAGAATACACAGTTTGTTCTTATTTTATTCCTTAAAAGATGTAAAACCTATACTAGACAACAGAGCATCACTTAATGAGCCCCTGCCCCCAATGGTATTTAGCATATAGGACCACACTTCCCATGAACATGACCCAGGAAAACTCAAGGAGGCCATTGCAACCTGAGACAAAGAGCAGCCTGGAAGGAATCAGTCCCATTGGCCTTAGAGGCTTTTAATAACATCCCAGATTGTTGCGTAGTACCTTGGGAATACTTCCAAAGTCAAGGAACGACTTTTCATTTTCATATCATTCTCCTGAATGATGATACCAGATAGGTAGTTGGACCCAGAGGGACACTGTTTCCTTCAAATCCTGAACTTCTATGATTATATAAGATGAAGAGAAATAGGAACATTTGGATGCAAAATAGGTATGTCTGTGTGAATGTGACTCGGCACACGTAAGAGTGTGTGCATCTCCCTGTAGAGGAAGCTATATCCATAGTGTGAGCTCTAGGCTGGCTGCCTACCAAGTAGCAGACTGAATGTAATCTGGCCCTTCTATTTCTTAAAGCTTTTAATATGAAGAAGCCTGGTCTCTTTCAAGAACTCCTCATTAAAGTGTAAAACACTCTCCTGTAGTTTTGATGCTAGGAAGGCATTCTCCTTCCATGAAGTCTATCACTATCTTATGGAAATCTCTCCCCCAGGAGGTCACTGAGCCCTGAGCTGCAGCTGTGTTTTAATAAGGGCTGGATAATTTTATGACCAATAACATTTGTCGTTACACATGCTACAAGAAGGTTAATCAAATCTCAGCCTTCAGGGCTTAATCCGGGTTCCCACAGGAATTTTCCTACAGAATTTTTTGTTTGGCTGGGGAGTCTCACTTCCCTCCTCATACAAGTTGTTGACCATTGTGCCATGATTCTGAATTTGTGCAGTGACCATTTCTTTTACTATCACCAGAATACTCCAGTATTAAAACCGGAGGCACAAAACCCAAGTGGTGTGGCTTCAGGAGCCCAGTTTTCAGAGTTCTGTGCTTTTAGGCTAATCCTTTACTTCCAACTTGAAACTGTTAAGAGACTGAAATAGCCAATCTATCGGTTTCATTTGCTTTGAAGAGCCAAAGTTTAAGGCAACTTGCAGACCTGAGATACCAAATATTTTTCCAGCATTTCTCTGTTGCTTAGGAAACCCATAAACTGGTTCAAACATCTCACTCGGGGAAATACTGAAGTGACATTTAACTCAGAAACAAACTGCCTTTGGTTTGCTCAAGAAAACAGCACCACTGCCTGAAAGGGCAGCAGATCAAAACAAAGAGGGGAAGAAGAGAGGACTTTTGAAAACTGAGGTTTAGATGGTCTGCAGTACAAATTTTGAGATGGTTAATATTTTTTCTCTGGTTTGGATTACATATCCTGATCTATCTATGGCATTTTAACTCATGCTGTCATGGAGTAAAATCTCCTTGTCATTTGAAGGATTAAGACACCCCCAAGTGAGCATCTTCTCAAGACTTGGTGATATTTCATAAAGCAAAATAGGTAATCAGTAAGCAATAGGTGAGTAGTAACAGGATCTGGTTATCCATTGGTTCTTGAGTCTCTCTTAGGTCTCCTTTATCTTGATCTGCTATGAATTTGTCTGCACAAGACTGCTCTTAGAGGACTGGTCCATCCAAAGCCACATTATCCTTGTCATGGTGGTGTTTTAGATGTATTTGTGTGTGAATATGTGTGTGTGTGTGTGTGTGTGTGTGTGTGTGTGTGTGTGTGTGTGCATGTGAGAGAGATAGAGAAAGAAAGAAAGTGAGAGAGAGAGAGAGAGTCCTTAAACTGACCTCCTTCCCATATGGACATCTGGATACAGTGAATTTTTCCACTCTAGATTCCTAAGGATCTAGGGCTAAGGCTTGGACCAGATAGATGAGGGGTGGTTGAGTGTGGAGCTCAAGGAGAAGGGACACATCTCTATGGTGTGACTCTCTTTACTCCTTAGAACTTTGGCTATTAATTAAAAAGCAAACATTAAAACAAACAAACAAACAAACAAACAAAAAACCCAGGTCCTATTAAGTTGTAGAATATATGCCTAATCTTGGTAGCAAGCCAGACGGGAAAAACAAAGTGAACCTACAGATTAACTGACCAGTCTCTGCAGCTTTCAAATCATGTTCCATACCAGGAACAGTATAGGAAACACCAGAACAAATTGGAGAGGGAAAATATCCAGTTCATTCCACCCTCCTGAGCAGGGAGAGCAGTTGAAGCCATGCTCAGGCATAATCTTGTCCTTTTCCCCAGCACATTGCAGCTCAGTTTGTGTGAGTCTGTGTGTACAAACAGATTTTTAAAAATTGTCCCTAGCTCAGGGAGCTGACATCTGCCACTCTTAGAAATTAGAAATGGCAGACACACTGAAGGGTAAAAGACTGTGAACTAATCAGCTGATTTACCATCATAATAGAATCCATTCAGGCTCCACTGGTAACTGAGTAGCCAACACTGTTTAATCCATGTATTCGGTGGTGATTTCAGGTGATGAAGGAAAATGTTCTGATTGTTAATACTGATGGCTTCTCTGGCAAAGCAGAAATCCTTCTCACCCCTGCTTTCCTCTCTAAGATTCAGTTCAGTGTCCAGCCTATCTGACTCAGACACTGGAATTTTGTGATGAAAACTTGATAGTTGTAATTCCTCCTGCTTGTCACTGGTTGCGGCTCTCTAACCTGTAGTAGTCACTTTCCCTGTTCACTTGAGTAGATAAAGAAGTAATCATCCAGACTCTTGAAAGGGAAGATATTGGAGTGAATTTGAGGACAGAAATAGCTGTCTACTTTAGCCAAGTTCTTCAGAAAGTGGTTTGGACTTGGACCCAGAAGGTAGTTCAGGACTTAGCTTCTTTCTACATCTCCTTCTCTCATGAGACCTCAGGTTTTCTTTGGCCATTTGCTCTGAGCACCAGAGCACAGTTCTTTGCTCCACCATAGCTTCTGGTCTTCATCACTTCAGCCTTTACAAATCCATCATTAACTGCCTTGATCTTCTCAATACGGTGACCTCTCAGTTCAGCTTCCATCTTCTTGCAGTCTCTGGCTCCTAAGAGAGCACATTTGATTGAGTCAGTTCATCATTCTGCATCAGGACACATCATATCTAGTTGTGGTCCTTGGTTCATATGGCCAACTGTGGTGCAGTCTGCTTAGGTTGGGTTATGTAGTACAAAATGGCTAGACAGTCTGTTTGAAGGGGCTGTGGTAGGCAGACACAATTATTGATATCTCAGGTGTTCTGCTTGATATTACTGGGCATATATATCTGGCACTGTGGCAGGCATCAAGGCTGGTCAAAAGTTTTGAGTCTTTTGTGTTTCAGAAGAATTCACTCTCATGCATTTCCTAATTTTATAGAGGAAAGGGAAAGTGGCCGTGACCAGAGCAGATAAAAAACAGCAACAAGCACCTTGAAAAGATGGCAAAAGGTTAGGACTTAATAACCATAACCAGATTTGTGGTTCTGATCCAAAATCTAGAGTAGTTTTTCTTTCTCTTTAGTTTTGCTTCTTGAGTATGCAATTGAAAAATGGACAGGTTCCTAAAAAGTACTGAGAATCTCCCACTGAAATCCAACTAGGGAAATCAGCTACAATCTCATCCTCTTCTAACTACTGTAGCATATTCAGGCAGCTAGCAGCATTGCCTTAGCCAGCAGGACACATATTTAAATAAGCAACTGCCACCTTTTTATTTCCTTTGAATGTGTATATGTTTAACCTTAACCAGACAAAAAATTCTTTGAGAGAGGAGACTAGATCACATGTGTCTCTTTCCCATGATTCCCATAGATGACATTTTAAGAAATGAAATAAAATGAAGTTTAAGAAGTTCCTCTAGGAGAACACTAGGCTGTTAATTGAATATACTGTCCATTAAAGATGCAATCCAAGCCAGGTGCTGGTGGCTCACACCAGTAATCCTAGCTACTCAGGAGGCCGAGATCTGAGGATCGCAATTCAAAGCCAGCCTGGGCAAGAAAGTCCATGAAACTCTTATCTCCAATAAACCACAAGAAAACCAGAAATGGAGCTGTAGTTCAAGTGGTAGAGTGCTAGCCTTGAGCTGAAGAGCTGAGGGACAGCGTCAGGTCCAGAGTTCAAGCCCCATGACCCACCAAAAAAAAAAAAAAAAAAAGGATGCAATGCAATCCAATTCCAGAATTGAGTTAGCAAAATGTGCAAGAATTTTGATGAAACAAAATAAAATAATAGGGATTGAAATGCCCAAGAATATAGACTTTGAGGAAATAATTTCTTTCCTCCAGGAAGGACATAATGTCAAAAATGATTGCTAGTTAAAAGGTGAACTGTGATGCCAAAGGTATGTCCTTAACTGATAGGCCTGGCCTGCAAAGGAGATTCCCAAGAGAGAAGTAAGAGACTGGAAGTAGCCGTGAGACTCTCTAGTAGCTGTCATTCCTTGTCCAGATGGGTGTATGGAAAGAAGGGCAGAATTTAAGCTCAACTGGTTTGCTTGTGACCTTGTTAATGATCCCTTTTAAGAACTTGAGATTTTATCCAAGCCTGTAATATTTCTTTTCCATTAGCTTATAGAGCCTGCTTAGAAATCTCCATTAAGAATTTTATATATACTGGTAATAATTATCACATACTATTGTGAACAGATAGTTAAATAGCAAGAATCATTTCCAGTTACTGACTTTTTATTTTTTGTATATTTCAATGCATTAAAATAAAACAGCCACAAAAAGCACAACAAAAAAAATAAATCTGGACAATGCTAGTGTTCAACAGTGGGGAGTATGGTAAAGTGGCCTGTGGAGTCTTTATAAAACACCATCTTTTAAATATGTATTTTAATGTTGCTAGAAATCCCACAAACTAAAACCATATTGAAAATGAACAACTGACTCAAATAAGCCCAAGCATGCCTCAGGCAACTCTAAGATTGGGGTTAACTTCCATCACTTCAACGTTTGTGAGAGGATATGATTCTAAACAACATAGGAACAAAATCATGCATTCCACACACAGAATAAATTAGGTTAGGAGCAACACACACTTCAGCATTATTAAGCCTGCTGCTACTTTAGAACTTCCAACATTGTAGGCACGAGACAAAAAAAAAAGTGTCCTTGGATGAAATGGAGCTGTCAGCAGGTGGTTGGACATTGCTGGGCATTTCTCTGGGTACCCTCTGCCCTTTTTCTTTCTACTTTAACCAGGCAGTATCTTGTGAAGAATCCTGAATTATAATTCTTGTTCTGAGTTTCAGTGCAGTACCCTGGCTAGACCTTGGTTTCTTCACTTGTGCGACAGGAAAAAACATTCTCAGCAGGCTGAAAAAGAACACTAGAAACCTTCATGCCTCTGCCCCTATAAAGCTGTCCCCATTTATTAACACAAATCTTTAAACTTCCATGCCCTTTTCCCTTAACATACGTAAGGCTAACAGAAAAGAAATGAAGATCCATTATTTGAATTGCAGAAGGATTTTTATGTCACTTTCCTAATCTAAGAATAGTTTTTTTTAAATCAGGATTGATAGGACAGGGAAGAGTGGAAAAGGAAGAAAGGTCAGCATAATGTGCCACTTTTACCCCTTTATGTCCCAAATATTCGGGGAGTTCTGGATTGTGAGCAGTATCAGATGTGGCTTTTAGAAACATTTAGGGAATGAAAAATGATGCCCGTGATTCTGGAAGGGCACAGGCATTCCACTGCACGACGTGGCCGAAGACCTCAGAATCAGAGGACAAAGGTAACAGTGTCTTTCCTGCCCCTTACCAAGGTAAATCTAGAAATGTCACTAAATTGTTTTTCCCTGTAATTTCCAAACACTACTTGAAAGAAAGCAGCAGAAGATGTAGGCACAGGTTCCCAGATAGCGTTGTGTTGTGCATGAAAGGCAGGCCCACCACTGGGCTTGAAAGCACAGATGAAGGGGGCAAGGCGAAGGCTGTCTCCCAGGCCGCAGCTTGAGGAGCTGCCTTTGTTGCAATGAATAGAAGCACATGCCTAAACTTTTTCTTACTTTGGCTTTTTTTGGCTGGTGTTGCATCTTATAAGTCACAGTCTAGCTTCTCCTGTCCATATTTTTTACTGCACAGAAGGTTTCCCAATTTGTAAGTGTTTGCAGCACGGCTGGGCCTGGAGATAAAACAGAATGTGTATGTAGTACAGTATGCATTCGACTGATGTACAAGATTCTTTCCACCATATGTGCTAAGTAGTGTGCTTTTCACTCGAGGTGCGACTGCCAAAGTTGCCAGAAGCATGTGAATATGTGGAGGAGAGACAACCTGTACATAATGCGGCACCAGGCCTCACCTCACCTGGAGTGAAGACCTGGGTGTTCAGTAGCCACCTGCGTTCTTGTCTCCCTTTTCAGCCCATGTCTCACATAGTTTTCTACTTTCCCCTAATACACAGACCTACTGTCATCCTCCCGCAGCCTTGGCCCACTATGCCAGCCATGGTTAAGGCAAGCATAGAGTCCCAGTAGAACGTGAAGGAGGAGAGAAGAGATGGGATAATTAACATTTATGTTAATGAGTATAACAAGACTGGTCTTAAAAACTCATCAGTTCCACAGGAATGAAGAAACCACTCACTGTGTTTTCTTCCCCCTAAACATTTGTTGTCCTTCATTTCCCAAAAAAGCATAGCTTATAAAACATTTCCACAGGGACGTAATATTGTTCTTCCAGTGGAATATCTTTCACAATAAGAATGATTTCATGGTAAGAAGAAAAAAAGACTGGGGGACGGGGCTGGGAAGGTGGCTCAGTGGTAGAGTGCTTGCCTCGCATGCATGAGGCCCTGGGTTTGATTCCTCAGCACCACATAAGCAGAAAAAGCCAGAAGTAGTGCTGTGGCTCAAGTGGGAGAGTGCTAGCCTTGAGCTAAGAGCCTAGTGGCAGTGCCCAGGCCTAGAGTTCAGGCCCCACGACCAGCAAAAACAAAACAAAACAAAAAGACTGGGAGTTCAGGCCCCATGACCAGCAAAAACAAAACAAAAAGACTGGGGGATATGAAAAAATCATACTTCCACTCCCCTCCACACCTTTTAGCCTAAATAAATCAATCCAGAGAATTTCTACTTTGATGTTGATGGCTGATTAAAATGTGAACTTCACTCCCTCCTGCTTTGCTGAAAACTTTTAATGTTCTTTTTTTTCTCTGACCAAAAGATGTCAGTAGACATCTTTAATTATGTGTCAGTAGACACATAATTAAAAATCTTTTGAGTCTCATTGTCATTGTCACATGATGACCACAGTCTCTCTCTAACTCTGCTGAGGTGTGGGTACCATGTGCATTTCTTAGGGAAGGAGAACAAAGCCATAGGGCAGCCACTTCCTTTTACATCAGCCACCAGGCTGGGAGGTGGGCTTCCAGGATGTGTCTGACAAAGGGGACAGGTTGGTCTATATTTGAAGAAGATCTCCATAAGCAGAACAACAGTGCTATTGCAATCAGTCCATTGTGAATATCTCTACTTTATTCTGTATTTCCCCTTTGTTTTTGACTTTCAGTTAACTTGTAGGCTTCTTTCCCTAGCATCTTAACAAATACTCTTTGCATCAATAGAAAATGGGATGTTTGTGTTTTTCATGCATGCTAAAGAACTCAGTGTTCTTGCCTATACCTGCATCCTAGGACTTCTGAAGATCCTTAGGCTACCTGTGTGCTATCATACCTTTCCTGACCAGTAGGGCTAGGGAATTCCTTGCCTGGCAAAGATACACTTGGAATAGCAGGATTCTTGGATTTTATCTTTGTCCTTTGTCTCTATGGGGTCTAATAGATGGCTATGTTTACTCCACAGGAAAGAGCATGCTGATGACAGATACTGTCTGTTCACTAGGAAAGCAAAGTGAGCAGAGAGATAGCAGTGATTCTCCATGAAAAGTGACACCAGTGGCTCACACCTGTAATCCTAGCTACTTAGGATGCTGTGCTCCAGAGAATTGTGATTCGATGCCAGTCCAGGCAGAAAAAGTCCATGAGACTCTATCTTCAATTAATGAACAAATGCAGGGCACCAGACAAGCAAGCATGAGGCCCGAGTTCAAACCTCAGGGGAAGGTGGGAAGGAAGACAGAAGGAGAGGGAGAGGGAGAGGGAGGGAGGGAGAGAGAGAGAAAGAGAGAGAGAGAGAGAGAGAGAGAGAGAGAGAGAACTGAGAGTGATGTGCTCTGAAAAGATCAGACAAAAAATGATAGAGATAATATTGTGTTTCCTAGGAAGCTGACTGACCATTGTGGTCTGTTGCCATCTACATTCTAAAAGCCAGGGGCAAAAGAGTACCCTGCATTTTATTGAATTCACTAGTGGGAGGGGCTTCTCACAGCCGTGGAGAGCATCAGTGGCCAAAAAGAAACCAGTCAGAGCCTCCCTGTGCTTTGGATGACACATTGTCACTTTGCAGGGGTGGCGACAGTCACGTTGGAGCTCAATTCTCATTCATTTGGTAATTGGTTATTTTAGCACAAACTGTGACTAAGGAACATGATTACACACCTGTCAGCCATATGATGGGAAAGAGAGCTGTCTGTGAGCAATGGAACAGGCCTCATTTCTACTCAGGTCTCCGTGGAGTCTTCTCCATCAAAGATGTCATTTTTCATTTTTACCTTGAAATAAGACAGACATTATAGCTACTGCCTTGTCTGTATCATTTATAGGAATTGCTGCCACAGATGCTAATCTAAACTAATACAATTTCATTTTGATTATATCTTCACAGACATCAGACTCCAAAGCACAGGAGGGCAGGATGTCATATAAAGAGGCAAATAAGCATATACATTATAATGTACCTGTAGAGCAGCTTCCCATGGCAAGCCAAAGAGTGGGAAAAAGTAGATATCAAGATGTTTGGTACAGGAAGACATTTTACTTAAGGTGAAATAAGACAGTAAAATAAAAGAAAGCCTTTTCACATTGATCAGGTGACCAAGGGAGAGGCGACTGCTCTCACTTATGCAGGAGAAATGAGCAGAAATGATGAGCTATACCTCGGGATTGTAAAAATAAATAAATAAATAAATATATATATATATATATATATAATGTCAGAAAGATAGGGATGACCACATTAAAAATAAAAAAAACAAACCCCAAAGACAGCAATTTTGAACCAGATTCTAAACTGAATACAGACCCAACAAAAGAGGCAGTGTTCAGTTAAAAAAGAAAGGCTCTAGTTCTTTTAGATAAGAACATATCTGCTAGCCCAGCAGATGGTGACTCATGCCTGTAATCCTAGCTACTCAGGAGGCTGAGATTTGAGGATTAAGATTTGAAGTTAGCCTGGGCAGAAAAATCCTTGAGACTCTTTATCCCCAACTAAACCAACTCCCCCTACCTTAAAAAAAATAAAAGAAGAGTTCTGGCTCAAGTAGTTAAGGTATAGCACCCAGGTCCTAAGTTCAAGCCTAGTACTTGCACCAAAATTTTTTTTTTTGTCCATTTGCAAACCTTATGTTTTTTAAATGGTGAACAGAATATCTAATTGTTCAGGAGTTTATTCTCTCCTTTTTTTTTGGCTTTGTATATTTGATGATGCTCTTCAGTTTGGAAAAGAGATGTGTATTCCATGTCTGTATGCCGCTACCTCTGCTGAGTGCTTAAATCTGCAAGCCATGAAGATAAACTTCGTTATTGACTTAGGAGCAAAGATAGGCAGGGTAACAAGCTGGAATATACAGAATAAAGGGAGATGGCATGTCCAAAAATCAAGAAGATTAAGATGAGTAAATTCTTGCTTGAGTTTTTCCACAGATTTGTGGTGAAGGCCATCCGTGGGCTGCTCACTTGGGAGCTGTCTGAAGGTGGGGATGTTTGCTGACTTAGAAGCTACATAGGAAACACGTAGACAATGAAGAGATGAAAAGTACACAGAAAGGATGCTTTATTTGCAGGGAGCAAAATGGACAGTCAGATGGCAGAAAGGATAAATAAATGACTATATTATATCTTGACTATATCCAGAGTGTGTGGAGGGGGTAGGATAGTGTTAATGTAATGTTCATGCCTTTCTGAAGTTCCCTAACTTTTACCATTATCTTTTGATTGGCATTTGCCTTTGGCTGCTGAACTTCTCTTCTAGCTGTATGCAACTTATTTTGAATCAAGACTTGAATGATAAGAAATGATAGTGAATCCCTATTGCAGTCCTGAAAGTGGAAGTTTCTCTGTAGGAAAAAAAGGCAGATTTGTGAGATTTAAGTAACTGTCATATACCAAGTACTTACTCTGTGCCAGGGCTCACAGGGGATATATGGAGGACTTAATCCTTGCAACAAATGTTTCTTTTTCTCTTGCCCCATCTCTTTCTGTGCTAGTAATGGGGGTTGAGAACCTGGCCACTGTCCTTTAGCTTTTCTAATTATTTTTCTACTCAAGGCTAGTGCTCTACTTAAGCCAAGGCACCACTTCCAGATATTTGCTGGTTAATTGGAGATAAACACTCATGGACTTCCCTGCCCAGGCTGACTTCAAATAGTGATCCTCAGATCTCAGCTTCTTGCGTAGGTAGGATTACAGGCCTGAGCCACTAGCACCTGGCCAGGTTTCTGAACTGGATGTTACTCCCCAGTTTTTACGGATGTTTAGATTTCTGCCCTTACCCCTACACCATCAGTGGTGGCACCAGGAATCAAACTCCAGTTGGTTGACACAAAGTGGCTTTCTTTGTACTTTATCCCTCTTTGTACCCCTCAACCAAGTGGCACATGGGGTGCTTGGCTCTTAAGAATTTGATCTCACTGTTTCTTGCTTTGTTTTGTTTTGTTTTTCTCATGATTCTAATCTGTTTATAAAGATATTATCTGCTGGCACCTTGTACAGTTCACTTCAGTTTACCCTTACAAAATTGTAATTATTTTAAATCTAAGTCTTAACTTAGATATATACAACATATGATACTTTGTGCAGGGTACCATTTGTTTCATCATTATTATAAAATTTTAAAAATTAAAATGTGAACATGTGAACAGAATACTGCTTGTTTTAGGTGCTTAGCTATCTAGTTACCTACTCCTTGCTGGGCACATAGTAGGTGCTCAATAAATGATGACAAATTCCATGAATGAATGGAGAACAAGAGAAATGTAAACTTCCCTCGCCATACACAGTATTTTGTATAAATATGGAGTGTTGTACACTCCAGTTTTGCCCAAAACGTTTACAATTCAAAGACAAGGTCTCCCATCCTACATGACAAAGGAATTAATGAAAATATCTGTAATATTTGGATACTTGCTTACACGTAAATTCTGCTTGTGTTTATTAATAAGGGAAAGCTAACCATTAGTAATAATTTAATGAGAAGTTTTTATTTCCCTTTTACTAAACATAGTGGTTTTCCATTCTCGGCTTAGGCTTTAAAAAAATGGTTGATGTATCTAGAATCTTATGTCCTTAAAAAGATATCTTGATCTCTCCAGATACCAGAGAAAAGATTTGAGTTCTCACTCCTACCTTAAACCTGAAAGAGAAGATTTCAAACTATGACTCCCTATGGGCAGTGTGTCAACATCAGGAGCCTGTTTTTCTCATCTTTACCAGGGTTCCTTGCACACAGCTTCCCAGGAAATTCCTCTTTCCATCTATAGTCTATGTCTTGCCTCCCCCATTTCTACCTATACCTCAAGTGCAGAGCCGTTTCTTATCACGGTGGCTTAAGCTATTGTCTGTTCTCTCTTTGGCCTGGGCTCTTTCTGCCTAGTAGATTAACATGAGGGTCCTTGGTGAGATGCTGACTTCCTAGGCACTCATCTGTTTGAACTGTGTGGGGCATCACTGCTCAGTCACCACAGGAAAAGACCAGAGGACAAGATTTCCTTCTCCCACAAGGATCTACTAGGACATGAGCATTTGAGCCACGGCATCTCTGCCTTCCTCTAGTAATAGATGCATTTTCTGTTGCTCTCATCACCAAGCTGTCTTCTGTTGACTGTGCGCTCATAGGGTTCAGGAGCCCACACCTGATATCATGACATTGCATTCAGAGCCTGCTTTCTTTGCCTTTTGGAGTTTTTTTGGTTGTTTCTTTTCTTTATTTCTCCCCTCTTCACTTCTTACTAAAGATTCAGTCCAGGAATAAAACATGCTAGGCAAGTGCTCTGCCTCTAGAGTCACACCTCAGCCCTTTCGTTTGTATTTTGCTTCTAAGATAGGGTCTTACTAACTTTTTCCAGGCTGGCCTCAAACACATAATCCTCTGGCCTCAACCTTCAAGTAGCTGGTATTAGAAATATATGCTGCCATGCCCAGCTTGCATTTTGAAGCTCTTGAGTATAGGACAAGTTACTTGGCTTCCCTACATTTCAGTTTCCTGAAATGAAGATAGAATGAAGATAGAATGTATCTGGCCTTGGAAACTTGTGACATCTTGTTATTGTTGTCAAAGTAACTTCTGTATTGAGTTTTTCCTTTGTGCCTGGTGACAGCTTATGAAGCAATCATTGAATTGGAAAGTTTGGGAAGTGATGAAGCTTTCCTAGTGGGGTTCAGTCTGAGGGATGGGAACCTTTTTTTTTTCTGGTGGGTACTAGCTAGAAAAATGGGCAGTTTGGATACCAGAATTCAAAGGAACTGGGATAGTATTGGGATTTGGTCAACCAGAAGTGTTGGATAAAGGAAAGAATGGAGCAAAGAAGGGGCTAGGCTTCTCACTGTGTGGTAGAGAGCCACACCTTGTTCCTAATTTATGCCGAGAAGGGATGTGGAAACTCAGGCCCTTTTACCTTTCTTTACTTGGGCTTTTGTCCCCAAATACACTTCCTTGAAATGTAATAACAACAACAACAATAATAAGGAGGATGAGAGGGGCAAGCACTAACTAAAGTTGTCACCCAGAAATAGACCTTAGGCTGATACTTTGCTTCAACAGGCCCATCCCTAAGGCTCAGTCAAATTCTGCTAAATGATTGTTCCCAATTTAAACATGCTATAGTTCTACCTTTTATTACCGCCATTCATCATCAGCAGAGTGGCTAAGACTTAAAATTAGGACTCCAGAGAGTATCATTTGAGCAGAGGTCATTACTTATGAAGCCCCTTTGCCGCCATCTTTACATTTGGCTCCTCAATGGGGCTGATTGGTCCTGGGTTTGAAAACAGGATAATTTAGGCATTTTCCCTCTTTAAGTCTGATGACGCCCCATTAACAGGTCAAGTGGCACATGGATCGTAATTGAAGCTGTCAGGAAGATCAGCATGTTCAGAATTACATCCGGGCTTCACACTCTGAAAGACCCAGGGGGTAAAGCCAATGGATGTATCACCCCATCTTTCTCCTTTTCTTACATCCGCTGGCATAAATCACAGCATTACTACTTGATGGCTAGAACATTTATGTTCACAATGTACAGTAGAAGTCAAGACTTTATCCCACTTCTGGGCTTTATTTTTTTGTGTTCAGAACAATTTTAGATTTCATGTGCAATACTCCCTTTCTTTCTAAGGAAATTTTATTTTTAAGATAAATTGTACTTTGGACTTGATTATAGGTTGTTGACTGTAAAATGTCCCAGGTTAGAGCTGTGAGTAGAGGGGGATACCAGGCCAGTGATAGAATCAAGGCCACATCTATGGGGAATGGCAAGCTCTAACTAACCCAACTACATAAATAAGGGGCCCATGGGCAGAACCACACTCAGGATGTGGTTTGAGAGTTGGAGATGGAGGGAAAGTGGACTCAAAGCTGCAGCAGGTAAGGAACCAGCAACTGGAGTGCAATGATGGGTCATCTGTTCAGGCCCGATGTATTGGTTGGTGGACACCCAGGGCTGGGGTAGACTGAGGCTTAGCTTAGGAACCTAAACATATAGACAAGTCTATCATATCCAGACCTTGTTTATAATCTTGATTATAGCATTTCTAGCTGTTGGGGAGAGAAGAAATTGGTCTTAGTGCTGAGCTCTTATTACAAATTGCAGTTGTGACATCATGCCTTTGACAAGTATTGCTGCTAGTTCTGAAATGATAGACCTTGATCTCAGATTTAGAAACAAATTTAAGGACCTATGTGTCTCATTTTATGACTCATACTATCTGTGACCACCCTCATCAGGGTATGTCCTTTGAGTTGTTTCTTCCACAGTGGTGAGAAATGTGTAGTGATTCATCCCCATCCTCTCCCATGTTTTCCCGTGCTTCTCTCCCCTTTGCTAAGACCTGTACATATGTGCCACGACAGGTCACAATTATGGTATGTTTTGTGACTATGACACAGAGAAAATGAATGTGTGCAAGACCATGACCCAAGGCTCTTGCATCATATGACTCACACCCACTGAGCTAATTTGCTGTCAGCATGCTCAGAACTCCATTACTGTCTCTCTCTGTTTTGGTAATGGAGGGCATTGTGGATTTGGCTGAGGCTAGAAGCTGGCCTTTGGCTCTCTGAACTTCTACATTCTCCTGTATCCCCTTTTACAGTTACTCCAGGCCAGGCTTGTTCTCAGCAAGGCAACTTCGGGGGCTCAATGTCACTAATTCACCCTAAGTATTCAATGTCTTGATGAACTGACTTACGTTGAACAAAGTTCCAATCTGCCTTATTTGTCAAGTTGACAGAAATGAGTGAGAAAAATAACACATGCCCTTTGTAATCACCTACAGGATGAATTCCTAAAAATTATATTGGTGATGCCTTTAGAAATTTATGAAATTATTAAAGGGGTATGAATAGTTGAATGGGTTCCATAAACATGTCTTTTGTGATATTTAGGGACCTAGGTCATAATTGATGGCCCGAAGTTATCCAAAAAGAGTCAGGACAAAGATGAGGGATTAATTTTATGAATTCTGAAGTTCTATCTCCCTTGGGCTGTGCTGGAGACATACTGACACTTGCTGTTTCCCCTTGATCTTTGCAGATTCCACTCATGCTTCTATTTGTCAATACCACCTTCCTTTCCCAATTTCCTTAGTGTTTTCAGTCTTGGAATGCAAGATCCAAGAATTATGAAAACCTCTCTTGTTAATAATATATTAAAAACATTTTTTTGGCTTTCATGGGTCTTGAACTCTGGGCTTGGGTCTCTTCAGTCAAGGCTAGCACTATACCACTTGAGCCACAGTGTCACTTCTGGTTTTCTGGTGGTTAATTGGAGATAGGAGTTGCATGAACGTTCCTGCCTGGACTGGCTTTGAACTGAAATCCTCAGATCTCAGCCTCCAGTATCTAGGATTACAGGCATGAGCCACCAGCACCCAGTAATAATATCTTTTAAATTTAATGACACCAGAATTTCTAAGTTACTACACATTGATTCACTATCCAACTAACTAGTAAACTATCAGGAGACAGAATGGGACTCTGGAGCCAGACTGCCTGGGTTTGGATCCCGGTCTTACCACGTGTTAGCTGTGTGAGTTTGTGTAAACAAAACTAGAAATCTGTGCCATGTCTATATATATGGCACAGGTATATACATATATGAATATATATGCATATATATATATATAAAGAGATGATAATAACTGTCTCATAGGTATGGGGAAAGGGTATGTGTATTAAATGTGTTAATAAATATAAAGTACTTAGCTATTATTATTAATTCCTGATAATATCCAGAGCAGTATCCCAATCTGGTTAGTACTATATTTCCTTATCCTATTTGAGTCCAGGCTCTTTCCGGGCGGGGGGCGGGGGGATGGGGGGGATGAAGGGAACATCTGTACATGCTGAATCTCCTCCATAATGCCTGGATCCTTTTCTAACCTTGCAGATGGGGTTCTGGAATCCTCTTGCAGCTCTTGCCTGTTTCATATTTTCTCTTATTTTTCAAGTCCATGGTGAAGTCTGTATATAAGCGAGGAGCCCAACCCTCTCTGCCTAGTGATTTCAGAAAACAGGAATAAAAGGAATTAACTGAATGTCTCGATTAGGCCAATTATTTAAGCATTTTATGGGTGCCAACCGGTAGCAGAGTGGAATCATTTGTGTTTCCCTGCCTTTTGTTTTCCCCCACAGGTCCCTGGGTAATAGATGCAAATGAATAGTGAAGAAGCCAAAAGGCAGGCAGTGGGCGGGGGAGAGAGGTAGGGGGAGGGGAGCCATCAAGGAGCTGAGATAATCCACTGTGGATTAAAGGTCCTAGAATAATCAGAAGCTGCCAGGGTGTGATGGTGGTGTGGCTTTAGCAAAGAAGAATAGAAAAGAGCTGCATTTTCCAGCTGCTGGGCCTTACCTATGGACACTTTGAAATAACAATTACTAGCAAACAAAGACACTTGGATGACCTGACAAAGACCAGTGGAAAATAAATGCCAAAGAGCCAGCTGTCCAATAAAGGAAAAATGGATTTAAAAATAGAAAGTAAAACAGATTTTTCAGAACCGTTCTGATTATCCCAGATACCATTTTAATGTGCTGGGACGAGCATGACATATTTTAGTTCATATAGCAGCTGTATTTCAGGCTGATGTGGAATCTTTTGCGGTAACTGCTGTGTAATCCATTAGGGCCCCTGAGTAAGGGCAGCCATTAATCAGGTCCAAGATCAGCCCCACACGTGTGCAGCTCTGAGTGGCTCTGACCCGACATCTTTAAGGAGATGCTGGGGGAAGCCGTAAACATGATTCAATTCCCATTATCTTCATGTCGCATATTTGTTACCATTATTCTTTGAAGACTCCAAATTGGATATTAAAAATTTATGATATATATAAAGGTTTGCATGGAGTGAAAATAGCTGCTGCAAATAAATTCTTTGCATCCATCAGAGGTGTGTGGGCTGTCAGAGGAGGCTGGAGAGGTATGGACAGAGCCTGTCTGCTGGCTGGTTGAGGAGGATGGAGGCTTAATTAGGAAGAACTTCACCTGGGAAAACAGCTTCTCCTTCAGGCTACATATTAAATAGGAATTTAAATACATTTTGTTAAAAGAACAAAACAAATCAGCTATGTTGAAGCAACCCCCACAGGCAATCTTCAACAAGCAGCTGAGAGACAGGGTAAGGGGTCCTGGTGCGAAGATGGTGGTAATGTAAACTGAACAGGTGCCTTGGCCCAGCTTTGAGTGTTCCCAGGTTCCCAGAGACTTTCCAGAGGGGTGATTCTGATGCTAGGTAGGAGTCCTCTGTCCAGGAGAAGACTGTCTGTGTGAGCTGCATGCATACCCAATTCAAACTGCAGGGATATCTTCTTGTATAGATAGGCAGTTCAAAGTAGAGAAGAATGAAGTACTATGACCTAGGCTTAAGGCACAAATGTGGTTAGTGAATCTGGTCAATGTATATTTTCAGGCTTGTGTATTAATATAAAGATGGCTAGGGCTTTCTATGTAATATATGCTGCTGGAGTTTCCAGTCTGTAGAAGAGAGAAGATTAGTCATAATCATGACAAGTTGCATAGAGATGTCCCAGAGTGTCCCAGGGCACTAGGAAAAAGTGAGATATCTGAAACAGGGAACATGGTAACTGGTTGGTTAATCTCACCCAGGAATGGATTTATCGTTAGGAAAGATTAGAGCGTCAGGCCAGTGAGGAAGAGAAGAGAAAGATGTGGGGCAAAATGATTATTGGCCAAAGTCCAAATCAAGCACAAGATTTTCAGTGAATCTCACACCTTAGCATCTAAATGGGAGGAACAAGTGTTGGGCAGTTGGATTAGTAAGAGAAGGTCCAGTTAAGAATGCTGAGACTCAAATATGGAAAGAACCCACTAGTTCAGGACTGAGTCCTGTTCAGTAGAAAGTTTAGTATTAGAGTTCAAGAACAGCAACCTATTCATTTGTTTGGCCATTCATTCATTGATCTCTAATAATATGTGATATGCTAGACCAGGTTCTGGAGATTTACAGGTGAACAGAACCCAGTTTTACACTCATTGACCCTGATGATTCACGGAAGTTGGGTTGAGGGGAAGAAGCAGAACAAACACTGATGGTCACTATACAATGCAATATACAATGCAATAGTTAGTTAGTTAGAATGAAAATATATACGGAGACTGAGGGCACAGAGCTCAGATTAGAACTGGGAGGAAATGTTCACGGATGGCTTCCTAAAGGAACATTTGTCTGAATACAGACATAACCAATACATACAATTTAAAAAATGATATACAAGACAAGAAACCCAGAATTGTGTATTCAGTCAGGAGGATCTGTGCTACTGTGATGAGAGCAACTAGGTTGTAAGTAACTCAAGGGAGAACAAGAAGCCACCCTGAGACCTTCTGTGTCATGACAGCCAGGGGCAGCCTTGTCTGGACAGAGCTCCTAGGTGTTCCCTGAAGAACAGACACTAGCCGACCTTGCCTTCACAAATGTGTTCAAAACACACCAAAATGCAGTACGTGTAGCTGTTGTTTATTCCTCTCTGAGCTTCCTGAAGACCATGTGTGTAAGCATTTGAGAAAGGACAGGTAGACTAGAAACGGACTACCAGAAAACAAAGCTCCAAGCATTCACTAAAATGGTATCTTCGTTCTTTACCTTCAATTTTAGAAAGAAACTATATTACTTCTGGTCCAAAAAGTAGTTATAAACTATGAAATTAAGATTTGTCTTTATTTTTCTGTATAAACCCTCATCTCTAAACCTGTTCCCACAACGTTGAGATGTACTATTTTTGGTGTTTCTAAGTCTGGTAATGACTGTAGGGTGCCACAGCTGTATCTGCTGCAGTTTAGGAAGGCTGAGTTGGGACCCTCTGCCTCACTGCCCTGGCTCTGACTTCAGGTAAAACTGTTCCTGTTTTCTAAAGAAATCCTGACATCATAATAACACCCAACTAAATGCTCCCATTCATCACAGGAAAGCATAACTCTGAAGCTTAATTTTCTTTCCACTTATATGACAACAATGTTAATTCTTCTGTTGAGCCAGAGACATGGCACTTTTCTGGGATAGACAAATGGATTTGTTTCTAAAATGTTCCATCTTCTCTAAAGGTGTTGTCCAGAAGAGAAAGAATTGCTGATCTTGCCCCAAAGGAAGAAGTAGGTTTTTCAAAGAATTGAAGTTTATTGTCAAAAAAAAAGTATTGATTCATAGGCAAAGAAGTAACTATAAAGTTAGAGACAGAGGTTTTGAAATAGACAATTAGCCTAAATTATTAATGTAACCTAATATTTACATTAAAGCTAGACATGGCATGAAAATTGATGCATGCAACTTGGTATAGTGGCTCACACCTGTAACCCCAACATTCAAGAGGTAGAAGGTAAAGACAAACCTGGGTTATATAGCAAGATGCTGTCTCAAAACAAAAACAAAAACAAAAGCAAGCAAACATGCATGATTGTCAACAAAGATGGGAAATTCCCTTGTAGTTTCAGTGATGGATTTTTTTTTTCCTGTCATGGCAAAAAGTGAAATTTTCTTAGAACAACAGATGACAAAAGTACCTTTGGCCTGACACTCACATTTGTCATTACATATTTGTTGTAAAATGCACAAAGAATGCCTTCTATTTGCATTTCCCAGTAGTGGTGTAAATATCTAGCACATTCCTTGGGATAAAGCTGTTGTGAATAAGACACATGGAGAGACTTAGTTCATGATGAAGTGTCTTGAGATTCCTTCTTTCAAAACTTGTCATGCCCCAGAACAAAGTCAGACATTAATACAGTTCTCCCGGCTCAATTGGGTGCCAAGAGCCACCAGTAGGGTGGTCTACTTTAGGCAAGCAATTAAAGAATGCATAGTCTGGAGTGAATTTAAAAAACAATCATAAAACTGGCTAAAAGTTGGTCTGCCTTATGTTATTATCATGAGCCAGTGATTCTAAACAGTTTCAGTGTGCACATGCCCCGCCCTTCAGGGGGAATTGGCTCTCTCTGTGTAACCCCTCTTCTCCCCGTTAAGTCATTGTCTGGCACCCCAAATGAGGCAGATGTAGAATAAGCCACTGTCCTCAATATATAAGAGGTTATAAAACATTCCAAAATGATTAAAAGTTAAGGAGATTTGTATAGGTTCAATATAACATGGCCCTCAGACACCTGGTGCTGGGCAGAGCTCCTACCCGTCTGTTCGCTGAAGGACAGACATTGACAGACACAAAGTTGTTTCCAACACACTGAAGGCAGCTGTTATTCATTCCTCTCTGAGCTTCCTTAAAGTAGCTGTGGAATGATGCTAGAACTCTTTCTTTAAGGATACTCACTAGGCACAAGCACTGGCTAGAGACAATGGTGGGAACTATAACCAGCTCTGTCCTCCCTGAGCTTGCAGCTCGGGGCGAGAGAGAAATCACACCAATGGCTGCAGCACTGCAACTGTGACAAGTCAAGAGAGAGCAGAAGGGACATGCTGGTTTTAATTAGAAAGATTCAAGAAGGCCTTTTTGAAGGCCTTTCTTCAAGTCTTTGTCATACCACACACTAAGAAACAAAGAGAAAGATAATGAGAAATATTGCAGCTCTTCAGATGAGGTCTTGAATCTTTAGGATAAGAGCCACCTTGGGGGTCAAATCCAAGTCCTCCTAGCACAACAGTAGTTCTGTCCAGTATTCGTTCTATGGATACCTGTGGATTCTCTTCTTACATCAGTAGTTCCCAGCCCTGTGTGTCCATTGCAATCACCTGGGATTTTTTTTTTTCTTAAGCACAAAAATACTCATGTCCAGACCACACTCTGTACCAATTAAATCAGAATCCTGGAAGGTAGGGGACCACTAGGTTAAAAGAGAAAACATCGCCCATGATTCTAATATGTAGCCACGATAGAGAATTATTGCCTCAGATGAATACCTCAGTATATACACTTAGTTCTATAATAGTGATTCAAAATTTTACATTATAAAACTTCAGAACAAAAAATAGGTTACACTGGTCAGATGTGTGTCAGCAATGGTCTGAGCTCCTTGAACTTTGTGTACTTTCCATTTCTGTGCCATTGATGGGAACAGACAACAGCGAGAAGAGATAATTTCTTGGACTCTGGAGTCAGTTTAGGTGTCAAAGGGCCCAGGGCCATGAGAGTTTGATGCAGATGTGAACATAACAGCTCAGAAAAGAAGCAAGTTTCTGGCTTCCTCTCTTTACTTTCCAGTCTCCTCCAGTCCTCCTCTCCTTTCTTTTCCACTGCTGCTTAATATAACCTCAGAAATTATGAGGCTTTATATGAAACTTATAAAGCACATTCAAATCTTAGATAATGGGATATTTTTGTGCTTTAAATGCATGAAAAGCATTGTGAGCACCTTAACATGTAAGCAGAATAAATGTATTTTTGCAACTAATGTTGAAAATAGCCTTAGGCATCTGGTGTGTATGAATGTGTATACATAGAACATGCATAATAAACATATTCTACCTTATGAATATTTATACACAAGATACACATATATATATTGAATATAGGCATACATATGTAAATAGTAGCCCTTGTAAACTCTATGCAAATCGGTCTTACAAGCATATGTATCATGGTTCATCAGGAATATAATAAACCTACCACAGAATTTAACATATTTTCCGGGCATGGGTGGCTCACGCATATAATCCTAGCTACTAAGGCAGCTGAGATCTGAGAATTGTGGTTCAAAGCCAGCCCAAGCAGGAAAGTCCATGAGACTTATCTCAATTAACCACCAGAAAACTGGAAGTGGTGCTGTGGCTCAAGTGGTAGAGCACTTGCCTTGAGCTGAAGAGCTGAAGGACAGTGCCCATGCCCAGAGTTCAAGCCCCATGACCAACCAAAAACATAAATGGAATTTAACATATTTTGAGGTGGCATTTTTCTACAGAATTGTTTATGGCAGGATCTACGTACTATCCTGACATTTTTTTTCCCTTCACTTAAATGTTCGTAAAGTGTCAGCTAAAAGTAAATCACAGGATGGACATGGTAGAATTTGAATGAGGAAATAGAATCCCTTCCTTTAAAAGACCTAGACTTCTCACAGTGGCTTGAAGTTTTTGTTAAGAAGAATCTAATATTGTACACTCCATTTACATGTAGCTTACAGCTTTCTTAAAATCTCTTTTTGTTTCTACACTCCACTGATCCCTCCACCAGCTAGGGTTTAAAATGGGTCTTCTTCGAACTATGTGGTCCTGCACTCAAAAGTAACTGCAGAATACGGGCGCCAGTGGCTCACACCTGTAATCCTAGCTACTCAGGAGGCTGAGATCTGAGGATTGCGATTCAAAGCCAGCCCAGGCAGGAAAGTCCCTGAGAATCTTATCTCCAATAAATCACTAGAAAACCAGAAGTGGCACTGTGGCTCAAGCAGTAGAGCGCTCACCTTGAGCTGAAGAGTACAAGGACAGCACCTAAACCCAGAGTTCAAGCCCCACGACTGACAAAAAAAAAAAGTAACTGAAGAGTAGTTCTGGAGCTCTGAGAAAAACCATTGCTGGTTTCAGTCATCTTGACAGCCACTGGACATGCACAACACTCACTTTCCCCCCCCCCCCGTCACACATTGCCAATCCTGTAATGTCATTTTTATTTTACTCTGATTTGATAAGGGAAAAGGGCACAATAAAAAGGCACCAAGTCCCAGAGATGTTCAAAAATCTCAAAACTGAAATGAAGGCAGAATGATCTCAATCCCCCCACAAATTCAACTATTACTGCCTATGACATTCCACAACCAAATTCCATCCCGCTTCCTCCCTGCAATAAGTAGCAGAGATCTTTATTAAAAATAAACGATTCATTCTCATGTGTGCAAAACATCTATGCCTCTCTAAAATGACATTCCATGGGTAGCTGGGGACATCTGAGTGCCACTCAGCAGGGCAGAAGGAAAACAACCCATAAGCATTGTCATCTGTATGCCACCGACTATGAGCATTGTCTTTCGCCCCCTCAGCCCATACATCACAACAGGTAGTTCTCAGCTGTTCCCTTGGTGCCAGACATACATTTTATCTAAAGAGACAGCAGACAGAACTACCTGCTGCTTCCTGTGCCTCTCCCTGTGTTTCTCTCCTTTTTCCAACTTCACTGGGGCTTTTAAAAATCAGCTGGCAGGGAGCCAGGAGCTCATCATTTTAATGCAGTGCAAAATGGAATATGCATAATTATATGCAAGCCATATGTGAGGGAGACAGCTCAGCTGTGAATTTCAGGAGGCCAGGAAAGAGAGAGAGAGAGAAAGAGAGAGAGAGAGAGAGAGAGAGAGAGAGAGAGAGAGAGAGAGAGAGAGAGAGAGAGAGAGAGAGAGAGAGAGAGAGAGAGAGAGAGCAGTTAGGACTAAGAAGAGATGAGAGCAGAGCCAGAGTGCAAGTGTCACTCTAATGAATGGTCTAATGAGTGTGCTGCAGACACGCCCCTTCTACCTACCTCTGCCTGCATGCCAACTCCAAACCAGAAATGGATGGAGATTAGAAAGAGAAGACTGTATGCCAGTGGTATTGCTAATGGGTTCTGTTAATGTCTCCATTTAAACTTCAGCTTTCTTAATTAACAGTGTAGATCAAAATAACCAGTAACTTTAATGCAGCTTCTTAATTAAATCTAGTTTTTACTGCATTTGATTGAAGAATCATTGTTCTTACTAGATCATCGCTCCTTTCAGATCTTTGTTTAAAAATTGAGAGGAATCAGTTTATCTCTAATAGTATTACAATGCAAGATATAATGATGCAAATTGCTTTTCTTATGGCCTTGCTATTAGAATTTCTTAAAAGTGCATTATCTAGAGATTGCTTAAGCATGCCAAAAAAAGTTTAAATACGTATGTATGTCATATAATCTTAAATGTGCAATGAACAGTGTGTTGTGCACTAGAAGAGTAAAGTGGTGGTAATTTCCAACAAAATTAGTTGATTTGGGTTTGCTTTATGCTATTTTAAATATTACCCCACAAGTGAATTTGCACGTTAAGACTAAACAACGTAAAGAAAAAAAATCCCAAATTTTGATATCTAAAAGGCGTACTGCGTATTTAAACAAACTTCTTAATGATGTTGTTATTTCTGGATTCCCGTTTGTTTAATGATCTGAGCTGTTATGCTTTTAGCTTTTTTTTTCTTCTTCCATTATTTGTAAGTCCCTAAATAGGCCATTATATTTCCCTTCAGGCTAGAGATGAAGATGGACATGCTGAAAATTTTCCCCAGCAGCACTATGCTAAGGAAACTCCAAGGCTTGCCTTCAAGAATAACTGCGAACTACTTGTAAGAATAATATACTTACAACAAGTCTAGAATGTTACTTTAGCACAGTGAAAACAGTTTTTGAAAGGGTTTGTTCGTGATAACATAATTTATGAAATATTATAGTTTTTTCCTGTATAGAGTTCTAAATGCTAATTTTGATATCACTGACTATTAATTATAAGGTCTCAAACTGTTTGCAAATCTTTTCTGATGATAGAGCTTGAATGGCCCTGTATTTATCAGCTTGTTTTATATAGTAGTTTATAAGAAGCCTCTTGGAGAATGGCTAGTAAAGTTAAAAATATAAAGACACTTGATATATGTAGCTTTGGGAAAACAAACAAACAACAAAAACCTCACCCCACCCCTCCTCCTACATCCTAATTGTGCACTATTGTAGGAGACAACTGTTGTAATATTTTGTTCTGCTAGAAAAGATAGCAGACTTGACACGCAGTACTCCCTTTAGAGTTCAAGTATTGCTCGAGTCCCTTGCCAAGCCTGGTCGTCTCTCCTCTGCATAAGGAGTCAAAGCAGTGACAGAATGGGGGGCTGTTTACGAATCGTGAGAAAGAGGGCATCAGCTGTGACACAAACTCGGTTCCAACGCAGGGTTAATTTGCTGTTCATTTTAGCATTTACAGCGAGACAAGATGAAAAGCGAGTAGGAATGCCTATTATATTTCTATTAAATGAATCTGTTGGGACCTAATGTTCTTGATTAGCTTTTGAAAATGAGTGCTCCGCAATGCATTTTCTGTTTACCTAAAGTAAACAGAAAATGAATTGTCATTTATTTAGAGCTTCAAGCGCTGCTTTTGAAAAGCGAAGCTTTGTGAGGAATCTAGCTATGTTGTCCCTAAATGTTCTTTTCCTTTTCAATTGCATTTAAAGCAAAACATTTGCTACAACTAAATGAAAACAGGGGAAGAGAATGAGGATGCTCAGTTGTTATATTTTGAGGTAGTTTAATTTCTGTTCAGTTTTTTGGCCAGATTCAGTTTAGCTCTGCCAGGCCTCTGCACTAGGAAGTCCCATGTGTAATAGCCTTTGGATTCAGTTCTAATACCAACTGTTCATTAGAAACAAAGGGTCCAAAGAGCAGCAGAAGAGAGAAAAATACAGGTCTTACCCTTTCTAGCCACAGAAGCTAGATGTTGACAGCAAGAGCCTTCTATTCCTGGCCACAGTCTCCATAGGTACAATAGGGCTACTTTCTTGTAAGAGCAGTTCCTAGACCCACCAATCCACCAGCAGTTTCACTGCTTATAATACATGCCATCTTTTGAGTCAAAAGCTAACTCACCTGGTATTTTATTTTAGGGGCTCTTCAACTGCCCATTAGTGTTGCCTGTTCTGGAGAAACCCTTTTCATTTCAGTTTTAATCTTTCTCTCCATAATTGTGGCTAGGTCAGAGAGCCATTTATGCTATGTTTTGAGAATCAGAATGCTTTGGTGGGGTAGCTTCCATTGTTAAAGAGAAATTGTTGAGCCTGATGTGCCATATTTAATTTTTTCTATTAATTTTTGTATTTTCAATTGTTTTTTTCTATTTTCGATTTATTTATTTCTATTTTTTGAATCCCAGTTATGGTCAATTTATACTGAAGGAAGTAAAAAAATATATGTGAACATCATTTCCACTTATTTTTAGAGGAAATAGATGTTTTATCATTGCTGTGCTTACACAGAACATCGTGTTGGCAGTATTTTAGACAGATTTGGTACAATCTTCATCCTCCTAGTTACTGTTAAAGTGCTTTTATTTTGTTCAGCATATTTTCCTGTGATAAAAGAAAAAGAAGAGTAAAGACAAAACACAAGTATGCTTATTTCTCCAAGGAGAAATTTAAGTTTTTTTTCAGCTACAGGAGACGTGATGGCATTTGGCTCTTATGAAGCCTTGAGAAGTTATATGCTTCCGTGTGAGAAAAAAAAAAAAAGATTTGTTCATTCTGAAGAGAGAAATAGGAAGTCCTTGGAGTTTTCTTAGTGTAGCTTAGAGCAGATTTTGAGAGAATCTGTCAGAGAAGATTGCAAGTTCTACTCCAAAGTGCCTTTTTAGCTCAAGGGTGGTTCTGCCATCTTTTAGCATGGCTCACTGTAGTCAGAACAGCTGCCAGTTGGGAAAGAAGGAGAAAGCATTGAGGCTACAGAGTTCTTCTGGGATCCCAGCTGATCTGGAGCACATAACCACATGTCTCCAGATATGGCCTCAGGCACTGACAGAGAGTGCCCTGACCAGGTAGTCAAGACATTATCTCAACTTTATTATTAACTCTTGGATGTCTCTGCCTTCCTCTCCCTCTGCTCCTTGGAAGAGGCAGGAATATTAAGTAACCTAAAGAAAAGCAAAGTAAAATCAGTGCCTGGAATGCACAAGTATGTGTACAATCAGAAAGTACCCACAAAGAAAGCCTTGACTGATAGGAAAATCTGCCATGCAACTGTAGATTTCTTGTAAGCTATCCCAAACTGTAATATTTGCCTTTATACTTAATCTACAACACAGATGACAAGATATCTAGCTTGATGGCCAAGACTCCTTAGTTAGAAATTGTACTAACTCCATTGTTAATCTTTTTATTGTTATTTTATTGTTATTTCCCTAAACAAATTGTTTATAGTAAGTGGGATTGGATTAGGAGCTAGAGAGATCGGAGGTCCTTAAGCCCATTTTGAGTTCACATCTTTTCATCAGCCGGTTCATTTTCAATTCTTGAAAGTTTGGTAATGGTAAGTCCTTATAGAAATAGGGCATAAGATGGGTCCTTGGAGGGAAAAGACCTACGGCTAAAAGAAGAGGGATGTTGAGAGGTTTGGGAGAAGAAAATAAACACCACTGAGCCTGCTTCCCACATTTTCTTAGACCCCATCTAGAAAATACCTGTGTTGGGGAGGAAGGCCAGACTAGAAGCACAGAATACCAGCATCTAGTGTAATACTGTTCAGCTCAAGAGAAACCAGGACTAGGAAATCCTGAAAGAAATAAAAGAAGAGAAAATCAGTTTGCTCTCAGTTTCAGATTCCCAAGTCATTGCCCCAAATCCCTATGGCTTTTCCTGGGGCTGATAAGGGTAAGTGTTTTGCAGAGAGAGTGGGAGGGAGCCCGCAGCTGGGAGACTAAATAAAAATAGCACAGAAAAGAATTCTTTCTGGTCACTTACAATGCCAGTGTAAGGAGAAGATGAAAACTATTTTTGTTTTGTGGCCTTGTAAACAGAGATGATGGGGAGGAGAGAGCTTTGGCTGTTCTGTGGGCCATTTTCTACCTCACTTCTTTGTGGAGGCAGGCCGGTGGAATTAGAAGACTTGCTATACTCCTTCAGCTGTGGGAATGTCTGTATTAATGAGGTATTCAGTTAATAACACTTTCCCAGGCATCTTCTATACATAAGGCTGTATTAAACAATGCAGATGGAGACATGAGATAGAAAAAGAGATACTCACTTTCTTGAGGAGCTTATAAGTTAGTAGAAAGAGCAAGTATATGCAGAATGGTAGTATTCCTCATGTGAGTTCTCAGGTGAAAAGGTCAAAAGGTTGCCCAACTTAGACTTCATAACTGAGGACCATAAAAAGTCTTCAAAATTTTCATGATCTATCTGATCTGAGAACACATTGGATTTATAGTTGACCTATTGGATCTCTCCTCTCTGAGCTTCCGATCTTCATCTGTAAAATATGTGATAAGAAAAGGCAGTAACTTTAGAAGTTATTGTAAGGATTGAAAATGATGACATATTTAAAGCACTTGGCACATAGCAAACCAGATTAACATAGTCAGTCCAGATTAACTGCAGTTATTCTTCTTATGATTGTGAATGTTACTACTTAGTGAGTGGTGTCCCAAGAGTATGAGCAAAGTTCTGGTATAAAGAGCAGGATGAGATTATTTCTTTGTGCAGCCATTGAAGATCAAAAGGAGGATACCTTTGCCCTAGGCTTTATAAGAGTTAGACTTTTATAGCTCCATCTGGCATGTGAGGGAAGGGATAATTCAAGCAAAGGAAAATATAATGGGCAAAGGCCCAGAGGTAGAAAATTGCAGGCCAGGTGCTTTACACCTTGGTTAGCATTTTAGTTGGCCAACTGTACAGTACCTAAAGTGTCGACAGGCAGGCAAGTCCATTTGCAAAGGGTCCCAATAACTGCATCATCCTGTTGAGTCTGCATCTGAATAGTTCTATTTGGTGGCAGATTTGTGGAAAGTTATTTTTAGCATAGACAAAATTAGAGCAGTAAGAATTGTATAATGTACCCCCATGTATCTTTAACTCAGTTTCAAGAATTACCAACTCAAGATTAATCTTGCTTCCCTTTTTCCTCTATCTCCTTCTTCTTTTGATAGAGTATTACGAGCATATGTTTTTCTTTTAGAAGGGAAGGATTTAGAAAAAATTTAGCTTCCTCTTCTCTAGCTAGAGATTTCATTGATACCAACTCAATTGGGAGTTGGATCTGGGGAGTTATGTATGCATAAAACAAATGACTATTGGTTGTATACTGCTCTTAGTCTGTAAGTTTCAGACAGTCAGACACATTCAGAAAGCCATAAAGGTAAAGGGCACAGTACCTGAGTTGGCTCGAATCTTCTTTGCTCCCAGCCTCTAAATGTATCTGTTTTTAACATAAGGCTAGATCTCCTTGTAGGCAAGCTCAATCCATAAATACATGTTAGCCCATCTCAGCAATGAAAGGGAAATTCTGGATTGCCATTGTATTTGACACTGCTAGAACTTTCCTGCTAGAGCATGAGAACCCTAAAAGGGTGATAAGGACTGCCACATTTCATTTGACACTTAATAGGCTTTTCAAAATAGGTGTAATATGTTCCCTTTAATACTGTTCTTCCAACCAAAGGCTGTAAATTCAACTTGAATGTAGATGGTTACTTTTATGTTATAGCTGAACAGCACAGTCATAGAAAGTCCGAATTCATGGTGACACACACAAACTCTTATCATAGTAAAAAACACATCATAGGACATATGCATGTATATTGTACTGTATCCCATGAAATAGTAATTGTAATAGTCCCGAGGTGTAGGGTGATCTATTTGCTGTCTAGAGAAAGCTGGCTTTTTTCACCATTATCCCCATCTTCCCTCCAGATTTATGGAGTCTGTGGCTAGTCTTGTGCTCCCATAGTGATCTGAATTATTTTTGTTAGACAAATAGCACACTCTGGGAATAAAAGTATCAATCTTGGACTATGCCATTTCTAGTCATTCCAACAGGAGTGGCATAATTAGACTCTCCAGCAATTATTTTTATGTTAACACAAGCAAAACACGTGGATGCTACTTGAGTTGTCCTATTGCATCTGCCATGGCTTCTCTTTGTTCTCCATACATGTTTCTCTCTCTCTCTCTCTCTCTCTCTCTCTCTCTCTCTCTCTCTCTCTCTCTCTCTCTCTCTCTCTCTCTCTCTCTCTCTCTCTCTCTCCCCTCTTTCCTCCCATTTTTGTCATAGTCTTGTGGTTTAGGCCCTTTCCTCCTCCTTGTGCAAAGTGGATTACCCAACCATGCAAACCCTATTTTAACTCTTTAGTTTGTTTGTGGAAAAAGTAACCTAGGAAATGTCTGCTCCAATACAGGGGCTTTTGATGGTAAGAAATTTTATTAGATTGGAGGCCCTTGTTTCCTAGAAGGCTTCTTTGTTGAAGACTAGTGGATGTTTGCTTTTCTAGCTTCAAACACATGAAGGTCTGAGGCACAATGATTTGTTTTTCACTCTGGCTTCTGACACAGTACATCCAGTAGTTCTTACAGCTGGAGAGAGCTCTGAGACTATGTGTTTTTTCTAATCACACCTTGTGGCTTGGTAGATAACAGCAAAGTCCTAACCTTTGCTTTTCATATATGTCAGCTGTTCACCAGGTAACTTTCTTGCTTTCTAGTGTCTCTATCAATACAAGGATAAATATAGTACCTAACCATCTCATTAGTATTGTTTTGGAGAGTAAACAGGATCATATATATCTGAAGCACTTCATATGCCTGAAACATAGCAAAAGCTCAATAAATAGTAGTCGTGTCCAAACAGTATTTTTGAAGAAGAATCTAAAAGATTATTCTAGTATTGTAGTAAAAAATGTGGGCTGTTAAAACAGTTTTTCTCAGTTTGGTTTCTGCAACTCCACCCACTGGCTATTTGGCCTCGAGCAAATTATTGAATCTCTGTATCTGTGCCCTTGGCTATAACAATAGTAGCTATCTGACAAGGTTGGTGTGTGAGGTCTAAATAAATGAGATCAGCTGGGTGCTGGTAGCTCACACCTGTAATCCTAGCTACTCAGGAGGCTGAGAGCTGAGGGTTGCAGTTTGAAGCCAGCCAGGGCACAAAAGTCCACGTGAGAGACTAATCTCCAATTAAGCACTCAAAAATTAGAAGTGAAGCTGTGGCTCAAAGTGGTAGAGTGCTAGCCTTGGGCAAAAAAGCTCAGGAACAGAACCTAGGCCTGAGTTTAAGCAAAAATAAAAAATAAATAAGGTCCTGTAAAAAGCTTAGGAAACGCATTTGCCAATTAATCACTATTACTATGATTATGACTATTACTCCAAAATTGCTTACTTTCAGGCACATCAAAGACTACCTAGTTAATAGGATTAGTTAATATATTATCTGAAAGTTTTTCATGTGCAGTTTCCTTGTGAATAAGGTTAGAAACAAACAGTTAATTCATGGAGCTAACCTTCAAAAAAAACAACTCTCAAGGAATATGCTCTACATAATCTGAGACCTCTTCATCCTGCCTAAACATGTAATAGTAAAATTATTCGTCTTAGAAGATTGGCTTCAACGGTGATTGTAATCCTAACATTTGGAAGGTGGATTTGTTCATTAGAGGCCAACCTGGGCCTACTGAGTGAATTTCAGGTCAGCCAGACTACATATCAAGACCCTGTCCAAAAAAAAAAAAAAAAGGAAAATTTAATCTGTATCAGAATATTACCTTCATTAGCAATGAACGGGCCCCTGATAGTGTATATAAAGGAGACAACTATTCTGCGTGAGCACTCTCCAGTGAACCAGTCCCATACTTGGTCTTTATAGGCCTTTGTTCTCATCTAAACTTGCTAAGTAGATGATGTTGTTTTCGCTTATGAAAATGCATTTCTTGCCTCAAGAGATGGGATGTGATCCAGTGGCCAGGTCCAAAGCTGGGGTCTGACTCACATCTCTAACCACATACCCAGTCCTGAGAGCAGGCCAGCACTGCTCTTGCCTTCTCAGGTTAGGGCAAGTCTTATAATTTATTTATTTTTTTACCCTGGGGCCAGAGAAAGACTTCAAGCTCTAGGATTGAAGTAATTAAGAAATTAGTTTGGAATCATTTTTATAATAAAAATTCTTGGTCAACTTTTGAGGCCTCAAAGAACATCTATGAGTAAGCTATTAGTAAGGTACATCAATGTTGGAGAATTCCCAATACATAATAAATTGTGGGAAATCAAGCCAAAGTATGTATCTTTTCTTTCTGATTTCACCCCTTTTATCATTCTTCCCCATCTCTCCCAACCCTACCCCTCCATTCCATTTTCTGAATTTTGTAGGATATGCATTGATTTTATGACTGCGTTCTCCCCCTTCCTCTCTTCATTTGTATGCCTGCTCTTGTTGGCCTTATTTATCCCCCACCTTTCAAATAACCATTTTGTTGGACTATGTTAGCCTTTTTAATGAATTGCACAATTTGAACTCTCTCCAGAAAATATCATATTTCAATTAATACATTTGTGTACATTTATACGCAACTTCAAAGTGGTTACTAGTACATTTATAAATTAGTTCTAGCTTCCACATATGAAAGAAAACATTTGTCTTTTGTCTCTTTGGATCTGAATTACTTCACTTAACATTTTTTTTCCAGGCCCATCCCCTTTTTGGAAATGATATAGTATCATTCTTCTTAATGGATAAGTAAAATTCCATATGGTATACATATATGTATATGTACACATATATATGTGGTATGTATATGTATATATGGTAAATATACATATATGTGTACATGTAAATAAATAAATATATATATATATACCATATTTTCTTGATCTATTTGTCTATTGCAGGGCATCTAGGATGTTTCTGTTCTTAGGCTATGGTAAATGGTGCTGCAATGAATATGATTGTGCTGGTGGCTTTACTATATCCTAGTTTGTAATCTTTTGGATAAATGCCCAGAGGTAAAATTATTGGATCATAGAGTGCTTCTATGTTTAGTTTTTTGAGGAATCTGCAACTGCTTTGCAGAGTGAGTGATTGAACAAGTTTATAATCCTACCAACAGTGGGAACTATCTGCACCAGCATCTGTTATTGTTTTTATTTTATTATTATTGTCATAATAATAAATAATGGTTATTATTATGCAGTAACCCTGTGGTACAGAAGGTTACAATTCCATATATCAGGTTATAAATACAATGCTTCTTGTTCAGTATCACACCTTCCTTTTTTCTCCCCTATTTTCCAATTGTTTGTATTATTGATGGTCATTCTGAGTGAGATGTAATCTCAATGTTATTTGATTTGCATTTCCAGAGGTGTTGAGAATTTCTTCACATGTCTATTGGCCATTTTTACTTCTTCTGAGAAATATGCATTTAGCTTATATGCCCATTTATTTATTGGGTTGTTGATTCTTTGAGGGCTTAGTTTCTTAAGATCTTTGTATATTTTGGATATTAGTCCATTGTTTGATGTATAACTGGCAAAGATATCCCAATCTATAAACTGTCTATTTAGCTTGTTAAAAATGATTTCAGCTATTTTTGGTTTAGTAGAGTTGTATTCCTCAGTGAACTGATTTATTCCCTTTGAGAGTTTGGGCCATAAGGTAGCATATGGGTGTCAGGTGTCTGTTACATTCTGCTTCCTCTCTTTAATTGCTAGAACTGAACAATTTCCTAAAATACTGAAGAGAGTTTGTCACCAATGACTTCCAGAAAACCATAGGTCATGTATCAAGCCAAGCCAGGAAACTGGATAGGATATCCATTATCAATGTAAAAGTGCACAAGTAACCACACAGAACTAAATTAATCATATTCAGCCATATTCTTGGTTTATAGTTAAAAGAGCAAGTGAATGAAATTATCTTGGGAGAAAATGGGAAAAGGTATAAAAATGTTTGGAGTTGAGAAAAATGACATATGTCAGTGATCTGGGAGGAAGGAAATTGGATATGGGGGTGTGGGGTGATGGAGGTGGTGAGAAGGAATTTTAAAAGGGAAGAAGGAAGATAGCAGCCCAAGATTAAGCTGTAAATGAGCAGGTCTTGGAAAACAAGACTTTATAATAGTGTAGTTTCTCATTGCATTTTGACTCCAAATGTCTTTCCTGGTTGGGTAGTTTTTTTTCTTTTTTGTCCATTGATGACTCTAGTTTACAGAAGCAGTCTTTCCTGGGAGCTCTCTTGGCATGAAGAAGCTCTCTTCTGTTGGATGTTTATGTACACCCAGGCACTGAGTCCTCTTTCAGAGGACAGTTCCATTCTCTAATCCAGAGAAGGCTCCCATGGCTGTGAGCTCTGTGAGTCAGGAGCTCTGTCTCCCCTGTTCACTGCTGGATCCCCGATGCAGTGCTTGCTTCACACCACATTGTTTTTGTGGCTTCTAAGATGTGTTCCCCAGCCCAACATTTTACAACTCAGAAATGGGAGTCACATTATAATTGATGACCTGTCATCATTTAATTGTCAGTGCTGTCTCCCTAGTGCTATTAAAATAATGGCATCTTAACAACCAGTGGTGATATAGGTTCAATGAACTGTGGAGGTAGGTGGTAGGTGCTCAAGGGTTATTTGTTAAATGACTGCATGCAATAACCTAGCTCCCAGATTTTAGTCTAACTAAAAAGGAAATGTTTAAAACTTGGTTCTGAGCACAATGGTGCACTCCTGAATTCCAGCACCTGGGTGGCCAATCTGGGCCACATCATGAGTTCAAGGCCAGCCTGTACTATATTCAAGACCCTGTCTCAAAAGAACTCCCCCTCAAAAAAAAAAAAGTTGGTTCTGGACTGTATAGCTGCTGGTGGTGCTGCTGCTGTAGAGCTGGGAGTTAGCCTTTGTGGTTAGCTTGGCTGAGTGTTTTACTGCTGTACAGTTTACCATCATTGGAGCTAATACATGACTCCTCTCCTTCCTCCTCTGTCTCTGTCTCTGTCTCTCTCTGTCTCTCCATCTCTCTCTCTCTCTCTCTCTCTCTCTCTCTCTCTCTCTCTCTCTCTCTCTCTCTCTCTCTCTCTCTCTCTCTCTCTGTCTTATTCTCTCTCTCTCTCTCTGTCTCTCTCCCTCTTAGGGGGGTGGAGCAGTATTGGGATTTGAACCCAAGGCTTTACACTTAGTAGGCGGGCACTCTGCCACATGAGCCATGCTTTCAACACTTTCGGCTAGAGCCAAACCCATACTATGTCTTATATGTAGCTTGGATTACAGGTGTGAGCCACTGTATCTAGCAATGTTCATTTTTGTAAGCGAAATGCTGAGCCAATTAAGAGAGACCTTACCTAAGCTGGGCTTGAAATAAATCATACTTTTACCTTGCTTAGATAGAAAATTGCTAGTGTTATACTACTCTATGTAGTGTTATACCACTCTATGTTTCTTTTGGAAATTCACAAATTTACATTGGAAGAGGGGCAATGTTCTCTGTCTCTCTCAAAAGAAAATTCTGTAGGATGCATTAGGATAACATAATTTTATAAATTAGGTGCCCTTGTCTCTCCTCATCATAACCATTACCAACTTCTCTTGGAGAAGGCCCCAATCTATCTTTAAGTGTATTTCCTATACTAGACAGTTTTATAATATACACTTAGGATATCTGGTTGTACTGTAGGTAAAATTATACTTCAAACTTAAAACAATTGTTTTTCATTTGTCTATACTAACTACATAAAGCAAGGGGTATCACTGTGGTGTTTCTTTACATTCATAATGTACTTTAATCATCTTCACCCCCTCTATTGCTCTTTCTTTTTTTTTTTCTATTGCTCTTTCTTATCTCCCCTCGCTAGTGCCCACATTTTTTAACTTCATTACAGATTATAATTCAAAATTAGCTGTGTGAAATACTCAAGTATTTATTTGTAACATTTTTAAGTGGCTGTGTCTGAGTTGGGAAGAAGGCATTATTTAAATGTTGAGTGAACCAGGTGTCAGTGGCTCATACCTGTAATCCTAACTACTCAGGAGGCTGAGATCTGAGGATCATGATTCAAAGCCAGTCCAGCCAGAAAAGTCCCAGTGAGACTTTTATCTCCAATTAACCACTCAGAAACCACAAGTGTAGTTGTGGTTCAAAGTGGTAGAGTGCTAGCCTTGAGCAGAAGAGCTAGGGGACAAAGCCCGGGCCTTGAGTTTAAGTCCAACACAGACAAAAAAAAAAAAAAAAAGGTTGACCATAGGCCAAGAGAAGGCTAAAATAAATGAAATATTCAGGGGGTTCTCGATTTATAGCCATTTCGACCTGTGGTAATTTCTAATTTCCAGTTGTCTCACAAATGTGTGAAGACCTTCACAAGAAACTAAATACTATTTTTAGATTAGAGAGGTATTTATATATTTACTATAGTTTGAAGTTTGACTATGTATAACATTACTGCATAGATATAAACCACAATACAAGAAGTTAAATTTATATATACCATGTAGAAATGTGGATATGTATATAAAGGAAATGAAAATAAACTAAGGCATTACTCAAGTATTTATGACACTGTGGCATTTAACTCATCTCAAACATTTGTTTAATATTTTTCTCTTTTAATTTGACATTCACATATGAATATATAAAAATAAATAGCATGGAAAAGTCAGGTTGCAGTGAAATTTTTATTTTCATTTTCCCTTAGTCTTCATGCATTTCGATTTTTAAACAGTGTCTGACTGTCATCAAATCAGCCAAGTTGAAAATTGAGCTGCATCAATGGAAACAGCCGGTCTTGATAATTCAAACCCAAAATACCTTTTCTCAAGGGATATAGTCTCCTGGTTTATTTGCTCTGAATAGTTTCTTATATCGCTAATTTATTCTTTTGTATACACAGCATAAAAACCATGTCTATAATGCAATGCAATGCCTGTTAAGATTTAAAACCTTTTAAAAATCTGGGTATTTAGTGTCACAGACACATCCTAGAAATGGAATTAACATAAGAATAGGTAGTAGTAGTAATAGTAGTAGTAGTAGTAGAGTGTGTGTGTGTGTGTGTATGTGTGTGTGTGTGTGTGTGTGAATTTTAAAGGTATTTGTCTTTCAATCAATATGCATTTATGGGGGGGGCCTATTACCACCCCACTGTAGGATTTAAAACCCTTTTTACAGTGCTAAGTATAAAATATGGATTCTTCTCATAAAGAGTTTACAAACAAACTAGACTTGTATGAAAAATGGATTCCATTGTGCAGTGAAGTACCAGACAGGACAGTATGGTGATTAGAGAATAAAAATGCATACTAAAAGATGTCTGTGTGTAATGAAAAAGTAAAGGGCAATGTAAAGGGGGTGAAATGATGGGCTGGAGTTATCAAGAACAGGTCCTCAGGGGAGATGAGACTAGATTGGTCCTGGAGGCTAGATGGCTATGGAAGGGCATGCCAGAGAAAAATGGCATGGAAGGATGGTGAGGGATGAGAGCATCATGAGCAGTGGGGAAGGGGAAGAGATGCCTGGGCTCTTGTCTTTCTGAGTAGGGAGAACAGAATTAACTCAGTAGATGGTGTTCAGATAGTTAAAAAACAGTGAGCACCACACAGCTAATTTTACATTTGGTGTTTTAGGATATAGAGATCTGAAGTACATACACCAGCCAGGAAGTACTATTACGAAAGATGTGTTTTTCCAGATGGGAGGAGAGGACAAGGAATGTTCTAGAAGCTGGTTAGAGCGGTTCAGGCACACTGGATGAGGATAAAGACCTCTCACAGATGGAAAGTCAAGAAAGAGACTGCAAATGACTGTCCAAAAATATTGGTTATCAAATTCTTATGACCATCTTAATATAAATAACTGCAAAGATTTCATCTCAAGCCAATTTTGTTGTAAATTTAGAATTTGAGTAACAGTCTTAATGAAGTCACTAGTTGTATGCAGTTTAAAAATATTTGTGATCTAGAATGATTCAGGGAGCACTGTGATTTAAACTGTAAAAATACAAGCTAGGAAAAACAGGTTCCTAAATTTGGATTAATTAAAGAGGATAGGATCTCCATCAACAGGAAAGCAACAACCCCTTCCCCTGGAAATTGCACAGAGACCTTGTAGTGCTCACACCGAGAAACATGCAAATGGGGTTCACTTGGGGGTTGTGGGTTTATTGGCTTTGTGCCCTGGGAAAGGTCAGTTTCTATACGCCACTTAGGGTTACTGTAAAGGTTAAAAAGATAATACGTATAGCCAGGTATAGTGACACACACTTGTAATCCTAGTACCCAAGAGGGTGAAACAGAATTATGAGTTCAAGATCAGCCTGGGCTACATGATAAGGCTTTGTCTTAAACAAACTTAAAAAAGAGATGACACATATTTCATATAGAGTAAGAACTCAGTAGAAGGAGGTAAATCTCTCTTATTTACCTCTTTTAAACTTTTAAGAGAAGGAAAGAAATACTAACAAAATTTACATGAATAGTTCCCCCTCTTTTTGTCTTTTATTCTGTGGGGTATGAACCCATCCCCCTGTGCTTGGTCCTCGGTCACTCTATCACTTGAGGTAGATCCCAGCCCTTTTTTGCTTTAGTTACTTTTTTGTGTGTGTGCTGGTAGTGGGTTTGAACTCAGGGCACTGTCCCTTATTTTTTTCACACAAGGCTGGTGTTTTGCCACTTGAGCCACAGTTCTACTTCCAGATTTTTGCTAGGTTAATTAGAGATAAGAGACTCCTAGACTTTCCAGCCCTTGATGGTTTTGAACTGTTATCCTCAGATCTCAGTCTCCTGAGTAGCCTGGCCACTTTTTAGATAGTATTTCAAGTTTTTGCCTAGGGCCAGTCTCAAATCACTATCCTCCTACCTACAGCCCCCTGTGTAGCTGGGATCACTTATGTTCACCACCGTACCCAGCTTATTTGTTGAGATGAGATCTCAGTAACATTTTGCTCTGGCTGTCCTTAAACCTCAAACCTGTTCATCTCTGCCTCCTGAGTAGCTGGTAGTATGGATATGAGCTACCATGCCCAGCCAGTACTTAGAATTCTTGGTTTAAAAAAAATCCTAATTACCGGGTGCTGGTGGCTCACGCCTGTAACTCTAGCTACTCGGGAGCTGAGATCTGAGGATCACAGTTCAAAGCCAGCCTGGGCAGGAAAGTCCGAGACTCTTATCTCCAATTAACCACCAGAAAATGGGGTGTGGCGCTGTGGGTCAAGTGGTAGAGTGCTAGCCTTGAGCTGAAGAGCTGAGGGACAGCTCCCAGGCTCCATGACTGACCCCCCCCCCCAAAAAAAATTCACAAGAGAATGCCATGATAATTAACTTCTGATTACATGGATTTATTTTACTCTTTACCCTTAAACATGTTCAGGACTCTGAATGGAGAATTAGTATTCATCCAATAACCTACCTAAGCATTTCAAGGCCTTCATCAAAAGAAAAACATTTTATTTAGTTGACTGGCTTTACTATGGTAGAATATTATACTAAATTATTAGACTATATTATTTTAATTTTAAAAACTCACAAAAAAGCCGGGTGCCAGTAATCCTAGCTACTCAGGAGGCTGAGATCTGAGGATCACTGTTGAAAGCCAGCTGGGCTGGAAAGTCCATGAAACTTTTATCTCCAATAAACCCCAGAAAACCAGAAATGGTGCTGTGGTTCAAGTGGTACAGCACTTGCCTTGAGCTAAAGAGCTGAGGGACAGCACACAGGCCCAGAGTTCAAGCCCCAACCAAAAAACAAACAAACAAACAAAAAACACAAAAAAGGATTTACTAGTCAATCCACCACATTAAATTTCTCATGATACTATACTCACAGATTATTCTTAATTACCTACTTGAAATTCCATTTTTCCTTTTTTTTAAATTTTATTTTATTGAAAGGGATGTCCGAAAGGGTTTCAGTTACATAAGTAAGATCATCAGTACATTTCTTGTCAAACACTGTTACCCCCTCCCTCATTTCTCCCACTTTCCCTCTCCCCGGACTCCCCTCCAAGTGATAAAGCTCATTTCCAACATAGTATCTTGTGAGTATCATTATACTGTTACATTGGTTCACCTTTTGTCTTTGTCTCACCTTTTTGTTATTATCCTTCCTTTCCCCAAATCAGATAAAAATATATACAAGACACAGGGTACCAAAATAAAAAACAGTGATAACGGGATAAAGGGATAAACCAATGCGTGGGGCTGGGTGGGTGGGGGGGGACAAATGAAAAAAGAAATAACTTCCCACAATACATTAAAAAAAAACAACATAAAAAAACTTCTTTTTCCCTATCTTGGAGTTAATTTTGATTAGAATCATTTTATATGGTCACATGTTCATAGCTATTGAGCTATTATGATCCTCTGCTAGGACTATCATAGACTTATATTAATTATTACAAATGAGAAGCCTATGTTTCTTTGGGTCTGACTTGGAAAAAAAATCATATTAAGTGAAGTAAGCCAGACCCAAAGAAATATAGGCTCCATTTTTCTTTTAAAAGTGAACACAATCATCTACTTTTTGGCCAATCTTCTTTATTTATATATTGATAACCTTTAAAAGATATCATTGGGCTCCTGATTATTGATTTGATAAGAATTAGTTTTCCTGTGGTGTCTCTAGAATATATTTGGGACTTGATTATAGTCATAAAAATAAAAAAAAGAAACAGAAATCCAAAATAAGGTGAGCAAAGTGTCATTTAGTGAACCTGTAAAAACTGAAGAGCATCTCCATTGATTAGAACTGCTCTTTAACATAGTTTGTCTGTTCATGCACAGATTATCAAGGTCCTGTTTAATACGAAAATGAACTGCCAGACAATGTAGTGCCCTTAGTGACAAGAAAACATGCAAACTGAACATGAGACCTAATATTTTTCCTCTGCCCTGGCTTTTTTCTTTCTGATCATAATATACCTATTTAGCCTAATTTAGTTTTAGCTTTAGCTATATTTTCTAGAATTACACGAAAAGGACCAGACTTCGTTTCTCAGCAGGAGTTAGAATGTATATAAAATATTGTTTTCTCCTCCTTACAGGAATGGTAAGAGTCACACACCTCTCTCTTCTGTGTCAGGTTGGGGTTGTGGTATGGATTTCTCTCATGAGGTCCACAATGTGACTGGTACCTTGAAGAACTAGCAGCTTACAGCCCTGCATCTGGTAGATTGGCTTGTCCTTCATCAAAGTGTGAGCCTGACAAACCATGAAACTACAAGGATTACTTTTTTAGATTGCAAAATAAATCCTACAAAATTATGTGTAGGTTTTAGAATACAGGGTTTTTTGTTGTTGTTGTTGTTTTAGTGTGTGGTTGAATCTACCATTCAAAGAGAAATGAACAAAATTCATGGCTTTAGATTTTAAGAAAGCAGTGAGAGGAGTATTAAGGGTGATGGTGGTTGGTGCTGAGGCCCAGGCTCAGAAATCAGTTCTGCACGCTCAGCTGCCATCAGAGCCATCCCTTTAGCTTATCCTGGCCACTTATTCTCCACTGCTTCCTTAAGTTAAATAGACTCTGCAAGTTCCCACAATATCATGCTCTTGAAGGAGTCCATGGCATTGATTCCTTCTGTCATTCAGTCAGCAAGCTTTTCTTGAAAGTGTATTGTGCAAAACTCAATATTATCTTGAAGAGATACAGAACAGACTAGATTTCTGACTGACTCCCTGTGGTCCCCCGCCCCAGTTTTTATAAAATCACTATACGTTTACCTTATAATATGAAACTATATAGTTATATCATTGAACTGTGTATGTGCAGAAAAGCCTCTTGATACAGGCTTTGATGCTCAAAAAATACTAAATGAACGAATGAACAGGCCATACTGGTATGGCAAGTCTCCACCCTGGGCTCAGACTGCAAGGTCTCGCCAGTGTCTAAAGAGTATGAGGAATGTCTGGAATGAGGCTCAGTTGGCTGAGTTGAGTTCCTCTCTGACATTTCTGAGTCTTGGCTCTTGGGCTCTGGGAACTATCTGTGGCCTCACCCCTAAACTAAGACACACCTAAGAATCTCCCCACAACCAACAGTGCAGGTTGTTTTCTGAAACAAATAGGGACTAGAAAAAAACTGTACTCAATTGTCTGTATTCTTTAATGTTGTGTTGGAGGAAGGAGGGTCCTGAGGTTTGAATTCAGAGCCTGAACACTGCTGCCAGCATTTTTTGCTCAAGGCTAATGCTCTACCACTTGAACCACAGCTCCATTTTCAGCTTTTTTTTTTTTTTTTTTTGGTAGCTAATTGAAGAGTCTCACAGACTTTTCTACCTAGGTTAAATTTGAACCACAAGTCTTATATCATAGTCTCTGAGTAGCTAGGATTACAGGTGTGAGCCACTAGTTCCTGGCTCCTGTATCCATTTTTATGTTGGATGTAACTACTAGAAAAAGTATCAAGTACTCAAGGCATTAGATTAAAAAATAAGTATTAACAATGTTACCCATTTAGATTAAGATTAATTGGAGATAAGAGTCTCATGGACTTTCCTGCCCTGGGCTTTGAACTGTGATCTTCAGATCTCAGCTTCCTGAGTAGCTAGGATTTCAGGCATGAGCCACTGGTGAACAATTTAGATTAAGATTTTAAATGACAGAATTACTTTGGAAATATTTCTACATTCCTATGTTGCAGGGACACAATTATTCTGGTGTTCTAGAATGTGAGGCAGATCATCCAGAACCCCTCCTCCTCTCCCTCACCCCATCATGATTTTCACCATGTTTATTAGTGAGTCCAAGATATAGTTTTCTCTGGAACTCTCATTCTGCTAAATTGGCCCAGCAGAATTATCATTAGAGAATTATCATACTTCTTTTTGAAACAGATCTATGCAAAATCTTGAATTTTATTACAGGATTTAATACCAATGATTACTTAAAAATTTAATGAATTTCACTGCTGACTTAATTGCTTTTGAGTAGTTCCACTTAACTTATTAAAGAGAAGCAAGGACATATTCATTTAATGAGCAGCAGAAGTCTTGCCCTCACATCTGCCTACATTCTCTTTTCAATTAATCAATTATAGTTCAGTGGTATGTAATTACACATTAAGAAAGTTATTGGATAGCTCAGCACGCCTGTCCTAGGAGGCTCATGAATACACTAATATAACACACCTGTAATGACCTCTGCTCCAATCTGCAAATTACACTCATTTCTCTCTTTCTCTCTTTCTCTTATTCTGTCTCCTAAATTAAGATGAGAGCAATTGCCATTAACTTTCTGAGTCACATTTAGTCAGTGTGGTACAGAGAGAAGAAGGGAAAAGGAAAGCTAGAAAGAAGAGGAAAGTGAAATGAGGAAGCTTTATCTACATTTACCAGCCATCTGCCTTTGAAATTAACTTCCTGAGACTGGGTCCTGCTTGGAGAGCTATTGCACTCTATTGGGGAGGAGCATGGGTCGCCCACGAGAGCTGTGTCTACTGAATCATACCAAATACTTGAGAAAATCAGGCCAGCATTATTGGAACACAAATGGTGACTTGCCTCTCAGCTTCCTTCAATCTCCTGATGAGAGAAACAGGAAAACCTTTTGAAATCACATTCGGGAAAATTTGCTTGGCTTGTTTCAAATCAAACCAAAGTCTGGAACTGATCCCCGTGCAGGAGCACTAAGCCTCTGCATAGCAACTAAGCCATGTTAAAAAAAAAAAAAAAAGAAGAAGAAGAAAGAAGAAAGAAAGAAAGGAAGAAGAAGAAGAAGAAGAAGAAGAAGAAGAAGAAGAAGAAGAAGAAGAAGAAGAAGAAGAAGAAGAAGAAGAAGAAGAAGAAGAAGAAGAAAAGAAAAGAAAAGAAAAGAAAAACTCTCCAAAAAGGGCAAATTTCTCTACATTAACAATATGAAGACTCTGGTTATGCAAAAGGGTCTATTTCAGTTATGTTCTGATTATGCTAACCCAGTAAAACCCGCAGAGAACCTCTTAATCCAAATCATACAGTCAGAGACATTCTAAATGCCTAAGCCAACCAAGTGACTTTACGCAAACTGCTCTGTTAAAACAAGCTTTTGATGTCTGCACAGCTCAAAATCAAGAAGCAATCTGTTGACATTTTCGGCAAATGCTATCTTAGTGTGAGACAGAGGCAGCAGCAGCTTCCTTAGAGTATTCTTCAGTGCAAAGGGGTCCTCCTCCCCTTCCCACCCTTCTCCCCCACAAGTAAGCCCCCTACTTCCAGTCCATTGTCCAGTCAGTAAGGTGCTGGCAAGGTCAAATCCACTGTGATTAAGGGCTGTCCATCAGGATAAAAGGTGGGAGACATTGATACTCAGCTAGCAGATGCTCATGAACATGCAAATGAATGTGGTGAGTCCTTTTGGTAGGGACGGATTTGCTTTGTTGATGTTTAAAATTCTACAGCCAATTTTGAGCATTTTGTCCGCTGTTTTCCAGCATACAGCCACTAGCCATCCATGCCTGCTCCCCCCCCCCCATCATTTGGGCAGAGTTTGCCTCCCAGTGAGTCTTCTGGAGATGCCCAGGACCCACTGGCCCTGAACAGAGGATGTGTGTCATGGACAGAGGCACCCCGTGTACTTTTAGGGTGTGGCCTTTCCTGGCACTCCTGGTCTGTCAGGACAAATGTCTCTGCCCAAGGGGCTGTCTTCTTGTGTGGGCTCCATTTGTGGCATCTCATAGGCCTCCATGGGGCTGAATTGTAAATAGTGGCCGCCACATAAAACATGCCATCTGTACCCCTGTGGGTAGTAGGATGGAACACAAAAAAAGATTTATTCCAGGAATATGAACTGATGTTTACAGACATGCCAGGACTGGCTTTTAAAACACAGTGGAAAACTGTCTCAAAAGCAGTTTAAGTACCAAGTAATAGAAAATTTAAAAAAAAAAAAAAAGGCGGGGGAGGGGCTGTCGTGACACAAACCAAGCCTGTATGCTTGGAGAGGTGCATCAAGCTAGTGTGTCACACCCAGCTCCTTTGTGCAGAGATTCAAGAGATTGAGACCTTGAGAGTTTCTGGAAAAGCAAGGTAGATGATGTTTAGGCTTCTCTATTCTTAGGTTCCTGATTTCCCCAACCCCTCTTTAAGAAGCCAGAGGGGAAGGAGATCGATTTGGGTTGAGCACATGAGATGGTATTGGGAACCTTTTGTTTTATTTTCTGGGCTGGGATGTAATGGGGGTGTATTTGGGGGATCCCCTGTTAGGAGCATTATACCCATAGCAGACACAGATGGGTTGGCTACAGAGCGATGGCCACATGTCCAAAGATTTGTATAACCTTCCCAATTGTTTTCATAAATCCGTGGTCCTCAAATGGATTCAAAGCAGCCTGCCATTCGGAAACTGGGTCAGTCTTTTGAGGACACCATGAATTATTGACATTTTTAATCCTTATTGTGTGAACTGGTAGTCATTTTTGCCATCTATAGTGCACAAAAAATATAAAGTCATAAACTAAAACCAACAGGTCCACAAATAAATAGTCAAGCTGTCTGAGCAGAATTGACTAGTGCTCTATCAGCATTCCTTTGCTGCTTGTTCGTTGGTTTTGTCATCCCAGAGTGCCTGTTAACAGATAGTACAGCCTCTCTGTGTGAGACAAGTCCTTTTACTGTGGAATTCGGTTAATTCTGTTTTGTGTGCTGAAGCTACTGTCCTGTGGTGTAATTTTATTTCACTGTTCATATCATACAAGATACAGCCACTGCCTTTATGGATGGGGGTCTCATTTGAGGACAATAGAGTCTGATATCTCTAAGCTCAACGCAGTTACTTTACCCCCACTACACTTTTGCTCCTCTTGTCATCTGCCTACCCTCCTTGCCTTTGGAACTAAAAGGGATGGGGATAGGGAATAGACAGGCTCTTTTAACCTGTATTACAGCATGCCTGTGAGGGCGCCCCCTAGAGCTGTGTGGTAAAATGACATGTTCCAACTTGGCCCTGTAAGGTGTCTGGACCCAGGCCCGCAAATTGTGCCAGCACTTTGGAGCCTGTGAGTTTGATATTTTAGATCTCTAAGCCAGACCCTGGCATGTGTGCAAGTCCTCACGTGTGTGTGCATGTGCATGCAGCAACTTTTGCTGAAGGTTCAAGTTAGTGAAAAGCTTTTATATCATGGCACTGTGAAAAACTTACAAATTAAACATGACATTCCAGTTCCTAAAATTTCTTTGGCCACCTGGACCCAGGAATTTCTCCTTGGTTACATTTCCCTAAAGGACCCAGCCCCTCTCAGCTTCTTCTGAACCCTCTCTCTTCTCCCACTCCCTCTTCCTTCCTCTCTTCATGCTCAGTCTCCTTGCTCAAACTTCCCTTAACTTCTTAGCCATACCAACCAGCCATCAGCCAGATAGCCTGTGCTTTCTGTAGTCTCTGCGTGCATGTCCTTTTTTGTTCTCATATATCCCATGTGACATTATTTCCTTTCTAATGTGTTGATGGGAATAGAGCAAGTCAAAATAGAGCTGACATGTTTGTCAGAGTGTTAAAGACCAGACAGCCTGGGTTGCAGACCTATGTTGGAGCAGCAGGGCAGAACTGGGTGCCCAACAGGTGGTGGAGTGTATGGATCACTGCCACTGGCTTGACTAACTGCTCTGTCCTACCAAGAGATTGTCCACCATAGTTCAGTGTCAAAGGCTTCTAACTCCAGGGGAAAATACAAAGAAGAAACACATTTACACAAAATCAGAGCATTAGGACTTCTTCCAGTGGTCTGGGAGAGAAAACAAGTAGTTTGATTGCATGTTCAGCTGGTCCAGCTTATAAACAGTGTGTCCTCAGATGCTGAGTTTTAGAGCCACTAGCCTCAATCTCTGAGAAGGTCCCAGCAAGTAGGAAGTTTAGCATCTTGGTGTGGCTCTTAGACTGTCTGATTCAAGTAAACAGATCATTCTTCCAGACCCTGTAGTCTATGGGCTGGTATTACAACCTCATACTGTCTTTTTGAGTAACCCCTCAGTGCTCAAAATGTGGTTCGCCCACCCACAGCATGGACACTGCCTGAGCCTTTGCTAGGAATGCAGAATCTTGAGCCCTACCCTTTGCTCCTGAGGCAGTACTGCATACAACAAGCTCCCTTGGGTGTTTGTGGGTGCACTGAAGTTTGAGAAACTCTGGGCAAGGGTATGATGATTGATACTTATCCTGTACTTTGGGACAGCTTCACTGGGCTCTGTCACTGTGGAGTGTACACACACAAACACAAATGAGCATGAATTTGGGAAGGGTAACCAGGGACTGTCCAACACCTTTGTCTCATGACTTCACAGCAGCCACCTGTAGGGGTGCCCATCTTGGAGCTTGTCACCATCTTGCATGTACACTGAACATTCTCCATGTGGCAGAGCTGAGGCCTTGGCTCTTATATATTCTGGGCAAAAAGTCTCTTTGTCTACACTGAGAAAGGGAACTAGGAAGAAGGTATGTGTGACGAGGCATTTAGGCTGGTGAGCATCTGACCTTAAGCCCAGTCCCAGGGACGTGTTCTGAGTGATGATACTGATATGGCTCCTGTACATTTTCCAGGACACCTGGTTTTAAATGCTGTCACTATAAATCATCAGGATGACTTGGGTGCCAGACCACTTCCTGGTCTGTTTTACATATCCCACCTGCAACAGAACACACATTGTCTGATAATGTATCTTGATTCTTTTCAAGCGATTGGTGACAATTTGTTGCACAACAGGAAGTGGACAGTAACTTAAAGGATCATGTCTATGGCCACCTGGAATTTCTGGGACTGGCCCAACATGAAATATTCTGGTCTGTTATCATTTAGCCCCCTGGGAACACTGGTGTAGTTCCAGCTGGCCCCTCTGGCTTTGCTGTTGATGTCGAATGCTGGCATTGTTGCAGAAAAAAATTAAGTTTAATGAATGTAATTTTTCCCATTTAAGAGTTTCCTACTTTTTTTCCCTTACACATTTGGCATTTGGCACCTATTGTAGTAAGCATATGCTAGCACTTGGGAATCTGAACGTGCTTTAGAACAAAAATCAGTTCTGCTGAGCTCAGAAAGCTGAGTATGTGTAGTTCACTAGACTTCTGTGTGCATGCGGGCAGTATGTGGCCTGAGGTTTTCTGGATTCGGCATACGAAATGTCATCAGCATAATCCTGTTTTCTGGGCATAACATTGTTTTTAGTTTAAATGATAGACTATTCACATTTCATATCAGTACTTCACAAGGTTGCCTAGAGAACTTTATCCCTGATCAGGTGTGAGACTTGGTGTGTCAACCCAAGGTCTTAACAAGACCTCTTTATATGGCTTTGGAGAGAGGTAGATCAATTTATATTCACGAATATACTATGATTTGAGGGATACTCAGCCCAAGAGATGAGTTGTCCACTTGTGAAATTCCACTATTAGATGTCACTATCTTTTATTTTAAATACAAAGGGAAAAATCTGTATGAGGATGAACCTTTTGAGTTCCCTTGGCCTGTGAATAGGGCTCTGTGAGGAAGGACAGATAATCAAGGGGAAGATAGACTGAGGAAGGAGACGTGGGACCCACAGCTTACATCTACATCATGGTTTTATTCAGCAGTGCATTTGCCTCTCCCTCATTTATTCAGGAGAATAAAATGTTGTCAGTGATTTGGTTGAAATTCCTTGTGCTTGTCGCTCCCTTTCATCTCAGGGATTCCTAAATGGTAACATATGGACTGGAGCATGGTGACAAGAAAAAAAAAAGGATGCTATGTCTACTTTGTGGAGATGTGAGGCCCCCAAATGTCCTTGGAAAAGCTTTATCTTTTTCTTCTGTTAACATGTCTTCCCTAGCTGTGTGTCGTTACAGTGGTTTTTTTTCTTTTTGTTTTTTTCTAATGGCAGTGATAATAAATAGTAATTTCAGAATTAGGTTTAAGCAAAAATATTTCAAGGGACTGGTTTAGGAATTAAAACAACGTAGCAGCATTACTTGAGCTTTGGCTACCTATGGAATCTAAAGACACTCAAACACAGTGCCCAGAGATGCCCCCAAAATGGGACATCTCTCAAAAATGAAAGTTTTGATTATGTTTCCCAGGTTCCCAGGTTCCCACCTGACATACAAGGTGTTCAGGCAAACCCTGTGCTTGAGACACGTAGGACATTCATGGGACAGCAATTACAGTGACCTGTACTTTGAGCAAAGGATAAAAGGTGGGAAGAGAGGTCCCAAGGAAGAAGAGCTCACGTGGGATTCAAGACTGACAATCAGTGGGTCTATATTAGATTTGGCATCAAGAAACTCCGCAGCCTGATGCAAAAACAAGTGACATTCAAAGAAAAGCCTGGGAAGTGTCATTCATTAGCTGCTGCTTTTCTAGGTATTCATACCCTTCCTTCTCTGTTGCTGTCTCAGCGTGTGACACTGAGGTCAGAGTGTGTCTCTTAGACCTGTAATCTTAGTGGTATTTTTTTAATCACATGCTCCAACAGAAAAATATAAGTTTGAGCACACATGTACATGTGTGTACATATATAGCTGCTCTAATACCTTAAGGCACATTATGAATTCTCACACAAAGAGAAATGATTAACAATAAATAAGCATTCTACTATACTCTTCCCTTACATCTGTGGCTATCTTTGCACCCATTGTGCTACCTCATCACTTCTTAAAGACTACCACTTCAGAGAGGTGTGTGTGGGCTGTTGTGAGGGACATCTCAACATCTAACATCTCTTATAAACAAGGAAGCCTGGGTGGTCTTGCAGCCTTGTACCATTAGGCAAAAGGAATCCGGGGACAAAGAGAACAGAGCATCTGGGAAGGCCTGGGGGCAGGGGAAGTTCTATTCCCCCAAGACTGTCTCTGGCCCCAGGGAAGAACTAAGCTGCGAAGGAATTGCTAAGTTAGAACTGGGCAATGGAGTCAAGACTTGAGTTCATTTTCTGTCACCATGATGAAAGACCTAAGATAATTAGCTTATAAAGAGAAAAGGTGGAGTGTGGTAGGAGAAAACTCCTCACGTCATTATTCAGGAGTGGAAGGGAATGGAAGAAGAAGAGGTGGGGGAATCCCACAATCTCCTTCAAAGGCACACCCCCATTGACCAAAAGATCTCTCATTAGCCTTCACCTCTTGAAGGTCCCATCTCCTCTCATAGCACCATCTTGGGATCAAGCCTTTAAACAAGGTCACTGAGAGACATTTACCCCAGCCATTGCAGCTCCCCACATGTCCTCTGCTCCAGTCATGTAGCACTCTATAACTCAGTCTTAATAAGTTTCAATTTCATGAGTACACATACCATAAATACAAATTTCCAGTTATCATAGGCCAAATTGGGGTCCAAATGGAACTCACATCATTGGAACTTAGTTTTATGTTTTGGGGGGAGGCAGTTTGTACCGATGTTGGAGTTTGAGCTCTGCCTGGGCACTGTCCTTGAGCTTTTATTTTGCTCAAGGCTAGCACTCTACCATTTGAGACATATGTCCACATCTGGCTTTTTGGCAGTTAATGGGAGATAAGAGTCTCATTGGCTGGCTTCTTACCCCGGCTGGCTTTGAACTACAGTCCTCAGATCTCAGCCTCTTGAGTAGCTAGGATTATAGGCGTGAGCCACCAGAACCTGGCTGGAAGTCAGGCATAGCCATTTCTTGGTCACATCTCCTCTACCAGTTGAAGGCTGCCTGTCCTGCCATGTAGGTTTCATACTCCATGGAAACACTTCAGGAAACCTTCTCCAGCAAGCACCTGCCAAGTGTCAGGCCCTCAGGGGGAGATGAGAGCAGCTGAGGAATGAGACAGATTTAATTTTCCTTCCTGAAATGCTTATTTGGTTCAGAGCTGTCTCGGATCTTCCTGTACTGGCTGCAGAGTTGTTCTTTCTTTCGATTGTGGGACCCTCTGGGTTGTTTCCTGTAAAAGATCTGATGACCAGATCCCTTCTTAACTCCTAGAAGACTGCCCACAGAGCCGTGGAGTGAGACAACAGTGGTTGGAGGGGATGAGGGGAAGCATTCTCTTAGGAATCCCTGGTTAGTGCCACATGGTCGTCATGAGAGCAGCCTCATCCCCTGACTCCTCAGGGGATGAGGGCAAAGGGCTAAGGAAAAACAGGCTTTTCAAATGGTTCTCTGTGTTGGGATATGTTTGTAGCATTTAAGGCATTCAGTTCTTACGGCAAACATGATTGTCTGGATAGTTCTGAATATATCTAAAGCAATATTGTCATTTGTTACAATCCCATCTGATTATTTCCCCCATATCTCCCCCCCATCCTCCTCTCCCCTCTCCCTTCCCCTTTCCCTCCTCTGACCTTTGCTCCCTCCCTACTCCACAGGAGCACAAGCACAAGCACACACACACACACACACACACACACACACACACACACACCACTGTACTATACTCTGTGGGCAGGAGAGAGAGAATTTTTAAAAAGCAATTGCATCCTTGCTTTGAGAAGAGTTGAACATTTGCTCCACTGGTAATTTTTAAATTAATGCATCATTACCGTGGTTACCATTTGTAGTGTGTGAATTTAATACCTGGAAAACAAAATGACTCTGGCACACTGGAGGAAGTGGCTGTCTGCTTACAGGTGCTGCCTGGAGAGTCCCAGCCCAGGGGCCTATCCTCCATCCTTGCTTTCCAACCTGCCCAGCCAGTCCTTTAACTTTTAAAGGTCAAATGATTCTGCCCCCGTGGCTGCCTAGTTCTCTCTGCACTAAAGACTTAAGAGGCGAGACTGTGATAACAACTGAGAATCCACGTGAAGCTTTGTGGGACCATGCGAGCCTGGGGTGTTTATTATTACTCTGAATGGCATTTTCCTGGAGAGGGGCAGAAGGAGGGGGTCCTGGAAAGCTGAAGAACAGTAATCTTCAGGAAAGAAAGAAAAAGGCCTGCAAAGGCAACAAAAAACTTCCTGCAGATGTGGAATTTAAAGGAATTTAGAAAAAGCAAGCCTATTTTTAGTAGGAGTAAGAGTGCAAACTGTGATAGACGCCACAGGCTGCTGTCACTAGCATTTGACTATAAGCAATGTTTTTATATTTGAACATGACAGCCCTGCACATTGGGGGCGGGGGGAAAACCCATGCTATCTGCTTGCTGAGTAAAAGCTATCACCTTCCCCCAGCCTGGTGGGAAGATCAGTTCCATGTGATGTCCAGCTGGCCAGCAGTGGGTTCACCTGTGTTGTCATGAATATTTACACGTCAGCCCTTGACATCAGGATGCTTAATGGTGATGATGGGGTGCTGTTCTTTCTGGGTGGGAAAGCAATACAGCATTACCTCTGTAGGGAAAATGTCCAGCACACTCTGCTCAATTAGGCGTGCATGTGTAGAAATATAACACTCGAGTGAGCACGAATAAAAATATGTTAAATTTGAAGAAGTTAAGTAATACCATTGGGAAAACCAGTGAACTTGAGGTGAACTCAAGAACGTCAAAGAAGAGAATCCCAGAAACATGAGCTTTGGAGCAGCTTTGCAGACCCCAAATGAGACATCTGCATTGCATCCTTGGTGCCCTGTCTGAGTATCTGGCCCAGATCAATATCAGGAGGCCTGGCACACAATTTGAAACTCCAAGTGGCAAGCACTTTTTCTAAGGTCTACTAGGAAAGAATCTACTTTTAATAAAGGGACTTTGAATTTGAGGATGAGACTTCTGAGGACAAAGCCTGGATGATAACCTCTCCACTCAGCCACTGCTCATTCTGACTTACACTTCCTTCTTCCCTGGTAGGTGTCAATGATCAGCATTCTTGCTGGCCAGCAGTGGCTCAGGACTGAATGAACAGAAAGAGGGAGGTGCCCACAGGGTGAAGCTGATAACTTCCAGTAGGCCTGAGTGCAAATGACAAATTCAGCCACTTTTTTTTCAGCTGTGTTATTGCTACACATGCATAGAAGTGTTAGCTTTTCTAAACAATCAGCAAAACAGGCAAGAAAAGAGTTTGAAGGGTTTTGGTTAGCATCCCAGTTGCAGATACAGAGCAGTGGTAGCAAAATCTAGTTCCCAAAGCATCAGAATCATCTGGGAGCTGGTTAGAACTATACATTCTTATGCTCCACCCATACCCACTAAATCAGAAACAATGAGCATGAGGGGACAGGAATCTGTGGGTTAAAATTACTTAAATTGTAGTTTAAAAATGTAACATAGGACTTATTGTAAGTGTAACAGCTTGGTGACAATCCCAGTGTTGTACAGACATCACCACTGTCTGTTGCCAAAATTTTACCATCATCCCAGACAGAAACTCAGTCATGATTAACCAATAACTCCTTACTCGCCCTAACCCTTAGCTGCTGGTAGTCTTTAATTTACTTTCTGTCTCTAAGAATTTGCCGGCCTGCTCTAGAGATTTCATGCAAGTGGCGTCACATGTAATCTTTTGTGTTGAGCTTATTTCATTCATTACAGTATTTTCAAGGCTCATCCACACTGTAGCATAAATCAGTAGTTTAATAGCTGAATAGTATTTATTGTATAAAGATATATAAAGATGTGGATAAACCACATCCTATTGATGGACACTTGGGTTGTTTCTACCCCTGGATGGTTGTAAATCATGCTGCATTGAACATAAGCGTGCAGGTGACCCATGCACACTCAAGCATGAGAAGCCCTGGCCCAGAGCCCTGGAATTGTCTTTGTGTGGAAACTCATACTAGGTAGAGACAGCTGTGTGCCTACTGCAGCTTCTCCATTCCAGCCAGGAGCCAGGCTGTGGCTGCTTACATTTCATTGCTGCTGCTGCTGAAATCAGTAGTTATAATTTCAAAAAGGTTCTCAGTCAAGATCCAGAAAAAACAAATGTCTTTCCATTTAGGGTTTTTTTTAACCTTATTTCAAAGGTGATGCTTCAAAATATTTCAGTGGGATAGCTGACAGAAGTTGGAAACTTTGTTTCTACTTAGTGCCATCTGGATATTTGCAACCACATTCTTAGGCCTTACAAAATTATCTAGATAAGCAGACAGGCCAATGAAAAACATAGAAAGGGAATTTGTATCTGTCCTTCACATACCTAATGATTTTTGAAGGCCTTCTATGGTCTTTAGGACATAATGTTCCTCACGTCTGGCAAGAAAATATTGATTAAAAATACACAATAAGCCTGGCACTGGTTTATTGAGATTGGGAAGATTGAGGTTTGAGGCCAAGCCAGGTAGAAAAGAACATTAGCAATAAAAAGTAGAAAAGCCAGGGGCTTGGGAGAACCGCCTCTCTCCTAGTGACAGAGGGCTTGCCTGGCCTTCGGGGGGGACAGACCTCTGGGGTTGGGGTGGGAATAAACTACCAACTCAGCTCTTTCAAGATATTATAACAACTGTGTGTGTGTTTATTTTTCTTGCACGTGTCATCAAGGCAATCTGGTACAATCCCCTAAAAAAAAATAATCCCTTGGAATTAGAATTGTGGGGATTTTAGATGAGGAGAAGGAGTTTCTGCCTAGCAAGCCTGTGGTGAAATCTCAAGTTAAAATTTAGTAACATAATAAATAAATAGGAAACTTTGCCAGGTACCAGTGGCTCATACCTGTAATCCTAGATTCTCAGAAGGATGAGATCTGAGAATTGTGGTTCAAAGTCAGCCCAGGCAGGAAAGTCTGTGAGACTCGTTTCCCCAATTAGCCAAAAAACTGAAAGTAGAACTGTGGCTCAAGTGGTAGAATGCTAGCCTTGAGCACAAAAGCTCAGAGACAGCACCCAGCCCCAGCACTGGTCCCCTCCCCAAAAGAGGCTTTACTAATAGATGGCCTGAGAATGGGACTTTCAAATTGATATGATACCCAGCGTTAAACCCCTGTACTATAAATGCACAAATAAATAAGCAAAAACATATAAAAAGCATTGTTAAGGAAGAGGTGGATGCCTGAGGATATACCAAGAAAGTCCGAGGCTAAGATTAACCCTAGTATCACCAGTTTTTTTTTTAAAGAAAGAAAAAAAATCTTTGAGATCTCCAAACCAGCAAAAAGCAGAGCTTGAGGTATGGCTCAAGTGGTAGAGTGCCAAGGACCTGAGTTCAAACCCTGGTATCTAAAAAAGAAAAATAAATACAATATCTATTAGCCAAGGATAACGATGTAGCTCAGTGATAGAACACTTGCCTAGTGTGTGCAGTACCCTGGGTTTGCTCTCCAGTGTCACACACATGCATACGTAAGAAAGAAAAATGCAAAATAGCATGCAAAAGGTATTTGAGTTTGATCCCTAGCACCACAAAAACAAAACAAATTTACAGTTTGAATTGTTGAGTGTCTAAACCTCAACTCAGGTGTTTTGTGTTGTTCTCTGACAGGTGAGATACTATCTCTGGTAGTAACGTACCATATTCCTAGAGTTTGAACTCAGGGCTTGGCTTGCTCTACCTTCGGGGACAGATGCACTACCACTTGAGCTATACTTCCTGCCTTCTTTGTTCTGGTCATTTTTAGATGGGGTCTTACTGTTTGTCTGGATTGGCTTGGGCTTCAGTCCTTCTAGTTTATGTTTCCTGCTATAGCTGGGATGACAGGCATGCACACAACACCCAATTTTTTTTTCTGTTGTGATAGGAACTCTTGAACTTTTTGCCTGGGTTAGCTTAAAACAGTGATCTACAGATCTCTGCCTCCCACACTCTTATCTAGAAATCAAGTCTGCTTTTTGAGAGTTGTAGAGTAAGAAGAAAGGGGGAAGTAAAAATGTATTTGTTGTAAGTTCATAGACACTTATCTGATGTTTGATGATTGTTATGTCTTTCTAAGTCCAAATACCTCTTCCTAACTAACTCCTTCCTTAAATAATTTGCTTAAAAATCTTGCATGCTGTTGAAAGGTAGGATGACAAAATCAAGATGAGAATCCAGGTATAAGTTCAAAACTGAAAATTGCTGAGTAAACTCATGCTGGCTGCAGTGTTTTAACAGGGGACTCTGGATAGGTAGTATTTTAATGTAAAGGAATGAGAGTATAAAGGTAGAATATCATTCCTGGGGAACAGGAAAGGAAGATCTTTTCAATAACCACCCACATGTTATCTCCTGTGAGTCCAGCTCTTGTCCTGAGATGCAGGGTCTCATCTTGTGCCACATGTGGAGCATGATATGGAGGAATGAGGCAGAGCAGCCTTGCCCATGATGCTCTGGACGTCAGGATGCCTTAAGGACAGGGAAAGTGAATGTCCTCCCTCCCCCCACACACTTGGGACAGAAAGGCCAAGGAGCACAAATGTTCTTGCCAGGTGTGTGAAAGACTACCATGTGGAGAAGGGTATAGTCGTGCTCTGAGAGAGAGGAGACCAGGCTGGGGGTTGTGCTGCAGGAAGGTAGTTCTCAGTATCAGAAGTAGAGTGGGCACACTTGTGAACTAGCGAGCTTCAGATGGCAGATGTGTCATAGAAGAGTCAGATGACCAACCATGTGCACAGTAGCAGGGTCAGTTCAATTCCAAGGCAGTATGGCTTTGAGCTTCCAGAAGTTGATCAATTATTATTTGCTGAATGCAAAACCGGCATCAAAGAGGATTTTGTTGTGAATCTATCCTATTACTTGCTTAAAGAATGCCTTTCCTTTTAAGAAACCACTGACTATCATTGCTGAAATATTCCATTAATGACTACGTGGGCTATGTCTCTTTCTGATTATTATAAATTCAGTGAGAACATCAATTTAAATGTTTCCTGATGATAGTATGACCTGTTGGCATTTCCTTTTTTATGCCGAATTCAAAAAGTCAAAATGGAGCCACTCCATAAGTAAGGATCTTGGGTGTTAACAAAGCAGGAAAGATGTAGCTACAGTCAGAGGCGTGTGAGCCACACATAGGAACTGTTTGTGTTACCCTTCTTCACATCCCCTATGGCTTACACTAGTGAGGTCTGAGGGTTTGGGTGGTTGGCACGATCATGGTCTTCAGACATCTGAAAGATGTAAACACTAAGGAAGGAAAGAATTTATTTAGCTCAACCCAAAGGGTATAATTAGGGTAGGAGTAATGGAATAAAATTAAGGAAAGATTTAGACTGAATATTAGTAGGCTACTTCCGATAGACTTATTAAGCTTTTAGGTATTTTCTAGGGATTGTTAGTCTGTGTTTTCCAAGACACTTGAAAATAGAAGGACAAAGGCTGAGATAATCCCCTTGAGGAAACCACAGCCCTTGGGAGAGCCCTGGCTTTCTCTGCTTGCCTGGAGTCTGTCTTATAAATGTGAAAAGCTCAGTGGGCAGTCTCCTTCTGCATTGTTTCCATCCACTGTTACTATGTGCTTGCTTTAAAAAAAATTTTTTTTTTTCAAATCAGGAATTGTTCAAAAGGATAGTGTGTTTCCCAAGAGGGAAATCTGAATGAGGGGAGAGTTTCCACCTGCTCTGGGGTTGGACAGGCCTGACTTCTCCTGTTTGTCAGTCCTGCCTCTGGAGGATGAGAAGGGGGAGGGGGGTGGATGAAATCAATTCTGGTCATTGGATGAGAGGGAGGAAGGCTTTTGAAACTCTGGGTTCAAAGAAGTTGCCATCTTTGGCATGCAGCCCTCACAGACTCTAGGAATCTTGCTTGTCCTTTTCAAAGAGGAGTATAGCCAACTTTTCCATGGAGGAAAAAACACACCCACATCCTAGGAGCCTCAACCACAGTGTTAGGCCCTTTCTACTCCAGACCTCTGGCACCATGCATTTCTTGGGTTGGGTCTGCATTGCCTAGTTGGGGTACAATCTCCTTCTGATACAGAAATAGAGTGGTGCTGAGATTTTTCATAAGCCATCCATGAACATTGAGAGGTAAAACAATAGGAAGACATGCTGACTTTTGGAGGAGATTCTTGTGTGTAGGCCCCTAGGGGGTTTGGGTACATGTTGTTTCCTCTGTGGTCACAGGGGTGGGCAGCTGGTTAGGCTCTTTTTCTATTACAAGCGGAGCTCCCATGTAATTTTCCACTTTGAATCCTACATCTTTTTTCATTAAGTAAAATGGTGTTTTGCTCTTTAAAACAGCATTATAACATGGCTGGTCTGTGCTGCTAGCTTTGTCTTAAAAGGGAATGAAATTCTTAAATTGAAACCAAATTGGAGATTGTTCATGGAACTCTCTGCAAGGGGCCAAGTGCAGATGTGGTCTGCTGATGACCTTGACTGCACAAACAGTGGGGTCTGGAATCTCTGGAGCCTTGGACACGGGTAGTGTCAGCTCTGTCACTTAATTTAGCCAGCTGTTGACTGTCGGGACTGGCCTACTATCCTTTACGTATTCCTTTAAGTCTGACTTCAGGCTGCCTTCTTGGGTAGCACAGTTTATATCTGGCATTTCCAAAGCTTCATGTAGGGGCTCAAGATGCTGTGAGTTTGAGCCTGGACAGAGTGAACAGGGGCCAGAACTAGAGAGGGCTGTCCAGGGAGTTGGTAGACCAGTGCTTGTGCTCGATTCTGACAGAGATGATTAAATGGGAAGAGGAAGGATGTGCTAGAAAACCACAATGTTCACCCAGAAGGAAATCCATCTGTGAGCATCTGGGAAGTCCATGCAGCCACGAGCTCTGTGAAACAGGGTTATCCCTAATGAGGATCTCGTGTGTGTTCCTGGGTTTTGAATTTTTATGCTGTAGTCTCACCACAGTGTGGGTTAACATCCAAGGAAACCCTCACATGCCCTCCATAGACAATTTCTTAGCCTGAGTCTGAAAAGGGCAGGATACCCCCATGATTTTAAGGGCATGATAAAACTCAAAAGATTAATTTGGATTCCTGCTTATTTAAAACTTAGTAATATTGAGAAACGTGTGACTATGTTGAAAACAAAATGGAACAAGCCACCTTTACACAGGTGGGGTAATAATTGTACAAGATTGGGTCGAACAGAGGGTTAGTGTCATTTATATTGGCAGTGAACATCAAAGATGTCTTAAGCTGAGAGCACGGTTGTCTATCTCAGTGGGACTCCCATTTACTGCATGTCAAACTGCGGGAAGTCCAGATGATGTAAATAGATTAATATTTTAAAAGTAATACAGAAGAATGAAGCTCCAAACATGTAATGTTTAATTATTAAAAACTCGTAATGGAATTCGAATCCAAATTCGTCTCTCACATCGCACTGGTGATCAGCAAAAGCACAATTAGCTGATGAGCCTGCTTACTCCACAGTTCAGTGTGACGATCACAGGCCAGTCCAGGGTCTCAAAATGTTCAATGACACAGATATGGGCAGCTTAGGAAGTTTTATGCTTTTCATTAGATAATTATTGCAATGCTTTAAGTCAAACCAATAAGCAAATAACTACTTGTTTTTAGGCTTTATTATTGCAATGCTTTAAGTCAAACCAATAAGCAAATAACTACTTGTTTTTAGGCTTAGAAGGGCATCCGATGACTCCCAACTAAAACAGGTAGAACTTGGCAAGTTAGAGTAGCACCTAGAAACCACAAGGCCAAGTGTATCCAGGCACCTTTGGGAGTGTCGAGCCATGAAGTATATGTTGCAGGATGCAAGTGTCTGATTAGAAGCATACTTTCAGGACTGAAGGTGGTAATTCAGCGGTAAAGTGCTTACCTAGCATGTGCGATGCCCTGAACTTGATCCCTGGCACTACAAAGAAAGGGAGGGCAGTATATCATCCAGGGTTAGCTGGTCACCCCATTCCTTTTAGTAGCATAGTTCTTTTGGCCCTTTTGGGCATGTGAATCTCTTACTCTTGAAAGGGATGAATTTTCCTGGAGGCCTGTGATGGAGAATAGCCAACAGAAGAGATAAAATGATCTGAATACATAAGATTAGAATAAACAGTTGTAGACAAATTAAATTTCAAAATCAGTGTGCCAGCAAGCCCAATTGTGGTAGTATTTCTTGATTTTATGTTTTTATTCAGCAGGATAGGTAAGACTGGTCCTTGATGTATAAATATGAAAATTTTGATATGCCATTTGTGGTTTTGGTAGTGTGTTTCAAGAGCACACGAAGAACATGCTGGAATGCAGCTGCTGGTTTCTGGTGAATTCATCTGACATGCAGAAAATGCACTGGTATGACCTAAAATGCTCTTGGGTGGAGCCTTGGGGTTTGGAAGGTCACACCGTAGGTAACAATATTCATGACATCCTGTCGGGCACTCTGGCTGTGTGGCTACGTGGGGTAACTGGAACTGAGAGGACAGAAATTGAGTTTGTAGTGACTGCAGAAGCTGAAACCACAGGGTGAAATGTAATAGGCCCTAGACCTCTGAGCACGGGAAGATGATCGGAGGTGTGGGGGGCGGGAGCTGTGAGGCTGAGAAAAGTGCCACAAGGAGACCAGTAACCTTGATTCCTGGCAGGACAGCATCTGCGAGTTTGTAGAAGGGCCAAGCATGGGACTCACCTTCACCGTCTCCTACAGTTCAGTTACAGCTGATATTTCACAGTGGAACTTACTATGGGTAGCATGGTTTTCTGGGGGCGTAAAGACTCAGAACCATATGAAAAAGCTTTACTCAAAGGAAAAGTGGTAAGATTCCCTTGCCTTATATCCAGATCACTAAAGTAGGATTTCCCACAAGTACTTTCTTACTAGAAGAAAAGGTTCTACTTTTGAACAATTGAGGGTACTCTGGATGAATGAAGTAAAGCATGTTTCTTTTCTGCAGAGTTTCAGAGGCTTAAGCATGGCCATGTGCATTGAGAATCTCCAAAGAGGAGCATAGGGTGTACAACACTTTTAAACTTCTTTACCATGACATCCTTCCCAGGAGGCAGATCATTGTGGGAAGGAGTGTTTCTCGGCAAACCCTTTATACAGTAGAAAGTTGAGACGGGAGCAGTTGTAGAGGATAGGGCAGGTACAGTGAGTTTAACCACAAGAAAGGACTCCATGAAGCATCCACATTTTGCTGCAGAGATCCTCAGAAACGGTAGGGCTGGCATCCCCAAAGGCAAGGCCTGGTGTCACTCTTTTGCTTCTGAACTTTCAGAAGACATGGCTTCTCAATCCTTGTGTCTGAGTTGCCACAGGGCCTGCCTGAGTCTGTCCTGGGTACTAATAGCAGGGCACAGGTTAATGTGCTACAAGGAGGAAGTATTGTAGAATTATTATAGGCCCTTGAAATCACTGCCCCTTCCTAGATTTTCCTTGCCTTTAATCAAAAAGTGACACTTGGCAGGATTAAAACTGGGGAAGTATGCCAAGTTGGGTTGGACTTTTACTCTTCCTAAAGTTATAGAGGCTTGGCATTACGTTGAAAGGGATAACATTGATCAAGATATATTGTGTTCATAATCTGTTTTGTTAAATGGCTAAAAAAAAAAAAAGGCTAAAGGGAACCAGGAAGATGGGAATAGCCATTGCTACTTCCTCATGGATCTCAGGCTGTTGTTTTAGCAGTGAAAGTACCACAGTGCTAGTAACCAAGCCCTAAGGAGTGGGCATTGGTGCTTCTTGATTTAGCACAAGCTTTGATTCCAGCTTCTTCCTGCTCCTTCTGACCATTCTGACTTATGATCTCTGCTGGCCTATGGTTTCTGTCTTTCCTTTGTGGTCCTCCGGCCTTGTGCCCATAATAACTATCTCTACCACTACTTAGGCTGCTGGTGTTACTTTGATTCAAACTTCCCAAAGAGGAAATTCTAGTTGGTTCACTGAGTTTCTCTGTCTCTTAGGCAGAGCCTACATTAGTGTCTTATGTCCAGTTAGCTATGGCCAAGGAGGTCATTGGGCCACAGGCTGTGGCTGGAGTAGACAATCAGTTTTGTTTTGTTTGTTTGGTGCCTGTCCTGGGGCTTGAACTCAGAGCCTGAGTGTTATCCCTGAGCTTCTTTGGCTCAAGCCCCTGAACCAGGGCTCCACTTTCAGCTTTTCTGTTTTTTTGTTGTTGTTGTTTGTTTTATTGAAGATAAAAGTCTCTTGAACTTTCCTGCCCAGGCTGGCTTTGAACCACAATCTTCAGATCTCAGTCTTCCAAGTAACTCAGATAATAAACATGAGCCACTGGCACCCAACCAACAGTTAGTGTTCAATGGGTTCTGAACTGACACAAAGAGAGTCAATATGCCATTCTTTGCCTCCCCTTCTGTCTTTCCTTTCCTGTTCCTCCCACTTTTGCACACATCAGTCTGTATCAAAGGCATGTCAAACTTGATATGACCGTGTAGAACCATTCCTTCCTTTTACTTCACTTTTTAGATATAAACACTAAAAGAAAGGGCCAGTCTCACATTTTTAGGTTATTTCCCAAGTCCTACTTTTTTGTGTCTCTTATTCAGTGCACAGGACTAGGCAGCCTTGTCACTAGTTTCTTGACCCAGAAGCCAAGAGTTTAGGTGGGCCAACTTCTGCATTTAATTTCCTTCTTCAGAACAGACCAACAAATGATAGAATTGGCATAATAAAGGTTAGGAGATAGAGGTTTTTACCCAAATACTGACAATATATCACTGTTGCTAGCCTAATTTGCTTTTCTCTAAAACAAGATATATTATCTGAGCTGGTACTTATGGCTTACAACTGTAATCCTAGCTACTCAAGAAGCTGAGATCTGAAGATTTCAGTTTGAAGACAGCCCAGGCAGAAAAGTCTGTGAGACTCTTATCTAAAGTTAATCACCAAAAAGCTAGTAGTAGAGGTGTAGCTCAAATGATATAATGCCAGCCTAGAGAAAAAAAATCCAAGCAAGAGCATGAAGCCCTGAGTTCAAGGACCCATTACCAGCACAAACACACACACATACACACACACACACACACACACACACACACACACACACACACACACACACACACACACAGATTTTCTTGATCTGGTGGCCAGTCTTTTTATGGACTCCTGGTGAATAATGTTATGATAGTGACTATTGAGTTACTTGAAGGCTTTCGAAAAAGGCAGCTCTAAAAGGTTTGTGTAAATAATACAAGCATGTGTCTGTATTCCAGGTTGTCTTGTTTCACACCACTCAGCCATTCAGGCATTCAGCCTGGGTGAGATTAGGTTGGGCTGGCCTCAGGATTTGCTTGATGAAGCTAGAGATGCATAAGATGTACAGTGTAGAACCCTAGCATTCGGGACATGTTAGTTTACAGCCAGGCAAAATGGCTGTTTGAAAATTTAGGATTTAGAATTCAGCAGCACAGAATGGCTAAATTCCTAAGACAAAGGTTAAAGACAGGCAAGCAAACCAATAGTCTACAAACAGCCAAGGCACTTCTCAGAGACAAAGGAATCAACATGTAGATCCAAAGAGAGCCAAAGCAGTCCAGCCCAGCCCTCCTGGATTACTAAGCAGTCACTAAAACACAGTTTCTAATTAGCTAGAATAGGAAGACAATGGACAACACAGGGTATTCTTTCTCCCCAGGTGTGTAATCATTATGAGCTTGCAACATAGTGCACCAGATGCCATAAATGTCACATTTGTGTGTGGCTGAGCATAAGGGATTTCATTGGTGACTCTAGCCCCAGTGACTGGTGCTGGCCTGAAGCTGAGCCTAGGGCTAAAACATCCACAGTGAACTGAAGACCATAGTCTGGCCAGAAAAACCTCCTCATTACTGCAATTATGTTGCTGTCAAACACTGCAGCCATTGGAAACACAGTGGAGAATGGGTGGGGGGGAGGTTAAATGTTTTGCTGATTTGGGTTTCTGGGTTGTATTTTGTGGCATACTTTTTACTTTGAAGTACACATCATAGGAAAATTCATCCTAGTGGATTTTTCTTTTTCTTTTGTAACAGATTTTATAGCAGCATAATGAATAACAGTATGAGGCAAACCAGTTGACCCTGGATTTTTTTTTAATCTATGAAGTGTTATTACTGTACATTTATGCTTATTAAATTGGGAGCCTATATTTATATGGCACTTTATATCTTTTGGAGCATTCCTATTGGCACTGTTTGTTTGATCCTCACAGCAGACTTTGAAGGTAGGGAGGGGGCCCAAGGTCATAAAAGCAGAACCCAAAGTTTCAGGGTGGGCAGGATGTGGGGCTTCTGAGCCTTGCCTCACTAGACCATACTGCTTCCAAAGTACAGGATGAAAGTCTGAGGTAGTTATTGAAAATTGGGAAAAATGAATTGAGAGACAAGGCCCTCATCAAGAAACCTTAAGCAGAGTTTCATGTTTATGTCCTGGCCAGCCTGGACTGAAGTTTTCCCACCTACCCTTCCTGCATAGCTGGGGTGACAGGCATGCTATCATACCCAGCTTTGTTTTTAAAAAATAGGGTTTCATGAACTTTTGTGATACTATTGACCTCCATCTCCTAAGTGGCTAATATTACAGGCTAGCAACAACCTAGGTGTGATTCCTAGCACTGGAAAGTTATAAATCAAGCATGCAGACCAGTTGAAAATTCTGGAAACTTGTAAGAAGAGAGAGAAGCAACTTGGGAGGAATCCTACTTGGAACACAATTCTGCTTGATCGAGGGTCCTGCTACTTGGTAAGCGGATGGAGAGAAGTGGTCTTGGAATACACAGCGGCAGAGAGACACAAATGCTGGAGATGATCGGCCACATTTCCTGGAATTTGGAAAAGTAGATTTAGCAACATTCTAAAGCAAGGTAGAAGTTCCAGATCTGAGTCTTGGCTCCATTCTTTTTAGGATGTATGAACTTAGAGAAACTATATGATTTATTTGGAACCTTTATTTTCTCACTTTCAAGTGAACTATGAAGAAAGATAAAGCAAATGAAATCTTCACACTTTGGCATGTAACAATTGCCAATCAGTGATTATAACAGTGAGAAGTGATGGTTAAAAAACACATGGCCTGCTTGGGTAGCATTTACAAGGGTCTAATGTTCTACATTAGGGAGAAGGCAATCCTGATGGACCTTGTGCTAGTCTCCTCTCTTTAAACGGGCATTATGACTAACTGGGACTGTAACTCAAAAAAGAGCACTTGCTAGCATGCACAAGGCCCTTTGTTCAGTCCCCATTATGAGACTAATTTTTTTAAAGCAGAGATGGTGTTTGGTGGTGCTGGTATGGAATATTACCAGGTGAAATATATGCCTAGGCAAAAGGCAGTTACTCGGGGCTGGGAAGGTAGCTCAGTGGTAGAGCGCTTGCCTTGCATGCCTGAGGCCCTGGGTTCAATTCCTCAGCACCACATAAGCAAAAAGAAAAAAAGCTGGAAGTGGCGCTGTGGCCCAACTGGTAGAGCACTAGCCTTGAGCTGAAGAGCTGAGAGACAACGCCCAGGCCCAGAGTTCAGGCCCCACGACCGGACCCAAAAAAAAATAAAATAAAATGGCAGTTACTCTCAATGTCATGTCCAGGATGGAGGCTCTGGGAACTAAGTCTCCCAGAGACTTGAGTGCAAAAACTGGGATGTTTACAAGTAACAAGCGAGAGGAGACATAATGGCTTAAAAAAAAAGGTTTGGAGAGGCCAAAGTTTGGAACAGGAGTTAGATCTATGCTTGGAGACCCTGGAGAACAGAACTGCATCAGTAGGTAGAGGTGACAAGGCAGTAGAATGGTTAAACTGCATAATAATCAGCATTGTTATACAACAAAACAGTTGGTCTCATGCAGCAAAGAACTCTGAAATACTATCTCAACTGGAAGGTCTGTGCAGAAGAGAAAGACCAGTGGTGTGAGTCAGGCATTGGCTGTGGGGCTGGCAATAGATGGATGTCCCTGTTTGGGGGAGGTTGGGTGCCACCTAGTAGGTGACCTGTGTGTAGAGGAAAACAGGCTTGTAGAAGATAGATTGGGTTCAACCTGTGAAGTTCCTTCAAGTTGTAAAGATTCTATGATCCAGGAACTTTTCTGAGCATTTTTTTTGTCAAACATTAGTCAACTGCATTAATCCTGTAGTTTTCATGGGAAATGCAGGAACAAAATAGAAAAGCAAGAACAATCTTTACAGTGGATGAAGTGGAATTTTAAGCAGAAGCACTAAGAATCTGGATTTGCCATCTGTTACCTGGAGCAAGTTGTTTAACCTGTCTAGAACCCAGGTATTCATATAAGGTAGAGATTAAGTGAGGTAATTCATGTAGCATGCTGAATGAGCATGGTTGCTGGTGCTTATATAGTGCAAGCATCACATCAAATTGGGGCTGGCAGGAGGCATTATAATAAGAACCATGACTTTCAGCAGTTTATTGTGGAGAACTATGAAGATGGGCAGATATGGGCACCAGAAGTGGGGAACTTGGAGCATCCATAGGTAGGTTTGGTCTGTGGCATAGAGTATAGAGCAACACAACGTGTAAGAAACCATTAAAGAGGATTGAATGAAGCAATGTGAGTAAAACCCTTAGAGGCCTGGCAGATTCTAAGCCATCTGTGTAGAGCTGATGAGTGAATGAGATGATACCAAGAGCAGCCCCTGTACTTTGGATAGTGGGCTGCAATAGTGATACAGTGCAAGTTCGCTAAAGGGTATTAATTCTTCCAAGCCGTGCCTGTGACCCAGGCCACCTGCAGCTCTGTCTCATGTGTTCCAGTGGTGCTGCCATTGCCATGGTACAGCCAGTGGTGAGGAGGCCGGGAAGCAGGTTCATATAACACCTCAGGAAAAAGATTGCTTCAGATATCATCCATCCTAGCAGCACTCACTTCAAACAGTCCAGCTATTGATGTATGATTAATGATGTTGTGGAGCTAAAACTACCATTTTCTTTAAAAAAAAAAAAAAAGTGTGCATGTAGGAAGGAATGCAGTGACCACAGACAAAAGCCAGGCACCCAGTACACACTTCACTTGGCTTTGGGTGCCTCATCCTACCACATATGCACCCAGCAAACACTACCACCGGTCCCAGCTGCACACTTTACATCCAGCACATCAGATCTCCTTTATATACAAGGATATCCAGAGCCCCAATCTACAGCTTTTCCAGGCTAGGAAGGGCTCCTATAATCACAAATAATGAAATTTCTAATGCAACTATACCTTTATATAATAAAAAGAGAAAAACAGAAATGAGACCAAAGATATATTTCAAAAAGACTATTTGTTTTCATTTGGAAAACAAAGAGAGTTAATGTAAGCGAGGTAAATATTCATCTGAAAACAGTCAGATATGCTATTTGAAAAAGAGTTTCCAAAGATGGTATTAGAAAAGCAAAGGAAATTTTGATGTTGTGAGTAAAATAGTAAGAGTAACTTTCAGTTGAAAAAACAACAACAAAAACAAAAACATAAAACTGACAATGGTTAGTTTAAGCTGGGAGCTGGTGGCTCACGCCAGAAATCCTACCTACATGTCTGAGATTTGGAGGATTATAGTTCAAAGATAGCCTGGACAAAAAAGTCCGTGATATTACATCTCCAAAATAACCAGCAAGAAGCACAGGTGGAGGTGTGGCTCAAATGATAGAGTACCAATCAAGCAAGCAAGCCAAGCAAGCATGAAGCCCTGAGTTGAAACCAAGTATCACCAAAAAGAAAGAAAATCTGTTAGTTCAACTTTGATCTTAGTGCATATCTGTTTCTGGAGGAACAGAATTGCAGGGAGAGAGCAATGTGCCAATTTCTTCCACTTGCAGTAAGTCACTGTATTTGAACACTTGGAGGGCAGATATTTCAAATGGTCCTTCAGCCCAATACTTGCACCAACACAGCTCAGTACATAAAAGCATTACAAAGCTGGGCACTTGTAGCTCACACCTGTAATCCTACTACTCAGGAGCTTGAGATCTGAGAATCACAATAGGAAGCCAGCCCCTAAAGTTTGTAAGACTCTTATTTCCAATTAACCACACCAGAAAAAAAAAATCCAAACCAAAACAAAAACCAACCAACCAAAACAAAGCAAAACAAAAACAAAAAATGGAAGTGGTGCTATGGCTCAAGTGATAGAGCTCTATCCTTGAGCAAGAAAGCTCAGAGACAGCACCCAGATCCTGAGTTCAAGCCCCAGGACTGGCATAAACCAAACAAAAGCATTACAAATAGACACGCTGTTTCTTCTTACATTTCAGCTGGAAACAGAGATGACTAACTAAAACCAAAAATCTTTCACTATCCCTTCTGTTGCCTGTAGAAGATCCTACACTGCCTTAGGGGGAGGGACCACATCTTACCAGTTCTGTCCCCCAATGCCTGATGCACAGTGAGCCCTAGATAAAAGTTCATGCTATGTCTTACTCAGCAGATGGAAAAACCCACTGCTTCTATGTGCCATACTTTCTGTATCTGTAGTCACTTGCTGATTTCCTTTCTTCCTCCTCTGTTCTGTCACTAGTAATGGATTCATTTTGTAGCTGAGCACCTGAGGTCATAGTAGGTCTTATGTCTCTGGAGGGTTAGAGGAGAAGATGAAGATGTCCTCAGGTTCCTATCAGGGCTGACTCTCATGGCACCATGCTCTCTTCAGCCAATTTCTGGTCCTCTCAGAGCCACAGAACTGGGTACCAGAAAGGCAGACATTTGGCACCAGGTAGACAGGTCTTTCTGGTATTTGACTGCTATTGTAGAGATATAAGTTGTACTTCTGCAGACATTCTGTAATGATGGCACACGAATAGGCAACAGACCCCAGAGCCAAAGGAAAGGCACCTTCTTCAGATTCATGCTGTGTGGCTGCCAGGATAGCCCAGCGGTCACTGAATATTCATCCTACTCTGGCTGTTGAATCAGAGCCTTGGGTCAGTCAGGATCCATTGGTTAAAACTCACTGAGATCCTGTGAACCAGGCCCATTTTCACTCTGCTTTAGAGAAGGATCTGCTCCAGTGACCTGGTTAGACCTTGTGGAATCCTCCTGAAAATTACAAGATAAGTAGAACTTGAATCATTGTGTAAGGCTTCTACAGGGCAGTTTCCTAATGAGGTTTTCTGTTCTAACAAAGATGCTCTTTGACTTCTTGTTGAGTTCCAACTTTTATTTAAAGAGAGAGGGAAGGGTAAAAAAGGGAGGGAAGGAAGAAAGGAAAGAGGGAGAGAAGAGAGCAAGAACACTTCAAAAAATAAAAAAGCCTTTCAAGAAACAAAACCACGAGCAAGTATTATCATGTTGGAATCTAAACCCATGGACAATTTCTTATTTTACAGGTAAACTTCACAAGTTTGGTTTTCTGAAGAAAAATCCCTTGCCGTTTCTAAGAGTCTCTCCTGGTTTCTGTATGGCTTCGCATGTTTATGTCCAGGTCATTTTTTCCATTCCTTCAGTCATAGTTCCAGCGTTGCAAGAAAACCTGGACTTGTGGGCATCATCACCCCCACCTCTGGTTTTGGAGGCCCTTCCTTACATATACCTTCTACCATGGCAGGGTGGGGTCATCTGTCTGAAAGACCTCTGATTCCTTGGCTCTATCTAGCCCCTCTTTTGGTAGACAGTTCTGCTATGGAATGAGTCAAGCAGGCCATCCATCAGCTCTGTTTCTTAATAAAACATGAATAGTACAGTTTATGGCTTCCATGGCTTCCACTATTCAAACAGAAGTTGAGCTTAAGAGGAATTACTCATCATAATGGTTCTAACACACATCTCCAGGCAGCCACACTGCTTGTGAAGCTTCTTCTGAGTTAGAGAGTGATGGGCAATGGGAAAGAAGAGGGCTCCGCAGGCTCTGAGCAGAGGCTTCCCGGGATAATGGGAAGTGGGGACGGTACATGGTACTATCAGCTGGCTTCTTTTTCATTGCAGACAGCACTCCTGTGACCTCAGGGGCCGAGGCTCCTGAGAAACAGAGACCTGGTGTCTGTGAGACACAGCATGAGTTTGTCCAGAAAGAAGCATCCTGTTTTTCTCTGAAAGACACAGAGCTTCATAAGAAAGCAGTCTTCTTTTCCCTCCTCACACTGACAGAGCAGCCTCCTCCCCACAACCATGAAGGGGACAGGCTGGGGATTAAAAAAATAACCTGGGAAGAACAAGCTTAGTCTTATGCATGGCTCCCAATGTTACTATTAGCTCCATTTTACAGATGCAAAAACTGAAGCTGAGCTATTCATAAGGTTGTAGTGAAGCCCAGACTTAACACCAGCGGTTCCAGATTCCAAACCCCATAGGATATCCATAGCCTATTTTGTCACTCAGGTACACTGAACTAGGACTCTCCTAAAGGCAGTGTCAGGATCTAAAGGAACATTAGACACTAGGACCCTGGCACTCCAGAGGAGTCTGGGAGCAGATGCTCACGTGTGGTCATTCTATAGGATCCTCAATTCCTGCTGTGAGGTGACTGTACAGATCGGGCAGACTTCTAATCCTTTAAAACCCTAGGCACCTTCACCTCTATATCTCAATCCTCCCTCACACCATTCTCCAATAGCTCATGATTCTCTGAGTTGGCTCAGACTACAAGATCAATGCCACATTTAACCTTCCCATCGCCCTCCTGACAAAATACGATTGCATTTAAGGAGCTACAGCTCCTGAGCTGTTGCCTGGCCGTTGTATTAGTGGAAAGTCAGAGCTTAGGAAGATGTTTTCTTTTGTTTTTCAAATTGCTGATGGCATTCAAGGAGGTGCTAATATCTTTTTACTGTTCCACTGCTGGGAAAGTCTTTGTCCAGAGAAGAAAGGATTCTACAATAGACTTTCTTAATTAAATATTGCCTGGTGCCAGATTACCACTCAGAAGGCAGCAGTAGGTTCCATTAAAGGATGAACTTTACTCCCACAGCTGACAGCTGATTAATGTGTTAATTAGAAACCCTGCCCCTCCCTTCCCCCCACCCTCTCCCCCCCCACCAGTTACCCGAATCTTCTCTTAAGCCAGGTAGAATGTATATATGTATTGTGTCCATGTGGGTAACCTCATGGCATACTTTGGCTTTGACTTCGGACGTTTATATAAAAATGAAGGTTCAGTTGCCAGTATGAATAGCGTGCTTTCTTTCCAGGGGAAATACAAGATGGAAAGAGTTATAGGAACCAGAAGTCCTGCCTTTGAGTTTGTTGGTATCAAGACGAGTGATATTTCTGCTGAGGCAGTGGCTTTTGAGCAGCTTAGTGGTGTAGGTTGCCACACATTTATTTCACAGGAAAGGAGTGAATCCATCAGGCCACTGAGCTTATAAGTACTACTCTGGCAGCCAGCCACTAAAATATAAATACTCTAAATGGACTAAAGGAAATGTTCATCCTGTTGTTTAAAATTGGACACATCCCAGGAAGGTAAATTTAATCTTTTTGGAGGACCACTGTTTTAGGGTTGAATGGAGCACACATTTGTTTATCTTCTCTGTGATCTTTTTGTCTTCTTGGCGATACATTATGTATTTGTGATACGAAGCATTTCAGCTGTCCTGCTCAGTGGCATTGCATTGGCTGATTGCTTGGGCCCCAGATTGGCATCGTTAAACAACAGCAGCCTCTGTCCAATCTGGGACCTGTTAGGGAGAGGAGGGGAACCAAAAAAGGCCAGATTCCAACAGAAACAAAACATTGCAGGGACCAGGAAGCTAAGCTCTGTACTCCATCTTTGCTTTTGAAAATATCTAGAGGAAATTTGGTGTTTCTTGCCATAATAAGGGGGGGGGGAAGATGCCTCTGAAAGTGAAAATTAAATAAATAAATAAAATGTAAAGCTAACAGTAGAAAAAGAGATACCCCCCCATACTACAATCCAGAAAACCACCATTATGCAAGTGTTGTTTTATTAAAGAAAGAGATAGAGACAGTGTATATTTTTGCCCAATTATCACATCTTAAGTAATCAGCTCAGGCTCTTATGATGAAATCTTTAATTATAAGAAGTGTGTCATTAGTTAGATGGAGAATGAATGATGATACTATGTTTTATTGCCTCACATGATATAGCCATTTGTGCCATAAATTCATTGACCTCATCTTAAACGATGAGTACTGTATGACAGACTTGATTCATTATTTCTTAAGCAACAGTTTTTTTCCCCCCTTCTAATAAGTTTTTGCTTCATCAGGAAGATTGCTTGGCTGTATTTTCAGGCCATCTTGTGAACTGAAATGCAATAAGGTGAGGTGGTATGCTACCATGTCATTTGGGGTGCTACAGAAAATCAAGTACCAACATTAGGCTTTTGCGTTAATAGGAAAATAGGGGTTTATTTTAACTTTAATACCTGCTATTCTTTTACGTGGAAATAGATAGTATTTGCTGAAGAATTCTCATTTCATAATTGGGATAGATCTATGAGCATTCCTTATCTGCCAATAAATTATTGAAAATGAAGGGAAGGAAGGGAGAATGTTTAAGTTATATTTACATTATTATTATTTTCACTCCACATGAAAATATTTATTTAGCTTCAGGAAATAGGAATCCTCTGGAGGCAAAAATATTCAATTTGGCAATTTAAAAGCCAATTAATGATCTCAGAAAACTCTTCCCCCTTATGGTTGAAGAATAAGATCCAAAAGAAATATGCCAGAAAATTTGGCATCTTATTTTAATTAGTTTATTGATGATTTTTTTCTAATCTATGAGTAAAGCAGATATATTTTATCCCTTACTTTAAGCTTGGATATTTATATTTTAGCCTTTCTACAGATACCTAATATTTAAATAAAAGTATGTGGTTTTATTTCACAATGGAATTCAAATGCCACATCATTACTGTTAACTTTAATAAAATAGCACACTACTAGTTTACTTCACCTAGATGAAAAATTTAAGGTGTGATAGACCACATAGGCAATTCAAGAGGAACTCAAAAGAGTGTAGTGAACAATAGGCAGATATGAGCATTGACACTATTCACTTTTTGGTGTGTATATGTTCATCCTGGGGCTTGAACTCAGGGTTTGGACCCAGTTTCTGACCTTTCATGCTCAAGTCTAGCACTCTACCACTTGAGCCATACCTCAACTTCCAGCTATTTTTGGTAGTTAATTGGGGATAAGACTTTCCTTCTGGGCTGGTTTTGAACCATGAATCCCCAGATCTTAGCCTCCAGAGTAGCTAGGATTACAGGTGTGAGGCACAGGTGCCTGGCTTCATCAATTTGTTTAACCACATTAAGTGACTGCAACAGCATTGATAACTAAGTTGAAAGAATAATTTTCTAATCATCACTCTCCTCAAAGCTTTTAAGAAGTATTTTGAAAGGGCAACTTGTACGAGACCAAACAGAAAACTAATGGGTGTCAGTAAGTACATTTTATTAAATCTCACACTGTGAAGGTTATTACCTGTAAATATCAGTTAGAATTTTTTTAAGTGAGAAAAAGTTTACACACAGACCCACATCTGCCATGAGAATATTGGCCCACATTCCCAAACTAGAACGCCACCCTGTTTACAGTCAAGGAAAGCTGAGAGTTAAATGAGATGAGTAATCAAATGCCCAGCATATGTTGTTTTTATGTTGTTTATATGACCAATCATTATTAAAATTTATCATCTTTTAATTATACCACTTTATGATAGTTAAACACACACAACAACAACACCAACACCACCAACAGAACAGACATTCTCTTTAAAAATGGGGTCCCATTTAGAACAATATTGGAACCACTGATTTACTGGGAAAGAAATGGAGTTTTAGAAATTCATGATTGCACTGTATTTCTCAATTCTTCTTCTGGTGGTATATGATTTGAATACTAAGAAAATGACAAAAATAAATAAAAAAGAAAAAGAAAAAAAGATTGTGTGTGTAAAATTCTGTCAAAAGAAGACACTGAAAGAGCTATTGAAAATTTTGACATCTGTTTATCTGTTTATAGCTATGGCAAGATTACTCATATTAATTCTTGTTTAAAATGCCATATGAAGGAAAGACATTTGTGCAAACAAGAGTCATATTTGAATTGTAGATCATGTCTTCACCATCTGTGAGAGCTGATGGTGTTGCAAAATTAATGTGTTAATGAAATCACAATAATTTCTCCAAAGTAATGGGTTCTGAAGCCGAGAATGACTATTTTTTGAACTTTGATGTCTAGTGATTTCCAATTGGGAAAAGCTCTCAGTCTTTAATTAGTTCTGCAGCCCAACTTTAAAGTAAATTTGGTGATGTCTTTCTTTTGCCAGCCATAGATATGAAGAAGGGAGAAAAAAACCATAACAACTTTTGGAAAATGTTCTCTGGTGTTTGAAAAGTTGTTAAATAAGACTGCCTGCCAAGAAATGTCACCAAAAATTCTGACTACTGAGAAAGAGTGGGCAAACAGCTCAAAAAATAATTCTAGTTTGCTGCAACATCACAGGTTGGGAATAGCTAAACCTCACACAGACTTCATGACCAAGTCCAAGTTTCTCCTTGGAAGCCAGACATAATGGTGTTCAGTGCTCTGTGTTATTGGTTAACACAGCACACCCCTTCCAACTGCATTATTGGACACAGCAGTGTGGAGTGATTTTGCCTGAGGAGAATTTTAAGGGGTTATGTGCCATGCCCACTGAACTTTCTGGAGAAACCGTTCCTCCCAAACTGTTCAGATTTGTGTTTACAGTGAGCCTCTGACTGTGGGGGCAGGAATTTGCACTACTAGATACACTCCTTTTGTTTTTTTCTTTTAAATCAGAGCTCTTTTTAAGGCATGTTTTAAAAGGAACAATTCAATTTCCTGAAAAAAGAGATTGTGATTATTGCTATTCTGAAGTTAGTATTTATAAAGCCCGTCATTTCACAGACATCTCAGAATTTTACCTTTCAGAAGGAAACACTTCAGCCTATTTGAGAAATTATGATAAAGTGTGAACCAACATTGATGTGAAACCTGAAACTCCCATCTACCCAAGGAAATCGCTTATCTCACCTGTTGTGTTTTTTTTTTTTTAATTGCTTGTGTTGTAGGTATGTGACTGGTGTAAGCACATAAGACACACAAAAGAATACCTGGATTTTGGGGACGGGGAAAGAAGGCTTCAGTTCTGCAGTGCAAAATGCCTCAACCAATACAAAATGGACATTTTCTACAAAGAGACACAGGCCAATCTTCCAGCTGGGCTGTGCAGCACATTACACCCGCCCATGGAAAATAAAGCAGAAGGCACCGGGGTGCAGCTGCTCACTCCAGACTCTTGGAATATCCCCCTAACTGATGCTCGGAGGAAGGCTCCCTCCCCGGTGGCTGCCGCTGTCCAAAGCCAAGGCCCTGGCCCATCCACGTCCACCACCGTCTCTCCATCTGACACAGCCAACTGCTCTGTCACTAAAATCCCCACGCCGGTGCCCAAGTCTATCCCCATCAGCGAGACTCCGAACCTCCCTCCTGTCTCTGTGCAGCCGCCTGCTAGCATCGGACCTCCCCTGGGCGTCCCTCCCCGCAGCCCTCCTATGGTGATGACCAACCGCGGCCCGGTGCCGCTGCCCATCTTCATGGAGCAGCAGATCATGCAGCAGATCCGCCCGCCCTTCATCCGCGGGCCACCGCACCACGCCTCCAACCCCAACAGCCCACTGTCCAACCCCATGCTTCCTGGCATTGGGCCCCCACCCGGCGGCCCCAGGAACCTGGGCCCCACTTCCAGTCCTATGCACCGACCCATGCTATCGCCCCACATCCACCCCCCAAGCACGCCCACCATGCCTGGGAACCCTCCGGGCCTGCTGCCCCCGCCGCCCCCGGGCGCCCCCTTGCCGAGTCTTCCCTTCCCGCCGGTAAGCATGATGCCAAATGGCCCGATGCCCGTGCCCCAGATGATGAATTTCGGGCTGCCGTCGCTCGCGCCCCTGGTGCCGCCCCCCACCCTGCTCGTGCCATACCCGGTGATCGTGCCCCTGCCCGTGCCCATCCCCATCCCCATCCCCATCCCCCACGTCAATGATTCCAAGCCCCCCAACGGATTCTCCAGCAACGGGGAGAGCTTCATTCCGAGCGCCCCGGGCGACTCCTCGGCGGCCGGAGGCAAGCCCGGAGGACGCTCCTTGTCCCCCCGGGACTCCAAGCAGGGCTCGTCCAAGTCCTCGGACTCGCCGCCCGGCTGCTCGGGCCAGGCCCTGAGCCTGGCGCCCGCGGAGCCCGGCCGGAGCGAGGTGGTGGACCTGACCCGGCGTGGAGGCAGCCCTCCGGGCGCGGGCGGCCAGCCCGGCTTCCCGGGCGTGCTGCAGGGCCCACAGGACGGGGTCATCGACCTGACGGTGGGCCACCGGGCCCGGCTGCACAACGTGATCCACCGCGCGCTGCACGCGCACGTCAAGGCGGAGCGCGAGCCGGGCGCGGCGGAGCGCAGGACCTGCGGCGGCTGCAGGGACGGCCACTGCAGCCCGCCCGCCGCCGGCGACCCGGGCCCGGGCGCTCCCGCGGGCCCCGAGGCCGCCGCGGCCTGCAACGTCATCGTGAACGGCACGCGCAGCGCCGCGGCCGAGGGCGCCAAGGGCGCGGAGCCGCCGCCGGAGCAGCCGCCGCCGCCGCCGCCCCCGCCGCCGCCGCCCGGGCCGCCCAGGAAGCTGCTGTCGCCCGAGGAGCCGGCCGTGAGCGAGCTGGAGTCGGTCAAGGAGAACAACTGTGCGTCCAACTGCCACCTGGACGGGGAGGCGGCCAAGAAGCTGATCGGGGAGGAGGCCCTGGCGGGGGGCGACAAATCGGACCCGAACCTGAATAACCCCGCGGACGAGGACCACGCCTACGCCCTGCGCATGCTGCCCAAGACCGGCTGCGTGATCCAGCCAGTGCCAAAACCCGCGGAGAAGACTGGCCTGGCGCCGTGCATCATCTCCTCGCCCATGCTCAGCGCCGGGCCCGAGGACCTGGAGCCGCCGCTCAAAAGGAGGTGCCTCCGAATTAGAAATCAGAATAAGTAAAAGGTTTGTATGTCCGCCGGGGCACTGCTCCTGCCGGGGCACCTTGCCTTGCTTCTTTCCAGGCAGAGATGTGTGAATACGAGATCCCAGAGTGGTGTGAATACGATTTGAAAACACAAAAACACCCTCATGTGTTTTACCGTACACTTGTGTGATCATCCACGTTCACGTTGTTTTTTTTTTACAGCTCATTAAGAGCCCAAGCTCACCTGAAGACAAAGCTCCTGGACGCCTGAACCTTAATTGAAACGTTTTGTCTTCCATGCCTCTTATTTTATGATTAGGGTCACATCTCTGTGATTCACCCTGCTGGGGAATAGGAGGATGTGGGAAGGAAGGCGAGGTCATTTGGGAAATCTAGCCGTTCAGTCGTGAGGTTACCGGGCAGTGGAGGAAGGCCCAGGGGATCCATGAGCTGGAGCCCGCCTGCAGCGGGTAGCCTCATTGACAAGACTGTCCTAACTTGCCAAATTTTATTGATAACCATCAGATGCCAACTGAACCCAGGTCACAAAGCCACTGTAGCCTGGCAAGGTGCTACAGCCATCTTTGGCGCTTAGCTACTGAGCGCAGTGTCTCTTCTGTCAGCTCTGCTCTAAACTGTAGGCAGGCTCCAGGCTTCACTGGCCATCTTTGCCTTCTCCCCTTTGGGGGGTGGGGGATGGGGGGACTCAGGGGACTCAACTGCTGCGATGCTCACTGCAAACACGTGGAAACTGAAGGAAAGAAGCAGTTAGAGAGTGCACCTGAAAAGGGCGGCGGGGGGGGGGGGGAATCCAATTATTGGAAGTGAGTCAGAAGCTTCAGCATTGGTGGGGGGAGGGCAGAGGGGGCAATAGGAAACGAATGTATGCCTCTGTAGCCAGATGTGGCTTCATTTGTCCTCTCTTGCCAACCATATGGAACAGGCATGGGAACACATTATTACCAAGGAGAAAGATGTATCTTAGAAATTTTGCCCAGGTCAGAGTTGACAAATAGGGGAACCTGTGTTCGGTTCAGACCTGTGTACTGGGTCCCCGAGAGTGAACTCTCTTCTACCCAAGTGGGCAAGTGAACAGCCAAAATTCAGTTGTCAATTGTAGATGGAGAAGAAGAGGAGAAATGAGCATTCATTTAGCATTTAACTTGTACACTGCTCCTTCCTGGGTGGGAGCGAAGGAGAATTAGGGTGGTGCGGCTGCCCTCAAGACAGGGAGGAAGGAAGGCTGGGGGAAATGAGGTAGGATGAGGCATTGCTCATGTGTGTGTGTGAGGCTCTGACTTTTAGTAGTATTTGAAGCTGGATTCATAAAACAGTTTTCTTCATTCCACTGATTAAGAAGAAACAAATTACATAACCTTTCAGATTACCAGGTTAGGAAGCAGAGTTGTGAGTCAAATCCAGGTGGTCTAACTCCAGTTACGTTTTCTTTACATTACTGAAGGAGAATACGTGGATCGGTTCCTTGGTTACTTTAATTACTGAAATGCTTTTATCCAATTCACTTGCTTTGGGAGAAAGTTCTTGAAACACAGAAAACACAGCTGAATTGAACCCTTACCACCGATTTCCCCAACTCTTCACTTTTTAATTCTTTTTGTTGTTGTTTTGTTTTTACTGACAGCAGCACACCATAATGCACTAAGCCATTGCTTTCTGAGGGTCGAACATAAAAGCCAGGAGCTGTGTGGAGGGGCCAGCACCTGTCTTAAGTAGATGCATTTACATGGATACCTAATTTCAGCCCCAGATGTTTGAGTGGGATATGTGAGTGGTGCAAGGAGAGTTTCTCAGAACCATCGTTGGAGGTTTTCTTTTCCTCTGATAGCTTGGTCAGTGAGGGCAACATACTAAACCATGAGTTCACCATCCTTCTTGATTTCATGTTGGTAAGTTCTGCTGATTGAACACGGATGGCCTTAGTCTCCTCACACTCACTTCTGTTGAAAATGCCCCTGATTTGTTCACACGAGGAATTTAATCTGGTTGACAAAGCTTTGAGTAATGAGAAGGTACGTGACCAAAAAAAGTGACCACCTTGTGCAAGTGAGAAAGGATAGGGAATTGTCATTCAAAACACATCCTAGCATCTCACTCAAATAGTGTTAAAGGAAAAATGGAAGGGTGAAAGATTTTACTACCACGGTTGGGGTAAGAGTAGTCATGGCAGCCTAGAAGTAGCATGGGAACGTAAGCTTACAAAAGCCTAAGATACATGATGGCCCCTTAGATGGTCTGTTTCTGAATAAATAATCAGGAAAGGGTCTCATACATGGGCCAGCATCATCACTAAAACTATTAACTTGGCTTCAGCCAACTTTAGAAGATGCCATGACAAAATTGCCTGATTTCTCTTGAGACTGGAGAGCTCTTGTTAGGATAGGTCCCCCAGGAAATTACAGTTTCTCTCTAAAGTCAGAAATACTCAGGCTCTACTGGCTGCAGGGAGGTGACAGGGCAAGAGATTTAAGAGTGGAGAAGAACCATCTCTTCCCCAGTACATCACACCCCCTCTTGCCCTCAGTAGTTCCGTGTCAGCTCACAGCACAGCTCAGCCTGCCATAATTCATTCACACCCTGACCCTTCCTGATTCCGGAGCTACATTTACTCTTCTGGGCATATGTGGTGCTATTTTTCTTCTAGGCCTTCAGAAACCCAGGCATTCATATAGCTGGGGAAAGCAGAAAGCATCCACTAACTAAGGATTGCATTACCTTTGTGCTTTGCTTTAATGGTATATATTCTTTGGTGGCAAGTGAAAAGAGGCTGAGATGTGGTAGTAAGGTGCCGTTGAGCCATTTTTTTGTGTGCTTTCTGGTGATTCATTGTAGGATTTATCATGGGTGAGTCTTCCAGTAACATTGGTCAGTAGTTGTCATTCCTCTCCCCATGTCTACCTTTTTCATACTGTATGATAATTATTTAAAAAGGAAACATTTAAAATAGATCCAAAACTGATTGTATCTTGAAATTAGCCACCCCTAGCTACAGCTGCCTTCACAGAAGTCGTTTGTATTTGTTAGATTTTTGAAAATTCTAAGCCCTTTCTTCCATTTTATGAAGTTCCTGGATACCTGACCTTATTCATTCTTGTTTGTTGATATGACTACAAATGTTTTCAATGGGTAGATGTTTCACCCAGATTCAGAACTAATGAAGTTTAGTTAATTTTCAAAGTTTATAAATTTCCCTTTAATCTTTAACTTTTAAGATTTAAAATACCAATTCTGCAGCTTCTGTTACTAGAAAAAAATCCAAATAATAAGAAAAGCAATGTATAAACATTTCCTAAACTATAGTATCCACAAAGAATTCCACTTATAAATGAAATATTCCCTTCTTTGTCTTTGCTTGGGAGATTGAGGGATAACTGTTTGTATTTGTACATTTTCTGAATTTCTGTACGTTATACTTGTTTATGGTACATTGGGAAGTTTAGAGAAACCATTTGCAAATGTTTGAAGATAATCAACAGACAATACTCTCCCTTCTCAATTTTCCGGGAAATAGTATGTTCTCTCTCAGTTAAATCATCAATGGAAAACAATGTATGCTAGAGTAACTCTTTCACCCCCATCCTTTTGGGACTATACAGCTTCCCACTTTTGTGGCTCCCTAATTTCTTGTATTTCTAGAACCATAGAAACATACATAAAAAGATGCTCCTCTGGCCTCAGTGGTAGAGATTCAATTTTACGTTTTTAGAGGAAACTGGAGGAGCCAACTATAATTTTTGGCTTCTTGGAGTTTAGTGTAGTCCTGGAATCATGATCCTTTCAACAACTGTGTCAAGGTAAAGGATTTGCTTCATTGAGGCCCAAAGGATGGAGGTGACAAGTTAACTTTTTTTGCCAATTTAGTTTCTAAGTTGAGAAGCCCAAGAGACCAGACTGACTAGGAGAAGATTGGAAACAAAATCTATACATTCAAAAACAACGCTGATGGATGCTTGTTTTTAAAGCAAGAAAAACAGTACCAAGAGGGAATCAGCGCACATGGGATGTACTCAGCTCCTAGGCCAGATCTGAGTTAATTATTGTTCCTATATTTGATGATTAGAAGTGTTCACCAGTGGCAGTCCCTAAGTTAAAGATTAGCCTGTCTCTACAAGGATGCAGACAAAAGTACTTCAAAGAACCACTGGGAAGCCACCAGATTGGTGGCATGCACATTTGTGAGTGGGGTGTGCCCACGATAGAGCTGGCTGTGATCTCTTGTAGAAGAAAGACCCAACGGTTCATATCCAGTGAGCTGCTGGGTCTATATCCACTGATGCAAATTTGCATGTGAAAGCATATGACTTATACTTATGTCACTAAAAATGTGGTAGAATATGAAATGATACATGTGGCCAGGTATTTTTTACTTTCAGACATAGCCATAACCTTCTAAAATTTCAGCTGGGCTGGGACTCTGATAAAGTAGAAGAAACATTCTGTCCACACACTAGCAAGACAGACCCATCAGGCTCCAGCAGGCACAATGCTGGTCTTGCTATAAGCTCCAGACCTTCTAGGGCATCTCCTCAAAGCTGGTCTCCATGGATAGCTTTCAGCAACTGCCTCTCAGGTTTCATGGAAAGTTTCGTGTGCTTTAGATATGCAAGCATTTTCTTGAGAAGAGTTTTGGCTTCAAAGAAAGTAGACTCTGCATCTCTAAAGGATTATCTTACATTTTTAATGAGCAATATCTCAGTTGGCATTATTCCTTGTTCTTCTGAGAAAGCTGAATTACTTGTAAATTTCTCTTGAAGTCGCTATTTATTTTTGGCAATTTCCCCTCACACACACAGTTGTAGGGTTCAAACCCAAAGCCTTGAGCATGCTGGGCAAGTGCTCTACCACTGAACTATATCTCAGTCCTATTTTTCTTTTTGCAGGGAGGGGAGATTCTTGCTGTGTATCTAATATTGCAAAACCACCACTGCAGCTATATGTGCCTTAGGGACACAATGCAAAAAATTCAAATTACCAAGTCTAGCAAAGGCATATGGTGACAAAGAAAAATGAAGCAAAAAAAAAAAAACAATCATTTTTCCTAGCATCAGATTTTGTTCTGCATGGGGAGAGAGCATGATTCTGTGAGAAAATGGTCTTCCCTGTCAATGAGGCTGAGAACAGACCAGTTAAAATCAAGTGGGCAGATCAGTAAACACTGGGGCACTAAGGGGGTGATGTCTGAGAATGCTGCCCATCCCCCCCATCTCCCCAGAGTGCATCTTCACCTGAGAGAGTACACTTGGGAAGGGAGAGGCGTTTGACCAGTTATTAATAAGCCATAAAGGCTTTGGAAATCAGCTCCATGACTGCTTTCCAATGGGGTATTCCTTGCTACACTGAGCGAACATCATGGTTCAATCACTTACACCTACTTTCATGCAGACAGGCCTTGCAGAGGAGTGGAGATGACTGAGGGACCAAACACACAGCAGCATGGAACACTTAATCCGTATAGGGAACACTTACCTCTGCTCCTATACCATGCCTTTGCTCAGCCTCTTCTATTGAAGATATGGTACCAAAGGAGTGGAGAAGGGGTGGCAATTCCATTCCTTCACTGTGACCTGCATAGAATTCCTTTGTATCTTTTAGTGGTGTGTGTGTCGGGGGTGGGGGGTAGATGTTAAGGTAATACATTCTGTGTGTTTAAGCTTTTTTATATCCCTCAAAAGGCATAAGGAGGATTCACCTGAAGAAACTAACCAGGTTAAAGAGATAAATAGTTCAGCACTAGCTATGTTTAATGAAGTCCTGTTGTCAAGGAAGAGGAGTAAATACCAGTCAGATGCCAGCTCTGTATACTAACCAAGTAGAGATCTTCTCTAGATTTGTGGATTTCCAGAGCACTAGGCTTGAGAGAAAAGGATATGATCAGCATTGAAGACACACACCCATCAACCAAGAGAGACAGCATGCACACAAGTTACTTCAAGGTTCACTTAAGAGATTCTAGTGAACAATGATTGGACCAAAACCAAATGACAGTGACAATAAGAACAATATCAGCAACAGAAAACCCTTGGGATTTGGACTCTAGTGCTTTAAAATAGTCCCTGAGCGTATAACTAATTATTCCTTAGTTAGAAAGAAGTTAGACAAGATATCCTAGCAATCTCTCTCTCTCTTTTTTTTAGAAAATGTTACTGCTTTTATATTTTGATAAAAAGTTTACCATTTTTTCCAGTTCAAATCATTTTTATAGCAATTTTTTATTGTGATTAAGTGATTACATAAATTTCACAGTATTGTGAGATAGTTACTTAGTTAAAGTCACAAACACATTCTAACCTTCATGGGGCAAATTGTCTTTATCATGGTCTATAAAGTTTATGAATTCTATGAGCTTTGACAATACAGTTATTTCTTCCACATTGGGTGATATGCACATTTCTTTGCTTAGTGTCAGCTGTTCCCTTTTTCCCGCTCATTCTCTCCCTCCCCTCACTGTCCCAGCAATCTAAGTTTGCCACTCCCAGGAATAAATTATCACAATCTAAAAATAAAATAAACAAACAAACAAGCACTCTGTGCAGATGTACCATGTACCCAGAATCATGGTGAGACACAGGCAGAAGTGCTTTCCATGCACTGCACAGGCTGTGGCAAATGAAAGCTTTGCATTTCCAGCTTCATTTTCAACTAGACACTTGGCTGTGCCACAGCGCCAGTTGTTTCATTACCCACTACCACAGACACACACACACACACACACCTGTCTTAGATGACAGATTGTTTTGGGTGAAAAGAAAGTAAGAATGTGATTTATAATGTTTAATGCATAAAGGAGAGAAATACGCTTTATGGTTTTATTCATATGGACTTGGACTTAAGGTCCTAAAAACACAATTAAAAAGTGTATCTCTCCCTCATTTGCATGGCTTGTTTTCCTAGAATGTTTTTGGTATTGAAAATGAATGACATTCCCATATAACATGTGTCTCAATATGTAATGTTATCCTCCTTGCAGCTGGCTTAGTTCTCTAAGTGTTGCTAAAATGTTACTGTCTTAAATTTGAGCCAACCTACAATAACAAATTATCTAGGAGCAAAGTGGCTAAAGGGCATTTGGTGAGAGAAGGGAGAAACCCTATATTTCACCCTTCTACTCTTGTTTTGGAAGTTCAGACTGTAACATGATATTTTTTTCTAGAGAAATCTACACATGCATACTTTAAAACTGGTTCAGATTGGGTGTTGTGGGAGCAAGAATGATCGGTCTTAAGTTTCTCTGTGAATTTCTGCTTCCCATCAACAATCCCTTTTGATATTTTAAACCCCTATTTAGAGTAATTTCAAGATACTTGGAATCTATGTGGTTAAATGTAAAACTTTGTCATTATGATTTGTTAGATGCTTGTACTTTAAATATTTATAAGTTATTTTTAAGTACTTTATCCAAAATCCCTCTCCCACTAGAGTACTATAATTGAGTGGTATCTGATCACCATTTGAGGGCTTCATCTTACTGACGGGTTAAATCAGTACAGCAGACAGCACGTTCTTCTTGCTCTTCTGGTTTTCATTCAAATGTCATTTTAGTTGATTCAGCTTCTTTTAAAAAATGTATAATAAGTTCTAAACAGGAGTGATCGCCTGTGATTAAAAAAATTCCTTGGGATTCTAAAGGTAAAATGTTCTAACTCAAACCACTTATTTCTCATTCTAAGAATAATTAGCAAGCTTCCCATTAACGTATTCTATCTTAGTTTGTGTCCATGTGAATTTATAGTATTATAATTTTCCTCCAGAGTGTCTTAAGGACAGTTTGTTGGTATGTAAGGACAGTTTGGTGTATAAAATGAATTCCTTATTGTTCATCTTTCAGCCATCTTGGAACTCCAGACATAAGAACCTGCCTTATCGTAGTACATACGAGCCTGTGTATATACTCATGAAAAAGAGAGAGAAAACTCTTTCCAAACTCAGAATCCATTTACACTTCAGAGGTTATAAATCTCAAGCTGATTACAGGCCTCTGGGGCTCAAACTCTTTTATGTGTAGCAAAATGCAATGCTTTGGTAAGAACCATGGGATAAAAGGTATAAGAAGGCTCCGGAACTTGATCTGACATCTAATAACACCTACCAAACAACATTTTCATGAGCTAAGTGTAAATGAGTCAGAAACATATAGATTCAATTTCTCTTAAAATCATATGGGGTTTAAAATTAAGACCAAAGTGCTTTGGCAAAATAAAGTTTGGTTTTAGCCAAATGCCAAATATTCTAGATTTTGCCAAACCAAAAATATACCCAGATCCACCCCACCCCCATTCCTCCCAATTAATATAATGGCATCATAAATATTGGCCTCAAGGGCTATTTTCATTTTCCTCAAGGTTTGAGTGATGTGAATCTGAAATACTAATTGAAACACTGAAATTTTTTTGGTAGAAAAACATTATAACCTTGCACTGAAATTGAGGATCACTGGTTCCAGATTATTTCTGATCTTTTAAAATATTTTATTGTTAATATTAAGGTATTGTACAGAGAGGTTACCATTTCACGAGTAAGGTAATGAGTACAATTCTTTTTTTTTTTTTTGGGGTCCGGTCGTGGGGCCTGAACTCTGGGCCTGGGTGCTATCCCTCAGCTCTTCAGCTCAAAGCTAGCGCTCTAGCACTTGAGCCACAGTGCCACTTCCGGTTTTTGAGGAATTGAACCCAGGGCCTCAAGCATGCAAGGCAAGCGCTCTACCACTGAGCCACCTTCCCAGCCCCATGAGTACAATTCTTTTTGGACTATGTCACCCTTTCCTTTGTTTTCCCTCAGTTTCCCTTCCTATCCCTGCCCACCAGTTGCATGGTTCATTTGCCACAGTGTTTTTGTCCTGATTTTGACAACCCTTCTCTCTGCCTGATCAGCTTGATCACTTTATTCTGTGTCAGCTCTGTGTGTGAATATTTTAAAGTACTATATTTGGTTCCTAACAATCTTTTTCATGTGTGTGGCAATACTGCAGATTGAACTCAGACCTCACATTTGGTTGGTCAGTACTCTACCACTTAAGCCAGTTCCTGAGCTTGTTTGTGTTATTTTTGAGACAAGGTCTCAAAAATGCCCTTTTTGTCTGGGCCAGCCTGACTACAATGCCCCTATTTGTGTTTGCCTAAATTGCTAAGAGAACAGGCCCTCATATCATACACAGCCCTTGGTTGAGATGGAGTCTCTACAGCTCACTCCACCTCCTACCACCGCTAGCCTTGAACCTTAATCTCCTGATCTTCACCTCCCAAGTAGTTAGGATTACAGGCTTGAGCAACCTCACCCAGCTATTACTCCTTAATTTATACCTAATTCATATATTTCAACCCATAGAACGTAATAAACTATTACTCTTATTTAAACTAGAGGAGGCAGTAGAGGGTAATATACCAATTTTACACTAATACCTAACATTGACTTTTTTTTTGGGGGGGGGGGTCCGGTCGTGGGGCCTGAATTCTGGGCCTGGGCGCTGTCCCTCAGGTCTTCAGCTCAAGGCTAGCGCTCTACCACTTGAGCCACAGCGCCACTTTCAGATTTTTTCTGTTTTGTTTTGTTTTGTTTTGTTTTGTTTTGTTTTTTGGCTGGTTGTAGGGCCTGAACTCTGGGCCTGGGCGCTGTCCTTCAGCTCTTCAACTTAAGGCGAGCACTCTACCACTTGAGCCACAGCGCCACTTCCAGCTTTTTTGCTTATGTGGTGCTGAGGAATTGAACCCAGGGCCTCATGCATACAAGGCAAGCACTTTACCACTGAGCCACCTTCCCAGCCCCTTTTTTCTTTTTGCTTATGTGGTACTGAGGAATCGAACCCAGGGCCTCAGGCATGCAAGGCAAGCGCTCTACCACTGAGCCACCTTCCCAGCCCGAAGTTCTACATTTTTGGGGGGGGGGGAGTCCGGTAGTGAGGCCTGAATTCTGGGTTTGGGCGCTGTCCCTCAGCTCTTCAGCTCAGGGCTAGCGCTCTACCACTTGAGCCACAGCACCACTTCCGGCTTTTTTTTCTTTTTGCTTATGTGGTGCTGGGGAATCAAACCCAGGGCCTCAGGCATGCAAGGCAAGCACTGTACCACTGAGCCACCTTCCCAGCCCTAACACTGACTTTGCATAGTTGTTGTATTAGTAAGACATAGGGGGAGGGAGGAGTATGGAGGAGAGAGAACACTATAAAGGGGAAAGAGTGCTGGGTACCAGTGACTCATGCCTGTAATCCTAGCTACCCAGGAGGCTGTGACCTGAGAATTGCTTTTTGAAGCTAGCCTGGGCAGGAAAGTCTGTGAGACTCTTACCTCCAATAAACTACAAAAAATCCAGAAATGGAGCTGTGCCTTAAATGGTAGAGTACCAGCCTTGTGGCGACAAAGCTAAGGTACAGTGTCCAGACCCAGAGTACTGGTGCGCGCACACGCGCATACACCACCCCTCCCCCCCACACACAAATGGGAGAAAGTGTTGCACAGATCCTTATTTTGAGGCACTAGAGAGTTGTGAAAGACTCAAGGTCACTTTTAGAATCGTCATGAAGCAGCTGCAAACTGATAACAGCAGACACCAGGCCTCACGGAGGAGGGACCAGGCACCAATTTCTCATGTTGTAACAGCGTCTGGCCGAGGGACTGGCCGAACGCGTGCACGGGCATTTGTCAAGCATGTGAATGAGAAGTGTCTCTGTGCAAGAACTACCTTGGTGTGTTCCTTACAGCAGATGAATTCTGAGTTAGGTTCTTCCGGAAGAGGGACGTGGCTGGCAGTCAGGAGTGGAGGAATGAGGGAGGAAGCAAGATGTGACAAGGCACAGATGCAACAAAGGACAGGCTGGGTGACCTTCCAGTTTTACTTGGTCAAGCAAAGAGTTAAGCTACAGAGGACAAAGAGCATGAGGCTGGAGAAGAGCAAAGTGGGACAGGAGGTGGAAGTATTGGTCCTTGAGACATGAGGCTCCATCACTGTAACCTGGAGCAGAGGAGTGACAGGATGAAATTTGTGTGTGAGGAAAATTACTTTAGCAGCTGCTCACAGACAGAGAGGAAGTGAGGAAAGACTGGCTTTGCTAAAGCTGATCATGGCGTTCTGATGACAGGCTAATTACCAGCAGTGGAGTGTAAACATTTTAGAACCTTATTGGTAGAGGGTGAGAGGCGTTAGTGCCTCGTCTGTGTCTTAAGTATGTAAAGCCATTGTAGCAGGACAATAGAAGAACTTCCTTGTCCCACCATGAGAAAAGGAGACATCACAGCCGACAGTGGAAGAAAACCTCACAGCCATCAGCCCACAGATGGTTCCCCGCACAATGAAGGGATGCTGGCAACCCTGGTTGTCATGGAAACAGGTGCCTCCTCTTGACCAGCCGACAGCTCTGAGCTGAGGCCAGTGGGGTGGGGAAGAGCTTGGTGCAAAATGTTACCTGATAGCTTTGTCTTATTTGTGGAGGGGGGCAGGGGGGGGCAAGAATATTGGGAGCTACACAAAGGCTGATTGGTAGTCTCCTAGCAGTGGACTTCCTGACCAAAGACATGAAGATGCTGCAGAGAGGTCTCATAGATGCTCAGCTCTCTATCTGAGGATGAAAAAGCAGCAGGAAGGCCCAAGTAGTTTGTTTTCTCTAGCTTCCACAGACATTTTGTTGGAAGCAGAATTAGAGCCTCCCAGGACCTGCAGGTATTTTTAAGGGCACCCTTGGGGACATTCTTTTTATCATTTTTCACTTCTAGGTAGACTTCATGAAGTTCCATTTATGGTGACGATAGACTCCTGGTAGAGCAGAGAGGTGAAAGTATGGTTCAGTGGAAAAAGAATCTGTGCTCTGCAGTAGAGTTGGCCTGGGTTCAGATCCCAGTAGAGTCATTTACTAGGTGAGGGAGAAAGTGACTTAACTTCTTTGAACCCTGGTGACTATGTTGTGAGTCATCACAAGATTGCCATGAGGAATGGATAAATGATATGTAAAGTTTGGCTGTATGGTATGTCCCTAGGAATGGTAGTTACCAGCCTGTTAGAAAGGCCACATGCCCTGGGGGACGCACACAGGGCTATAGTGAAACTGTCTGGATTTGAAGAAATTTTCTCTTAACCAGATATATGGAGTTAGGCAGGGTTCTAAGTCCTGCATTTATTCATTAGATAATTATATCAACTAATATTGGAACACTGTCTAGGTAGACAGTGTTCCATATACTATATACTGACAATAATACTGTAGGATTTCATTTATAAACCCAGTTTACAGATAAAGGAGACTGAGTCATGTAGAAGTGAAGAGTTTACCTGTTCATGTGACCAATAATCAGCAGCTGTGACTTGATGAGTAGTCTAATTCAGAATCTCCATGCAAAACCATTGTGTATGTTACATATATATATGTATATATACATACATGGAGATAAATATAGATATACAGATAAATACAGATATACAGATAAATATAGATATATACAAAATGAAGATTATATATATATATAAAATGAAGATAATAACCCCATGAATATCATAAGGTAAAATGCCTGGGAGCTACCTGGCAGCACCCAGATTAGGTACCTATTATAAGAATTGTCCTGGTGGCCCCACAGCCCAGAACGGCTTCTGGGAAAGTCATGAAACATGTTGTTTAACTCAAATGCTGGAAAAGCCATTCCAGAAACCCTCATAAAATCTCTCCTGCATCTTCTTCTTGCTGTTGTTTCTGGCAGTAGCAGGCTTGGAAGTCAGGGCTTCCTGCTTGTTAGGCAGATTCTCTATTGGTTGAGCCACAGCCATACCCCAGAAAATCCCACGTTAAAAAAATCTCCCATTCCATTTTATTTTCAAGTAGAAGAGCTGTAACTGGAAAGACCAAATGATCAAGGTTGCTAAGTGGTACAGCAAGGATTAGAACCCAAGGCCTCATCCGACTTGGAGTTAGTTCATGCCAAAGACCAGTGTCACATTTTGCCAACATGCATGTCTGTTTCACATCCTGCAGTTGGTTTCAGGAAAGAAGTAGACACACCTGAACATCTGGGCTCAGGGACTGAAAAACTGTAGAAAGTGGCCATTAAACACACACCCTATCTCTTTCACCATTTAGAGGAGAAGTCAATATTCCTGCTGCTACTTTTTACAATGGTGTTTCCACTGGTATGAAGTTTTCTTTCTACTAATGGGCTGGTTGTAAAGAATGAGTATGGGAAAGACTGCTTTTGCAAACCTCACATAAAAATCTTAAAGTCTGCTACTTGCCACACAAATCTGCCTTGATCCTATGGGGTTTTTTCTTTGTCATGTAAAATGCCTGTGTTCAGATAACAGAAATAAACTCAAACATCTGGGTACTTTGTCTTGAGAGATGATGTGGTAGAAATCAGAAGAATATCACTCTGGCTTTTTCTCTGTACCTTGGCCTCTCCCACACCAGCAGGGACCCAGTAACACCTGCTGCTGTAGTGACAGATGGGGAGTGGGGAGCAGGGACCTGCTGGGTCATGTGAACACATAGCAGCTAGTTGGAGTATTCGATAAAGTTTGAGTGAAAATACTCTTTTGGCTGGTACTAGTGACACATGCCTGTAATCCCAGCTATAAGAGAAGCAAGGAAGGAGGATCACAGTCCCAGGCCATCCCTGGACAAAAAACTGCTAGACTGAAAAATAAAATAATGTAAAAAGAACTGATGGTATGGTAGAATACCTGACTAGCAAATATGATGAGGCCCTTAGTTTCAAACCCTAATTCTGCCAGGAAAGATGGGAAGCAAGGAAGGAAGCAAGGAAGCAAAGAAGGAAGGAAGGAGAGAAGGAAGGAAGGAAGGAAGGAAGGAAGGAAGGAAGGAAGGAAGGAAGGAAGAAGGAAGGAGGAAGGGAGGAAGGGAGGGAGGGAGGAAGGAGGAGAGCTAGGCTCTGCACATTTCCCCTTACAGTTCTGACTTTGTGACTTGCCCACTGTCAAGGTAAAAGAGGGAGGACATGAATATGGACTGCAGACAGCCCTCTCCTGAAGGAGCCTGGACTTTGGGGTTCTGGAAACTGGATTTCCAGCTATGTTTACTTCTTTTTAGCTGGTGATCTTCAGCTAGAAAAACTTGACTTTTCTGGCAAGGAGTTTGTCTGTAAATGGAGACAGTACTAAACACTTCAGTAGCCTTGTTTCTGTGAAGTAAACACGTGTGAGAAATAAGTACAAAATTTACTTGTTTTCAACTGGAAGTAGCACAGAAAATGCCTAGTGCCATAATTGTCATGAAGAGGTGCTTGATCACATCTGCCACCTTGCTTTGAAGACTGAAGCTTTCTTAACCGCAGGAAGAAGTGCTTAGTCCTGAAAGCCAGTGGCGCAAGCCTCCAGGCTTTCTCTTTCAGACTTTCTACTTCACGTTAACTTATCATGTAAGTCTTTATCTTGTTTTTCTTTTGAGAGACTGGGCATAGCCACCTACGTCAGTATGTTTCTAAGAAAAGTATACACTGTTTGCCTGAAATCCCTCGGTATTTTTAAAAAGGGGTCTTTTTCTTCACCTATACACTTAGGTTCCAGAAAGAATTTCAGGTAGGGAGGCTCAGAGGGGCTTCTGTGGCTCAAAGTTCTTTTGTCACTCAGGAACTTGTAGAGGCCACTAAGAAATAGCAATGACCACTTGTTGGGACATTCAGGCCTCTCCATATAACATACAGAACCAATTAAGCAAAGAAAAACAAAAATTTCATGTGTAAAACAAATTAAAGATAGTTATAACAGTGGGGAGGGGTCTTGTATGGTTGTGATTAAAGAATAAAATGAGAAATAGCTAAAGGAGCAAACTTTCTAAAAAAAAAAGTATTAAGCAAAGCCTTATATGTGGTTAAACAGCTCTTAAATATGCATGAGCCTTGGCTTATCAGTGCCACAGGATGAGTGGCACCATGGAGACAAAGCTGCAATTCAGACAGAGCCCTGCCCCAAGCCAAGCAGAAGCTAACCCTCAGCCCCTCACCCTCTCATTACCAGCGATCACTTCCTATCACAGCATACTAGAAAGAAGGGCTATTCTTCAATCATTTGCATTAATTAATGAACTCTAAGCATAGAGGTGCTGATGGGTGTGGTGGCTTACACCTATAATCATAACTACTTAGGAGGCTGAGATCAGGAAGATGGTAGTTTTAAGCCATCCTGGGCAAAACATTTGTGAGATCCTATGAAAAAGTTAGGAACGCTTGAGCATGCCTGTCATCTTAGCTACTCAGAAAATGTAAATAATAGGATCAAGATCTAGGTAAGCCTGGGCATAAATGCCTGCCTCTCTCAAAGGAGCAAAAAGGACTGGGGTTGTGGCTCAAGTGATAGAGCACCTGCCTTGTAAGCACAAGGCTTTGAGTTGAAATCCAGAACCTAAACAAACAAAAAGATGTCATTTACTGCAAAAGTAAAATGTTTCCATTCTGTTCAAAGCCATTTCAAAACTCTTCCTAAAGCAATGGTTGTCAAGGAAGTGAGAAGCACCTTTTGGCAAAGCTGTACCCTTCCTGGATGGACTTAGTGGGGGACCACTATCTGGCATCACACTCAGGGTTTATCAGCTGCTGCAGGCGGCTCTGTTCATTGACCATGGGGCTCTGCCCTTGTAAGTGTCCTAGAATAGCTGTGGCTACCTGAGAGTAGTCTCGTCCTCAGGGACTCATTATTGTCCTAGATAAACAGCGTTGCCACAGCCAGCACGTAATAGCTGTATTTAACTGTGATAAGTGATGGGCAGTCGTGCCCAACTGAGTGGATCTCTGCTAGGACTGGGGTAATTGGACAAAGGCAAGTTCACTTGGCAACAGGCATTTCTTGAATTGATAGAGTTGATGCCACAGGGTTTTAGACCCCTGGGAGTAAATATGATAAACAAGGGAGCTTGCCTTCTGAATGTGGGAGACAGGACAGACCTACCGGATCTTGATGATGCAAATCACTAGTGTAGTTGAGAAAGGCAGTAAAAGGTGGGACATGGAATAGATTGACAGAGGCAAGCTTCTAGGTAGAGGTGGTATCACATCACAGAAGGTCTAGGTTGGGTTGTTATTTGTTCTCAGGATCTACATTTACTTTGGGAGCTGGTTTCTTGGATATTTTACAGAATTTTAAAAAATCAATTCACAGGTACACTTTTGTTCTCTGGGCAATCTTTGTGATAACGTAAGATGAATAAGAAAATCACATTCTTAGCAATGCTTCCCTGATGGAATGGGAAAATACTCAGCACTCTTGTGTGCTGATAATTTCTTAAGAGGGCATGTCATTCCTCTGGCCAAAAGGGGTAGGCAGACCTGGAATTCTGAAGACAGTTGACCACCTGTGCCCCATAAAGACCATGCATAATGGTATTAGGCTTATATATGGCATATGCATGGTACAAGATATGGGCTTGTTTGCATGGGATTATGTATGCATCAGAGGTGAGTTATCCTGCCTCTTGCATCCAGGGGCACTCCAAAATTCTCTCCTAGAAATATCTGAATGTGTGTTTATGTGTGTGTGTGAGAGAGAGGATATGAGCATATGTGTGCTCATGTCAGATTAATAGAACAAAATTAAGTGAAATGTTGGGCTCAAAAATCCAGACATTAGTAGACTTCCTTATATATTGGCAACATATTAATATCCAGCTGCCCAAGCTGATGATACTACATATTTGAGACTGGCTTTTGTCAGAGCCCTTACCACAGCACGTGGTACATAGAAGATATCATTGGAAGCCTCACCCAAGCCCACATTTCAGGGAGAGGACTTGGGGAGAGGTCAGGAAGGAATGGGCCTGAGGTCACACAGTGAGGGGCATGCTGGCCCTGGACTCTCATCTGTCTCACTGGAGTCACTTCCTTTTTGTACAGGTGAGGACACTGAAGTGGAGAGGGCGCGTGTTTCCATAGAGCCCCTCTGGGTGGCAGGTGCCAAGACCAACTTCCTAAAGCCCAAAGGTCACTTCCTCTCTGTCTTGTTGGTTTCCATTGATCCCATCACAAATATCAAGAAAGTGTAGCCCAAACTTCGGTCTTCATTGTTACTGATTCTGAAGTCTCTGTCCCTGTCACCAACAAGGAGACCACTCTGAACCTGCCAGAACCAGTAGAACTGAGGAGGCTGGCTTCAGAACTACCCCCTCCTCAAAAGTTCCCAGCAGAAAGGGGCTTGTACTGCCACCATCTGGCCTTCGGGAATGTCCCAGGCATGGCAAGTTTACAGTGAGAGGAAAGGATGGGCACAAATGGTCTACTCTGTGGTTCTCTTAAAATAAGCTCTGTGTGAGGAGGCTTTGGGGAGTGGGGCTGCAAAAAATAGAGCGGCGTGCAGCTGCACCCTTTAGAACTTTTGGGGAAAACACATATTATTTACCAGACAATAATAGATACCAGAGAATAATAATGATTATTATAGTGTTTGGGATGGCAAATGCTGTAGTTAAGGTTCCAGAATGGCTCTTATTATAATCCCGTTTTCCCAGCCTCTTATGAAAGCCTGGAAATTTTTTTTCCAAGCAGGATTATGCCGGACATGTTTGGCCTTTGTCCAAAGGTGATTTGAATACAAAGAAACTTATCTGAGAGATACTCTTTTTTTCCTTTTGGTAGTATTACATTTAAAAAAAAAAAGCTCATTGGAAAAGCAATGGCACTTTTTAAGTGAGCAATTAAAAATGGTGTTGTTTCCCAATCACTGGAAGAAAATGTTAAACACCTTTTTTCCCCCCATCTTCCCTTTTAAAGAAAGAATTTGGAGGCCCCTTTGGACTCCAAGATGTGGTCACTCTTGGTCTCAGGCCCAGAGGTGGGGATGAATTCCCTCCCTCTGCAGAAACTTAGCTCCAGAAGAAGCTACCCATATGTCTTCCTCCCAGCTGTCATTTCTGCATCTCCTTTCCCATCCTTTGTTTCGTGATGGCTTTGTTCTTCTATCTCTTCTTTCTTTGTCCTTCATTCTCAAAAGATATACATAGAGAAAGAGAGAGAGCACTGGAGTTCTTTATTCAGAGATAAATACCCCCATCTCCAAGTAAGTCTGACCATGCCAAATGGAAAGGTTTCTATGGCCTTGTAATTCCACCCCCAACGCATATTTGTGGTGTTTTGCATTTTCACTTTGGTTATTTAATATACATATTAAATGCACACTGATCTGGTGATTTAATGTGATTTGGGGAACTCAGGCATTTCCTGTCGTGCACATTGAGATTTTCAAACCTTGTTTTTGGCTGATGATTATTATCGTTGCCGTTAACACCAGGATTTGGATAGCAGGGTTCAAAACACAAGCTTCTACTTAGTCCCTCCCAATGGGCATTTGACCTCCTCTCTCATGTGCTAAATTCATGTTACAAACACCCTGAGCCAGTTTCCAGACCCTCTAAAATGAGGAAAGTGTAGTCTGTTGTCTCTGGGGTCCCTTCAAGTCCTAAATTCTATCACCTTTCTGAAATGATTGCTCAGTGTTCTGAATAGTTGTAAAGATGTTTACAAGTCCACCTCACATATCACCCATTCACATTTCTGATTCCCCATTTATTGGCTGGAAAGGGAAAAAAAAAAGGGTAGAAGACGATTTGAAGACTATGGAAAAGAGCTCTGATTTATTTTGCCAGCGTGTGTCAAGCACCTGTGAGGGTCTGGACTCCTGATTCCCTGACAATATGCAAGACACTGCAGTCCCAGACCTCAGGGATCTCACAGTTCATTGGGCAGACTTCCAGGTGGTTGCTTCCTGGGAATCCCCAATGGTCCTAAGGAGGCTGTATTTCAGACCAAGGTTCTGGTTGTAAATCAAACCAGTAAGGACAAAAAGGCAGAACCTCAGGTCTATGGTGAATGTGGAGACAAGTGTTCCCAAAAACAGATTTGAAACAGTCTATTTACACCTTCTTCCCTTGATCAACATGAGGCCTGTCTGGTTTATTGTCCTCTAGTCCTGTACTCCTGTTTGATTTGGTTGTGAATGGATGGATATGATTCACCTTTAACAGGTAAGGTTTACAGAGAGAGACAAGCCTTTCTCCCAGCTTAATCACCTCTGCAGGAATCTTGTAAAGAAAGCGCTATGGTATCCACTGTAACTTTTTCTTTGCTACAAAGTGAATCTCTTGGTCTTTTTTAAACACAAAAAAATACCAGATCTGCAACATGGAGTGCCAGGGTGTGGTCTGGAACTCAGGCATGGGAGTGGGAGTAGGGGAGTGTCCTTGACTGGCTATAGAGTGACCTTGGGGACTAGCAAGACTATGCACTGGTTAAGCCTGCAGTCCTGGGGACTGAGTGGTAAAGGATGCTGTGGTCTTTGTTGAGGGCGTGGCACAGCCTGTCATTATGGTATTCCAAAGAGGGTTCAGGTTTCATTTCCTCACACAAAGCTGGCAGGACTGTCCAGAGCAGGCCATGAATGAAAGTCATGTTGAAATCATGCTATGTTGCCTTGCCTTTGTTGTGGGGGTTCTTGTTGGTTGGGGAGGGTGCTCCCTGGCTCAGGCCAAGCTCCCCTCCGCTGGGCAGGGAATGGGGGGCAACAGAAGACTTGGCCCAGTGCATTCTGATGGCCCTTTCTCTTTTCCCAGGAATGAGCATTCCCAGGGTACCTTGCATGGAGAGGGTGCGGAGTAAACCATGACACGCCATCCAATGACACCAGCTGGTCAGCTCACCACCCCCTCTGGCTAAAAGTCAAGCAAATAAAGACGCTTCCTGTCATTAAGCATCTCAGAGGAAGCAGCCCTCCCTCGGTGGCCTCCAGCCCAGAGAAGCCAGCACGTCTTGGACCCAGCAAGCAGGCCCAGCCTTCCTGCTGCCGTCAGCTCTGCTTCTCCCCAGAGGAACTTAGGGATTTCGCCCTGGTTTAAAAAAAAACACACACACAACACAACAAAACACCAACAAGCCACAAGGACCAATGTAGGTATTCTCCCCGCCCCATCTTCAAGACTCCTGGAAGATGATACGGATTGGAAAAGAAAAATCTTTTTTAAAATCTTTTTAAAAACTGCTGTGGTTTTGCTGCTACACTAAAAATTGTGATTTGCATTGTATGGTTTTGGACCGATGCTGTTCACGTTTTGATGGTGGGGAGGGATGGTGTTGGAGTCCTGATACTTCAGATTCATCTCTGTCCAGCCCAGGATGCACTTTTAAATGAAGAGTTAGAATATTTTATTGGCTAATATACTTTTCTTGTTATTTTTACAAAGGCCACCTTTCTCCTTTTTGATGCCATATTTTCAGTGTTACACTTTTATGGCTTTTAATTTTCGATTTGACAGATGTAAGAAGCAGCATGGATAGTTTATACTGTGGTTTTTTTCAGAGACTGAATGCCAAGAGAACTCGGTAAATGTTTATTCTTCTCAGCTTTCTCTTGAAATTCCCCTAAATAGCGCCCCATTTGGGAACAGAGCAAGAGTGTTGAACTGAAGACCAAAATACCCTCAAGGTGTAAAATAATCCGAGGGGGGAATATTTGCTGGGCGACACGAAAGACTCGGATGAAATTTCAACCGTGATGGTTTTCGGTGATCCAGGAAGTCAGTGAGACAATCTCTCTCTACCAGAGCCCTTTCGTGATAATTAGAATGGTATGGACAAACCAATGAAAAACGAGAGAAAGTGAGAAAGATTGCCTGTGATTCTGTTTCACTGTTTGCTTTCTCCTGTCATGGTTAAGAGAAATGTGCAATTGGATCCTCAATCAGTGGGTGGAGGATAACAGGGTAGATTTACTTGTGTGCACTTGTACAGTCGTAGCTGCAAGTCCAGAGTCCTCTAGAGCATGTGTACTGGCACTGAGTTGGTGAGACAGTTGTGGAGTACCCCAGTCTGATGAGTACAGAGAAAAAAAAGAAAAAATTAAGAAAAAAAAAAAGAAAAAAGGAGAGCGAGCGAGAGAAAGAGAGAGAGAAGAAAACTTAAAAAAAATCACCTTGTGATTCAGTGTATCTGTTTACTAACTCAAAAGCAATTGTTCCCTCTGGAGGGGTCCAGGTTACCCCCCCCCCAGGCTGTGGAGCCTGGGCAGTTCACCGTGGGAGGGCAGGTCCCTGGTGAGTCACATCGACCTTGCGCCACTGGGGCCATGGATGCGTGTACATACTGTATTTCTATATTCTCCTTTGTACAGTCACTTAACAAGTCAAGCTACTGTTTTACAGGTGCTCCTTATTTATTAGAGCTGCGAGAGCTTGGGGGACACACCTGGCGAGCAAGCTCGCTTTTTAAAAATGAAATTTGGGGGCAGGGGAAGGGAGGCGGGAGGGAGGGAAAGCTCGCAAGGCCTGGGAGAGATTTATAAACATGAACAAAAGAAAAAAACATCCACAACCAATCAACCAACCCCAACATCACCCAACTCACCAAAGCAGGAAGCAGCAGCCCCCCTCTGGGTGCCCATTGTCCTGCTGGGCCACAACATTCTCCCCTCTCCCTGACTGGTGTCAGATTCATCAAACAAAAATAAATCTCGAAGGAAAAAAAATGCACTTACATGTGCTTATTTGGCTTTTCTCATTATTATGACTATGGTTGTTATTTTCCGCATTATACAAAGTGCTTATTTCTCTTCCCAGAGGCATTTGAAGAAAGATGATGAGATGCAAGGGGCATTCTGACCCTCCCTCAGCTGCTGTGGGGCACGCATCTCTGCAGACCAGCACCCATACCATCTGTGCCAGAGGCCAGTTAGCCAATCACAATCGTTGCTGACAGCCTGGTGGGTGTTCAAAGAGTTCTTGGACCAAGAGGCCCAAGGCCATTGTCCTTTCCAAGTGTCCTGGGCTTTTCAGTTCTGAAGCTTGGAATCAAAAGCATCGTCTGATGAATATAAACATCCCCTAAACATCCCACTCATTTCAAACCCTGCCTCACCCCCATGGGCCAGGAGAGGCCTTTGTCACAGCTTGTCATGGAAGGACTAGGTTTGTGTTTGTTTGTTACATGAGTTATACAGAAAATTCCAAAAGTGGAACGTACACGGATACCAGTTATAATCAATGTAAATCTAGGCCAGTCTTCTGTTTCTACAGCTGAAAAAAACTAAAGTCTAGAAAAGTAGACCAACTTTGTCCAGAGTCCTGCACTTAGTGATTTCACTTGTCAAAAGATAAATGGGTTAAAATCTTAGACACCACCTGCAGCTCCTGGCGAATGAACATCTCATAGATTCTAGAGACCCAGTTTCTTTCTACCACAAGCTTCCTGGTGCATGTTATGTTCGTGATAGTGACACCATGTGAACCTAGCTGAAGCAGGCCCAGAAAGGATGTGCCAGGGGCCAAAGCACCTCCCACGTGGCTGTCTGGTACAAAGTCCCTGATAGCATTATGTATCTGAACTTGACCATACAGACAGTCATCCAGGATATCAATCTTGCTTTTGTCTGTAGTCCAGGATTGTCAAGCAAACATTTTGACCCTACTGGAAACAAAAGGTGCCTTTGTTTCCACAAGAAAAGAGTCTGCAGCATCTCATTAGCCATCAGCACCCTTTTCTTCTGCCCCTTCTGCTGATGGCTGAATGTGCCACTCTCTTGGGCATCAAAACCACACGTAAAGAGAAATAGAACAGTTGTGGAAGCAAAAGCTAGCACGGGGTCACATATAAATAGCAGTCTCACTTAATTTTCACAGCAAGCCTAAGAAGAAGGCCTTCCTTTTTCCTGTATTTCATACAAATAACCCAGAGCTCAGTGCACTTAGTAATCATCCATGGCCACATGTCAGGTGAGTTGCAAACCCAGGAGGTTCGGGACCAGACCACAGGCCTTACACCTGACCCAGAGAAAAGCTGCTGACATCTTCATAAAGAGCCATTTTTACTTCCATTAAATTTATGGCAGTCAGTTGGTTTTATCCTAAAGTGACCCCTCATTTTGGGTTAAGCCAGAGGGTGAGTGTTGGGAGGCATTTTGCCAAAAAGCACCTTATTAGATGTGGGGAAGCCCCAAAGACCCTTCATTTCCTGAGGCTTGAATCAGGCTAGGTTTGTCTTGGCAGTTGTCAAACCCACATAGAACACAAGGTCCAAGTCCTCTGCCGAGGGAGACCAGAGCAAAGTAAAGCTCATGGCGTCGGTGTGCATTATCTGATGATTAATGGGAGGATGGGTTGTACTCAGGACGGACCCCTGCCTGGTCTCATCAGCATTCTGACTGGATGTTTTCTAGGGTTTATGTAATCACACCACTGGAGGTTGGCGTCACAGCTCTGCAGAGCCACACTCCTTTGTAGGGTGTTCCCTGGTATGGAAGGGCAGCTGGAGCTGCAAGCAGGGCCTCGGTGCCAGCTGTGCAGCCCACAGAGCACTGCCAGAGGCCAGGACTGAGGCTCTGACCCTGGCTGCCTCTAGGCTTGTCCACGCCCTCTCCTGGCTGTTAGCCTCGCCCACACACCACGGGAATTAGGAACTGATTCCTGATGGCCTGCTCTCTCCCCATCTTGTGCCATCGTACATGGAGCTGCCTCTGTCTTCCTCATCCCTGGGCAATTCCTGCAGCCCAGTTTCTTGGAGCCAGTCCTTCCTCCCTCCATGATGATTTCTGCAACACAAGTCACACTGCTTATTCAGCCCTGCCCATGTCCCTGCCCTTTACTAGTTTGCAAAGTCCTTGAGGGTGCAGATGGTGTCTTTTTCTTTTTTTTTAGATGGTGGCTTATTTGCTTCTTGTTTGTAAGGCCCAGCACATTTAAAGGCTCAGTCATTATCATCATGAACTATTATTATTGTTACTATTAACAAAGCTACTCCCTCCAAGGTACACTTTCCAAGCTACCCCTTCATAAAACCAAGGCGATTTCACTGGGGGTACAACTGATGGTGTCTCCTTTGGGGTCTATACCTTCCGTTTAAATGGAGCAAGGCCATTCTGGTACTGTTCTAAAACAGTCTTCCTATATCACCAAGGCTCCACAGAGGCAGACTCAGTGGCCAGCCTAACTTTGCCTCCTCCAAGAGCTATTAGACACCCTTGAAACTGAAAATGGTAGAGCAATTGATGATCTGGTGTGATGTTGAAAGAGCATGGTAAGCCCTGAAACACAGAGCTATGTATCTCTAATGCAGAAAGCCTCTTTTCTTTCTTTTCTTCTCTTTTATTTCTGGTGTTTAAAGGAGGGAGGTCCACTGTGAAGGGGTCAGCATTAGTCTCTGCCCCTGTGTCCCTCTGCTGAACACTGAATCCAGGTCACAGGACTATCACACATTTCCACCCAGAAAAGCCCAAGCCATGACTCTTGAATCTTGACTCCTGAACACATTAGTAGAGGGCAAATTAGCCTACAGAGCTAGAAAGTGCCTATTCATCTCTCTTCTTGACTGCGGGTGATACGAACAGTTATTACCATGTGCCATGCGCTAGTAAGGGAGGGACTTACTGTGAAAGTGGCTTGTGTGTTAGGGGATCACTCAGTGAGGAACCACCATCATCCTCATCATCCCCATTTCATAGCCCCAAAAACAGTCATGAGGGTGATGGGCTTCTCTGACCAAGATACAGCCTCTCAGTGAGCTCCAGGCTGAGCTGCCCCACAGGGTCCAGTTCTGGCTGAAAAGCAGAAGTCATATCTTTCACTGGTGTCCATACCATGAGACAGAGACATTTTTGACCTCATATCATGTTTGGAAATGATGGCTACTTCTGACACCTAATTCTGGACAAGACAAAGTAGATACCTGTCACTTTGTCAACAGGTAATGTTTGAGGAGCATGGGTCAGGGACCTGTGCCAACCGCCCAGAGAAGAGAGTGAGATGCATGAAGCACTTCGGCATCCATGTCACATTTCCTGGCAAATAGAGAAAGGGACACATGGGACCAGTGATTTTGTCCAATTTCCATTGTTCTGGGTCTTTTGAGCTACAGACTGGCCTTGCTCCATGGCATTTGTTGGGTGGGTGAAGGGATGTGACGAAGTTGCCGTGGTGGAGCTCCTGAGGCCTCATTATCCCGAGAGCTGGGGCTGAATCTAAGTCCCACGGTCAGTCACTTTGGGGATGTGTCCCTGAGCCCTGGATGACGAGCAGACCAGATTATTGGACAGATGGACAGAAGAGTTAAGCCTTTATCTGCCCAAGGCCACCACATTTACTCAGACCACCTCAGCCACTTCTTACAGAGCTGCATGCTTTAGGCAGTGTGAGCCTGGATTCTGGAAAAGGAAAATGCAACTTGGACCGGGTAAGTGACCAGCAGAGGCCTCTTAGGAAGCTGTAGAGCAAAGGTTGGAGCCCTATGCCCCACATCATGTGCTCCTTTGATGGCTGCAGAAAGACCTGTATCTGCTCCGCTCTGCTCAGCTCTACTCAGCTCAGCTCAGCACAGCTCAGCACAGCTCAGCTCAGCTCAGAGCCCAGTTGAAACCAGAATCAGCCAGTGGAACACATGCCTTGAGGATGTCAGTGCATTCTGACCTCTATGGTCAGACAAGGTTCTCTCTCCTCCTTGGTGCTCACATGCAGATTTAGATTTCTCCTCAGCAGATATCAGAGCCCTCCAAGAAGGAGTGGACAACGCTGTTGATCTTACTAACGTGTATCCAAAGCTACTAAGTGCACTTGGCTGTAATTTGCATTAATGTCTCACAGCGTTGAGGTAGTACTATCATTCCCATTTCACAGATGAGCAAACTGAGCAGGAGGCTCAGTGGCCAAGCCTGCAAGAGCAATGAGGTAGACAGACACATCGGGGACTTTCCTCCTGCGGTAGAGTGCATGCCTGCATCTGTGAAGGAGAGAGTGGGTTTGTGGGACCAGGCCTTGTTCCACCAGTCCCTGAGCTTACCTTTGACAGTAACCAGAGCAATCCTGGAAGCAACATGGAATGCAGAAGTGGTTCCCACATCCCAAAGTGCAGAAAGTTAACTACCTGCCTCTTCTTTACCTAATAGATCTCCAATAAATTCCTGTCCTAAACGAGGACTCTTCTTTGCAAATATCCCCAGCTTTCTAGCCTAACCATGGTGAGTGTTCTGGGGACTTTCCCACAGCTCTTTTCTGTACTTATTTCCACCCAGGCTAATGCCTCTCTGCATTCCTGATCCCAGCACACAGCTGGGTGGATGGGCCAAGTGGTTTGATGTGCAGATTTCTTGGTCCCTCTGCCTCTCATTTACAGTTTGAGCAATGGTTACTGAATGCTTGATGCTCCTTAGAATCTTCTGTCCTTCAAATCTCCTTTTCAATGTCCTGCCCTAGGTTTCCCTTCAGACTGGCTATAGTTGGAAGTGCTGGAAGTTCTGATGTTCTGAGCAGCAGGTGAGGGTCCCTCAAACTTGCACCGCATGGACAGCCCCAGCTCACACAAGGACACTGGAGAAGCAGCCTATACACCTCCTCCATGGGAAGACATTTGGGCTTTGGGATAAAAATGAAAACCTCAACTGGGTGTCAGTATCACACCTGTAATTCTAGCTGCTCAAGAGGCTGAGATTTGAATATCACCATTTGAAGCCAGTCCAGACAGGAAAGTCTCTGAGGCTTTTATGTCCAGTGATCCATCAAAAACAAAACAAAAAAAAAAAAGTGGAGCTGTGCCTCAAGTGATAGAGTGCTAGCTTTGAACAAAAATAAACAAAAAAACCACAAAAAAAAAACCCAAAACACTTAAGGATAGTGCCCAGGTCCCAAGTTCTAGCACTAGGATGGACACAATTTTTTTTTAAAAAAGGAAAAACCTCAAATTATTCCCCACCCCATGTCCCATAAAAACACAAATAGTCCACTTAAATGTCCCATATAACAAAAATTTCTCACTTCCATTCTGGGCCTACTGTTTCCCCCTATAATCCTAGCATGTGGCTGAGGCAGGAAGGCTGTGAGTTTGAGGCCAGCCTGTGCTACATAGTGAGACCCTGTATTTTTTTTTTTAAATAGTGTTGGAAATGCTTGATAAAAAAATACATGTGGGCTGGGAAGGTGGCTCAGTGGTAGAGCGCTTGCCTTGCATGCTCCAGGCCCTGGGTTCTATTCCTCAGCACCACATAATCAAAAAAAAAAAGAAAAAAGCCAGAAGTGGCACTCTTGCTCAAGTGGTAGAGCATTAGCCTTGAGCTGAGGAGCTGAGGGAGAGCTCCCAGGCCCAGAGTTCAGGCCCCATGACCGGACCCAAAAAAAAAAAAAAAAAAAAAAAAAAAAATATATATATATATATATATATATATATATATATATATATATATATATACATGTGTGTGTGTGTGTGTGTGTGTGTGTGTGTGTGTGTTTAAGGGGAAAATCAAGTCTGTGAGTGAGCTCTGACCTTTGGAGAGAGAAGATAGATGGCAAGAAGCATGTGGAACTAGAACCTACCAATTATATGGTATTCTCCCCTCCTTTCTAGGTTTAATTAAACCAAAGGGAAGAGTTATTACAAGATTTAAAACAAGGAAAGCAATCATAGGCTAAACAAAGAAAAAGTGCTGTTTTATAACAGCAGGACCCTATTGAATGTCACACTTTTAATGCAGGACCCTTTTAATGTCATATTCCCCAGGACTCCTGGACCCCATGTGGCTTTTCTTCCCTGTGGTCACCACGTGGCTCTCAGTGTCCGATCTCATGCAGACAGACATGAGGTAGCTAAATTAGAAGCTTTTATACATATTGATCCTTAAAAAAAAAAGTGTTTTCATGAAACTTCAATTCACTTTGCCCCCTCCCCCCTTTTTTTCCCTTTTATTTTTAGCTTTTTAACCTAACTGCTACACATTTTCTCCTTGTTCTTTGTGAAATGCTAATCCAGCCCAGGGTTTTCATTTTCCGGGTGTAACTTTTCAGAAATTGTATATCTGCATAGCAACCCTGCAAGGACTGCCTATGTCACGGTATCATATGTCAGAAAGATGAAAAGGACTCCAAATCTAAGCTCTCCTCAAACTTGGCCCTCCAATCCAGAGACAGAGAGCTTCTTGGCCTTCATAGAAATGGCAGAAGAGACATTTCAGGGCCAGAGAGGTGCAAACTTTTATCTTGTTGATGACAGCAAACGACACATGACCTCAGCTTGCTCATTGGGGACGATCAAACCAGAAACAAAGAGCGTATTTTTCTCTGTTCTCGTCCCTGCTGTCAGCTTCCAAGTGCAACCTGAGCCTGGATTCCGAATCCAGTGTCCAGATTAGAGATTGTTGACTCAGATTTAGTGGTGAAATGTGAGCCGGACTCTGTTGATGGCAGGCCTTGAAGGAGCAAGTTTACTTAAGCCAAGAGAGAGATTGGATGTCAGACGAGAGCCTGGCTTTTCTTTATCACAAACTTCCTGGTCTGACTCTGTTTTAATAGTTTCCACCACTACTACCAAAAAGAGAGGGCAAGAGGGAGACAGAGAGAGATAGAGACAGGAGAGAGAAAGAGAGACAGAGACAGAGAGGAAGCACCCTCTCAGTTCCATCCTTCAGTGTCATAAATCAGGAAATTAACAAGTGTGTAACTGGCCTTTGCCACAGTCAAAGACAATGAGCTTTTTGTGCTTCTTAGGGTGACCAGCACTTAACATAATCAATGGAGAGCACTGCTCAGATAGAATGAAAAATGGGGCTTGATCTAGCCATTTAAAAGCTATTTCCCAATAGGGAAATAGGCACATGGCGTTTACAAGACTCAAACACGGCTTAGAAACTTGTCTTTCTGTCTGAAGGCAGGTCATTAAGAGAGATCATTACATTGTTTTCTCTGTCTCCGGCTCACTCCATTTTGACTTTGGCACCCTCCTGGCTTTTCCTTGGCTTCTGGTTTCATCCCTCTTTTAGATTCTCTTTGCCTTCAGTAATTTATGTGCAAGATATTTTCCCAACCTCCAAATGTTTTTCCATTTGGCAAACCACGTCCTGAAGCTTCCACACGATGTAACTGTAGAGTTCACTTATGCTAGAAAACATAAGCTTGGTTAATGGAAACATCGAAGCAGCCAATGTCGGTGACCCTGTGGCCTGGCCTGGGACTGTCACAGACTGATCCTCCAGGCCACCCCGGGACTCAGGGAGGAGGGGACAGGGGAGGAGTGTCTTTTCCAGGTTGCCACAAACACTTGGCTTGCACCCTCCTTGTCTCCTTCCAAGCCCCTTTTTCATACAGTTTTTGGAAGCTTCTGGGCACCATATGGAGAATCATTTCATGACTCTCCTGATGGTTTTTACGTGAGCAGCTATAAATTAGATGGTTTCCTTAAGGTCTGAGAGCCCTATATGACCTGCTATGGGTTGTTGGGAGCAGTCTGTAAACCTGTTAGCCCTGTGCTGTTGATAGGAGAGAAGAGCCACAGCGGATTCCCACACGTGGATAGACAGCTGTTACTCCGGGAAATAGAAACTGGGGCAGGGACTGAGGTGAGGTGGGATGGGACCTGTGGTTAGGGAGATTCCCCTCATGGGCTTAGAATCCAGGCAGAAGCGGCGGTCGGTGCCTCAGTGGCACTTCAGGGCCCAGGAGCATGTCCAGGTCTCGTGCCGAGCCTTGCAGCTGGGCCCCTCTGTGAGATGCACCGGGGACTAATGGACTGCTTTCAGCCCAGCTTCTCACCGGGTGCAACCAGACCACAGCTGGTTTCAGAAATATGAGCTGTCTTCATTCAGTAACTGGCACTTTTTTCTTTCTAAACAATTGAAATGATACAAACTCTCCTAATATCACTTTTTAAAGAGGGGAGGTAGGTAGGAAAAAAAGTTCTCTCAACTCGTGAGTCAATCATCTGTGGATTTAATGAGCAAATCAGAGGCACGGGGGTGATATAATAAGGATGAGGCCTTAGGCAAGATTATAGGGTGTTATTTTGCTTAGCTGTTGTTTTCTTGCCTCATGGAAGTCCTTCAGCCCTGCACAGAATGGGAGTGCAGGAGGACCCAGCAGGCTAGTCACTCAACTAGACTGGCAATGACTGGAGCCCTTATACTTTCCTAAGCATCTTTGTAAAAAAAAAAAAAATCCTAAAAATCAGAGTACTGTTGGTGCTAGAAATTCACTCACTCATGTATTTTTAGGCTTTTGTTTATCGTTTGTGATTGATAAAGTAATTATCAAAACGCGTTGGAAAATAATAGCCAACTGGTGAGAAAAGGAACAGTTGGAGGAAGCAAAGCAATGGAGGAAAAGCATCCACAGATTCTACCTCAGGCTTTCCAACACAACTCAGGGAAAACTCATCGTCACTTTCCTTTGCGTTCTTTTTTATTTTTTATTTTTTGGGGGGGGGAGGAGGAGGGGAAGGGAAGCATTGGGGCTCTGGCTTGGTAAAAGCTCCCTTATCATATTGTGTCTAACTCCCTCCCTCAGAAAGGCTCCCCTCCCCCCACCCATCCCCTTTGCCTCTGCTTGCCTTTTTCTCCATTGCTCTCCACACTGAGGCCTGCCACAGGCCAACCAGAACCCCAGCAGATGTTTGTATTTTATGAGCCAAATGGGAGCCTGAAGGATCCACCAAATACCAGCTCCACTGAGAGAGGAACAGGCCATCTGACATCAGGAACACAAAATGCGCCTGTCCAGCAGGGCTGGGTCTTCCAGGGAGCAGAAGGAGGGCTAGATAATTAGTTGGCACAGCCAATACATTGGCCCATTGCTCTGTCCTTCTGAAGAGCATGCAGAGGCCTTTAATGGAGGCTCAGGGAGGTTGGGCAAGACCCTCCAGAAGTCCTGGCCCATGACAGCCTCCCCTCATGCCAGAGCACCATGTGGCACCCTGACTAGCTCCTGGCACAAGAAGGAACAGGAGGTTAAAGATGCCCACCATAGAAGCAGCTTGGAAATGCCATGCTGTCTCAGTAGACATCTCTGCCCCCACACTACTATAAGGCCAAACAGGGAGAGTGGTCAGAGTGTGGGTGGACAGATGGAAGAGGTAAGTTTCTGTCTCAGCTCCACCATTTACTGCTGTGTGCTGTTAGCTATGTTGGTTGGTCTGTAATGTCTCTGAGGCTTTGTCTCCATTATGATAAGGAGGCTGTAACATCTATTCTTGGTAGGTGTTATAGATTAAGTGGCAGTGTGCTTGGCCTTGGGCCTATTTGCTCTCCGTTGCTTGATCACCATTCCCTACTGGAGGCAGGGATGGAACCTGGCTGAATTCAGTCAAAGGAAGCCTGGGGAGAAGGTATTTCTTTTCCTCTCTTGCCCTTATTCTCTGTGTCTCAGACATCTAAGCAGAAGCCCCTTTTCCTAGTGTCTCTATATCCCTCTGGAAAGACCCTAGGAGCTGCAGCCTCCCCAGTGGCCTCTTCCCCCAAGGTTATTCCATGGCCCTCTGTTGTTTCTCACCAATTCCCTTCATTGCCTTCCCTTCATGAAAGCCCGGGGAGCTTTCTGTTTCCTGACTGGACCTTGGCTGAGTGCATGCACACATGCACATAGATGGAACAAACCTCCTCCCGTGGAAGGGGATGGGGCTGCTCATCCTAAGCACCAAGGTCCCTGGGACAGCTGTCAAACTAAAACCATTTCCAGAGGAAATAGGACTTCAACTTGGGACTACAGAAAAAGAACTTTATAACTTTTTGTTTGGGGGATGGGGGATTGAACCCAGGATATTGAACTTGCTAGGCAAGTACTTTGCATTGAGCTACATCCCAACCCAAGAACTACATAGTTGAAAATCATATCTCAGATTGAAAATACAGAGTGAAAAATGTCCAGTGGACTTTTGTATAGTGTCCCCCATTGTCTAAGAGCCCTATAAGCAGTATAATCTGATGTGTCTAGACTCTTCTAGACTTTGGGGACCTTTTTCTGTGTTTGCTAGCAAGTTTTCGTTTCCTAGACTTAACTCTGCCTTTCTTTCTTTCTTTTTTTCTTTTTTGGGTCCGGTTGTGGGGCCTGAACTCTGGGCCTGGCGCTGTCCCTCAGCTCTTCACCTCAAGGCTAGCGCTCTACCACTTGAGCCACAGCGCCACTTCAGGCTTTTTTCTTTTTGCTTATGTGGTGCTGAGGAATCGAACCCAGGGCCTCAGGCTTGCAAGGCAAGTGCTCTACCACTGAGCCACCTTCCCAGCCCCTACTCTGCCTTTCAGCATGAGTACATGATAATAGCTCTTTTCCTATACCAAGGATCCAAATTACCTCCATCAAACTGCCTGCTTTGTCCACAGACCAAGTTTTGTTGGTCATGGGCGCCTTCTCTCTGTGCTCTGGTTTTTTGGTTCCGCTGTGCTGTGAGGGTGGGGACCATGTACTTCACTCCTTTTGGCAGGAAGAGAAACTTCCGTATTGAGGTCAGAATTGAAAGTGGATTTTCCCATTGGGCAGAGATGGAGGCCTATACTTCCTGTGCAGTGTAATTAATCAGCTACCCAGGCTCAGGGCCCTCCCTGCGTAACTATTTCCTGTACAACATTGTAAAGACTACAGTGGAATTCTGTAAGCTTTAAAAGGGCTTTCTGTGTTTTAATTATAATACTGTGAGGGGTGCCATGTAGGTCTGAGAGGTTCAGGTGCTGGCTCTGTTCTTACGGCAAGAGGAGAGAAGCTGCTGCGTGGAGTGGAAAAGGCTGAGTCTGGAGGAAGCAGCAGGGACTGGGGACCGGGGCAGCCGTACCCTTGCTTCAGGAGGAGCATGTTTAGTACATTTCACACATCCTCACAGTCAGAATCATGTTACCTCAAACCTGCACAGTTTGGAAGACACTCTTGCTTCTTTCCTTTTTCTTTCTTTTTCATTCATTCTTTCTTTCTTTCTTTCTTTCTTTCTTTCTTTCTTTCTTTCTTTCTTTCTTTCTTTCCTTCTTTCCTTCTTTTTCTCTCTCCTCTTTCTGTTTCTTACTCTCTTTTTCTCCTGCCCCCCTCTGTCCCTTAGCTTTTTTTTTTCCCTCAAGGCAGACACTCTACCACTTGAGCCACAGCTCTGTGTCTGGCTTTTTGGTGATAAATTGGAGATGAGAGTCTCATAGAGTTTCCCACCTGGGCTCACTTTGAACTGTGATCCTCAGACCTTAGCCTCCTGAATAGCTAGCACTGCAGGCATGAGCCACCCATAAAGACACTCTGTATGAGTGAAGCTTTTACCTTCCCTTTGGCTACCACATTTCATGGAATCACTATTGAAAGTCTAGGCATAAAAGGGCATTTAAATCACTAATGACATTGTGTAATCCAAGATGACACTGTACACTAAAGTGCATCATTTCCAGAGGGTTCTTCAATTTGAGACTTCATACAATAGAAAAATAGAAAGACAATGACTTAAATTTTACTTACCATCATGTCTCAGATCAAAAATACAGGTCTTAACAACAGATGTCCAGTGGGCTTCTGTATAAGTTCCATGACCCCTTTCCTGAGGACCTGGTACATGGCCATCCATGCTCTGGACTCCCCAAGCATCTGCCTCCCGTGGATTGTACCCTTACAATTGGGATGATTCCTTAGATTAGTATATTCCTACTACCAAATCTTCAAAATTGTTTCCTGCTCATATGGGCATAAATCATGACATCTGAGAGGCAGAAGGACCTTGATGATATTGTCTACTGCATAGAGGAGCCAAGGTGTAAGGAAGGCTTCACAGCGACAGGCAGCACGGGAGTGGCAATGTCAAAATGAGAACCTGGGCTCGTTGTGGGCTCTCAACCTGGTGCTCCTTCCAGTTGCCCCCACAGCAATTTAACTCAGTCTTTAGCTGCCCTAATAGGTGTGAGCTTTGTTCCACAGATGTCAAATTTGGAGAAGACTGATGGTATGGCAATCAGTGTTTAACTCTGGACTCTCCTGGTGAAACTGTGTGCATGCACATATGTATGTAAGTTGTTACAAATGTACTGTCATCAAGGATGTATAACACACAGGATGTATAACACACATTTTGCAAGCAATAATGGAATGTGCACCTCTTCATTACAAGTTCCAGAGCCTATTAATGCTTAGCTCATTTGGTGATTTTTTTTTTTTTTGCTAAATTCTGGGAACTGTATTTGATGACAAATGCTGAAGGACTCTAGTTCTGGCATATAGTGAGCACTATTTCTTTATATGTTAATGCATAAGATGGAAATAAAATGACTAAGACATAGATTGGAACTGTTCATTCATCAATGATGCAAAAGAATTCTTTTCTAAATCAGATACAGTTTTCACATACTGTATGAACAGCCCCTCACAATATAATGCCACAGTTATAATAATCTTTTAAGTTTAATCCTTATTAATATTTCTCACCACTTTATTATTATTTTTTGTGCCAGTCTTAGTGCTTGAACTCAGGGTCTGAGCACTGACCCTGAACTTTTTCACTCAAGGCTGGCACTCTACCACTTAAGCCACAGTTTTATTTCTTCCTTTTTGGTAGTTAATCAGAGATAAGAGTCTCACTGACTTTCCTTCCCAGTCTGGCTTAAAATCAAAATGCGTAGATCTCAACCTCTTGAATAACTAGGATTACAGGCATGAGCCCCTGGTGCCTGGCTGGATGATGGCTATTTTGAATGCAACATATACAGGAGCAGAACTCACGCTGAGAAGGAGAAGGCACACTTAAGACCATGGACTACCACCCATGGAATAGGCAAATAAAAGTGTTGTACTGGCACATTTTCCCAAATGCTATTGGAAATACTTTTAAATATTAGACAGTTAAAGAAAAGGAAAGGAAATGGGTAACAAGAAACAAGAAGAAAAACACCATTATTTTTTTAAAGACCTTTATTGAGAAAGTAATATGCTGACGCAAAATTCTAGGCTGACTGGTGTAGAAGCTCCTGACTGGTGGCTCCCTGGCCCTTTCCACATGTGAACCACAATGACGTGGCCCAGGAGTCCGTGGACCTTCCTGGGACACCTGACCTCTTACTTCTTTGGAAAGAAGACGATGGGATTACCAGTGTTGGATCCATTTTTGGATCAAATGGAAACCACAGGCTAATCCTTAGCTTGTCCCTCTCCTCTTACAGACGTTGGCTTGTGTGTCAGGGCAGGCTTTAGACAGGCCTGGGACAGAAGGCACAATGTCACATGCTAGTGGTGATGTCTGCAGACCCATTCCCTCCCTCCCTCTCAGCAGTGCTCTGTGTATCTGGGGAACCCAGCTTTCCACGCTCCACTCCTGTCCCCCAGCTCTGGGAAGCCTTCCAGGTGATACCAGAGGAGAGTTGCCCGCCCTCTCCTTCCTGGCTAGCATGGACTCCCTCCATCTTTTTGTTCACTGACCTCTGTTCTCATCAGGGATGTGGACTTCTTCCGGGCAAAGATCTCATGTAGCTTCCTCATACATAATGGGCCTCAGTAATCTTGGGTCCTATTCCACTTTATTTCATGATTCTAAAGTATGTGAGCATAAGAGTTCCTTGAAAACTGGATGAGCACACAAACCCTAGATCTCAGGCCAGTGACTTTGTAATCTTTTAATTAGACCATGTGATCACAATGCATGCATGATCACATACCACACTGTACCAAATCCAGAATTGTTAATATTTTAAGTGAGAACACAGAAGACTTGAAATTAAGTGCCCTGCTTCTTAAATGACCTGCTTCTTGACTCATGGATTCTTTGTACAATGGGAGAACATGCTGCCTTCAGATAGAACCATGAATTCTTAAGGAAGCTAACTAATGAAGCTAATCACAGCCACACTGACGTCTCTGCTAGGATTATTAAAAAACAAAACACCTTGAACTAAAATCATTGCACACCTTATATAAATAATGATGACAAGATTCTCCACAGTTAGGTGTCACAACTAAGTAGGTCCATAGTGAGGCCTCAGGCCTCACTTCCCATTATGGCTAGTGGTGACTCTTTAAAACACCAGGTACTCTCTTGCTGCCAGGAGCAAGGTCCTTGGAGATTTCTGCCTGGAAAGTGTTATTTTCTTCAATAGTCTTCACAAAAGGGGGTTGCTCTATGCTCCATTTCTAGAAGGGTTTCCCAGATCCCCTTCTGAAGCTCATCATACTTTGTGACAACAGAGACAGCGAGACAAGGAGACCTATTATTCAGGTGTCTGGTTCATATGTGTTTTTATTAGCAAATCCTATCGCATCTGTCCATTGTTTCAAGACTGCTGGGTGCTGGCTGCTGCCTTGGGCAGCAGATGCCCCCTAGAGGGACCTATGTCTGCCACCCTGGCTTGGCAGGGCCTGGGCAGCTACAGCCCACAGCAAGCTCAACAGACCCTGCTGAGCAAACCCCACTTTGAGTTAGGAGAAGGAGGCTATCAGGGGACCCCAGAAGGAAAGGAGGGCTGGTGGTTCCTAGCACTAATTCTCCTTGGCTGTGTGTGATTCTGTGGCAGGAAATGGGCAGGAACTGTATATCTCAGCCACCAGGTGTCAGCAGTGGGCTGGCCAGGTGGTAACTGTGCATGGGTGTTTCAATATGCATAGAAGAGGGTTGCTGGCTACACTTTGAAATTCCTAGTTTGGAGAGACAATTTTTCTTATAAATAGGATCACAATGATTAAGTTTTCAAAAGACCCACCCCTCCCCTTCCTGTGTGGATTAGCTCAGGCCTTTCTCTGCTTTCAGATAAATAAAATAGCTTCTGTTGAGCACCTTAACCATGTCTAGACTTCGGCTGAAGAGGTCAGTGCAGGCAGGAGAATTTAGACAGAACACTATAGGAAACAAAGATGTTGGGGTGTCAGAGAACAGAAAAGTTCAGGACTGATTTTTAAAAATACAGAAGTACATTTTTGCGTGTCTGCTACTAGCTGCCTAGCAGCTACGTGGGTTGCTTTTCCCTGTCTCCCCTTTTCAAGTAGCAAATGTCTCAGGGTTACTATATGACTCAAGTGAGATAGTGATTTGCAAATTAGAAGGTGTGACATACACATGGATGCAGGCGTGGGACTGTGTCACAGAGCTTCTTGCAAGCAAGAGGCGCAGACCCTGAAGCAGGACGAGGTTGACTTCTTAGAGCAGGTCATGTGGAGTCTCCAATGTGAGCTGCCAGCCATACACTTACAGCCCAGCCTGATAGAGTCATCTTCCAACTCGATTATTCCTGGATGCTTTGCCATGGCTTGTGTCCAAGTGGAAAGCTGGCAGTGGATACTCAATCTTCCTTGACTGAGTCTGCTTTTCCATATTGGAAGACGATGAAATACACATTTCACAATGTAAGTTTTTCCTGCAGGACACTATCCCCAGCAGCAGACTGTTGGAGTAAAATATGAGATGAAGTCAGGGATAACTGAGTAACATACTGATTTATAAACTCGTAGAAATGAATGAAAGCATTTTTCCCCCATTGGAGCGGTTATTTATGAGGTCCTGGCTGGCCAAATCCCAGAATAAAGGAGACTTTTGGTCCCGAACAATTTTTTAAAAGGAGCAACTGTTTCTCCTTTGCTCTTCTGTTAAAAACATAGAATTCAGCTGAGGCAAAAATATTTACCAATTACAGGACCAACTCAAGACTCACCTGCTCACCACTTTTACAGTGATGGTGTCCAAAGCACAGGCGTACCATGCAGGGATGACGGCAAAGAGAGTGAAAATATCTCATCTGGAAAATGTTGCTCTGCCATCCATGAACATGGTGTACCTTTCCATTTACCAGATTTTTTTTTTTTACCTTTCCATTTACTAGATTTTTCAATTAAAGTTTCTCTGTAAAGACTTTGGGCAACTTATGTTAGATGCATTTAAAAGAAATTATAGAAATGGAGCTGTGGCCCAAACTGTAGCGTTCTAGCCATGAGCAAAGGAAACTTAGGGATAGCAAGCTGAAGGACTAGCACACACAAAAATAAGATAAAATTAAATATATCTTTCTTGAAAACACATGGATTTTTAAAGAGTATATTTTCTATATATTTACATTCTTGCTGGTATGTAGGCAAATATTTGTATGTGTGCCCATTGACAGTAACTAACCAAAGATTTACTATAAGTTTGTCTGTTATTTATGTGTTTTTATGTAAACAATCATCTCTTATCAATTAATGTCCATTTTAGTTTTTTTTTCTGTTATTGATCCTGACACAGTTTTTTTTTCCCTTGAGGTTTTTTTGTTTGTTTGTTTGTTTGTTTGTTTAATTTTTTTATTGTAAAGATACTATACAGAGTGTTACAGTTACATGAGTGAGGTAATGAGTACACTTCCTCTTGAGCATTGTTACCCCCTCCATTGTTTTCCCCCTACCATCCCCTCCCTCCCTCCCTTCCCCAAGGTTCTTTTTTTTTTTTTTGATTGTGATTAAGTGATTACTTAATTTCTGGTAATTCACAGTATTGTGGAATAATGATGCTTGTTTAAAGTCACAAGTTCATTCTAACTTTCCTGGAGCAAATTGTCTATCACAGTCTGTAATATATAACGGTGCTCACATGTTATATACCATATATGTGATCAGCAGCATGGGGATATTTGGTAGTGGTTCAACCAGATGAGTGGGAGTTCTTTGTTTCTTAAGTCCTGTTAGTTTTGTCATATCACCTAACATTTTGGATTTATCATCCACTTATCAGGGAGACCATGTACTGTTTGTCTCTTCGTTCTTGGCTTACCTCGCTCAACATGATTCCTTCTAGCTCCATCTCCCTTGAGGTTTTGAATAGCATCTTGAGTTCACCCTCCTACTTTTCCTGATTTTAAAGAATTTTTTTTGTGTAAGTGCTTTGTTTTGGAATAATTTTAGACTTTCTGAGAAGTTACAAGATAGGTTACAGAATTTCCATTTACTCCTCACTCAGTTTCCCCATTTTTATCAGCCTGGATAACATAGTACTTATGTTAAAACTAAGCCAGTAAGCCCTGGTATACGAATATTAGCAAAACTCTAAACTTTTCCTGGAGCTGGTGGCTCATGCCTGTAATCCTAGCTACTCAGTAGGCTGAGATCTGAGGATCGAGGTTCAAAGCCAGCCCAGGCAGGAAAGTTCATGAGACTCTTATATCCAATAAACCACTAGAAAACTGGAAGGGTGCTATGGTTCAAGCGATAGAGCGTTCACCTTGAGCTGAAGAGCCAAGGGACAGCGCCCAAGCCGAGTTCAAGCCCTACAACTGACAAAAACAACAACAACAAAAACTCTAAACCTTATTCTGATTTCACCTATTTCTTCACCTTGTATTTTAATTTCACCTATTTCTCCACCTTTTTTCTGTCCCAGGATTTAACTCAAGATGCCACATTGGGATGGATTTATTGACCATGTCTCTTCAGTGTCCTATGACATTTTTTTTTAATTCTTTTTTTTTTTTATGACCTTGACAGTTCTGAGGAAGAAGAGCTATTCTGTAGAATGCCCCTTCCTTTGGGGTTTGCTCATAAATAGACTAGGGTTATGGATTTTTCAGAGGAATAACAGAAGTGAAATGCCCTCTCATCACATCACACTAGATCACACTTAGGAACCGGCATGGTTCCTAAGCCCTCACCATGATGTATTGCTGGGGAAATTAACCTTGGTCACCTAGGGAAATGCTTGCTAGGGGTTATCTCCTTGAAACAGCCTTCTCTTTTCCATCTCGAGTGTGTGTGTGTGTGTGTGTGTGTGTGTGTGTGTGTGTGTGTGTGTGTGTGTGTGTGTGTGTACGTGTAAATAGCAAGGATGAAGGGGTGGACAGAGTATCATGTCCTACCTCTTATAAAGCTTATGAAACAGTTACATATATTATGTAAAATGCTTCTGTGAAGAAAACTTCTCTTTCCTATTTGTTTTTCATCTAATAATTGCTTTTTTTTTTCTTTTTCTTTTTGTCCATCATGGGGCATGAACTCAGGACCTGGGCACTGTCCCTTAGTACCTTTGCTCAAGGCTAGTGCTGTACCACTTTAAGCCACAGCTTCATGTCCATTTTTGAGTGGTTAATTGGAGATAAAAGTCTCACAGGGACTTTTCTGTCTGGACTGGCTTCAAACCACAATCCTCAGATCTCAGCCTCCTGAATAGCTAGGATTACAGGTGCATGGACTTGTGTATTTTTTTTTTTTTTTGCATTTTGGGATATACTACATTATTTCTATGTTTGCTAGAATTTTCCCATCTTGGCCATAAGCACTCTTTCTGGTTGGGTTTGTTTTTTTTTTTGGTCCGGTTGTGGGGCCTGAACTCTGGGCCTGGGCGCTGTCCCTCAGCTCTTCAGCTCAAGGCTAGAGCTCTACCACTTGAGCCACAGCGCCTCTTCTGACTTTTTTTCTTTTTGCTTATGTGGTGCTGAGGAATCGAACCCAGGGCCTCAGGCATGCAAGGCAAGCGCTCTACCACTGAGCCACCTTCCCAGCCCCTTTCTGGTTGGTTTTTATGTCACTTTGATGCACTCTCATTCTTTCTTGTTGTTGTTATTTTCTTACTTTATGGTAATGTAACATGTCCTGTGGTCATCTATATTTTCTCTGCACGCCACCTAAACTCAAGAGCATCAGTTTTTCAAGGAGCATCAGTCCTCTGTATTGGAGAATGGAATTTCAAAACCAAGATCTTGGTGATGTATATGCTCATTAGAACTGGAACGCTTCTCAGTCTCTTCGCAAACAGAGCCGGAAATACATGTAGCACCAAGCCACTAGGTGCATGTATCCACAATCATATCATAGCTATCTATTGCATATTTAGTAAACTCAATATGCGTACATACTGTTGTTTCTGATTGCAATTCATATAAAGTGTATAGCTCATTCTGGGCTTCCCTTCCATTATCTGCAATTTCCTTTTCTCTCCAGGAGAGAAACCTAGCTTTCGCCATCCATAAGCAATTTACTTCCCAAAAAGAATAGTTTTACTATTCTATGATTTAAGTTAGATAAAATACTCTCTTTGTGTGATACTGGATTTGAATTCAAGGTTTTATGGCTGCTAAGCAAATGTTCTACCACATGAACTACACCCTTAGTCTTTTATTCTTTGGGTTTCATAGAGTCTCCTTAGAGTCAGATAGGATCCCACACTTTTTCCCTAACAAGTCTTGGACCATATCTTCCTACCTTTGCCTTTCATGGCATTGGGATTACAGGTATGAGCCACCATGCCCAGTCCTTGATGAAATATCCTTTATTGAGTTAATAAATATCCTTCTATTCCCAATTTGTTTAAAAACTTAATCTTGAATTATTAAATTATATTTTAAGTCTATCATCTACTGAGATAATAACATGAAATATTAAAATGATAATATGAGCTGGGTGCTGGTGGCTCACGCCTGTAATCCTAGCTACTCAAGAGGCTGAGATCTGAGGATCTAGGTTCAAAGCCAACCAGGACAGGAAAGTCCATGAGACTCTTATCTCCAATAAACCACTCGAAAACTGGAAGTGGCTCTGTGGCTCAAGTGATAGAGCGCTCGCCTTGAGCTGAAGAGCTGAGAGACAGCGCCCAGGCCCACAGTTCAAGCCCCATGCCTGACCAAAAAAAAAGAAAAAGAAAATGATAATATGAAATGTTAACCTATGTTTGTATCTCTACGATAAGTCCAATTTGGTAGTAACATATTTTAAGTAGATTGAAATACATGAAATCACTGTGTTTTTGTAAGTGAAAAATGTCAAATGTCAACAGCCCAGTATTGTGCTGGGTTCTGTTTGGTATGACTTATCTCAGACTTTTGTGTATTGCCTATCAGTACATGCTTTTTTTGTCTGTCATCCTTGAATTCAAGGATTTGTTCTTAAGAAGAAAGGAATGTAGTTAAAATTATTGCTAGAGAATGGTATGGGCATGAAAGCTGTTGCCTTTAGGAAGAAAGCACAGAAAAACAAGGAGAGGAATATGTGCTAGGGAGGGAGAGGAGAACAGGGAGAAAGAGGAGGACGGAGAGTTGGAGGGGGAGGAGTTGGAGGAGGAGCTTTCACAATTTTAGATGAACTCAGCAACCTACCAAACAGCTGGAAGAACCCCTGTCATTTTGCTATTCCCACATCTAACATGCCACCCACACATCCTGAGAATAAGGTGGCACTCAGGGGAGGACACTCTTCATTGGAGAAGCCACCATGCTTCTCAGGAGACTGGGTAGAGAGAGAGGAAGAGCCTTGTATGTCACATCTTTGGGGGACACATTGATTGCTGTTCCCAGCCTACCTTCCTCTTTCCCTCAGGTGACAACCTCCTTGCTTCTTTTTCAGAACTGCTCTTCCATGCTGATGTCATGGATTCTCCTAAGGCTGCCTTGCTTAAACCCTTTCTCATAACACCCTACCACCACCTACAAAAGAAGAATGGATCTAGCTGGGTCACTGGTGGCTCATGCCTGTAATCTTAGCTACTCAGGAGGCTGAGATCTATGGGTCACACTTCAACGCCAGCCAAGTAGGAAAGTCCATGAGATTCTTTTTTTTTTTTTTTGTCAGTCGTGGGGCTTGAACTCTGGGCCTGGGCGCTGTCCCTCAGCTCTTCAGCTCAAGGCGAGCGCTCTACCACTTGAGCTACAGCGCCACTTCCAAGTCCATGAGATTCTTATCTCAAATTAATCACCAAACAGCCAGAAGTGGAGCAGTGGCTTAGTGGCAGAGCACAAGCCTAGAGCAAAAAAGCTAAGGGTCAGAGACAAGGCTATGAGTTCAGGCCCTAAGACTTGCACGTACACACACACACACACACACACACACACACACACACACACACACACACACACACACACACACACACACAGAGAAGAGAGAGAGATAGACAGAGACAGAGACAGAGATCTAGCAGGCCCTCAAGGGATTAGTTCATGGTCTTTCACATTAAGACAGCCATCTTTTATACCCAGTCCATTGATGGAAATGCCAATCTCATCTGGAAACTCATAGCTGTACCCAGAAATAATATTAAATCTGAGCACGCTGAGTAGGAAGTTACTGGCTAACAAGCAAGGACTAGTTCAGAGTAGGAAATGAACCTGAATTTTGATCCAGAGGGAAACCCTTCCCTGATGGCTTTGCACATGCTCCCTGGGAACTTGTATACTTCATAGTCATAGATAGGAAGAGTTCTGGTTGTACCAGCAGCTTAGACCCTGCGAGCTGGTGACTCCTCTGGGACCGTGGAGGATGCGCAAGAATTTTGGTCTGTTATCTTCCTATGACACTCCTGACTATCATGTTCACACTGGACGTTAAAAGGCTAATGAGGCTGTCTCTGGTTCAAAGCCACAAGGCTTGAAGAAGAAGATAGGATCTGAACCCTACTCTCCCTGAATGCCAAGTCCCTTCATCCAGGATGTTCTCCATGGGGCCCACTGGTGGTTTTATGCCAAGTGACCACTTGGAACTGTCTCACCCATTGGCAAATACATTGAACTTCTGGATTAATAATACTATTATTCACCATGATGTTCATTTGACATTGACTGCCCTTCATACTTTTTAATTGTTCAAAGGCAAGTCCTTTCTTTGGGAGGATCTGAGTGCTGCCTATAAATTCGATTTGCCTTCTGTGGATAATAGTGAAAAATGCAATTGGCCAAGTCTGGGTCAATGGATAGACTGGTACCTCAGGAAGTCCTGTGACCTTTTATGAAGGTGATTAATAAGAAAGGGGTTTGTTTGGGCTCTATATAAAGGGCTTTCCTAGAGCTTGGAGCTTAGTCTGCTTGAAGATATTTCCTGTGACTGGGGATAAAAATGAAGTGTGTGTGTATGTGTGTGTGTGTGTGTGTGTGTGTTTTATTGGGGGATATATATATATAGCATATAAATAATTGTGTATTATATATAAATTATTGGTATATATAAGGTTATATATCTTATATAAGTTACAATATATAATTTATCATTAGAAATAGAGATTATAAAGACAGAGATAGAGGTATTTCTCCATCCTTCAGACCCTTCCCTATGAGCTCCAAGTGCCGGTCAGGAGATAATTCTACACTCCCTTTCCCTAAACGCACTAGATAAAATACAAGTGTAGCTACTGCTGATGTGGTGGTGGAGATGATCATGGTGATGATGATGGTAATGGTGGTGAGGATGATGATGATATGGTGGTGATGGTGGTGGTGGTAATGACTCATCGCAGTAGTGATGGATGCTGGGAAGATGACTCTTGCTGCAAACCCTGTGTCCAGAGAGCTCACCTGCCTCCGGTAACCAGTGCGTGTCACCATCAACTAGAATCCAAACACCTCCAGACTCAGGCACGCTTCATCCCAGGTATTGTCTGTTCTGTGAGCCCTTCCATCTCCTCACAAATCACTCACTTGCCCTCTAAAAGTGTCTACAGCTCCCTCTTCCTTCTCTCCTCTGATGCAGGTACTTGAAGCCATCTGGCCATCCTTCACTTTCTTGTGGGGTGGCATGGGTACGTGTGTGTATCCTTTCTCCTGTTAACCAGTTATCCAGTTAAGCAGAAGTCTGAGGCCTCCCACAACATAGGTAAAAGTAAGGAGAGCTAGGTGAAGAGGGCATTGGAGTCTGGGGTCTGGCCTGTCACCCCCCACTCTCCCATCAGAGCCACAGGCCCGCCCTCATCCCTTCCATCCTCAAGTGAGGCAGCAGGCCCGGTGAGTGAGCTGACTCCACAACAGCCTCAGAAACTAGGCAGAGGGAGGAGGAGGAGATAAGGACTCTCCTGGACGGCGTGCTCTTCTTTGGGCTGTGGGTCTTGAAGGAACTCAGGCCAGCCATGCTTGCAATGGTCCTCAGTGCCACTCTGCAGTGACAGGATAGACTCTAAGGGAGGGCAGGGCCAGGCTTGCAGCCACAGGACAGTGATCAGAGGGAGCAATGCCAGAAACCCCCCCCCCAGGCTCTGGAGATAAAGGGGACATGGTGACCCTCTTTGGAGGACCCAAAGGTAGTGAACAGAGGAAGTCTTCCCATCCTGCCCTTCAGATCTGTGCTGAGTTGGGTCCTCTCTTAAGACCAGACCACCTGACCTTCTGTCATCCCGGGTACACCACGCGTCTCACAGACAGGCCTCGCGCAGCCCTGCTTTGCTTTGTGACCTGTCTGAGCTATCCTCCCTGTGCTAGCTCCCAGTGGGGTCTCTGAGGAATGGGCCAGGAGCTGTGTCTGAGCCTGGCCTCCTCGGCTCTCTTCTGCTGCCTCCTCCTGGCACTGGCTCAGCCAGAGCGGGCCAGCTACTCTCCCAGGCCTGATTCTCTGTGGGCCTTGCCCAGGAGTTTCCCCCCTCAGACTCCACTGTGCTCCACAAGTTCAGTGAACCGCCACAGGGGGCTGGGCTCACATCAATAAAGTTGCTTTTAGAAGGGACGTGGCCCAGCTGCATAATCAAACACTAGGAATCCAGATGAGAAATCACAGCTTGGAATCACCTCCAGAATGCTGACCAGTTTCTCGAGTCATAAATCAAATTCTGTGCTCTGAGAATGACAGGTGGGGGAGCCCCACACCTCGCACATGAGATGCCGCCAGCCACCACTCCGGTGAGCCACGCCGCTCAAGCACTCACACCTGCCTGTGGGGGGCAGGATGGAAGCCCAATGTCCTGTGTCCCTGCCCTTTCCCCAGGCCCAGAGCCTCTCCCCAGCAGCCTCCTACCCTGGCCCAGTGCACACAGAGGGCCATTGGGGATTTCCAGAACATTTACTAGATGCCTCTTTAAAAGTGTTTCATTTTGAGGAAGAAATCTTTCATCTGCCACGCTGTTTCCAGGAGACGGGTTTGGAAGGAATTTTCACAAGGCACTACGGCCCTAGGAAACGTGTTTTCTGGTGGAAAATGTAAGGCTGTAAGACATGTACGGAGCTGTTCTCACTTCTCTGTGGGAGTGGAAGGCAAGAGGAGGGAATAAAAAACCTGGGGACGAAGTGCTTCAAGAGCCAAGTGAAGGGAGGAGGTAGAGGTGCACCCAGAAGGGGGAAAGGACTTGAGTGGACACGTGGGAGGGAGTACACGGCCAGAGAACGCCACGCCCCTCCCTCCCGAGGGGAATTCTATGCCCATCTCACACAGGCTGAGACTGGAGGATGCAGCTTAGGAGGGGCCAGGAGAGGCCAGGGACGAGGGAACATGGCGCCCGCAGCTTGGATGAGGTAAAGCATTCACACATACACACTGCATGCACACCAGAAGACACATGTCAAATGCATCCCCTCTGGAACTCTTCAAGCCAAAAAAACAAAAATTAAAAATTAAACCATGGGCTGGGAAGGTGGCTCAGTGGTAGAGCGCTTGCCTTGCATGCATGAGGCCCTGGGTTTGATTCCTTAGCACCACATCAGCAGAAAATGTCGGAAATGGATCTGTGGCTCAAGTGGTAGAGCACTTAGCTTTGAGCTGAAGAGCTGAGGGACAGTGCCCAGGCCCAGAGTTCAGGCCCCACAACCGACAAAAAAATAAAATAAAAAAAATAAAACCATTGGGGGGGGAGGGGGGAGGTTGGGAAGGGATGTGAAGGGTAAACAAAAGGAGGAGGCTGCAATGCTTGGTAAGAAATGTACGCATTATCCTGCCCATGTAATTGTAACCCCTCTGTACAGTATGTTCACAAATAAAATAAAAAAAAATAAAACCACCAAGGACGGTTGGACTGGAAGGGCAGGTCTGCTAGGGGGGGCTGGCAGCTGGGAGGGCAGGCTGGGCCCACCAGGCTCCCCCCCCTCCCACCCTGGGGCTCAGGCCTCTGTGTGGTATGCACCCCGGGTTCTCAGATCTCTTTCTTCCAAGAGCCTCCATCCTGTGCTGGCCCTCTGTGAGCAGCTTCCCTTGTTTCCCTCTCCAAGGAGACCAGCAGCACTTCCTGTGGGTGCCTGGTCCCCTCCTTAGATCACACCCCATGGGGCAATGGGCCATCTGAGTAGGAGTTCAGCACCATCCGGTCCTTCTCTGGGATTTTGCTCTCTCCGCTGTCCCTGGGGAAGGGGCAGGGGCAGGTGAATAATAGAAGTGCACACAGAGGAATACATCTCAAGTGCAGACTCCTGGCAACTGAGGCCACGGAACTCACACATGAGCAGGAGAAGGGGTGGGGAGAGGAGAAGAGAGGGTGGGGACACACGCATGCTGGCATGGTCAGCCCTGTAATAAAATGGCGAGTAAGAGTCATCAGGGCGGATGGATGGAAGTGGCTTTATGGAAACTGACTTTCCAGGGTCTGCTCCAAGGCTGAGGAGCAGAGGGAAATAGAGTCGGCAGTGACTTGGTAAATAAACGTACTCTTCACAGACATGACTCCCTTTTCCTACCACTTTCTGACTCAGAGTCCAAACCAGCACCAATTGACCGGAAGGAAGGAAGGGGCATGCTAACATGACTTTAATTTTTTTTTTTTTTGGATTAAAAACATCAGCCCGAACTACACATGAATGGCTTGTTCAGTGTACGGCTTCTGCTTACCCGGTTTCTGCTAATGAGATACTACTTGCAGATGCAAAATTTTAAGGATGTTATCTTCAGCCTGGAGAGAAAGAAACTGTCATTTGCAGCTTTTGCTAAGAGTGATAACCTTATTAATGGGATTCACAGTTAATCAACTGTTGCTAACAAAACAATGTTGCAAAACCTGACTCTCAAAGTAGCAAAAGAGCTACTGTCAGATCCAAGTAGCAAAAGAGCTACTGTCAGATCCAAGTAGCAAAAGAAAGAGCTACTGTCAGATGGCTCCTCCAGCTCCCCAAATCCAAGGGATTTGACAGAAATATTTTTCAGTCAAATAACCTTCATCTTTCAAATATTTTTTATTGCTTCCACTAATAGGTTGACAATAAGTTAGGAGCTGTTCCTAGATGGATAGTGGAGCAACCTTGGTGAAGAGTTCAGGGAGAAAAGCAATTCTACTTTAAAAAATGATCTTTTTATGAAAGCATAATGGGGAAATGTGCAAGTTCATTGAGCACTAAAATGAATGGAAGTTCTTCAAGATCTGAAGGTAGGACCCTCGGTGCTCATCCTGGGCTGCAGTTACAGAGATTTCATGGCTACTCACTCACATGGTAGACGGGAAATTTTCTTTTCTGGTAACTTATCTAAGAAAATCTACTCCATTCTGCGCTTAAGAATCCTGCTTAGATTCTCAGGACAGAGACCTCTTCCGCATGCCATCATTCACTGCTCTATTGCGCGTCTTCCCTTCAGAGGCCGAATGGGTCTTATTGCTTTGAGCTCCTAAAATCATGAAAAGAGGATCTACTCAGAAATGACCCATTCTACTACAAAGTGATTGACCTGGGGGCTTTGAGGGTGGGCTAGGGTAGTGTTGGGAATATGTGAACTTTGTTTAGTCCAATTCCCTGGGAAAGGACTGGACACTATCAGTGACTTCCCCAAGGCCATCTGCTAGCCAGTGAGAAATCCAAGACAAAAACTCATTTGTGGCTTCTGTTTGTTTTTTTTTTAATCTGCTAACATTAACACACAGAAGAAAGCCAGGTATAGTGGAACACACCTGTCTTCATAGCACTAGGGAGGTTAAGGCAGGAGGACTGGAATTTGAGGCCAGCTTGTCTACAATGAAACCATTCTCTCTCTCTCTCTGTTTCTCTGTCTCTGTCTTTCTCTCTCTCTTTCTCAGAGGCTAGGAGACATTTCATATACATGTGCAAACAGGTTTAGGTGCACCTACCTGTGTCTCAGTTGCAAACGTGCCTGGCATGCTCTCTGTGCCAAGCTGTCTCTCAGTCACACTTTACAGTTGTTGTTGTTGTTATTGCTGTCACCATCATTGTTGTGGTGCCAGTGCTGGAGCTTGAACTCAGGGCTTGGGTGCAGTCCCTGAGCTTTAGTGCTCAAGGCCAGTGCTCTACTACTTTGAGCCACAGGTCCACATCTGGTTTTCTGGTGGTTTATTGGAAATAAGAGTCTCATAGCCTTTCCTGCCCAGGTTGACTTCGTACTGCAATTCTCAGATCTCAGCCTCCTGAATAGCTACAATTACAGACATGAGTCACCAGAGCCCCACTTTCACAATTCTTTCCAGGACAGGATGCCTCCCTTCTTCATAAAACATCCTCTTGCCTTTCTAGGCTGAGAGAGTTCAGGATCCCAGGTAGCCAAGTCAACCTTCAGATTTGAATTTTAAAAAGATGGAAGGAAATGCAACCTTCAGGGTTTCCTTCCAACTTTTTCTTCCGAGGTTGGGAACTGCCATTTGCATGCCTGTACTGAGAACAAGTAGGAGTGGGAGCTGGGTTTGCTGAGCTGTGTGGTCCCAGTGGGCTGGAGATGGAGTGTGTCAGGCTAGGGGTGAGAGGGCACCAGCACACAGGTTTTCTTGGGAGATTGTTTCCTGTGGTGGGTGATGCACCAGAAAGGCTACCTGTCTGATTTGGACCTGTGCCAGAGGAAAGTAGGAATAATATAAATTTGGAAATGGTTTGGTTGGAGGCAGAGTTCTAGTAGTAATGCTCGTATTTTTAGATGGTTTTGTTGTTGTTGTTTGGTTTTGGGGTTTTGTTTTGTTTGTGGTTTTTTTGGCCGGTCATGGGTCTTGAACTCTGGGCCTGGGCGCTGTCTCTCAGCTCTTCAGCTCAAAGCTAGCATTCTACCACTTGAGGCACAGCACCACCTTCAGTTTTCTGGTGGTTAACTGGAGATAAGAGTCTCATTGACTTTCCTGCCCGGGGTGGCTTTGAACTGCGATTCTCAGATCTCAGCCTCCTGAGTAGCTAGGATCACATGTGTGAGCCACCTGTGCCCATAGGGGTTACAAGGGCAGAGAGTCTGGGGGAGTTGGGAATCTGTACCTCAGTGCTCCCCAAGAGCTGCCTCTAGGCCTCTTTGCCAGCGGCGCTCAGCTGTAAGAACACTGGCCTGGCATGGGCAGCTCTCTCTTTCCCCATTGATTTGTTGTCACTGAGAATGGGGTTACCCTTCTCCGGAATCACTGCTTAAGCTCAAGGGAGAGGACAGAGGAGTTTAGCAGGTCAAACATAGAGCAGGATCGAAAACCTGAGCAACCATGAACCTCATACTACAGTCCCATGGACTAACATGATGAGAATTAGTGGAGTAGGATTCTAGCACTCATGGGCATCAAAGGACATGACAAACCCTGTAATTCACTGTAAGCTTCTGTCTGACCAGCACACAGGTAGGCCTTCGTGCCCTTGATTACTGACTGTGGAGGAGTGACTGGCCCCAATTTACCCAAAGTTCCACACTCTGCTGTACCCCTCCCCCCAAGGCAAATTTCACCTTCCTTCCCTACCTGGTGCTGCCCCTTTGTGGCCATAGGCTGCAATAGTACAGTCAGAGTCAGAGGACAGATACTTCATAGATGAGCAAGAAATAGTACCTGAGCCAGTATGGTGCCTCTAATCAGCAGCCAGCCAGTAAGAGTGGCCTTCCAGCCAGCAGACACCCAGGACATTGACCACATAAAAATTACACAAGCTCAGGTATTTTTTATTTAAAATACAGAAATACTTTTTATAGCATGACTAGGAAAAAAAAAACCCTGCATCATCTTGAAATCTTAAGATTTTGGGACATGGGGTGACATGCCAGTCCCTTAAACATAGTACTAAAAAGCATTATTTAAAAAAAAAGCCGGGCATTGGCGGCTCATGCCTGTAATCCTAGCTACTCAAGAGGCTGAGGATTACAGTTCAAAGCCAGCTGGAGGAGGAAAGTCTGTGAGATTTTTAATTCCAATTAACTACCAGAACCAGAAGTGGGGATGTGACTCAAAGTGGTAGAACGCTAGCCTTTAGCAAAAAGAGCTTTGGGACAGCACCTAGGCCTGGGGTTCAAGCCCTACAACCAACCAAAAAAAACCCAAAGCCCAAAACTCCATTGAGCTATTAAAATTAGGACCAGAAGTATTTATTTGATCATACCCTGCACATCTCACTGTAACATACCCCCCAGTCTCTAAGAAAATGCCACAACAAAGCCCACGAAAACAGATTTCTAAATAATGAACGAATTTTCCTAAAGGAAAAGGCTAGGAAACAACAAGTCTTGAAAAATTAAAAGCGCATTTTGATGTGGTGTCTTTTGATCATAGCCTCTATACCAAAATACTGTGTGTTATAAAAACAGTACGCCCATAAAAGACTCCTAAAGAACAAGTGTACTCACAGCTTGCTTATCACAAATGAGAAAAATTTAAATACATGTAGTAGTGATACATGTGTTCATACACAGATGAAAATATCTGCAGGGATAAAATGGGATGAAATTAAAGTATAGGATAAATAACTTTAATAAACTTTGTATTTTGAGGCACAGGAGGAATAGAATCCTCATGCTGTTTCTAAGTTTGGACACCATCTCTTTTCCCTCTTGCTTTCTGTACCTTTGTGTAATGCCCATTTGCATGTAACCTAGTTATCTTATGTTTGCATGCTTTGCAAACCAAATTACAAAACCAAATTGCCTATTACGATTTCCCATTATGTGACACAATTACATAGGAACAGCACAAGGTGAGCAGATCATCCCAGTATTTAGAAACACTGATTGCATAATGCTTGCAAAGAGCAAAAATTAAGAAGAGGCTTTTTCCCCAGGTGACAAGCTTTACTGTTCTTTCTCTCCAATGAAAATCACTCACCAGTTGCTGGCAGCTCATACCTGTAATCCTAGCTACTCAGGAGGCTGAGATTTAAGAATCAACATTCAAAGCCAGCCTAAGAAAGTCTGTGAGATTCTTTTTTTGGGGGGGGGAGGGGGAGAGGGTCTGGTCGTGGGGCCTGAACTCTGGGCCTGGGCACTGTCCCTCAGCTCTTCAGCTCAAGGCGAGCACTCTACCACTTGAGCCACAGCACCACTTTGGCTTTTTTCTTTTTGCTTCTGTGGTGCTGAGGAATAGAACCCAGGGCCTCATGCTTGCAAGGCAAGCGCTCTACCACTGAGCTACCTTCCCAGTCCCTCTGAGATTCTTATATCTAATTAGCTACCAAAAAGCTGGAAGTAGAGCTGTGGCTCAAGTGATAGAGTGCCATGCCCTGAGCAGAAAAGCTCAGGGATAGCACCCAGGCCCTGAGTTCAAGGTCCAGGAAGGGCACAATTTTTGTTTTAATTTCCTGCTCATGACTGTAATGAGAACTATTCACTGCTGTATAGTCTGCCAATTTAGATTCATTAGTATTAAAAAATAATAACTAGTATCTAAAACCCCATCATTTCCTAATAGAGGAGTTCTACTCTCCTCCAAGTGGTTCTCAATTTAAAAACATGAAATTTGAACTAAGGCTCCAGAGCGCCACTGTGTCCATGCAAAATGAGTACTCAGTGACATTCTATGTGATTAGGATATCTGGGCATGTTCATTCTCCAGGCTCTGCTCACACACGTTACCCAGCACAAGCAAATGGCACACAAACTTTCATTGGATGATTTTTATCTCTAGTCCCTAACCCATGTACAGCAGAGGCATGCAAACAGAAGTGCATAACACACACACACACACACACACACACACACACACACACACACACACACACACTTTTCAAGTCTTTAATTAGAAGGCAGGAATTGAGCATCTAGGTAGAAGGAAGGGAATGGACTGAACCCTGTTTCTCTCCAACTGATACAGGGCTGAGCTATCTGTCCCGTGGGTTTCTGGCCGCTCCATGTACGGCAGGATGAAAGCAAGCCTCTGCCCAGGGAGCAGGCCAGCTGGGTCTCCCCTGGGACTGAGAGCTGGAAGCTTTCCAAGTGGGCACAGAGGCAGGTGAGATGGAATAAAGAAGAGATTAATTTAAGGCTGAGTTGAAAGACAGATTCTGCAAATAAACCCCTGGCAAGTTACAAAACGAAAAGTCCTGGCATTTCTGTCACCCTCCCTCCACTCATGGAGTGGACGACTCCTTTCCACTTATCCACATGGCTCCTGGTCTAGCCTGGGGCTAGTCACGGACACAGCCTCACAGAGCTAGTGCAACACATCTTTCAACTTCCGGAAGCTCTGGAGATATTGCAATGGCATTTAACAATCCAAGTTGCACTGTTAGTGAAACCAACAAAAAATTGCCGCCAAAGATGAGTATGGCTGGAAAGATTTTATTGGATCAATTTATTTGGTTTTCTTGTGTATATAAAATAAAGAGTAAATGTATCCTCCAATGCATTTCAAGTAGAAAATCTTTATTAATTTTATTAATACAAAATCACGTCCAGGTAGGTATAGAGAGAAATTTTTAAAAATCTCAACCAATGACTAAAAATCTCAACCAATGACTATACAATGGAAATGTTTGTTGTATAAAGCAACTGATGGTTTAAATTTTCTTGAGGATGAGAGGAATTCGTTTTTAAAAAAAATCTTCAAGTGACCAAGATAAGGCTGGATATTGTCTGGAAATTAAATATTGTGGCTTAGGACACAATGGATAGGAAAGGAATTCAACCCTCCCCACCCCAAGTTTCCACACTTGAATAGAAAAAAAAACTTTGAGGTACTGAGAAAGGACAAGTTTGACTTCTAGAAAGACCTTGAGGATGTGTGGTTGTGCTGGGTGAGGAACAGACATGCAGCTTCCTTTTCCATAATTTTGTGGCCTTTCTCCCTCCTCCAAACCACATTTTCCTTTGGGAACTTTCTCGTCATCTTCAGACTCAAGCCACTTAATACCTCACAATCTCAGGAGAATAGTAAATGTCTAAAACCAAAACCTCACCCCAGAAATACTTCTGATGTTAAGTCATTGTCCCATGTTTGGGGCATGACCTAAGTTCTTCTCCCTCTCTTTCCCTCTCCTTCCCTCCCCTCTTCTTCTGGTTTAATCCAGGTCAATGTCCACATAAAAATGTCCCCATTATTAAATCTGATGCGAAAAGCTTGAATCCATAAAGAATAACCACAGATATTCAGATTCTAGGTCTCAGTATTTGCACACTCCAGTTAATATGGACCACTCTAGAGATTATAATCTAGATTTGGGAATGCTACACGAATGTTAAATACACTAGGAATTGGAGCAGCACCTGAACACTGAGCATACTGTGCACAGATAGCGTGTCATTTGGGGAAGTCAAGAATTGGATCCTCCTCTACTACTCTGAGGCATTAGTCTGTCTTCTACTCTAAAAAGTGCTGTAAAAATAACATTTCAGAGGGCTGAGCAGGGCTGGCCACTGGTGTGTGTTCTGTAACGGTAGGATGCTCACAATCCTCCTGGATGCTGGGGCCCTTGCAGACTGCAGGAGAAATGGCACATCCAGGCCTTGGTGAGACAGGAAGGGCCGAGACAGAGGGGACTCCTAGTGGGATGGGGATTGTGCTGGATGTGAGACTTCAGGGTGAGCCCAGAACAGGACGATCAGAAGGTATGAGTATTGTTCACATCTTAGCATAGAGTGACAGGAGTAGAATAAAAAAGGGTGAGTGGAGGGGCTGGGAAGATGGCTCAGTGGTAGAGCGCTTGCCTTGCATGCCTGAGGCCCTGGGTTCGATTCCTCAGCACCACATAAGCAAAAAGAAAAAAGCTGGAAGTGGCGCTATGGCTCAAGTGGTAGAGTGCTAGCCTTGAGCTGAAGAGCTGAGGGACAGCGCCCAGGCCCAGAGTTCAGGCCCCACGACCAGACCCCCGACTCCCCCCCTCAAAAAAAAAGAAAGGGCAAGTGGAGACTGGGTAAGAAGCTGGACAGAGACAAGCATGCTGGGAGCAGTTGACAATGGGTTGATGGAAGCCAGACAGGAATCAGCTGAGCCAGGGAGGGGAGACAGGGAGAATGGAGGAAAATAATCAAGGGAAAAGAAAGAAACGTGGAGAGCAGAAGGATGAGTTGGAGAGGAAAAGTTAAAAGGAAGCATGAGGATGTGGCGCTGATTGGCTCTGGGTTTAGGAGAGAAGATCAGACAGAAGTTAGAAATCCTAAATCAGAGAAGACACTGCCACAGCAAAGCTCCATCACCTCTACTGTCAGGAAAGGAACTAACAGTGCTTTAAAAAATCTACCCCCTCCCCAGGCGGGCGCCGGTGGCTCACACCTGTAATCCTAGCTACTGAGGAGGCTGAGATCTGAGGATGGCAGTTCAAAGCCAGCCTGAGCAGGAAAGTCCGTGAGACTCTTATCTCCAGTTAACCACCAGAAAACCGGAAGTGGCGCTGGGGCTCAAGTGATAGAGCACTTGACTTGAGCTGAAGAGCTGAGGGACAGCACCTAGGCCCAGAGGTCAAGCCCCATGATGGATAGAAAAAAAAAATCACCCCAACGACCCATCCTTTTAAATGTGGGCCCAGAGAAAGCCCTAGGGGATGTGATTTGGAGAGTATTTCATTTGCTGTGTCCCATGATGTCCCTCACCCCCACCCCACACAGAAGAATGGGGAACCTCTGGGAATGGTTGGAGAAGGCCCCACTCTCTCCAAGTTTCTACCTAGAGATGAGCCATGCGGTTCTCCCCCAAGTTTCTTCCTCCTGGCTCTGGGTTTGTGGGGCTCCTAGAGGTGCACTAATCTCTGTGTTTGCAAAACACAACCTCCTCGGTTTACTGTACCCACAGACAGAGCAATGAGCTTACTTCATAGCGAATATGCTAAATGTGACACATCTAAATACTGTTGCCCGCCCAGTAGTCTATACATCACAGCCCCAAACATGAGAGGCCTGCTCCAGTTAAAAAGTGAGTTATGGCTGTCATTGTGGAGCATTGGTACCAAGTAAGAAGCTGAACATGAGTACAAGGGCAGATCATGTTAAACTTCAATGTGATGTCCTTGCTGTTTACCAGATGGGAGCCCAATGGCCTAGCTTGTTCAAAAAGTAAAGAAGGAGGAGGAAGAGGAGGAGAAAAGGAGGAGGGGGAGGAGAGGAGGAGGAGGGGGAAGAAGGAGGAGGAAGAGGAGGGGAGAAGAAGAAGAGGAGTTGGAGGAGGAGGGGGAGGAGGGGGAGGAGGGGGAGGAGGAGGCCTTCTAATAAAATTTTTGTGTGTGCTACCTCTTAAAGACAATCCTGAAAACAATGTATTAAAAATACCTGAGCAATGACAACATCCTTGGAACACATGTCCAAGCTTCAAAGGTAATTTCATTAGAGGTGAAACACAAAGTTTGGTATTATGTTGCAAAATTAAAAACCCAATCACGAGATTCTTTGTCTAGGCTCCTGTGCCACCATTACGGGGAGGGGTGGGGAAGAGAAGTACCCTGTTTTGAAACTGTCCTCAAGAATGGAAACTACATAGAAATGGAGGGGCAAAGGGTGAACAAATGCAGCAGTGGTACTCAGGGGACACTATGTTGAAAATAAACTATTCAACTTGTGGGTGGGAATGGGAGGGGAAAACTGGGAGAGAGGAAAAGAAGGGGTGACATTGTCCAAAAAGAAAGTACTCATTACCTTACATATGTAACTGTAACCCCTCTGTACATCACTTTTATAATAATAATAAAAATTAAATTAAATTAAAAGAAAAATACATTGAATATGTACAAAAAAGGGACAGGGGTGAAGACCAAGAACAGGTAAAGCAAAGAAAAAGGTAATAAGCAGCTTAGTACCAGTGGCTCACAACTGTAATCCAAGCTTTACTCAGGAGGCTGAGACCTGAGGATCAAGGTTTGAGGCCAGCCCAGGGAGGAAAGTTCCTGAGACCCTTATACCTACTTAACCACCAGAAAACTGGAAGTGGAGCTGTGGCTCAAAATGGTAGAGGGCTAGCCTTGAGTGAAAAAGCTCAGGGCCAATGCCCAGGCCTTGAGTTCAAGGCTCACAACTGGAAAAAGGAAGACAAAAAGTAGAAGGAGGAGGAGGAGGAAGAGGAGGAGGGAGAGAAGTAGTCATAGTGATGGAGCATTTCCTGAACCCAAAGTCTCTACCACCTGAACCAGGCTTCCAGACCTTTTTTCTATAGTCACTTTACAAATAGATAGGATGCTATGATTTTGTCCAGGGATCGTCTCAGACTTAGAGCCTCTTACATCTGCCTCCTGAGTAACTAGACTCACAAGTGTGTACCACCACCACTGCTTTGTATTTTGAGATAGTATGCCTCACTAAGAGTTTGCCTGGGCAAACCAGGATCCTCCTATCTTGACTCCCAAGTAGCTATTACAGATGGAAGTAGAGCCACCAAATCCGGCCTTAGATAGCTAGCTTGCTTCCTTCTTTTCTTCTTCCTTCTTTCCTTCCTTCCTTCCTTCTTTTCTTTCTTTCTTTTTTTCTACTGTTCCTGACCAGAGTTTGAACTCAGAGAGTTTTGTACATTCTCTTACAGCTTTCTTGTTCATGGCTGGTGCTCTTTCACTTGAGCAATATCTCCAGGCTGCCTTTTTGGCTGGTTAATTGGAAATAAAGAATCTCTTGGACTTTTCTACTTGGACTGACTTCAAACCATGACTGTCTTATCTCAGCCGCCTGAATAGCTAGAATTACAAAGATGGGCCACCAGTGCCCAGCAGATAGCTCTTCTTAATGGAAGGCAACACTCCAGAAAACAAGTTTCCCTGTGCAATTGGCTGTAACCTTTCCCAGTTCTCACTGCCGTTCTGGTCATCACACACACATGCTTGCTGGTCCACACCCAGGAGCACAAGGCCTAACCTGGGTGTGGGTTTCGGCACTGCGTCCTGCATCTCTCCCATAAATTCACAACAGACAGCATTTACTTTGCTGTCTTCAATCAGAACTTGGCTTTGTGGGGAGCACAGCTTCCTTGGCTCATTCTCTCACAGATGCAGACAGTTAAGATACAGGGTCTCAACAATGCAGTGTTTTGGTTTTTTCAAAGCCGTTCATGAGACATAGGGCCATGCCTTCCATGCATTCACTTGAGAGTTCGTATTCTTAATGATACTGAAAATCCTTCTGGATTACCTCTGCCACCTTTGGCTCCAAGTGAGATTGTCTTTTTAAAAAGTAGGATTATTAAAAAAAAAAATCACAAGTGTGATGGATTTGTTGAATCTGGTGAGCTTCACCTGAACATAGAGTAGTCAGCCCCTCTTCCAGTCAGAACTCCGGGAACGAATGCCAGAACCACCGGCCAGAATCAGTTTGGATCATGCGGTTTGGTAAATGTATGAATGATCTCTGTCAAAGGGAGAAAGATTTCCAAATTGACATCATCTCAAATGTCCTGTCTGATTCAACTGTGCGTCTCGGAGAAGCTGTTATCCAAGTGAGCCACTTCCTAAGGAAAGGAACTCCCTCCAGGGCAGGGGTCAGACACTGCAGCTCCTCAGGACTCTGGGAAGCCGCAGTTGGCAGGTGGGGAGAGGGAGGCATTGTGAGCTTTGAGGATGCTGCCTTGCTGATTGATGTAAGTGGCCTTTGGGCCAAGGGCTGGTGGCTCATGCCTATAATCCTAGCTACTCAGGAGGCTGAGAATTTCAGTTTGAAACCAGCCCAGGCCAGGAAAGTCTGTGAGACTCTTATCTCCAACCAGCTACTCAAAAAAAAAAGCCAGAAGTGGAGCTGTAGCTCGAGTGGTAGAGCACTAGCCTTGATCAAATAGCTCAGGGTCAGAAACAGCATCTAGATCCTGAGTTCAAACCCCAGGACTGGCAAAGAAAGAAAGAAAGAGAAGGGGAGGGAAGGGAAGGGAAGGGAAGGGAAGGGAAGGGAAGGGAAGGGAAGGGAAGGGAAAGTCGTCAGCAAATGACACTTGATGTGGACCTCCTATTTCAAGTGAGCTGTTAGAGAAGAGAGGCTTTGGGAGTGCCCTGGGCTCGGATGGATGATGCAAAGCCAAGGCTAAGGCACAGACCACATGGCTGAGCTGTGGAGCAGAGCCTGAAAGGGTAACAGAGACAGCAAGTGGTACATGTAGGATCTGCTGTCCAGTGGAGTTGTTCAATGACTGCTGAGCCACCTCTTACCTCAAGGATGTGTCTCTACTTTCATCCTCCTAGCCCCTCACCCTCTCAGCACCAATTCTGGACCAGCACACCTGGGGACAGGTGTCCTTAACCTCTTCCTGCCCGGGGCCTTTCCCTGGAGGAAATCAAAGATCATGCTGTTGATAGGCGATACGTGGGTCAGGAGTCCCAGGTTTGGGGGAAGCAAATCCTCTACTTGCCTGGCCAGGGGAAATTTCCTGAAGCTGGGAGCACCCCAGTTAGAGCTCTTCTCAACACAGAATTTTGGCGGAGTCCGCATGGGATGATACCACTGTAACCAAACCACAAAGGAATTTACCACAGGAAGTGTCCCAGCTGTTGCTTATTAGCATTAGGACAAATTACACAAAGCAAATTGTTAGCAGACTTGTCTCCATAATCTTTAACTGGTGGCAATAAATACAAAGTAAGTTTCTTTCAAGTAAATGCTACATGGCCAAAAATGCAGCTTCCAATTGTCCATGAAGGGCTGGTCTTGGATGAGGCCAGGCAGAGAGAGAGCTGAGGCTGCTTAGGTTCTTCTGCTCCAGGCTCTCCAGGAGCAAGCAGGCCCAGGAGGGGGCGGCTGGGCAGATGCTGCTGCAGGGTTTAACATGGCAAAAAGAAAACAGGAATGTTTATGCCTCTGGAAGTCTCACCATCTGCTGGATTCCCCCCAGGGGCCCTCAGTGTGGACCTTTGAATGCCACAGGGACTCTAAGCCCATAGCAAGACAGCAGGAGAGCCAAACCAAGTGCTCAGTGCTCAACAGTATGTTTATAGGGGGGAAAGACAGTCAGACCAACAGATTTGCACACATACCACCTTCTTAAAATGTTGCAGTTTTTTTTAAGAGATAAAGTTAGGCAGCTCTGCTTGTAATCTAAGTTATTTGGGAAGTGGAAATATGGAGAATCACAGTTCAAGGCCAGCCTGGGCAAAAAAAAAAAGAGTAAGATTTCCCTAACTCTATCAATAAGCTGGATCTGCCATCAGGAAGCCATAAAGGAAGCATAGATAGGAGGATCACAGTCTGAGCCTAGTCCTGGGCAAAAATTTAAGAACCTACCTGAAAAAATAAAGAAAAAAGAAAAAGAAATAGGTTTAGGGTGTGTGTGTGGCTTCATTAGTGCTGTCTGCATACCAACCACAAGGCACTGAGTTCAAACCCCATCACTGGCCTCCCCCCAATTCTTCTACTCCTCACAATCCCATCCTTATTACCCAAGGTGTAGATAAAAATGTGAGCTCCACCCCATTGGGCAAGTTGAAAAGGAGCCCTTTGGAGCACACCTGCTCCTCATGCATACCAAGATCTCTTTCTGTAGAAAGAGAGCAGACTTTCATCTTTCAGGACCTTCTGACAACAACTAAATCCCAACCCCTGCTCACTAACGGATGTTTCTACTTTTCTTCAGAGAGTTGACAGAAGTCTGCTAAAACAATTTAAAACATAATTTTAATTAAAAGAGAAATCTTCCATATAGCACATACATACAAAAATAGATTCTTGTGCATCATGGGTAAAGACAGTTGCTGTTTTCACAGGAAATGCATGGTTCCCTTCTCAAGGAAGCCAGCTTAGCCAGTTGTCTCAGACACCCTTCTGAGTTTTCCACTGCATCTTTTCTACAGACCATGAAACTGGCTGGCAGCCTGGAGGAAGAGAGCATAGGGAGCCCAGGGTGGCCTGTGCTGGGACCAAACCAGGCCCAGACACACCTCTTCCCACCTGCTCCCCAGTGAGGCTTCTCATTGGTGGCCAGGATCCCAGGTTTGGCATGTCCAGTTAGCTGGCTGAGGTGGGCAGAGAACCCCTAGAACCATCCTGGGCTGCCAGCTGCCTTTAGGCACCCACTGCTGGTGTAGGAGGGGGCTAGGTAGACTGGAGTGGGGTCTACTTCCATGTCAAAAAATCGAGATGTTTTAAATCAAGTAGATGTAAAAATGTCAGAAAATACAGGGGCCCTCAGACAGACAGTCACACACACACACACACACACACACACACACACACACACACACACACACACACACACACACACACACACGCCCCAACACAAACCCCACATCTTTTACTAAACCCTGCAAAAGAAATGCGTCCTTCAGAATATACTGAAAATGCCTCAGGCAATAGAATTTTCTCTTGATTTTTTTTTCAAGTGTTTAACAGACAAGTGTAATTGGAAATGTTTGGAACGGGAACATGCACACACTTTAATTTGGAATTATGCAAAGCTACATCCTTATTCACACAACCTGAAACAAAGTGACCTCAATAGAATAACAAATACACATCTGTCAGTGCCAGGCCCTTCTAGTAGCGCTCCCTGGGGCCAGGCTGACCTCTCGGGCCTGACCCTGCAAGGTCTGTTTAGGGAAATGGCCTGGTGCACTGTACATTTGGGAAGTGATTTAGCTGACTGGTTTGACAAGCTTTCTAAGAGGGATAAAAATTAGTTGCAGTATGGTTCCAATAATCTGGTGTCTGCTAACTGCATTTGAGTGCAAAAACAGGCAACTTATTCTTTTTTCTGGCAGCATTCATTTTATGAATGGTGAGATTTGTGTGCCCGTGAATGTGTGCACACACGTGTATGTGCATGTGCGCAAATGTGTGTGCGTGTGTGCACGCACACATGCTGGCCTTGGGGCTTGAACTCAGGGCTTAGGGGCTGTCTCTTAATCTTTTTGCTCAACGCAGATGCTCTACCACTTGAGTCACAGCTCCACACTTGGCTTTTTTGCTGGTTAATTGGAGATAAGAGTCTCATGGACTTTCCTGCCAGGGGCTTGCTTCAAACCTTGCTTGTTAGGTCTCAGCCTCCTGAGCAGCTAAGGATGACTGGTGTGAGCCAGTGACAACCAGCAGGTGAGATTTTTAAAAAGTCAGAGCTGGCCTATGCTGGGCCCAGGCACTCTGGCCTACAGGCTTCACAGGAAATGGTAGCACTGGGTTGGAGAGCCGCTGTGTGGGGCATCGACCCCTCCATCACACTATGTGTCCAGCCACCATTTGTGTATCTAACAAAGATTTTTGCTATGGTGTGCTTTTTAAAATGTGGATGATGAAAATGAGCCCCACAGCTTGGCATGGAATATTTCTTTTTCTATACTGATGGAGAGTGTCACCATGAAGACCTACCCATGGCTGTTCTGGAGGTGTGAGGATTAGGTTCAGCATAGGGCAGCTGATCCCAGCACAGGAGATAAGATCCTACCCAGCCCCCCTCACCATCTGAGACCTGCTCAGGCCACAGCCCTCTCTGATCCATACTTGGCTAACAAGAGTCATGAGTTCTCTTCTACCCGTTCCGGGATTCGTTCCCCTCATCGCCATCTCTAAAGATGTTGCATTAAGGAAGAGCATTTGCCTTTGCCAAAGT